>NW_027263537.1:1039352-1701852 GCF_042370955.1 Sodiomyces alcalophilus JCM 7366
TGGACGGGACCGTATCGCGCATGTCTCGAGTACCTCGAGGAGCGCTGCGCCGATGATCCTCACCTACGGGGTGCCATGTCCTTTTTGATCGCCGAATGGGCGCACCAGACGTTCACGGGATACCATGCCCTCGAGGAGGACCCGGGACGAGACCGGGAGTATGGACGGCTGGCATACCGGCTCCGCATGATGATCGACTATCGGAGGTGGCTGTCAAACGAATACACTTTTAGGACCGTCCCGTCGAATCTGGCCAAGCTATCGTACTCCATCCTTCTCCTCCGGTCCCTCTTCTGCGAGCACTTCGGCTCCATGCTGAACGTCCTTTTGAGTGCCATGGCGAGCGACCAGGCCACGGTCCGGAGCAAGAGCTTGAAGAGCATCAACCAGCTACTGGAGACGGATCCCGCCATCCTCGACGGCGATTCGGTGGTCGTGCAGCTCATTCTCAACTGTTCCAACGACTCGTCGCCCCAAGTCCGTGACTCGGCCATTGGCTTGATGGGCAAGTGCATCCAGCTACGGCCTCAACTGGAGATGAGGATGTTGGAGAAGATCCTCGATCGGTTTATCGACAGCGGCGTAGGGGTCCGGAAACGAGCGATGAAGCTGGCGCGCGACATCTATCTGCGCAACCACACCAAAGAGGCGCGCGGCGCCATCTCCAACAATCTGCTCCACCGCGTGCACGACCCGGACGAGGGCGTTCGAGACCTGGCGCGGCAGATGATGGAGGAGGTCTGGTTTTCTCCCTTTTATCATGCCGAGGACACGCCCGCGTACAAGTCGTCCCTCACCGACCATGTCGCCCTGATGATCCAGACGGTCAAATCCGGCAACGTCGGGACTGTCCTAGACAAGGTGCTACAAGCCATCCTCAGCTCGCCGAATAAGACACAAAACGGTCCGTTTGGGGTCAGCGTCAAGCTGGTGGAGAAGATGTTCGAGCTGATCGACGTTCTCGACTCGGACGATCCGTCCATCCCGCACGGCCGAGATGCCCTCCACGTCCTTCAGATCTTCGCCAAGGCGGACCCGAAACTGTTCAGCTTTGAAGAGATCCGGCTCCTCAAGCCGCATCTCGCTAGTTTCAACAACCCCGACGATTTGACCGTGTTCAAAGCCGTGGCTGTCATATACAGGCAGGTACTGCCGCAGCTTTCCGGCAAGCACACCGAGTTCCTCAAAGAAGTCAGGGAGCAGCTCCAAAAGTCCATCACCAAGGTGACGAAGCATCTCCTCGACGACGTCGTGGCCTGCCTCTGGATCATTGCCGGTCTGCTCGACAACCGCACCCCGCTGGCTCGCCTGGGTGGATCCAGTCTTGCCGGCACGGTGAAACTCCGGAAGCTCCCCACCAGCGAGAAGAACGTCCGGACGTTTGCCCGATACGCGGAGATTGTCGGCATGGTTGGCAAGCACTGCGACCTCGATTCCGAACTGGCGGTCTTCCGGGGGCCCATGTTCGCCAACTGGAAGGGCACTTCGGTGACGAAGCTCATGGTGGACGAGTTGGCGCCCTGGGCTGATCCCGGCCAGCCGCAAGAGGCCAGGAGGGCGGCGATCGAGGCCATCGGACAGATCTGCCAAGCTCACCCGCGCAACTACACCCTGGCCAACGTGTATACTCGGTTCGAGCAGGTGTTCTCCGAGAAGGTACCGGTCCTCGAATCCGCAATCTTGCGGTCCTTCCGAGAGTTCTTGTTTGCGGAGGAGCGGCGCTCGGAAGCCGCGAGCCATCCTGCGAACGACAATGAGGAGACGGGGGGGAAGAAGCGTAACTTGACGGTGATGGGAGGCACCAATTACGACGACGTGGCGAGCGGCACGACCCAGAGATTCCTTAAGCAGATCACCCGGATCGCCCTGTCGTCGCTGGACGACCATGCGCTGCTGGCGGTCGAGGTGTTGGCTAGCATTAGTCGACAAGGCCTTGTCCACCCCAAGGAAACCGGCACCACGCTCATCACGTTGGAGACGTCTCCGGTGGGGCGGATTTCGGAGGTGGCCTACCTGGAGCACCGTTCGCTGCACCAGAAGCACGAGACGGTGATTGAACGCGAGTACGCCAAGGCCATTCAATGCGCGTTCAATTACCAGCGGGATATAGTGAAGGATGCTCGTGGCGCGACTACGAACCCGACGTTTCAACCCAAGCTGCACCTCCTGATGGAAGTGCTCAAGATCAGCAAGTCGAAGAACAGACAGAGGTTCCTGGGAAAGCTGGTCAACCAGGTGGATTTTGATCCGGTCACACTGGACGCGACGCAGACCATGCCGCCTCATGTGGAGTTTTCGCGTTTCGTCGTGGAGAACATGGCCTTCTTCGAGTACATCACGGTGGGGGAGGTCCTGGCGACGGTGGACGCGATGGAGAAGCTCGTCACGTCTACGGGGTCCAACCTGGCCCACATTATCGAAACGGAGATTTTCAATGTTCGCATGGACGTCGACCAGCCTAGCGAGACGCAGGCGCCGCCACCGGGGCCAGGAGATATGGAAAAGGCGACCGAGCCGGCGAATGCTCCGGACGGTCAGGTCGGTCAGGTCGGTCAGGTCGGTCAGGTCGGTCCCGATGGTCAGGTCAATCAGGTCGGTCCGGATGATCAGGTCAATCAGGCCGGTCAGGACGGTCAGGCCCTGGAGACGCCGGCAACAGAGACAAACTTGGTAGATCAACTCGACGTCGACCCCCAACGGCTCCGCCAAATGACAGCTGGCGCCATCATCCTCCTGTGCCTGTGGGAAGCGCGAACATATCTCCGCAAGCTCTATGGCCTGGGCGCCAACCGCCGCGAGACAAAGGGCAAGGCGGCGTCCAAAGACCTGTCCAAGTCGCCAGTCAAGGTACCCGGCGTCACGGGCGACAAGTTCTGGGAGGAGGTGGCGTCGCACATGGAGGGCCTCGCGTCGAAGGAGTCCATCATGGCCACGTGCCGGGCGTTTGTGGAGATGATGAACGTGGACAAGGAGTTTCGAATCGCCGACGAGGACGACGACGAATGCGACGACCCCGGCGTCCTTAGCGGGGGCGAAGGGGACGGCGAGCACGACGACGGACGGGCCAGGAAGCGCAAGGCCGGGGCTGTGGTGCCCGGCGGACGAAAGAAGCGGGCTCGGTCTACTTCGCGGCCTCGACCACGCGGGCGTCCTAGGAAGAACCCGCTGCCGGTGGAGGACGACGATGCTGATGGGGATATGGACTCTGATTCGGACTGGTTTTAGTCTGGGAGGTCTTATCGACTTGCCAGGTCATCTTTTTCTTTTCGTTTCCTTTCTTCACTTCTTCTGGCCATTTAGACATACCCCTCACAAAAGGACGCATTTCGAGAGGAACTACGAGACATGGGGCATGCAAGCTGGCATTATATTATGGTTGCAACTGAGGGGGGAAACGATGAGGCATTATTATCCTGTTCTTCTCCCCCGGGGCGTTTCCACATAAGACGAGGGCTGTTTCTGGCCTCTTATTATTCATACAAGGGTTCGAGAGGGGCGAAAGAGCCGCGTGGGGGTCACCGTTCAGGGGTTTATGGCGTCTTTCTTATTGGGCTGAGGGAGGGAGTTGAGTTGTGGTTATCTATCTTCATGGCATTGCATGATGGGAAGAGAACCTGGCTTTGAGATGAGAAGACGAGTTGCACGCAGTTTATTTGCTGATGAACAATACAATCAAGACGGAGAGACCTGACCTGACTTGCCTTTATACGGAGGAAGCATGAATAGGGGGCGATGATTGTCGTAGACTGACTGATACTCGGTCCTTCAGTCGTGAGAGTTAATAGTGCCTCAAGTTGTATGCCTTCATATTCCCGTGTTCTGGGAGGCAGAGCTATATTCAGGGCAGTAAGAGAAGACGAGCAAATAGACCAAGCAAGTTTGGGTTCCTCAGCCAAGTAAGTAAGCCTTTGTCTAAGCCATTCATTTCCTTGTTTCTCTAGTCCTCGCAGTGAATTTCCTTGCTCCTGATACTCATCAACCAGCAAAGAAGAAAATAACAACTCCATGTTGTGTTGTGTTGCGCTCTCGTCCCCATCACTGCTGCATCACCGCCAAACTCCATATGTAGCCACCACTGTCCGTCCATATTGTCCACCGAATTCCTGTCTGATAAAAAGAAGGGAAAATAAAAAGAAAAGGGACAAACGTAGAACCGAGAAACGAGGTCGACGTCCTCGTGAAGAAAAAGGGGGGTATCACTAGGTACTGAATCGGGGTCTCTCTGTGCGCCAACATCGCCGACATGAAATTCCACACATGGCAACGAACAAGGAACGACAATGGCCCCCAGGAAAAGAGAGGTGAAAAGGAAAAGAGAGGTGAAAAAGAAAAGAGAGGTGAAAAAGAAAAGAGAGGTGAAAAAGAAAAGAGAGGTGAAAAAGAAAAAAGAGGAAAACAAGACGAGAAAAGCCGTGCTGCGAAAAATCGCACCCTTCCGGTCAGTCGCTCGGCTCCATCGACTCCACCCACGACCGCACCGCCTCGCGAAGGACATTCTCCTTTAGTCCCCCGACAACCCCCCGGCCTCCCTGCGCCTGATGTTCCAGATCCCGCTGCTCCGTCACCTCCCGGATAACATCGTGCAGCGCCGACAGCACGACCGTCTTGTACCCACCACGCGGCACCTCCGAGTGGCCAGCGGCCCCGTCAGAGCGCGACGTGTCGCTGCTGGACCGCTGGCGCGCCTGGCTGGTGGACCGGGACGAGTCGGCCGAGCTGTGCTTGCTGGGATCGACGCCGAGGGCCATGACCCGCTCGACGGCGTCGGCCAGGGTGTCGTCAAAGGCGGCGATGGGCTCCTCGATGAACTCCTCCTCGAGCTGGGTCTCGTACGGTGCGACCGAGGGGGCGAGGACGGGCGTGCCGCCGCTGTAGACGCTGGAGCCGGCGGAGCTTTCTGCCCAGTCTCTCGGCCGCACGAGGCGGCGGTAGCGTAGTCGCGTGATGGACTGGGTTGTTGTGTCGGCTACGATGGTCGAGCTGACGTCGACCCATCTTTCCGGGGGATGATCGTCTGCCGCGGTTGGGGAGGGAGCCATCACGGGCGGGGTGGGTTCGGACCGCATCGAGTCCTTGATCTGGTCCATGAGATCATCGTGCGGGGGAACGGCCTGCAGCACAAAGTCCTGGTGAAATCGCTGCAGGAAACCGGCAACGTTCATCGGCAGGTCCCCGTCGGTGGTACCGCGAGACATGTGCTCAAAGTATTCCAACCCGGACCCCAAGCCGGGGGTGTGCGCCGAGAGATAGCCGCTACTGGACGGTGAGCTCACGGCGGTTTCAAACGACGTGATGTAATCCGGAAAGGCAATGTCGACGTCGATGACGCCGTCTTCCGGGTTGACCGTGGTCTTCACGGGCGACTGGAACGGGCTGGGACCCACGGGATCAGGTGGTGCCCTCCCGGGGAAGATTGCCATCTCGGAAACTTTCTCGGGTTCTTCGTCATCAATGAGGGCCTGTTCGTTGTCCGGAAAGCCACGGACCGCCTCGGGCCGTGTCGTGTCGACGGACGGCCTGGGGTGCCGCCTTCCTCCTTCTCGCCTACGCTGCGGTGGCTCCATGACCGCCGGCGACTCGTGAACCATTTGCGCCAGCTTGTCAGGCCTACTCGACGAGGGCTTGACCGGCGAAGTCGGATTGTTGCTGCTGCTGCTGTTATTGTTGCCGCTGCCGGGTTCATCATGGCGGGTGGAACTGATGGAGTCGCTCCGTGATGCGGTGCCCCAGAGACCGCTGATCATGCTACCCCATCGCGAACCGGAGGCCCGGGAACTCGTGCTCGCGGTGCTGGCGTGGCCCGATGTTTCGCTTCGCTTGAGGGAACGTTTCAGGTCGCCGGCGGCGATGCTGCTACTGCTCTCGGGCCGCGGCCTGTGGCGGTCCTCGACGTTGTGGATGGTGGAAAAGTGCGGTATCGACGTTTCTTGGGTGATGGTCGAGGTGGTGGCTGCGCTGCTCTTCCGGCTCCCGGGATCATTGCCGGAGATGGGAAGGCTGGATCGGATCGAGCCGGCGTCCGACACGCGGCGTTCGTGTCGGCCCTCCATGGCAAGGTGGGCCAGCGAGTGCGGGACGCCAGAAGGCCGTGTTGCGGCGGTCTGGCTCGCGGTACGAGAGTGCGACTGCGACTGCGACTCTCGCCGCAGCCCGGTCCGGCGGTTAATCTTGCGACGCAGAGATTCCTCCCGAAGAGCGGGGACGACGTAGGACGGCGGGGATTGCGAAAACGGCGCACCCATGGTGGACGTGGTAGAGGTGCTCGGGCGATGCGGGCGTGGTGGACACGTAGGCTGATTGGCGGGCAGGAAGGCCGAGAGGAGGAAGACGAGACGACGGGCGAGCATCTTATCCTGGGAAATAATGACGGTACGGGCCGGCAGGAACAAATCCTCGTCGCCCTTTGCCTTTTGTTGCTCGTAGTACCTCCATCGGTAGGCCGGGGGGGCCAGCGCCTGGAGCCAATCCGTGTGGGTGGCCAGAAAGCCGGTGAGCAGGTTGTAGAAGAAGAATCCTTGACCGTTGCCGTGCCCGTACCCGTGGCCGTGTACTTGTCCGTGGTCTCTGTCGCCGGTCATGCGCACCACCCACCTGGCCTCCTCCCGCCAGATGCCCCATCGGCCCTGTCCGGTGATGACCCTCTGGGCTCGAAGCCCCGTGACCACCCTGGCCCTGGCGGCGGCGGCTTCCTGGGTAATGATCTCGTCGTTTTGGAGCCTCTGGGACTGGAGAGCGATGAGTTTCGAGTTGGTCTTGGGCGGCTTGAATACGGGGGGTTCGTCGCCCCCCCTGCGGCTGAACGAGGATGCCCGGCTGACAAAGGAAGCCACCGGGGGAGCGGTATAAGGATCTGGCGAGTTCAGGTCCTCCTGCCTGAGGAGGACGCCCAAGGTGGTGGCGACGACGGACTGGAGATGGGTCAGGGTCCGCATGATGATATCCCAGTGCTGGGTGATGGCGTCCATCCGATCTTCCAGGTCGGTAGAGTAGGAAGTATCCAGAGAGTCGTGAAAGCCGGGCCCCGCCATGGACCACCCGGAGCGGCGAGCCGAGCTCAGGGAGGACGGGAAGGAGTCTTGCTCGGTAAAAGAACCGGGGCCGGCGCCACGGAACGAAGAGCGGGTGGCCGACGCGGTCGGCGGTGGGGCCATGGGCATGGGCATGGGCATCATGTGAGGCGGAGTAGGCGGGAGTTGGATGACAAGCACGACGGCATACATGGGGGTTCTTTTCTGTTTCGGTTGGGGCGGCTTCTTCCTGGGTACATGATCATCCAGGGCCGGATAGCACGGGCTGTGGTCGGGGCATCGTGCGGGAGGCGTGTCGGCGGGAGTTCGGGGTTCGGGGTCGTCGTTCGGCAGGACCGCAGGGAATAGCCGGGTGATGAGGATCTTCTTTCTGTCACCGAATCGGGGCGCCGAGTTGGACGAGGTGAAGGAGGGGGAAGGGTGGGCTGGTGATACCGAGTCGGAGGTGTACGACTGGGCCAGTCGGCTGGAGCGCATGCTCGACCTCCCCATGGAGCCGCGGCCGTCGCCAATGACAGAGGCAGCATAGTCTACGCGGTTGTCGGACGGCCCCGGGACGATGTGGACCTTGGTGGAGGTGCCCTTGTAGGCCATCAGCTCGGAGGTCCCAAAGGTGCAGCTGGCAAAGGCGGCAATCTCGTCGTGGTACTCGCGTCGTGCACGGTGCATCTCCGACTCGACGGAGGATTGAGACCGGGTGTGCATGGAGGAACGACGGTCAAAGGCGCCCTGGCTATGATGGCGTGGCTGGGGGCTGTCGGGCTGGACGGCCGACGGTCTCGAGGCTTGGCTGAGGCTCGACTTTCGGGGGAAGGTGGGGGTCCTCTGGGAATCGACGGGGCTGGTGGTGGCGGGAGAAGAGGGAGAGACGGCGGAGGGAGGGCCATGGCTGTCGAACAAGAGCTGGGAGGGATAGGGCCCGGCAGCATCTTGCATGATCAGGACGCGGACGTGGCGGATGTCGAGGTCGATGTCGGCGTCGTAGTCGAAGGGGCTGGCGACGAGAGCCGGGTGAGGGGCGTTGGCGCTGGATAGGGGGAAGACTTGTTCATTCTGGTGGTGGGACAAGGTGTCTGGGTCGGGGTACAGAAGGTGGCGGGTGTGGATGCCCTCTTGGACGGACTCGAGAGAGACTTGGTGAGGACGGGCAAGGTTGGTCTGAAGCGGAGTCGGGTGAGTAGACGGGGCGGCGCCCAGGTTGAAGAGCTTCCCTAACATGGCTGGGAGGGGCGGAGGAGGGCCGGGGGGATTCGATTCAGGGTGAGACGAGACGACGGCGACAAGGGCTTTGATGGGTTCGCCCAAAGCAGACGGCCGCAAGGCAGGATTGGGCGTCTTCTCTTAGGAGACAAGAGCAGATGCCATTCTCAACAGTGTGGGAGGCAATGTCGGATCCGGGACATCCTTTGGGGATTCCATGAGTAGGGTCGTCGGAGGGTGGTCAGGAATCAGTGAGATGGTCAGGCGAAGATGGACGGTGAGAGCAGAGGGAGTCAATATGGTGGTCGTTTGGCGTCAGAGGCAGATGAGTCGGTCCAGAGACGGGAGTTGAGAGAAGGCTTTGAAAAGCGGCGGTGTGAGAAGTAAAATAAGAATAGGAATAAAGGGCGTATAGAACGAGGTGAGGGTGTGGGTAAAACAACGAAGCTTATGTAAATCGTTGGATCGATTGAGTAGCTGCCGGTCTAGTCGGCCGTCAAGACCAGTTGACCGCCACCCCTCCTTCTAGCTCGTGGCTACTGGTACGGTAGGTTTGGCGCAACGAACGGGCACTGGTACAGGCAGTCGTTGGCGGTAGGCTGCAGATGTTGTCGTTTGATCACGAGGACGGATTCGTTAGTCGTGAGTCGAAGGTGACAAGAGGCCTCGTAAAATAGACGTTCGTTCAACCTGTGTTCCCTCGCCCTCGTCTTCCTTGGAATGTCGGCCGTGGAGGTGGAAAGGAGAGAAAAGGGCGATTCGGTACGAAGTATTCGTAGACGGCAAACGGGAACTTGGCCAGACCCTGGGTTGGTGGGACGTGGGGACAATGGGAGGGGGCTATGACGAGTCAGGGACCGGGAGTTCGGAGTCGGTTAGCGTCTACCAGCTCTGGCAAGCTTTAAGATGGAAGCCGAGGAAAGCCAAGCCGTGGTTCTCAAGACGAGGAAGAGAGAGAGAGAGAGAGAGAGGGAGGGAGAGGAGATGAGGAGGAGGAAGAAGAGGAGGCGTCTCTCTGTCCCCTCCTCCGATGCTCGTGAGAAGAGTAGATTGTAACGAATGGAGAAATGGTAGACGCGGGGGTTGAGTGGAGTGCAGGACGATTGGCGTGTTCGGTTCGCGCGTCTGTTGTCGATTTCGAGGGACAGGGAGTGAAGAAGGGGAGTGGGAGTGGGAGTGGAAGTGGAGTGAAGTCTGGGAGATGATTATGCAAAGGGAAATAAAAATTGTGGGCGTGGAGGCAGACACGGGACCAGTGGGTGGGGGTTGAGTGGAGGTACGTACCGGTACAAAGGTACCTCATGTACAACTACAACGTACCACTACAACGTAGGTATGTAAGACCAGTATACGTTGTAAACGCGGAAGATTGGCATTTGGCTTGAGGCAAGTCGTCTTTATCCGTGCTCTTACACTACTATAGGAGAAGATGAAGCAATGGGCGTATATGTGGCGAGGTAAGTTGATCTGTTGTCGGCAGGTTGCTGATGATGGATGATGAGATGAAGGGAATCGACTTTGGACGAGTACCTGAGTACCTTGACGAGTACAACGTACAACGTACACTACAACGATACCACGTACACGTACCTCGAGTACAACGTACGTACCTTTCGTCTTGCACATGCTGTCGTCGCATCGTCATGATCTGAGATGCAGAGATTATCCCACGAGTACGTTGTATGCAAAGGTATAGTAATAATATGTACGTGAGGTAGCATCCGCGTATCGACGAGTAAGATGAAAGCAGAGTTGTTTCTTGCTGCTGCCTCTTCACCTTTGTCAGATGTCATGAAGAGGTACAACGTACAACGTACCTAATGGCCCGTTGTATGAAATTGCGGTGAGAGCTACGAGTGGGGCCAGCTGCAGAGAGGAAAGCGCCCAGTTACATTGCAGTCCAACCGCCCACAGTGACACTGACAGGCGTGAGATAAGATTATCGGATATCCCCTCGGAACTCGCCTTGTACCTAGTACAGGTACTTTGTATACTGACTGGGGTATCCCGGTACTTGTCCTCCGTCTTCTCGACCTGCGGCTGCCTCCGCTTGGCCTCTTGCCGGTATTACCTCTTGGGGAAGCCAAGGTCGGAAGAGGGACAGGCCTAATTAGTCACGACTCCCGTAAGTATTCGGTACATTAGTAAGTAGAATACCGTACTCGTGCTCCGTAGCCTCTTTAATCACCGCGACAACCAGGCGTGAATGAGGACAGCGTTGAGTATACCGAATACCTAGACGAAGTAAGGCTTTAGCTCTCTAGACGGGAAGCTCAACTGACACCATCACGAACCCCGCTTATTATTACCACTGTCTTGTTCCGGGCACCGAGAGACGTTAGGTCGGTGTGGAACGGCACGACCTTGGGACGTGGCACGAATAAGCACTAGCAACGAGCAAGAGGTCAAATATATCAGTGCCGTGGCTGCCAGTATTTCTTGCGTCTTGACGAAGACTGCCCAACGACGATGAGGGTGCGGGCTAATATATAGCGCACAGCCAGGACTGGACATACAGTCGGTGTGCCACACAGATGACTGACTACGTGGTCATCATCGACCAGTAGTTCGAAAAGCTGTATACTGCCAGTAGCATGATTGGTCTAAGTGGTCGACCCTTTGAAATCCCTCGTCGATGTGATTTGAAGGTTCTAACCGACATCTTACTGACCGTCACCTCTTGGCCCGGGTGTAGAAGACTCGAAGAGAGCGTCGGAATTCCACACCTATCCGTGTATCCTTACTCCGCTTGATCTCGGAAACACCAGGGAGCAAGTCGCATTAGAACAGCTTGCAAAACCCCAGGTCTTGGCAGACCCCAAGCTTCCGACCAGGCGAGACATCACTGTCTCCACGCTGGTGAAGCGGTCAAGAGTTGATTCCACTCCTGCTGGTACACACCATTGCACCTCTCTACCTCTTGTCTGTCGTTCCGTCGAATATACTGTACTCTCCATCGTTTCGCCACGTCTCCCCCATCACTCACCCTGTATTCCAGAGTCCAGTCACGTGGAACCCGCTTCTTGAAATCCAAACCAGACCTGTACTCGTCCCGGATTTGTGTGTGGTTCTCATTCAATGATACAGCGTATCCACGTCCGAGCTCCAAGTTGGCATGTGGATTGGTGAGATCGTCCCCGATTGCAGCATGCACGACAACCGACCTACCTACTCGCATTCACCCGCAGTAGTCTGTTGATAAGAATTGGCCTCTCTGGAAATCCGGGGACCTTCATCAGACCGTTGACGCAAAGCCCACTCCCGTTATCACCAACCACCTACCCATGTAGTCGGGACTTTGCCTTGCCGTGTCGCGTGCGCCTGGTCGAGAGTAGGAAATAGGTGTTAGGTATTATGTACATGTACAAAAACCACACGTGGTGATACGCGTCCGGCCCAGCAGAGGAGATGAGTCGGTATGTACATGTACAAGACCGCACGTGGTAATACGCGTCCGCTCCGACAAAGAGTGGGTCGTGGTGCGAGTAAGATGACTGCCGGTAATTACATACGAATACAGTAGGTACGTACCTGTCACAGAATTACATAATCAAACGGCCGAGTGGGGATAACCAACACGGCAGGCGGTGAAGAGCAGCTCCCCCTCAGAACTCATTCTGCCGACGTCAGTTTAGTCAACCACCAACCCCGTCATGATATTTCGACCTTCATCATCACCAACAACACAACCACCCCGTCTACCGTATTGCATCCTTTAAGCTCAACGCTCTTCTTACGACAGACAATCACTCATGACCGCCCCAAAGTGAACCACGCGAGAATGCGTCTTGGCTATCCGACAAACCTGCCCACCCGCCTCTCCACCACCTCTGACCCTCCCGGCACCCAATGACGAACCACTCGATCCCCCTTTGCTGACCGTCTCCATGTCGCGAAATGTCCGCGAAACGCCCTCCCTATGTCCAAGGGCCGAATTGGTCCCACCTCCGAAGCCACAGCCGTGGGAACGCAATACACCCCAACGCCGACCCGCCTACCTCCTCGTCCGTCGACTCCCCACGCTCACCAGATACAACCTCCACCGCATCCACCATACGTCGTGACCAGTCCTCCGCCTCCCTCTGCCACCGCCGCCCCGAGAGGCGCTGCACCGTCACCGTAAACGAGGGCTACAGCCGCGATGACGTCCTCCTCAACCTCGACATCTTCAACGGGGAGATTGTCGCCGGCAGTCTCATGGCCATCACCCTGGTCAAGCCCGACCAGCCCGACATGTGTGCAAGCTCCACCGCCGGAAGCTCCGTGAGTGTCGGCGGCCTCAGCCTCGGCGTCGGGGACACCCACCCGAAAACCCCCAAAACCCCGAGAGACAACAACACCTTGAACCCCTCCGCCACCGCCCGGGGCTACCAGTCCGACGGCACCGAGCCGACAGAGAATCGATACTTCTTCGTCGTCAAGGACATCTCCAAGGACCTCAAGACCCGCCACCCCAACATGGAAATCTACGTCATGAAGCACGTCGCCGACGCCTTTGGCATGAAAAAGGGCTCCCAGGTCCTCCTGACCCCCGTCGACGCCGCCTGCCCCGCCACCGCCGCCTCCCACGTCGAACTCGCCTTCAAGGACCAGTACCTCTCCCGGGCCGACATGTGGAGGATGGCCATCGGCGAGCTGGCCGAGAGGACCGTCTACAAGGGCCAGTCGCTCCTCTTCATGGGCACCATCAAGGCCCAGGTCACCGCCGTCTTCGTCGACGGCCGCCGCGCCCACTCGGCCTTCTTCACCCGCGACACCCGCCCCATCTTCCGCAGCGAGTCGGCCCGCTACGTCCTCTTCATCCAGATGGCCCGCGAGATGTGGGACTTTGACGCCGAGGGGTCCGGCGAGATTGTCTTCAACAAGGCCGTCAACGGCTTCCTCCCGGCCCTCTTCAAGAAATGGGTCGCCATGAAGGTCAAGCACCTCGTCAGCATCGTCCTCTTCGCCCGCGTCGAGTACGACACGGGCATCTCCGCCGAGCTGGCCGCCGAATCCCCGCACGGCCAGTACTACACCGGCTTCCAGTCCTCCTCGGCCGACCGGAGACCCTACAAGGACTTTTACCGCGTCGTCGTCAGCGAGATGGCCAGCGGCGAGTGGACCACCATCCTCTACGAGCTCAAGAAGGGCTTCAACTTTTTCCGCCGCGACATTAGCATCCACCACCACATGGTCAACGAGGCCGCCAGGGCCGCCGGGGCAGACCCCGTCGCCCCGGACCGCGTCAAGGCCGAGTCGTCGCTGTCCATGTACGGCAACTTTCTCGAGGCCATCAACCTGGCCTCGTCGCAGTTTGCCCACGACTACATCGACAGGGACCTGATGCGCACCGGCATCTCCATCGTCATCATCAGCCCGGGGCCCGGCGTCTTCGAGGTCGAATACGAAACCCTGCGCCGGACCACCGAGGCCCTCATCGGGAACGGCATCGGAATCGACCTCGTTTGCATGCCTAAGATGCCGCTTCATTCGGTTCCCCTCTTCCGTTACCGCAATCCCCATCCTTCGTCTGCCGCCCAGTCGCCGCCCCCGGGTCTGTACCGCACCAGGTCGGGCCGGACTCGAGACGGCATGCGAGACGCCGCAGCCACCGCCTCGTCCAACACCCCGTACCATCGCCAGGGCGGCCAGTCCACCCCCATCGTCGGCAGCTACCAGTCGCTCTCCGGCTCCCTGTCACCCTCCGCCACCAAAAGCCTGGACCTCGCTGCACGACACGGCGACTCGTCTTCTTCGTCCTCGTCTCGCCCGCAGGACGAGTGGTGCTACGCTGTTCCGCAGTGGCTCCACGTGTCCTACTGGACCGGCACCTCCGAGGAAGCGCTGTCTTACCAGGGCATTGCGCTGTCCGTCGCCGAGGACCCTAAGCGAAAGCACGAGGTCCGTGAGGATTTCGCCATCCGCGCCAGGATGTACGCCCTGCAGATGCGCAGCGTCCTGGAGACCAACGAGATCGAGACCACCCCGCTGCACGCCGATCCGAACTATCCCATCCACTACAACGATTCACATAACCTACTGCTGCACAAAACCGCACGCCGCCTGGGCGAGGACGCTCAAGCCGTCGCCCTCGCCCTCGCCCCCGGCAAGCGGGTCCCCCACTCGCTCCACGACCACGTCTACGGCTTCCAGAAATTCGTGCCGGACAAGTTCACCAAGCCGGGAGAAAAATCGTTGCGGAAGCAGCTCCTGGAGTACGACGAAACCAGGGCCAAGCTGCCCAAGTTCCGTCGTCCCGTCCAGACCCGACACTCTCGCGAGCTCGAGGAGTCCACCCGCCGTCAGCTCGTGGAGGACACCGGCCTTTTCGGGACCTCCCTACCGGAGAAGAAGCTCGTCATTGACGGTCACCCCCTTGTTTCCGCGGCTGTTTCCGCCGGCCGCAAGTTGTCCGTCAACATGGAAGAAAGCGGCGGGCGACCCGACATGAGAGCCGCCCTCTCACAGTCGAGGAAACACCACCCGCCGCCGTCGGCCAGGAGCGCAAACGCAAACGCAACCCCCAATGCCATCGCACGGCTGACTTCGCCAGCCAAAACGCCCAAGATTATGCGCCAAATCAGTCTCGGCGCGCGAGGTTTCGGCATCGCCGCCCCCAAGGTCGTCGCCGCCGAAGCCAGCTTCCAGACGGCCAAGGCGCCGTCCAACGGCGAGCACGTAAAAAAGAAAGGCGGCGGCGGCGGAAACGGAGGTGGAGAGAACATCACCACGCCCCTGATCAAGTCGACGCTCCCGCGTTCGAGCTCGCCTCAATCTATCCGCCTGTCGCCGCCGCTGTTCCGCTCGGGTTCCCGGGACACACTGACGGACCTGCCGTCGACCCCCAGCATCCCCATCACGTCGTCCAAGTCATCGTCGCAGAGACTCGACGGTGCGGCCGCCAGCCAGCACAAATTCGGCTCCATCAAGATGCAGTCGCAGGCGCGGAGGGACCGAATGCAAGACGACCGGGATCAGCGCCACTCGCATCACCTACGCGCCGAGGACGATCAGAAAATGTACAACAACAAGCTCCGCGCCGGCGTCATGCCCGAGCTGCCGTCCACCTTGTCCCCCCACACCTCGGTCACGCCCTGGCTGACGCTGCTCAACCCGTCGAATCCCGACGTCAACAAGGTGGACGACACGCTGCTGTACAGTCGCTGGCAGCACGTCTTCCCCCGTACGTCGGAGATGCGCGTCATGAAATGGAAGGCGCTGTGCTGCCCGGCCGCCGTGCCGCTGACCACCGAACACTTCCCGACCAAGGCGCAGTTCGACAGCGAATACCAAAGGCAGCCCTACATCATCGCGCCCAACGCCGACGACGAGACGGCCGAAGAGCCCAAGTCGCGCGAGGACTTTATCCGCGAACTCATCAGCCTGAGGTTCTCGCAGGGGTTCCAGCTCGTCATCGGACCGTCGGTGGCGCGGGCGTTCGGCCAGAAGCAGATGAAGATTGCCGACATCTTCTCGCGCAACCAGACCATGGAGGACGGCACGAGCATCTTCATGTCGGTGGGGAACACGATCCACCAACTCTCGTGCGTCAACGGTACCGAAGTCGAGGTCAACATCTTCGTCCGCAAGCCGACCGAATCGGTCTCGCGGCCGTACGGCGCCGGGCCCATCTACAAGCCGGCCATCCGGACGCTGCTGGATTCCACCTACCGGACGCAGGAGGTCGACATCCTCACGCCGAAACCCGAGAGGAACTGGAACTACATCGACTCGTACCTCGCGGGCCACAGCGACGAGCTGACGGAGAACCTGAGGTTCTGGAGGGCGCGGTTCGTGCTGATCCCCATGCTCCCGCGGAACGCGCAGGTGGCGAGGAACGAGAACGGGGATAGCCCCGAGGAGGTCCGTCTCGAGGGCCTCCGGCGGCTGTCGCTGCAGTGGCAGAAGAACCGCTACGTTCCCCCGTCGGAGCGGCGGTTCCAGACGGTCGGCTCGTCGTCGGGGAGGAAACGGGACGTCAACCCGCTGGACATTGTGTACAAGACGGAAGACCCGTCGGTGGTCATAGCGGCCGAGCTCGAGTCGCTCCCCTTGCTCGAGGGCACGGAGATGTACGCCCGCAAGCGGCAGCTCGTCACCAGCCGGGAGCGGTTTCGCAAGTCGACGCTGAACGTGGCGGCACTGGCCGAGGCCATCCAGCAGCCGGTGGAGAACGGGGGCGTCAAGCTCCAGAACCGCCGGTGGCATCTCCGGCTGCACTACAACTGCTTCATCGGGTCGGACATGACGACCTGGCTCCTCGAGAATTTCGAGGATATCGAGAGTCGCCAAGAGGCGGAAGAGCTCGGGAACATGCTGATGGTGAGCAAGAACGACAAGTCGGACGGCAAGGAGGAGGAAGCGGCGGCGGCGGCGACGTCGAAGAAGGATAAGGGACAGGGGCGGGGCCTCTTCGTTCATGTCGAGAAACGACATCCTTTCCGGGACGGCCAGTACTTTTACCAAATGGCAAGCGAATACGCAAAGCCGCACCCGCACCCGCCCGGATGGTTTCAGTCCCGGAAGCCGCGGGACCTGTCGATCCCCTCGACGCCGCTCACCGATACCACGCCGCGGGATTCTCCGCGGGTGGCCATGTCGATGCAAGAAGAGGTCTCGCCCGTCAGCGGGACGGCGACGCCCGGGCCGGCGAATTTCTTCCACGTCAAGAAGAAGCCCGAGGTAGTGCTCAGCAAGGTCATCAAGTACGACGTCGACCCGCGCAAGCGGTCGTACCGGCCCGAGCGGATCGACCTGCACTACGACCGGCTGCACAACCCGGACAACTGCTACCACATCCGGCTGGACTGGCTCAACGTGACGGCCAAGCTCATCGAGGACGCGGTGGAGGGCTGGGCGCGCGAGGCGGCCGCGTACGGGCTGCGGCTGGTGGAGGTGCCGATCCGCGAGGCGTGCACCATTACCGACACGAACCCGTTCCGGCGGCCGTTTGTCATCAAGCTCGCGGTCCGGCCCCCGACGACGCCGCCGCCGACGACGTACTACGAGCCCGGGTCTTTTACGTTGCAGACGGCGTCGGGGAAGCACCCGTACCAGACGGCCATCCTCAAGAAGTTTGACTTTGTGCTCGACCAGGAGGCTGCGTCGAACTACCCGGCCGACGTCGACGTCAAGTACTCTTGGGGCAGGCCTGATTTCCAGTATAACCAGTACATCCACCGCAGCGGGACGCTGATCGCGGAGATTAACGACGAGGGGGACTTTCTCATCCTCGCCAACCGTCTGTACAGCAACCGGGCGGCGAGCGCGCGCGAGAAGGAGCTCAAGGAGGCGCGGGAAGCGGGAGAGATGGCTGGCGGTGGCGGTGGCGGTGGCGGTGGTACTGCGAACGCCGGTACGAACAGCCGCATCCTGTCTGTGGGTTCCTACATGCCCTTTGGCGTCCCGGAACCCAATTCACCGTTCATCAAGCCGGCGGACTACTCGGCGCCCCCGACAGCCACATCCACAGCCGCGACGTCGACTTTTGCATCCCCAAACCCCGGGACGTTCAACCTGTTCAACTCGATCAACCTCGGCAACAGCAGCATGGTGAGCGCCAACGGCAACAACAACAACAACATGGCGAGCAGCAGCAGCAGCATCAACCAGGCCATAGCGCGGGCGTCGACGCTCGGCCTCGGACCGGTACCCGAGGTGGTCAAGGAAGAACTCGTCAAGTTTTGCGCCGACGCCGACGCCCTGGGCGCTTTCTTCAAGGACCTGCTCGACCGCGCGGACCAGCCCCCTCCCGCGACGGGGGGGACGTCCTCGACGCCCGGCGCCGCGCTGGGGTACCAGCCCCCCTCGGCGTCGGCGTCGGCGTCGGCGTGCGGGGGTGGACCAGGCGGGTTGGACGCGGTGCCGGAGGCTAGTATCCCGACGCTGGGCCTGCCGGAGCGGGTGCTGGGTGAGATGCGGGAGACGGGCGGCGGTGGTGGGCCTGCGGCGACGGCGACGGCGACTTTGACGACGGCGACGGCGGCGAGGGGGGTGATGAGCAGCCCTTGTCTTTCGGGGATGAGGCTGCTCCGGCGGGGGAGCGTACAGGCGCAGGTGCAGTCGCAGATCCAGCAGGGGCAGCAGGCGCAGTCGGACGGGGAGTCGGGGGGGAAGAGAGAGGGGGGGTTGTCGCCGGCTGGTTTGTAGTAACGTCTATGGAGTTTGGCCTGGGTAAGTTAGGATGGATATAGGAAAGGCGTTTAGCGAAGGAGGCCTTTGCTTGTGGATATTCCGCTGGGATCCAGGAGTCGCGGCTGTGTTGCCCATTATGAATACGCAGTCCCTTGATCTGTTAGTATATAGTAAAGACTAATACAATTAATTCGTCTACATGCGATGCGATACTTTGTAGAGGACGAATTGACTGCCAGCTCAATCTCAGGGGTAGCAGTTGTTTATCCCAGGAGTATATAATGCCAGAGTTCCGTATAAGTCCGCACACGACATCAAGACAGGCATATCACAAGGAGCAGACTTTGATTGTGTTCCAATCCACCTTGTTTTACTACGTGCAGAGAAACGAACCCCAGGTTAAGCTAAGCTACCTACTCGTCGCTTCTGACCATCCATAGAAAGCCGAAAGCCATGATCAAATCGTAGGTGTCGTTTACCTGGGAGAACGTCCAAAATAGAGAGCACGGTGGATGGGATAGTAAAGAGCAAATCTGTAACGCACACTCTGTCCTTGGTGACGTCTAAAGCAAGACCTCTAGCCAAATGTCCTCTTAGACGGGGAGCTTCTTCTTGATCTGAGCCCTGCGGTCATAACAGCCGAGTGCGCCGTTCCGGGCCCAGACGAGCGAGGCTGCGAAGAGAAGTGGACAAGTTAGTCTTTGGCTTTGCCTGAAATGAATGCATGAGATGGATGCTTACAGAGAGGGAACGCGGCTCTGGTCTGGAAGACCTGTTCCTTGCGGAGACAGTCGCTGTCGAGGATGATCATGGTGCCTTCCTCGCGCTCGGCGATTCGGATGTGATGGTTTCGGCAGGTCTCGTTGAAGCCGCCGCTGGGAGGGTCAGTGTTAGTTTGGCTTGAGGGAAGAGGACAAGGAAGATGGAGAGAAGGAAAGGTAAAGCGTACTCAAGCTTGGGGCGAAGGATGCCGCCGTCGTTCTCAAGACACTGCGAGATGTCCAGCTCGGTCCAGAACTGCTCCTTGGTCTTGGGATCGGTGCAGATGGCCTTGAAGCGGGCGATGGCGCCCCAGTAGTCTGGGCTGTTGATGGCAAAGGTGTCCTTGTTGCAGTGGCGGTAGATGCAGTCGCTGCCCTGGCAGGACCAGGGGTCGATCTCGGGGGAGCCATCATTTTGGCGAGCGGCAATGGCAGCAAGCTGGGCATCCTCGATCTCTTGCTCCTCCTCAGGGGAACCATGATCTTGACGAGCGGCAATGGCAGCAGCTTGGGCACCCTCAATCTCGGCCCTGAGCTTGGCTTCCTCCTCCGGGGTGGGACGCTCAATGTCGGCTTTGTGGCCGAGGCAGGAGACTTGGCCGCGGTCGAGCTCGACTTTCTCGGCTGTGGCAGTGTTAGCAGTGTCAGGAGTGTATTGAAGGGGAGGGAGAGTGAGTGAGTGGGAGAGTGTGTGTGAGAGACAGAGAGAGAGAGAGAGAGAGAGAGCGTACAGAGGTTGATGCTGCATCCCCACCAGGTAGGGGGCCACAGAGGATCACCAGAGTCCTTGCGGCAGTTACCGTTCAGGTGGACATTAGACAGGTCGATTCCAGGGCCATGTTCATCGAGAGAAAGCTGAAAGACGGAGTGAGAGAACTTGCCGCTAGAGTGTATAGGTTAGTTTGCGAGGCCTTCCATGACAATGCAAAAGGAAGACGAAAGGGAAACTCACTCTTCATCCCACTTGAGAGAAGCATCCACATTGCTGATGCACTTGTTCAGATCCAGTTTGTTGTACCAAATGTCATTAAGGCGCGGGTCACGGCAGACCATCTCGAGGATAGGATAGATCCATCGGTCAGTGTTGATGGCAATGTTCCAGCAGTGTTCCTGGAAGTTGGCAGCCACAAGGCCGGCAAAGATGAGGAAGAGGAAGCGCATGTTCCTGTCAAGCTGCCTGTGCGCGCGTTGTGATAGTAAAGTGATGAGAGTAGTGATACGGCCGAGTCACCGTTTGATGCCTCTTTCACCTTGCACAAGAGAGTGCAAGATAGGTTTGTCTGTTGAACGAGAGCAGAGAGAAGATGGCTTGAAGAAAGGAGGAAGATAGGAGAAAGGTAGGTCTAGGAAAAGATATTTATACCAAGATTCCTGGGAAAGGAAAGCAGAGTGATT
Source organism: Sodiomyces alcalophilus JCM 7366 (assembly GCF_042370955.1). Classification (NCBI taxonomy): domain Eukaryota; kingdom Fungi; phylum Ascomycota; class Sordariomycetes; order Glomerellales; family Plectosphaerellaceae; genus Sodiomyces; species Sodiomyces alcalophilus. Next base: position 1,059,853 of record NW_027263537.1, read on the forward strand.
GCAAAGGCAGGCAGATATATTGTTCAGGCAGTAAGTCTGTAATTACGGCAAGATCAGTTATAAGAAGAAGGGGCGCGCTCTTGCTCTGGGTTTTGATTTCATGGCAAGGACGAAGACGAAAGAACGGAAGAGAAGATCACCCTTGCTATGAATATAACCTCCTGCCAGAACTATTATAGAGAGCACCTTGTGCATTGGCAGTTGCCCTTAGAGCTGGACTTTAAGTAAAAGGGCAACTACGTATGTCTTTGTGATGGCGTGAGCTTTTATTAGTTAGGTAGGTATATAGATGGGTTGAGTATCCCAACTCATGTTAGTGAATGTCTCTTCTTAGTTAACTATGTTATCCAGGCCAGATGCCTCTACTTGGCTGAGATAAGACTGCTTGTTTTGGTTCCAGATAGTTGAGATGTAGGCTGAAGTTCTGGGAGACATGTCAAGTAACTATGATATATAATGCATATATATTGTGTAGAGAGTGTGTATGCATCTTATATAGTTAACACTTTCTTAGAGACATTGAGGTGCCAATGTTTTCAGCATTGATACAGTGACGAGACAAAACTGTCGAGCCGATGTACTTAGTACTTACAACACCACGTTATAGGTGTGCGTAGGTAAGTACATCTGCTCGACACTTGTATCGAGTTACTGTAACACCATCGTCTATTCCATCACTTGGCAAGTGGCTCTCAGCTCGGCCTGGGCATGGAGAGCCTTGAGAAGAGGAAACATATAATGAAATAAGAAGGCTCATTATTCCAACTAAATCTAGAGACTAGACAGAACCCGTGTATTACCTTTCATATTACCGCGCATCTATATCTATAATTCTAAACCACAGTCTTTGACACTCGGCTAACTGAAGACAGTGCTGATATGATTTTGACTACCAGAGCTGAGACCCGGGTTCTAAGAAGGTATGTGAGAAAAGTCAATTAGACAGTCGGAACAAAGGCTCTAACTTATAGCCTTCTAGTCCGTCCCGATGAATACATTACAGCCTAACGAGCACCAAGCCTAACCGCCTGGGCCGCCTTCTTCAACCCCGCCACCTCGCCAACCAGCTGCTCCCGCCGCCCCCGCGTGACGGGGTCCTCGCCCGCAATGGCCGCCAGCTGCGCATCATCCAGCGTCATGACGAGGTCCGGGCTGAAGATGCGCAGCGGGCTGTCGTCCGCGTCCAGCAAGAGGTGGAACACCACCTGCTGGCAGACCACGTCGACGAACCGCTTCCGCGCCACCTCGTAGTAGCTGTGCAGGATGTCGTGGATCTCCTGCCGCGCCTGCTCCGCGTTGGTCCGGTCCGCCACGGCCCCGGCGATGGCCGCCCGCTGCAGCGTCAGCCGCCCCGCGCCAGGGTCCTGCGGGAAGAGGCTGGGGCCGGGCGCGTCGGCCGCCTTGCTCAGCGCCTCGACCAGCCGCTCGCCCTGGGCCTTTTGCACGTTGTGGTTGAAGTACGGGTTCATCGTCATCAGCTGCCCGTGCCGCTCGATGTTGAGCAGGAGCTCGGCTTGGTTCATGGCCCGCTCGTACGCCGCGCGGAGCTTGTCGCGCAAGAGCACGTCCATGAGCTGCGCGTGGATCTCCGGGTCGGGGCACACTTGGTCGAGGAGTTGGGCGATGAAATCGTGCACAATCAGAATCGCCTTGCTGACGTGCGACAGGACGAGCGGTTGCCACTTTTTGGTCTGTTCCTTGAATACTTCGGGTAGGACGGCTTCGGAGAACTGTAGAGGTGAGCCACTGACAATAATAATAATGATAATAATAATAATAATAATAACAAAAAGAAGGAAAAAAAACCTACGGTCCCCAGTCCCACGCCGCGCGAATCGTTGTAAACCTTTTCAATGTGGTTCATCAACGAGTCGCCCTGTGGCTTTGGACATTGGTAATCGACCTCCTTGACAATGTCATCCAGCTCGGGATACTTTTCCAGAGTTTCCTCGAATTTTTCATAGCTGGGAGACCTCACCTCCTTGACAATGTCATCCAGCTCGGGATACTTTTCCAGAGCTTCCTCGAATTTTTCATAGCTAGGAGACCTCACTGGCTTTGACACCGGTACTGGCTTCCACACCGGAATCGGCACTGGCGTCGGTATTGGCGTCGCCACTGGTGTCGGCACTGTCACTGGCACTGGCATTGGTCCCGACTTGAACACCGACACCGGTGGCTTCGACACGGGCATCGGCACTGGCGCTGACACCGGCACTGGTGCTGACACCGGCGCCGGCGCCGACACTGGCACGGGGTTCGGCTTCGGACTCGACCCATTGGACTCCGTCTCGCCTTCAAAGTTGCGCGTATGCCCCTTCGTCCGCATGGCCCCGTCGAAATCCTCCAGCAGCCGTACGACGCGCGTCACGAGCCGCAGCTCCCAGTACGCGAACAACGGCCGGGCGTACTGATTGTGGCGAGCGCTGTTGGCGATGGTCTGGAACTCATTGCTCACCCGGCCCAGGTAACGCCGCTGCAGGCCGGCATCCTCGCGCGACTCGCCCATCTGCTCGAGCTCGGCGCTCCTGGCTCGCAGGAGCGCGTCCACCTCGGCCGTGACGTTCTTGAACTCCTTCTTCGTCACGGCCCGGAGGAGGTCCTGGAGGGCCGACGCCAGGCACTGGATGCCCACCCTCTTGGTGGGTTTCAGCGCCGACCAGGGCGCGCCGCTGAAGAAGGCCTTCTCGGCGTCATTCCGCTTCTTGAGGGCTGCTTCCCTCTTGCCCTCGTCGGCGCCGCCGCCGCCGTCGTCTTCGGTATAGTCGTCGGTATCGTCCGATCCGCGGTTCTTCACGACGTAGTACCCCAGGCGGAGCGGATGCTTCTTGCCCCTGACCAGGTCGCACACCTCGCTCTGCGTAGCCCTCTCCGTGGCGAGGTCGGGCTTGGTCAGCACGCCCAAGGTCCTCAGTCCATCGGGGTCGACGTCCTTGGCGAGCTTCAGCACTTCCTGCGTGGCAATGTCGACGTTGCAGGGGACCACGGCGAGGATGACGGTGCGCTGATCGGCAATATACTGTTTGACCATGTTCCGTACGAGAATGATATCCTCTTCCGTAGTCAGATTCTCCGTGGCGGTGCGGAAAATGCCCGGCACGTCAATCACGGTCAGGTGTTGTTGCTGGGGTATTCATCAAACACGGCTCTCGACAACCCAGGCAGTGGCGTTCCGGCTTACAGTTGGTCCGCTAATCTCGATTTTGAGTATGTCCTCCGAAAACGTGGTATGCTCGGACGACGCAGGGTCATCCTCGCCTAACCGAATCCCCATAACCACGTTGGCCTATCCGAAAAGGTCAGCCAGGAGACTGGGGAGTAGGAGATGCCATGGCAAGACGCGGAACAAAACTTGCCTCGGCAAACACATCGGAAAGTTCCAAGTCGTCCATCTTGAGCGACCTTCTAAAGCTCCTAAGACGCTCCCTGCGGGCCTCGTTCGAGTCTGGACCCGGGATGATGGAAATGTCTATCCCCTCGATGGGATCCCGGCTGCAGGTAATCTGAGTGGCATAGCGGGTACATAGGCTGGGCGCCCGGGGAAAGGTGAAGCCGGTGATACTCTCGAGGAGCGAGCTCTTTCCAGACGACTGGTCGCCGACGGCAACGAGTTGAGGCAGAGATACTTTGTCCGCCATACCGTACTCGCGTAGCTTGTCGATGATGCCGACGTAGACATCGTCGCTTCGGGTGTTGGCCGTCCCATCTTGAAGGCTGCCCATTGTATCGCCTTGCCTTGTCGCTTCCTGGAGCAACATGGATGCCGAGAGGGCTCGAGGTCAGGGTATCTGTAAGTAGAGGTAGTTCAATGGGCTGGTAGGGGGAGTAGAGAGTAAATATATAGGCAAAGGAGGGAAAAGCACTCTAGTATATCTAAAGCACCTATGTATTCGGCAAAGTGTCGATGCGGTCGGCCTTATCGGGGACTTCGGGGACCTTGGGCAACCGCCAGTCAGGCATAAAGCTGAGCATGTTGAATTCCTCAGTGCTGGGCCTCTTGCACATCTTGCACAGGCGGACGCGTCTGCACAATGAGGCAGCAGCTGTTGCATACGAAGTAGGCCAGGCAACGACCGTGATGTTAGCTTCGGGTGACGGAATAACTAGTCCCGAAAGTAGAGGTCGTCAGCCACAGAAACAAGAGGCGCAGCCACCTAAGCCACTATCACGAGACTTCTCATTCCACACATGCGCCAAGGGCAATATGGCGAAAATCGCGCATGGCATCCCATCGCAGGTTCGGTGGTGTAGTTGGTTATCACGTCAGTCTAACATTCAATCGGTTCAAAACTGATTGAGGTTCACTGAAGGTCGGGAGTTCGAGCCTCCCCTGAATCAAGCTTGCGACGAGCCATCTTTACGATGCTCTCTTTTTTGCGCCGTCTTTTGCGTGGGCCATTTTTTTTTTTTTTTGTCAAGTAAATCTCGATCCCGTCATTTTGTCACTGAATATTTCGATTACAGTCTTGGTTGGCGAACACGGGAACACCCCCACACGAATAGACTGACCGTATTACTGTATTAACTATTTTAAAACTACGTTACAAACAGCCTACGGATCAACAAGGCCAACAACCCTCCCCACGACGCGATCCCACTCGGCATCCCACCGCCGACTCCCCTCCTCCACCGCCCCCTCCTTCAGCCTCGCCAGCTCGTCCCTCCCCTCCTCGCCCAGAAGCCGCGCAAGTATCCCCGCCAGCTCCCCCGCCGTCTCGAACCCGCACCCGTTGACGCCCTCGCGCACCAGCTCCCCGAAGCTCTCGTAGTCCGAGTAGGCCGCCACCGGCAGCCCGGCGCCGAACATGTCCACCACCTTCATCGGCAGGTCGACGCCCGAGCTCGACTTGTGCAGGCACACGCCCAGGTCCGCGCAGGCCAGGAATGCCGCGTAGTCGTCCGTCGAGAGCCAGGCCGTGCGGATCTGGACGCCGGGGAGCCGGCCCTCGGCCGTCCACCGCGCAATCCTGTCTTCGTACATGGCCTTTTGCGGACCCTTGCCCGTGATGACGGCCAGGATGGGTTTCGCGTCGGTCGTCATGGCCGCGGCGTACGAGGCGAGGGCGTCGAGGAGGAGGCCGAAATCCTCGTCGGGCGTCCAGGAGGTGCTGCTGATGACGAGCCGGACGTCGCCGCGCACGATGCTCGCAGCGGCATCGCGGGTCTCGGGGATGCGGGCGAGGACAGACGCCCGGTGGGCCGGGTCGGTGATGGGCTGGAAGGTGTCGGCGGGGCGGTCGTGCAGGGTGAGGATGGGCTTGGTGAAGCGGTAGGGCGGACGGCGCAGCTGGCGGGCCATGGCGTCGGTCACGGTGATGTTGGCGGTCGGGGTGATGCGGCCGAAGAAGGACTCGTACTCGAGGTAGGCGTTGACGAAGCGGTCGGCGCGGCCCCGCGTGGTGGCGAGGATGGACCAGCCGTAGTTGTGCCAGTCGACGAGCAGATGGCTGCCTCGGAGGATGGAGATGAGGTAGGCTAGGTGGAGGGTTGGGATGGAGGGGGGGTTCTAAAGCCATTAGCCGGGGTTTCAAGATACATATGGAGGGCTCAAGATGTAAGTACTTGAATGATAATCCAGCGGGCGGGCGGCGCGGTATACGCTAGGACGTAGAATATGGATATCATCTGCCAGAGGACCTTGAGGGGACCGACGATGAAGAACGGCAGAACCTTGGTCTTGAGTAGAGCTGGCAGCGGCGGCAGAGGGAAGACGTTGACCCTCGGATGACGGTGTAGATGAGGGTGCAGCGGACTCTCGTGGTAGCCGACGAGATCGACTTTGCCCCCATGCCTGATGACGCTGATGGCATGGTATTGCATGCGCGGGCTCCTTCCAATGTCTCCCAGGACGAGAACTTGGATGCGATCGTGCCTGGCATTGGCTGACGGCCTATATCTGGCAGGCGCGAAGCTGTGAACGAAGAGAGCAAGTAGCCATGTGGCTAGAACGGCCACTTGCACGCCCAGTGACCACATTTTACCGTGTGGTGTGTGGATAGTATGAGTGAGGAGGAGTCGAGGGAGTCGAGGATAGATGGACTGAGATTGGAACTCACATCACCACCTCGGTGCGTGGGAGAGGAAAGGTGAGGGAAGGTGAGGACGTGGTTTACGTGAGCTGGCTGTGGCGTACTGAGTACAGCAAGTCGACCACGAGCTTCGAGTACAGTGGACTACTGTGTACAGATTGAAAGTCTAAATGCGTCGAAACTGTGGCTGAGTCACTGCAGCCCGCCCCACATCGAGATGTACCCAGATGTACCCCGTACCGATGTTTGGTAGAGGATTATCCTGGGTTTAAAGTAGCTTTACGAATATTGCGTACGAAGTAGAAGATCTAGGAAGCCCTTATATCCTAAGAACGGTATAAGCAGAATCCTACCCGGGGAGTTTTAGGAGATATAGGTGGATCAAATCAAGTGGAGGATGTATGAGGGCGGGAAACAGTACATTGCTCGGCGCTTGTGTCGCGTCACCGTGGTCACTGTACCTGCGATGCTTCGTGTGGGGAAGCAGATATCGCTGCTACAGGCCTGGCTCGATATACGAATAGTCAAGTCCTTAACTCGTGATAACCAAACTTATTCCTATATTCCCTTACCCAGAGGTATATATCCGTCATTTCCACCTTGGTCGCAGTTAAGTCGTGCCTATGGAACAGGATGGCGTTACAAGACACTTTGAGTGCATAGGCGATCGCTGGCCAGATTTCGGCGATTACAGTATGTAGTGAAGAATTCCATCTTGAACTAATGTACACTATCGTGTGCTCGGCAAGTGCTTCATAAGGTACGGTTCCCTAGACTGGACTGCCAGAAAGGGAGCTGGCCCTGCCCGGTGGCTTTATTGTTTGGGCTATATGTGTATCCTCAGGCTTATTGATTTCCTCTTCTTTTGATCTGGCGCAGAAAGTTTCTGAAAGCCTCTTCGTACTTGACCTTGTATTACTGACCAGGACTGAACGGAGGAGTTAATAGGTGCGTAGACGTAGGTATATATTAGTCGTCGCATTCTACAAAGTACCTATTTACTAGCCATATTCTCATCCAATTTTTTCGACTTGCCGTGTTTCTATCCCACTTATAGTAACGTCTTGCCATCGATTCACGTGGACCAGTATCAATCGGAGTAGCATCGGCAGTGATCGACGATGTACACGTGCGATGGAGTGCAAACTATCCCTGCTCCCATCCTGGCCAGAGTGACACTAGCATTTTGTACGTTTTTTGCTCTCTTTTCTATGGGTATTTTTTATCGTCCTGACGAGCATTGGGCATGATTCGGGTGCCATTGCGGTTGATATGACGATGAGTGACTAGAAGAAATGGCGGGATTCCCAGGAGCAAATTAATCAACCGGGCTTGCTAGGCTTGGCCCTTAGTCATGAGACATACGGCCAATGAGAACAGCTTGGGCCCAGAACGTTTGTGGTGCCCACTTCTTCATCCGGTGGGGCCCCGATTGATTCTGCAGGGGTTGACTTGGAGTGGTGGGAACGGCCAGCGGGCGGTTCAGGCCCAAGTACGTTGTACCTCTCTGGACTCAGGGGAAACACCAGTCATCCATCATCCATCCTACCCAACCACCTTCCCGGTTCAGACGAGCAGGTGAACAGACGAACGGACAACAAGGACGACTTTCCCCTCTTCTCCTTTTTCTCCACCTTCTAGAAGCTCGTCAACTCATCGTCGTCCAAGTCACCTCCACCACATATTCTCTCTACACAACACCACGACGGCGCACTCCTCTTCCGCCACGTCCTCCTCTGTCTTTGCGCCTTCACGCGCTAAATTGGCGAAGAGAAGAGTCAGCAGCGAGACACGCATCTTCCTGTCTAGCTACCGTCTTCCTACCTGAGACGTCTCAACGCCTGCGAGTCTGAGACTTCGCTCAACTCCCACGTCCTGCACGTCCCGCACATCCCCGCCCCTGCCGGTCTCTCGACTGCCCTCCATTTGCTTTGCATCAAACACGACGTCGCATTTCGAGGCACGAGATTGAGTATACCGGCAGTCACCGCGACTCTGCCACCGCGACAGCGCCTGACTTTGAATGAGCACGCACATTGCACTGCATTGACTTGACTCGACTCGAACCGAACCGAGCCGACTCCGATACCATCCTGACCCGACCGACACCCTGAAAGTTTTAGAGTACCGTGATAGTGGACAAAATAAAAATACAGAGAGGAAGTTGGAGGACAATAGGCTTTTCCCTCGTCTCCAAAGCAACTGGGCGTCATGACCTTGTCATACGCTCTTCCTTCGTCCGCCCTGCCGCATGCGCACCGCCAACACACGCACTCCCATTCGCACTCGCACTCGCCGCCGCATCCACCGCCGCCCAAGTCCACCATGGGCTCCGGCAGCCTTCACAACCACTCCCAGAGCCTCGGCCGTAGCCGTGACCCCGACAGGCCGCACCTGGGACACGCCCGCTCCTTGTCCCACGACAACCCCGAGTCGCATCCTCCTCCCTCCCGTCCAGCCAATGGCCACACCCCCTCCCACTCCATCTCGCACCTTCCCACCCTGAACCTGAGCCAGGCCGATGCACACGACTTCAATCACGGCCAAGCCTCGCCGCGGTTCTCTAACCTCCCGACCTTGCGGACCGACCCGACGCACGGCTTCCACACGAGGGGCAAACTTCCTCCGACGCCCTTATCGCAGGTAGATGGCTGGAAATCTGAGATGGCGCCGAGCGGCCGCGAGCTCCTCACCCCTATGAGCGCAACGTCCAAGTGGTACGAACCGCCCGATAGCGCTACGGGGCATTCCCACGATCACAACCACGATCACAATCACGACCACCATGGCTACCACCACGATCATGGGCATAAAGAGGCCCATGCCAATGGCCATTCCGAACACGACCACCACCACCACCACGAGAACACCCGCGAACCAGTCAACCCCTCTCTCTTTTCAAGAATCCTCATGCGCTACTCCCCAAACGTCCCACTCTTACACGCCATTCTTGTCGAAAAAGACTCAAGACGGATCCTTTATTTTCTTTCGTGAGTCTGGTGGAATCTCCCGTGCTAAAATGGACATCAATACTGTTCACGTAGAGAACATAGGCTGACTCGACCAACGCAGGCTCAATTTCTCCTTCATGGCCGTCCAGGCATGGTATGCCCACGCCACCGAATCCATCGGTCTCCTCAGCGACACGGTCCACATGTTCTTCGACTGCTTCGCCCTCTTCGTGGGTCTCTGCGCGTCGGTCATGAGCAAGTGGCCGCCCAGCGAGCGGTTTCCGTATGGCCTGGGAAAAATAGAAACCCTGAGCGGGTTTGCCAACGGCATTCTCCTGATGTGAGTGGTCCCAGGAGCGAAAGAGAAGAGGAGACAAAAGAACGAAGAAGAAGAAGACAGCGCTAATGCTTCACAGGCTACTCAGCGTTGAAATCATCGGCGAGGCGTTCGAACGCATGGCCGAAGGGACGCCACCCCGGAGACTCCAGGAGCTACTGGCCGTCAGCACCCTGGGCGGGCTCGTCAACGTGGTCGGCCTCGTGGCTTTCGGCCACCACCACCACGGGCACAGCCACGGCGGCGGTGGCGGCTGTTCCGGCAGCCACAAAAAGTCGGACGACCACGGGCACAGCCACAGCCACAGCCACGGCCACGACCACAGCCACCAAAACGAAAACATGCAGGGCATCTTTTTGCACGTCCTGGCCGACCTGATGGGCAGCGTGGCGGTGGTGGTGTCGACGCTCCTGACCATGTACACAGGGTACGCGTGGTGGGACGCGGCGGCGGGGCTTTTGGTGTCGGTGCTGATCGTCATCGCGGCGTGGCCGCTGCTGGTGTCGTCGGCGCGCAACCTGCTCCTGGGCATCCCCGAGACGGTCGAGTACAACCTGCGCAACACGCTGGCGGGGATTGCCCAGCAGCGCGGCGTCGTGGGGTACAGCGTGCCCAAGTTTTGGATGGACGAGACGGCGGCGGGGGGGCACGGCGGTCATCACCACCACCACCATGATGATGGCGACCATGACCATCGCGGGGGCGGGGAGAGGTTGAGGGGCCTCGTGCACGTGGTCGCCGCCAAGGGGGCGGGGCTGGACGACGTGCGGGATAGGGTGAGGGCGCACCTGGCGCAGAATGGCATGGATGTGGTGGTGCAGGTGGAGCGGGAGGGGGATGGGTCTTGCTGGTGCGGTGCTGGGCGGTCGGCGCCGGCGGCGACGGGGTTGCCGAGCCCGTGGGCTTTCTAGGGCGGGGTGGGCAGCATGTTTCCCATTGCGACTGTGCGGCAGCAAACTAGACGACTAGACATCATTAGATGATTAGGTCTTGGGGAGTTGAGACGATGCATTCTTGATAGAGGAGGGTTTTGAATATGGAGAAGGGAGAGCGTTAGACGCATAGGTCTTGCTGCATTGGTGGTTCTTGGGAGGAAGAGTGCGTTGCCTGCATTGTTATTGTTGTCTGACATACGGGTGCATAGAGGGTCTCTCCATCTCCCATGGTCCCGAGTTGGATCAATTCACTTGGGATACACACGGGGAACCCGACGTACATATTCATCTAATTTTGCATTCTTTTACGAGAAATATGCGGGAATTTAGATTCTCGACTGACAATGTTAGATACTAATAAAATTCAGCTCTGGATGATGCACACCCAAGGCCATGAGAGGTGTGGTGTCGAGTGATGACGGCGGATTGATAACAGAATAATGAATGTATGAAGCGGATGAGGCTCGTTATGAGGATGTATTCTGCCCGTCCGCCCGACACGCCGTGAGGCGGTGCTTACTTCGTACGATGATCCCCGTCTCTATCATGTAGCAGGCATGATAATCTGGGGTTTCCGGGGTTAGGTGGGGAATAAGAAGATGATGAGTTGACCAGTGAAGCGCGGGAGGAACACGCCGGACTGAACCGTTCGGCCGAGTCCCGATGATTCCACGGCAACGGCTCATTGATTGGTGACTTTTCTCTGCCTGAACAAGTCCGCCTCGTTAGGACGGTTGAGAAGCTTGCCGTGGAGGGAGAGACCTTGGAGGTAGACCCCCACGCTAAGTTGGGGGAGCAGAAATAGCACGTCGGTCACGAGACTCGAGACTCGCATAGGTCAGGTACCGCGCTATTGACCCCGCGTCACCGAATCAGGTACCAGGGTACCTACAACCCAAGCTCCCTGCATACGGTACATAGGTACCTTACCTTAGGTGAAGACGGACCACGGAGAAAAGAGCCGAGAGGCCGAGGCACGGCAAGCTTCGGCCGAACGCAAGAAAAACGAGCCTGCCTTGGAGGGATGAGGGGACAAAAAGAGGGGACCAGGGCTAGGTATTGAATTAAAACCAGAGGAAACGCATGTGATCCACGAGCCTTGCCTTTTGCTCTTACCTACCTACTCGACCCTCCGTTCACGCGACCACAGCCAACTGTTCGCTTTTCTTTACACTTGCTTTTCTTTCCTTGTGCTTCTTTTCTTCTCGCAACTCTCATCTCGCTCGTCTTCGTATATACCCATCGCTAGGTGATTTTGAGTACTCGATTGAACAAGGCTACGATCCAAGGCTGTGACGTAACCAGCCATCGCTTCGAGAGTCGTCCGTCGGGAGAAACAGAAAAAGGGAAACAATTTAACGCGACAAGGGGAAAGAGAGCAAGAAGAATTATCGGCAGCTCTCCCTTCGTCTCCCCTCCCTTTCTTCCACCTTCTACCTCCACCTCACCACATTTCTACTCCCACCGATCACGACAACACCGCCAGCATGGCCCCCTCTAGCGAATCCACAACCATACCCTCCCTCCCGCCATCCAAAGACGAGCTCAAAACCGAAATCAAGGCCGAGGCGCCAAAGACCGTCAATGCCGGCCTCGCCCAGCTCCGCTCCTTCGCCGCCGGCGGTTTCGGCGGCCTCTGCGCCGTCGTCGTAGGCCACCCCTTTGACCTCGTCAAGGTCCGCCTCCAGACCGCCGAAAGGGGTCTCTACACCAGCGCCATCGATGTCGTGAGGAAGAGCGTCGCCCGTGATGGTCTCGCGCGGGGTCTCTACGCCGGCGTGTCGGCCCCTCTCGTCGGTGTCACTCCCATGTGTATGTTCTCTCCCATTCTTCCCTTCGTCCTTTCGTTCTTTCCTCTCCTCCGTCCAACTAACCAGACCAGTCGCCGTCTCCTTCTGGGGCTACGACCTAGGCAAAACCATTGTCCGCTCCTTCTCCGCCAACCCCGACCAAACCACCCCCCTCACCATCGGCCAAACCTCCGCCGCCGGCTTCTTCTCCGCCATCCCCATGACCGCCATCACCGCGCCCTTTGAGCGCGTCAAGGTCATCCTCCAGGTGCAGTCGCAGAAGCTCAAGCCGGGCGAGAAGCCGCGCTACACCGGCGCCACCGACGTCGTCCGCCAGCTCTACCGCGAGGGCGGCATCCGCTCCGTGTTCCGCGGCTCCGCCGCCACCCTCGCCCGCGACGGCCCGGGCTCCGCCGCCTACTTTGCCGCCTACGAGTACATCAAGCGCCGCCTCACCCCGCGCGACCCGGCCACCGGCAAGCCCCAGGGCGAACTCAGCCTCCTCGCCGTCACCGCCGCCGGTGCCGCCGCCGGTGTCGCCATGTGGATCCCCGTCTTCCCCGTCGATACCGTCAAGTCGCGCCTCCAGACCGCCGAGGGGTCGGTGTCCATTGGCGGCGTCGTGAGGGAACTCTACGCCAAGGGCGGGTTCCGCGCCTTCTTCCCCGGTTTCGGTCCCGCCCTTGCCCGTGCCGTCCCCGCCAACGCGGCCACCTTCCTCGGCGTCGAGCTTGCTCACCAGGCCATGAACAAGGCTTTTGGCGGGTGAGTGGCGAGGGAAGATGAAATAGGATCAAAACTGGGGTAGAGTACATGTATATACAAGCATTTGTTGTCTAGCAAGCGCTTTGGCTAGGCTCGTGCGAATGGAAGATTACCGAGCGTCATCGGCATATGCGGTTGTTGTCTTTATTTTTATTTTCCATTTTCCATTTTCCATGTTCATTTCTTTTTTCTTTTGGCCTTGCAATAGAGAGTAGATAGGTTCATAGAGCGATACCTCTAGAGTGGAATGAGAAGACTTGAGATGTATCTCCTGTGCTGCTGTACTACCTTGCGAAGTACCAAGTACTTTGTGCTTTTCCTTCGCTATCCTATCCCATACCATACTCCGTCCGTATATGCGCAAACGAACGCTCATACAATGAAGCCAAGCTGCAAATCGCTCTGCATCTTTTCCTGTCTTCTCGTCATATTATGAATGGTAATCTTTAGTCATCCCTCCCTTGTCCGTCAGAATCAACATGTTGGGTATTCCTGCCTGTGAAATAACCATACTCCAAGCGACCCTCAACGCCGCCAATTGCCCGCCTCTCGGATCGAGGCAATAACCGATGTTAAAGAAAAAAAAGAAAAAAAGGAAGGAAAGGAAACAAAGGCCTTCGACTCCTGGCTTACTTGCTATAGCCCAGTCGAGACCACACCACTGGCGGTATTCTCCCCCGAACGTCCGGTTTGCGTCCCCCCGACGAGCCATCTCCCGCACGCCTAGGCCGGAGAATGGATCGCCTTGCCGCCTGTCCCGTCCTTTTGCGGCGGGTTTGGCGCAGTCGCGTCCTCGGTCTCCGCCGACACGGACTTTAGACTGAACCTCCGCGTGCCATCAAAGTCCGGGAGCATGTCGTCCTCGTCTTCTTCCTCTTCGTCGTTCTTCTTATTCAGCAGGGACGGTGCCGCTGTCGGTGTCCATAGGCTGGGCACGCCCGAATTGGCCTGCGACGTGAAGCTGGTGGCCCCGCTGCCGACCGTGATCCCGTTGTACATGCTGAGGGAGCCTAATCGCCGGGAAGGGGTGTAGGCAGTAGAGGACGTCCGCGGGCCCCCGAGATTGGCGCTGGCCGAGTTACTCCTACTAACAATGCCTCCCAAATCCGGGTAGCTGAGGCCGCTGCCGCTGGTGGCGGGATACGCCGAGTTCATGGTGGAAACTCGGCCGCGAGAGTGGTGGGGGTTGGGGTGAGGGGGAGGGGTGAAACCGGGGTTGGACGAGACGGACGGGTTGCGACGCAGGCCGGAGCTCGAAGTGCTGAGGTTGCGAAGGTGGTCGTTGCTGGCCTGGATCTTCAGGTCGTAGTATTGGTCAACGGGAACCTTGGGCTGCGTCGTGGCGGCGTCGGCGTCGGCGTCGGGGCTGGCGGGCGGGGCATCGGGCCCGATGGGGTCGTCGTTCTTCCGCTGGGCCATGGTCAGGGTGGCGACGCCGACGTCCATCAGGACGGGCTGGCGGGTGATGGCGCCGATCATGGCGTTGCAGCCGGCGCCGTGGGAGACCAGGACGACGACCGACTCGGCTTCTTCCTCGTCGGTCTCGATCGGGAGGGGCTCGTAGGCCTGGGACGTGCCGAGCAGGGGCGACGCGGCGCTGAGCTTGGTGACGAGGTTGGTCGGGTCGTCGGTGGTCGCGTACCAGTCGACGAGACGCTGGAGGCCTTTCCTAAAGCGGCGGTGCATGGTGATCCACTCCTCGCCGTATTCGCCGCCGTCCCCCCAGAGCCAGGGGCTCTGCGACGTGTCCCACTGGTAGTCCGGGGCCGTGCAGGCGTCGCGGGCATGGGCGACATAGCCGTCGGGGATCTTGCTGGCGGTGGACGCGGCGTAGTGCGGGGTCGGGGCGATGTAGCCGGCGTCCTCCTGATCGGCGAAGACGGCGGAGGCGGCGGCGGCCCGTTGGCTGGAGCTACTGGCTCCGCTGTCGGTTCGTCTTCTGCTGCCAAAGACCGACGCCATGGCCGGGCCGTGATCCAAGCCGAGACCGAACGACGTGTTGGAATCCATCGAGTTGGTGCGCTCATAGGTCGGCGACAAGACGGGACTGCTCCAGAGCTTATCGTGACCCTGCGAAATGGAGCTGGAATGCGGCCGGGGCGGAATCACCTCCTTGCGCAGGAGGGCGACTTTGGCAGCAGCCAGCATCTGGTCCGAGTGAGGCGGGCGCGTGATGGATTCAAAGTATTCGGGGTTGAGCCATTCCCCGAGGAAGGCGTCGATGCGCAGGGGTGTCTTTTGCAACTTCTTCTCGGGCTCCTCGGTGAAGGTGTCCCGCAGCGAGAGGTTGCGGAGAGCGTCGGCGGTGGCGGCGGCGGTGGCGGTGGCAGGGGGCGACTGCGGTGCTGGGGAAGCGGTCGTAGAGGAGATCGGCCTGGCGAGGCCGGCGGTGATGCCAATGGAAGTTTGTACGCATCGTAGGAAAGGGGAGGTGTGGACGACGACGCGGAATCTCTTCCGCTTCTTGTGGATGCCGGCGGCGCGGGCCTCGTTGGCGGCTTGTTCCGACTCGAACTCGGCTTCGCGGACGATGGCGGCAATCCTCGCACCGACTGCTTGGGCTTGACGCCAGCCGCCGTAGGTCAGGGGCGGGTCGTATGGGTTCTGAGCGGAAAGATGCCAGGTTTTATCGGCTTGGTCGAGGCGAGCTCCGTGCCTGTGATGAAAGAGCTGTCAGTTCTATGAAGACCAAAAGGGAGTTGCAGGGTCCCACCAACCTGACCACAAAAATATATGCGGGGGGTTTCCCCATGGTTGTAGTGCAAGAACAGGAGGTGTACTATCGGGTTCTATCGGTCGGGTGTCAAGGGTGGCAACGACTGGGCGAACGCAAGTCTTGTATCCTGCCTGTTATCCGTAGAGGAGGTCTGATTATTTGCCGATTGGTTGCTGGGAGGTTCACGTTGTTCTCAGCCTCGAAAGCTACACAGGACATGGAGGGGTAGCCAAGCGGTCCAAGTTGGGGGGGCGAGAGGGGAGTCCAGTGAAGTGCGACGTGACTTGACGATTTGAGTGGAATGTCAGCGCCTGGAGCAAACAGTGAAACGTTTGTCGATGTCCAAGGAAAGACGGGCGGGGTGGTTTCTGGGTGGTTTGCGAAGGGGGTAGAACAAACGGTAGTAATGGGAGGGCCTGCGAAAGGCAGATCAAGAAAGAACAAAGAAGTACTCTTAGTAGGCGGCGACCTTGAAAGGGGAACCTTGGGCCAACGTCATGGGCGGGAAGACTGATGAGAGAGGAATGTAGAGCGTGGGAAGAGGAGAAAATATTGGTGATGAGTGACAGGACGAGAGACGAGAGAGGAGAGAGAGGAGTCAACCATTGGGATACACAAAGTATGAGTACCAAGAGACGTACCTAGGCGGGGAATTAGAATTACATCGGAGGGGCTAAATTTTATCGTACCGTACCTTATTCCAAGTGGGAGAGACAGATACATGTGATGTACTACTGGGATAAAGCTTGTTATTTTTTGGGTCCTTATTTTTGTTTCTTTGTTCCTCTCACATGCCACGCAGATGGCTTCTTGGTGCCCCTGGATTTTTGATCCTATCAAGATGATTTTATGTATTTATTTCCGGAACGGGAAAGGAAAAAATACGTAGGATTGACGATTGAACAGGATTCCTTCGCAGCTGTCCGTCCACTCAAATGAATTGTGCCTGTACTAGGTACTGTACATATGTACATACAGCCAGTACATTACCAGCAGAAAGGCTGTAGGACATTCAAACCGTTACTTCGTACTTGACCGCCTACAAGTATAGACGAGTCATACGAGTGGGCAAAATCATCTGCCGTCCACATGATCATGCCAAATGACCCAAATGACAGGTCTAGGCCCCTGCCCTTAGCGCGAGTAGTGGTGGCCGCCGCTTTGAAGTACACGACGCGGGATTTTGGGGGCGCAGTCGCCATTTGACGCCGTGAATTCGGTACCGCGCCTCTTCTCGGTTTCCGGCCCGTCCCAGTGGCCGGCATCGGAGCTCCTTTTCCCCCGACCTGTCGACTATGGCGTCACGTCGCGTTCATGTATGATGATGGGATGTCTTGACCGAAACATATCAGACCAGACCGGAATTGAAGTGACTCGGTGACTACTAACCTGGCAGGGCCAGGAGTCTTACCCGGACGGAATTGTCTTTTGGTGATCTACGAATAGGTACCTAAGGTACGAACAAGGTTACGGAATACGTTGTACGAAGTATGTCGAAAAATACTTGTACGTTGTAGTGTACTCATGCCTGCATGCATTCTTGAGACGTTTTGCGACGGATCAATTCCAGGGGATCTGAGACATCGCAGTGTACGAGTAGAAAAGTAGTCGCGGTACGTATGTAATTACCTGTACGTACCTCGATGTACTCATGGCATTACATGCAAGTGGGTCCGTGCGCTGGGAGACCATCGCAATCCTCAGCGATCCGCCCCTCGATCTCTCCAGACACGCCGGGACCGCGCAAACCAAACAGCCGACGCCTCTCTTTATTCCTTCCGCTGTATAGACCTCATCACCTCAATCCGCAGTCCGTTGCCATGAGGATAGGTGACCTCCTCCGGGTCCCCGTCCTGCTGGCGGCGGCGGCCGCCCTCGCCCCGACCACGCTCGCCGAACACACCAGCAACTGGGCCGTCCTGGTCGGCACCTCGCGCTTCTGGTTCAACTACCGCCACATGTCCAACGTCCTGTCCATCTACCGCACCGTCAAGAGGCTGGGCATCCCCGACTCGCAAATCATCCTCATGCTCCCGGACGACATGGCCTGCAACCCGCGCAACGCCTTCCCGGGCACCGTCTACAGCAACTCGGACCGCGCCGTCGACCTCTACGGCGACAACATCGAGGTCGACTACCGCGGCTACGAGGTCACCGTCGAGAACTTTATCCGCCTGCTGACCGACCGCGTCGGCGCCGAGATGCCCCGCAGCAAGCGCCTGCTGACCGACGACCGGAGCAACATCCTCATCTACATGACCGGGCACGGCGGCAACGAGTTTTTGAAGTTTCAGGATGCCGAGGAGATTGGCGCGTTCGATTTGGCCGATGCCTTTGAGCAGATGTGGGAGAAGAAGAGGTGGCTATGGACTCTCGACCTCCATCCACGCCGAGCAACGACATACTAACCTTCCATCTTTCTAGATACCACGAAATCCTCTTCATGATCGACACGTGCCAAGCAAACACAATGTACAGCAAGCTCTACTCGCCCAACATCATCGCCACGGGCTCGTCCAAACTCGACCAGTCGTCCTACTCCCACCACGCCGACCAGGACGTGGGCGTGGCCGTCATCGACCGCTTCACCTACTACAACCTCGAGTTCCTCGAGAACCAGGTGCAGGACATGAGCAGCAAGAAGACCCTCGGCGAGCTCTTCGACAGCTACGACGAGACCAAGATCCACTCCAACCCGGGCGTGCGCTACGACCTGTTCCCCGGCGGCGAGGAAGCCGCCCGCAGCCGCCGCATCACCGATTTCTTCGGCAACGTGCAAAACGTCCAGGTCGACCGCGTCGAGACCCTCGCCCTCGACAAGGAACTGCTGGAGCTGAGCAGGACGATCGACGCTTTGCGGCAAAAGGCCGACGAGGAGGACGCGGCGGCGGCGGGGCTGGCGTCTCTACAGAACGCGACGAATGCTGCGGAACCAGCTTCGCCGCGGACCGAAACGAGGAGAGTGCGGTTTGCTAAACCTCTGACCGAGGAAAACGGGTGGGCGAGGAAGATGGTGGGCGCCACCGCGCTTGCTGGCTGTGCGGCTCTGTGGCTCTTGGCGTCGTACTTGGAGCCTGGGAGGAAACGAGACCTTGGGAAGAGTACAGACCGAGTTGGAAAGACGGCCAAGTCGAAGTCATAGACATGAACTATACGTAGGGATTATTTGGAGCGCATTCTATTTGTTACATCTTAACATGTTCAGACCGAACGACCACCGATGTGTACGTACCTACATACGTGCTGTGTACCTAGGTAGGTACCTCAAATGTACATTAGGTACATTACTTAATTCAACCGACATTTATCCGCCCCTTCACCTACTGTAAGAATTACTTTTACTTGCACGGCTCTCTCTTCCGCATCGACATGATCTCACGGCATCGCAAGACTGAAGATTCACCATGATACCCTAGGGGAATCTGCAGAGGTCTCGTCTTTCCACCCAACTTTCTACGGCCCAGATGTATAGAGAAATGGACGTACCTCTCATCAACACTCTGCAATGGATCACGTCAAGGTGAGAGGCCTACGTTCTTCACTCCTCTCTCCTCATGCCTATGAATCCGTCCTTATTTCTGTGCTTCTATGCTCTATCACGGGCCATCTTTCCCTGGCGTACTATATATGTATATATATACATATGTATATACATATATGTGGCCGCTCACCTGAGCAAGAGTACTCACCAAGACCAGGTCCCCCTTCTGGCCACCATCACCCTGAAATCACGGCCCCTGAACCCCCACTCCCTCGCCATCTCCTGCGACGCCGAGCTGGCCATTGCCGCCGACGACTCGGTGCACATTCTGCTCCCCGAATTCCCCATCCCCACGGAAGACCCGGACCTCATCCGGGCCCGTCAGCTCAACCGAGCCGACGAGAACGAGGACGATGCCGACTCGGACGGTTATAGGCCCAAACAGTACAGCACCTACGGCAGCCAGTTTGCCACGTCCAAGAGGCCCGACCCCCGCGTCAACATCCACCTCTTCGAGTCCGCCGGCATCCGGTTCCCCCTGACCGAATGGTCCGAGGAGCAGCCCTACTACGGCGTCGGCAAGAGCCTGCCCGCCGGCTGGGGCTCGGCCATCGGCCAGGCCGTCGCCCTGGAATGGTCCCCCGCCGGCCTGGGCTATAACCTGCGCCCCGTCCTGGCCGTCCTGCTCACCAGCGGCTCCATCATGGCTTATGGCCAGGACCCGGCCGCCGTCGCCGACATTAGCGAGAGCACCAGGAGCTTCGACGCGTGGCGCGTCCTCTGGGCCGTGGGTGATGCGTATCCCCTGCCCGACCGCAAGGCGAGAGGGGGGTGCCACTTGCCCAGGGACAAGATTGTGGCTTTCTCGTGGGCACGCGAGGTCGCTCCAGGACGTGCCCTGCTGGCGTATCGTAGCCATAGGGAAGATATTGTCATTCTGCGCGTCGATTTTTTCGAGTCGGAAAAGCCAAAGGAGGGTTCCTCGCCTTGGGCGTGGAGGGTCGAGGAGATGGCGAGGTTCAAGAATGATGGACCGCATCCCCCGATCAGCGTGAGTTTTTTCATTTCCTCCTTTCATTCCCCCCTTTTTTTCTCCTCTGCTCCCTCCTTTTCTTTTTTTGTTTTTCCCCCGTCACCGAAAGCATGTTGACGTCAAGACAGGCAACGCATCCGGACTTTGTCCCCTACGGTTCCGCGTTTGGACTGAAATGGAGTCCCTGGCTACTCGACGGCGATAAGAGGACCGCCATTCTGGCGCACACCACGCGCAGTTACGTCGGCTTTCGGCGCATCATCGTCTCGCCTGCCTGGGAGAGGGGCCAGAGAGCGTCCGTTACGGTGGAGGAGTTTGACCTCCTGGGGATCTGTATCAACCTCCGGCCAGAATCTTTTATCGAATGGGAAGATGTCATCTGGACCGACGGGGAGAAGAAGATTTGCCAGGGCGTCATTGCCACGCCGTTCGAGGCCAAGCCGTTTCGCATCGTTATGAACGCGCCAGCTGCCGATGCTCTTCCAATGCACCCGACTCGCGTCTGCAACACCACCTATCCCGAAGATTGCACCTCTACCAACCCCGTCACTGGCCTCGTTATCCACCCCCCTGCCGATGGCAGTGATTATTCCGCCGGCCCCTTTTACACCCTCGTCCGCATGTCCGCTACCGGGAGCAACACCAACTGGCTCCAGGAAAACGGACCACTCCCCGCCGAGACCCCCGCAGGTGATGGCCAGCAGTACCAGGACGCCCCATCATCCATGCCGCAGTGGGCCGAGACCATCGCCAGCACGGTCAGCCAGTCCATCCCCAAGGCCCTGGCGAGCCGCGACCTGGACTCGGACAGCGAGGGCGGCGGCGAAGAAGAAGTAGGGCAGCCGGAACTCGGAGACGGCGAGGAGGACGAGGACGACGACGAGTTTGATTTCGATGACCTCGACGAGAACACCGAGCTGGTCAACCCCTGGCGCGTCCGAATCTGGGACCTCGCCGCCTGGCCCGGCGGCGGTACCACGGCCGTTCTCATATCGCAGCACAGCACTCTCGGGCCAGAGACGAAGATTCGCACCAAGGTCCTGTTTGCGCCGGGGAACGGAGCGGATCGTCATCATGGTGGTGGTGGTGGTGGTGGTAACGCGACAGCCACCACCGTGAGGCGCCTGACCACCGAAGCCCGCATGTGGGACTGGATGTACGGAGACGGATCGCCGGTACCCAGTACCATTGCCAGTGAAGGCGAGCCGGTGATGCCGCTGAACCCGGCGCTGCGGGAGGCGATGAGACCTGTCGTCGAGGCCCAGCGGTGTCTGTTTTGCCAGGGCGTCCTTGCGGATACTGGACGCTACTCTGTTTGCGAGATGAGGCACTCGTTTGGTATGTTCCATGGCCACCCCCCCCCTTTACCACCCTCTCATCTCCCCTTGGACATTGTTCCTCTTTTGTTTCTATTTAACTCAACGGTCTTTTGCTGCAGCTACGTGTTCCACGACCGGCTTGGCCATCCTTGCCCCTGGCATCTCGCGTGCCTGCGGTGTCTGCGGCCGTCGTTGTCTTACGGTTGCCAAGATGAAGGAGGCGGCCCAGAAACAGGGGGTTAGTCTTGATGCCCGTGGCTCGTTTGGGGAAGCCTGTGGGATTTGTGGAGGGAAGTTTATAGCTTGATATCCTTTCTTTCTTTTTTCTTTTTTTTCCTCTTAAGGAGTCCTTTACTTGGTATGGGCCATAATAGCACGGAGTCATGAGAATTCACTTTCAAGAAAAGTCATCAGAATGCTGCCTTGAAACCAAGATCAATCGTGGCCATCTGGATCACGTCGCTTTTACTTCATACGTATCATATGCTTCGATATCCTTGTCGTCAACCTGGGAATCACCTACTACCACGCTGTAATGTCATCCACCTCGGCCTCGCCAAAGGTGCTGCTCTTGGTCAGCTTCCCCACCCCCTCTTCCTCCTCGGCCGGCCGGCCGACCCTGTTCATGATATCGGCGAGCGTCTCCTTCAAAAACGCCAAGACGTATCGGTTCACCTGCTCAAACTGCAAGAGGAAAGCATCGTGGCCCTCGGGGCTGTCGATGCGCTCGAGCCTCGCGTTCTTGATGTGGGCGGCCAGCTCTTCCTGCTCGGCAAAGGTGAAGAGCCCGTCGCTCTCGATGCCGAGCACGAGGGTGGGCTGCTCGATCATGGCCAGGCCCTCGGCCACCGTCGGGGCCCTGTCGCGCGACACGTCGTGGGTGTCGAGCTTGCGCGTCATGGCGATGTAGCAGTTGCTGTCGAAGCGCTTGACGAACTTGTCGCCCTGGTAGCGCAGGTACGACTGGGCCGAGAAGTAGGTCGACGTCGGGAGCTTTTCGCCGCCGGTCAGGCTGGTCTCGGTCTGCGGGCCGTGGAACTGCGGGTCGGCCGACATGGTCTGGCTGGCGGCGGTGGAAGGGGGTGACGACGACGGCGCCGATCCGCTCTTCGCTTCTCCTCCGTCGGCGGGGGTGTTGTTCGCCACGGACGACTGGCTGTTGTGGCGCGACAGGCCGGCACGCGACACCCTGTGGCCGTCGTTGTGGATGTGGAAGTGGGCTTCGGACGGGGTGGCGGGTCTGGGCCGCTCGCGGATGGTCTGCCGCCTGGAGGGGTCGGGGGTGTTCCGGCCGAATCGGGCTTCGAACGAGTTGCGGCTGCGGTAGGTCAGGAGGGCCGACATGCGGGCGGCGCCTAGGCCGGTGGTGGGCGGGTCTTCGAAAGAGTAGTAGCCGTCTTCGTACTTGGGGTCTGCGTAGATGCTCTGGCGCTGTGCTTCTCCCCAGCTGATGCCCCAGGCACTGTGACGGCTCGATGTGGCGATGGGCACGATGGACCGGACGTACTCCTTGCCCAGGTAGGCCCATTCCAGGACGAACATGCCGCCCAGGGAACCACCGATGACGGCGGCAATCTGCTTCACTCCTAGATCGTCCAGTAGCATCTTATGTAGCCTAGAAAAGTGGATTTGGTGAGCCTCTCATAAAACTGTCATGACCTGGCCTTCTGGTATACTCACCTGACGTCATCCCTAATGGTTGTGAGAGGAAACTCGGGTCCATAGCGGCCCTTGGAAGGGTCGCCGTCCTTGGCGGTGACGGGGCTCGCTGTCCCATAAGGACTACCCAGACTGTTCATGCAAACCACGAAGAAGCGCGAGGTGTCGAAGGCCTTCCCGGGACCTCCAAGGAGGGGACCCCACCAGTCGCTGACGTCGGCGCTCCCGGTCAAGGCATGGCAAATGACCATGGCATTGTCGCCCTGGGGAGACAGGGTGCCTCTTGTGGTATAGGCGACGGGGACATTTCTGAGGGTGACGCCGGATTCGAGGGTGAAGGACGGGATGATGGCTATCTCTTGGTCGGGGATGAGAGCGGCAAACGGGTTCTCGGGTTGCGATTGAGTTCTTTCTTGGACGTATTCAGCCACTGATCTTGGTGAAGAGGACGCAGGAAGAGGTTGACGTTAAGGAGGAATAGAGGGTAGAGGGGTAGAGGGTGGAGGGGCAGAGAGGTGAAGGCATAGGTGAAGGCATAGAGGGATCGCGTGAGACAGAAAACGTGACTTTGTACTGACCATATTTCGGCCGGTTCTCGGCCTTGACCTCTGTCGCGGCCATGGCGCTATGTGATGACTTTATCTAGACGAATCCACGCCAGTCCCCTGATGCAATGGTGGTTTGAATTGGTAAAAAAAAGACAAGAGGCACTCTTGGACTTTGGAATATCGAGCACTTTCAAAATTTCCTATTCCTTTCTTGAGTCATTTGCGAAATCCGGGGAGGGGAAGAAGGGGATGACTACGATAGCGGTCGTTCGGAAAAAGACGTTCAAACTGGGGAAGCTGGCTAGCGTCAATCACGTAATTGCTGGAAATGTCTCTGATTGGATAAGAGTGATTAGCGTCACCGGCAATCGGACCTGCAAGCGAAAGTACTCGGTACCATGCGTCCTCCGTTACTGATATGTCATTCAATGTACTGAGTAGGTACACTACTCTATTCTTGCTGACAAACAGTGTCCCCATTTATTCCGTAGGTACGTACCTAATCCATGCACCTCGTCGCCACTCGTCATCCTGTTTGCTTAGCTAAGTACGAACAATAGCTTGTACGTTGTACCTTGCCTCTGGACTTGGACCATGTCGTGTTTCAACGCGAGGCTTTCCAGTCGTCGTTCCTTCTTCCCCAAATCTCTTTCAACCTCCACGTCTCTCTCATCGGGCGGCACCACAAACAAGGGCAACAAATCCTCCTTCCGCTTACCTTCATCACCGTGTTGACCTGGAGGGTCTTGTCTTTTTTTCCTTTCTTCCATTCTTTGCTTCGATACCGCCTTACCGTCGATCGATAGCCTCTTTTGACACATCGTCCCTCTTCTCTTTGTCGACGTCGCCATTCGGCCTGTTCTATCCGCAAACACGACGAAATAATCTGCATCAGACTACCAACGCTTCTTCTTACCTCTGGGAGTTCTTTTTATGTTTGTTTCTCCCGAAGAGGTGTGGTGTTACACGAGTGAAAATCTCCACCCCCCATACTGACTGATATTGTCTCTGCATCAATAGGCCGTTACCCGTCGTCATCAACTGACGCTTCCTTTTTATCAAATGACATCTTGAGTGCGAAACTCCCATCTCTACCCAGCTTCGGCTTTCACCATGCCTCCAAAACGCAAGCGACCCGATCGCTCCTCGAGCGACGTCGGCCGACCATCTCCCCATCGACCTGCCGAAACGTCCCTTGGTCAGCGTGACCGTGACGGCTCTGACACTGCGAGAGCACGAGCCGCTAGGAGCCTTAGAAGACTCGAGAGACGGGATTCCGCCCAAAATCATGCCAGCCAGTCATCATCGAATAATGCTCCATCCGCTTCATCACCTTTAGCTGCCCGTCAACCAGCTCCTTCGCAAAAACCCGCCGCGCCCGCCCCCGCTCCATCGCCGCCGACCTCAGTTACCGCTCCTACCCCCGTTGCCGCTCCTGCTTCGGCACCTGCCCCGTCTGCTCCAGCACTTACTTCGCCGACCCCTTCTTCCACCTATTCCTATGAGAATCTGACAGACGATAAGATGGCGTCTTGGGAAGCTACCTCGAGACAGGCAGTGATCGAGCACGGCATTCAGTCGAGGCAGGATGTGGACGTCATCGAGCTCTCCAGTCTTTTCCAAGAGTTCATCCAGTCCGTGGTCGATAACCGGCTCAGTCCCGCCGACGCCGGCGCCTGTATCAAAGAGATCCTCGGTCCGGAAGTGAAGGAGGTTATTAAGGATTCCTACTCGTTCGAACCGCATACCCTCTTCCTCGATACCTTTTCCATCATCGTCGACAACCATGCCGACATCTACCAGCCCAAGTTTCGCGATTTTCTCGTCGCCACCGACATATCCCCAGCCCTCATCCGTCAGGTGTTGGAAGCCCCCATCCTCCAAAAACTCGGTCTCATACGAGAGACCTTTGTAAAACTAGGGATCCGTCATTCCACCAACGTCCTCTATCGCCAGGCCAACTATAACCTTCTCAGGGAAGAATCCGAAGGGTATTCGAAACTCCTTACCGAGCTCTTCACCACCTCGTACGAGAACACCTCCACCGACGTTCCCACCGAGCTCGCCCGGGAGGCCTTTGAGAGGATCAAGGCCTTGATTGGCACCTTCGACCTGGATGTCGGTCGAGTTCTCGATGTCACCCTTGACATCTTCGCCACCTCCCTCGTCAAGGCCAGCAGGTTCTTCGTCAAACTGCTGCGCGTGAGCTCGTGGTGGCCGCGCGCCAAGATACTCTCCAGGAACACCGAACTCGGCCTGAGCGGCCTCCCTCTTTGGGCTGTCCCCGACCATTCTGATGAGGACGAGGAGAGGTTAGTCGAGCTCAGGCGGCAGAGGGACGTCCGCTTCTGGGACCGAGCCCGCGAGAAGCAGATCCAAGCCTTCTTCGAGATTGGCGCCCGCGAGGTCTCCGAGGAGGACCTGCAACGCGCCAAGGCCTCGACCGCGAACCCCGGACCGGAAGCCGACGCTCTTCGCACCTGGATCGAGACCACCCAGACCCTGCCTCCCCAAGGCAACCGCGTCGCCGCCCAGCTGCTAGGCTTCAAGCTGCGCTTCTACGCCTCGGACTTTAGAGATGGCGATGTTCTGCCCGCTAATCTCCTGTACCTCGCCGCCCTGCTCATCAAGATTGGCTTCATCTCCATCGTCGACCTCTACCCCCACCTGTGGCCCTACGATGACGACATGGAAGAATTCAAGACCCGTAAGCTGGCCGAGATGGAGGAACACGAGCGCGAGGCGCGTGGCGATGCCACCAAGAACGCCTTGCTCATGGCTGGCGCTTTGCCCGACGATACCATACCCCAGCAGCCTCTCTCTCGATCGAGAGACGCCGCCGCGAGGCCCGACGCAGCCACGAGACCAGGCCCGGACGCCGCCGAAAAGGAAAAGCCGCCCCTGGAACAAAAAGGCGCCTTGGTGACGAACCTTCTCACCATTGGCGCGCTTCCCGAGGCCCTATTCTTCATCGGCCGCTGGCCGTGGCTGCTGGAGGCCTTTCCCGATATCATTGACCGCCTCAATCGCATACTAGAGTATTCCGTCGACAAGGTGTACCGGGAAACTCGTCCCGTGGCCCCGGACTCGATGGCCTGTCCGCCAAAACGTGTTCCTGATCCCGACCAGAGCGGCGTCCCCAGGGGAACCGTGAAGCGCATTGAACTCCCCGTCAAGAAGCCCATGCGGTGGCCTTGGCCCGACGGTCGCCAAGGTCCCGCCGACCAGCAATACCGCTTCTACTGGGACGACTGGGCCGACGTCATCCCCGTTTGCCAGACCGTAGACGATGTCTTCACCCTCTGCCGCACCCTACTGAACGTATCGGGTGTGAACATCGGGAAGAGCGAGAGACTGCTGGTCAAGCTGCTCGAAATCGGCGCCAAGAGCTTGGCCGACGACACCTCGCAGCAGAACTTCGACCGCTGGCAGGATCTTCTGCATCGGACCCTGGCGCCGGCTCTGAGCACCACAAAGAGCAACGCATCCGTGTCGAACCTCCTGTGGTCGCTGCTCAAGCTGTACCCCGTGACCACCCGCTACCGCATCTACGCCGAGTGGTTCCAGGGCCCGACCTCACGGCTGCCCGCCATGAAGAAGGCCTTTGCTAACACCAAGGCCGAGACCCAGAGCACCATGAAGCGAATCTCCCATACCAACCTGCGTGAGATGGCCCGCACCCTTGCCAAGACGAGCCACTCCTCTCCCGGCATCGTCTGCAAGGTCGCGCTGGAGCAAATCTCGTCGTACGGCAACCTCACCGATGCCGTTGTTGAGTGTGCCCAGTACTTCACCGACCTGTCCAAGGACGTACTGGTCTGGTCTTTGATGGGTGCCCTGGGAACCAACCAGCGCAGCCGAACCCAGGCGTCGTACATCCTCTCCATCAGCAAATGGCTCCAGGCTCTTTCCGACTTTACCGGCAAGGTGTTCAGACGGTACGAGGAGCTGGATATCACGCCGATCCTCCGCTACGTGGACGATCAGCTGTACCATGGCAACTCGACCGACCTCATCATTCTAGAAGAACTAGTCGCCAACATGGGCGGCATTATCCAGACGCCGCATATCGGCGAGGACCAAGTCATGGCCATGTCGGGCATGACTCTGCTCCAACGGCATACCCTCCTGAGCATGAAGGATAAGCGCTTCGAATCGACATTGAGCGCGAAGCGTCTCACCCGGGCCTTGGTCGACTCTCGTCTTGCTGGCCGCCTCCTCGTCAACCTCGCCCAGTTCAGACAGTCTGCCAGCTTCAGGCTGCCGGACGACGGAGCGCACATCAAGTTTCTCTCGTCCATGATCGACAACAGCCACCAGATCCTACTCCAGTACATCGATTTCCTCAGCACTAACTTGGACGCCGAAGAGTTCGATCGGCTGGTGCCCAGCATCAGTCAGCTGATGCTGGATTTCGGGCTCGAAGCCGCACTGGCCTTCATGATCGGCAGGGAAAGCTTGGCAACCCACCTCTTCTCCAAGACGGCGCTTCCCGCCGCCAGCAAGCCGCCCGCGCAACCTGCGGCCGACGCCGAAGGCGACGTCTCCATGGGTGAAGACGCGTCTTCCGGGTCGACCAGTGCGGCGCAGACGAACCAGTCGCCTTCTGTGGAGCCGGAGGGCCCGACCACGACGTTGGACCAGCAGCCCGCCGGCAGCCCCGACGCCCTGCAAGCCGTCGTCGAGTCGGTCCGTGCCAGGGTACCGGCGCCCGTGTGGAAGTGCATCAGCCCCGAATTCTTTGTCATTTTCTGGGCCCTGCAGCTCGGCGATCTCGTCGTGCCCTGGGCTAGTTACCGCGTGGCCCAGAATCGTCAGCAGGAGTTGTTCAAGCAAGTCTCCCGGGACAGGACCCTCGCCCCGGCGCAGAGGGATGCCAGGGCCAAGACCTATCAGGAGTCCGCCACCGGCCTCATGAAAGAGGGCCAGCAACACTCGGAGCGAGTGGCCAAGGCAAAAGTCTTCATCACGAAGCGCATGGACACCTGGTTCATCGGCGACACCAACAAGCTGAACGGCATTTCCGACGCCATCATCGAGCAGTGCCTTTTCCCCCGGCTCGTCCTGTCCAAGATTGATACCGAGTACTCGTACGCTCTGGTCAAGCATCTGCACGAGCTCTCGTGTCCCAATTTCCAACTCAAGGTCCTGTACGACCGCCTCTTCCAGGCCAACCGGCTTCGGACCATGCTTTTCACCTGCACCGTCCAGGAGGCCGAAAACTTTGGGCGCTTTTTCCACAACGTCCTACGCGATCTCGCCAGGTGGCACAAGGATAGCGTGGCCTACGAGAAGGAAGCCATTGGAAAGAGCGAGAGGAGACCCCATGGCCGATATGGATTCGCCGACAAGTTTGGCGACGACGGCCAGCCCGCATCGCATCTCGATCATGCCCAGTTCCAGGACCTACTCTACGAATGGCACAAGAACCTGAACCTGGCCCTCAAGTCATGCCTCTCCGGCACGGAATGGATGCACATCCGCAACGCCATCTCCTTCCTCACCGAGGTCCACCAGTTCTTCCCGGCTATCAAGTTCATGGGCTCGCAGTTCCAGCAGCAGCTCGAGGAGATTGGTAAGCGCGAGGAGAATGCCCGGGGCGACTTGTCTCTCACGGCGCGTGGTGTCCTCACCAAGTTGGCCAAGATGGAGAAGACCTGGGTCATTCCTCCGGCTTTCCGCATGAACGTTGTAAGTTTTCGATTATAGATTCGACTAGGGGAGGGAAGACAGCTTCGAAGTACTGACCGGACCGGTAACCTAGTCCGCAAAAAATCTGGCTCAGGCTACGGAAGACGAACAAGCCGCCACGACGACTCTCCGGCCAGATGCGCCAGAGTTCCAGCCGAGGTATGTTGTCCCGTGCATTGTTTCGTTTACTCTATAGGCTTTTTACTGACATGCTCAGGGGCGCTGCGAATGCCAGAACCACAACCAGTGACAAGGAAGACGGCGAAGTCGGGGACGGCAGTCGGGACAAGGACCAGCAAGCATCTAACCGGAACTTGTCTTCTACCCCGGCAGTCCAAAAGGAGACGACTCCCGTGTCAAATGGTCCGCGGACAAACGCTGCGACGACAAACACAGACAACGAACCGTCGACCCAGAACCAGGCCACTACGCCGTCTGCGGGACAACAGGCTACGGCAGGCACTATGCCAACCAGGGGTCTCGCCAACTCGCACCCGAGTCCTAACCTCCCTTCACGCCCACCTGGACCCATTCCTGACCGCAGGCCACTGAACACTTTCAGGCCAGCGGCACCCCATGAACGTAGGGACGTGAAGGAACACAGGGATGTGCAAGGTCACCGGGATGTTCGCGAACCGAAAGAAAACAATCGCGAATTCCGGGAACTCAGGGACTTGAGAGACAGAGACGGCAGAATAGCCGAACCTCCCCGTATGAACCCTCGGCGAGTGCAGGACCCTTCGGGACCGGGTGGACCCAGGGGCAATGGGCGGTTGTTCGACAACGACCGCAGCGTGAGACAGAGAGGGTTTGACGACCACGGTGCACCCGACCGAGAAGCGGCGGGGCCGCGAGATAGGGCGCCGCCGAACGGGCAAATATCCGACGCGAGTAGGGCGTCTCGGGAGGGGAGCGCACTTGCACCTGCGGCAGGCGGAATTGAACCACCGATGAACCCAGCGCGAGCGGCATTGATCCAAGGCGATGCGCCGGCGGCGCGGCATGACCGGGCGGGGAAGGACCGATTGAGACCGAACGAGCAGGATCGTCGAGGCAGAGGTCCAGGCCAGGGTCCGGCCCAACAGGTACCCGAACCGGGCCATGATCGACCCGATCTGATGAATCCCGAACGTGCCGCATTGTTTCAAGATGTTCGACCGCAGCCACCGTCTCGACCGCCACGGGACGAGATGCGCGATCGGGGAATGATTAGGACGTCTTCTCCAAGGCCAGGTCCCGGCGGACGGCACCACCCAGACGCCACAGTAGACGCGGGGCGAGATGACACAACCCATGGCCGGCCGCCATACGCTGATCGTCGAGGTCATCCGCGCGAGTTTCGAGGCGATGGTCCACAAGGACCGCATCTGAGAAATGCGGACAGGGACAGGGAAGACCGTCTCGGCCTGGACAACAACAACACCATTAACACTAGGGATGCTTTTCTCGGGCGCAGCTTGGACCAGGATCACGGCAGGTCTCGACAGGACGACAATTATGGCCGTCTGAACTACCCCATACAGTCGGTGGCCAACGATGTTCCTTCCGGCCCTCGAGGACGGGGCGCACGGTCGATTCGTGGCCATGCCAACATGGTCAACGCACCGCCGTCGCGCATGAACGACAGATTCCAACAGCGGGCTGACAATCACACTGGCATGGACCTAGACGAACGGAACGGGCCCGGCGGACCGGCCTCTTCGGCAAGAGCCCTGCGGTCTCAGATCGGGACGGGACCGGGATCAGGGACTCCTTCCGACCCACCAGGGCCAGTGCCCGATCGCGGACGTCAGCCCCGTCCGGACATGCCGGCATCTTCTCCAAGCCAGCCAGGCGCAGAATCTCGTGTCGCTTTAGGGGTCCATCCCGATCGACTGGCGCGGATTTCTGGGGGTGGTCCTCCCCCGCCGCCTGGACCTCCTGGGCCGTTGTCCCATGGCCACGGACACAGCACCCGGCCGTCTCAAGTGGGCGGCACTCTAGACCGTCAACCGATTACTCCATCGGACAATGGGCGGACACTACCAAGACACCTGAACGACTCGCCAGCACCTGATATGGCGCCGCCTACAGGTCCGTCATCATCCAGCAGTGACCGTAGGAGGGGAGGCGGCAGGCGGCAGTTGGAGGGGATCAACTCGATGCTACAACAAGCTCAGGATCCCAACCGAAGCAGCATCGGTCGGAGGAGTAGTCGGATGAACCTGGCCAACTCGGACGCGCAGGTGCTGACGGGAGGCTCACCGGCGGGAACACCGTCACACGAACGTTCGGACCCTGCGCGGCAGCAAGATAGGACGGCGGCCAACGGGGAGGAACGGATTCGCAGCGAGCGGGAACGCGGTCGAGATAGGGACAGGGATAGGGACCGCGACCGAGATCGTGATCGCGATCGTGACCGAGACCGAGACCGAGATAGAGACAGAGAGCGGGAAAGGGGACGCGAGTCGCATCGTGATCGCGACCGGGAACGCAGCCATAGAGATGGCGAGCGTCCAAGCCGCGGATCTCGAAGGAGTAGCCGCGATCGCAGCCAAAAGCAGGAGCAAGAACCACACAAGGACAGCCGCGACTACCGGGATCGCCAGGGTACGACGCCAGGTAGGCGGGAGGAATCCAGACGGTCCACGCGCGACACGGGCTCCAGTGGCTCGCGCGAGGCAGCACTCGAGACGCCCCAAGGTAGAGACGGAGGAGGAGCAGGAGGACGCGAGTCTCGGCATCGGAGCGGGCGGGAAGACGCACCGTCGGGGTCCAAAGGGGAAGATTGGAGCGGCAGCATGCGGGGACTCCCCAGGGGCGGACTGCGCGATCTAGGATTGAGAACGGGCGACGAACGACGCGGCGAAGGCGGACGAGACGAACGAGGACGGAAGCGGAGGAGCGAGGACGCGGCCGGGTTCCCGACGGAGAAGAGACCGAGACGCTAGCCGCAGTTTCCGACTCGATTCGCGAACTACATGGCCCACCGGGGAGCGGGAGTATTCTATTACGACGACGCCGTTGCGACAAGTTGGGCGGCAGGACTCGGAGTATTCACACCGGACGATTATCAACTGTAACTGCGCAGACAGGCACAGAGATCCGGTCCTATGGCTCGACGCGACGCAGATTGATTCTTTTTTCTTTTTCCCTTTGATAATATTTCTATTTTACTTTCGTCCGGTCCTCGAGCAGAAATTCTTTTTAGTCGGCAGACGAAGGTCCGGCTTCGGAATCTTTACAGACGGAAAAATGCTTTTGTTTGTTTGGCCGACCCGGGAGACAGACGAACCGAAAAGACAAAACAAACAGTCAAGAAATTCGAGTTTACATTTCTATTTTACCAGACCTCTTCTTGTTACATCAGTCTTTCGTAACCAGCGAATTCAGCCAACTTTTTTATTACTTCTCCCTTTGCCTCTGCAGGGAGTTATTCAGAGATACCCCGTCCGAAACATAAGGGAGAACACAAAATGGTGCATGGCACGGCGTTGGAGGAAGGGAAAAGGACAGAACTCTACGCGAACATGGAGCTCTTTGTGCGAAAACTCGACAAACATTTTCTGTCAGTCGGCATGGGAACTGGCGCAAAGGAGTTGTCTTCGACCGGCGTGACCTACGTGAACGTGCGAAGAGAGGTCCGACGGCTGTCTCCGTTACTGCGGTGCGGGTGTACCATTATTGTATTCATTCTCATCATAAATCGTCGACATGACCCAGGAGGTTGGGTCGCATCAGCCATGAGCGCAGGCTATTGTAATCATACGGCAGAAAGGGGAGTGAAGCGGTCGAGGCGTAGGATGCTTGCAAGGGGTTGGTGGCCTCTGAGGCTATGGCGTAGTTTCGCGCTGGGTGGAAATAGCCGATGTAGAGAAGTTCACAGCATCGTATAGAGCCATCGCCAACATTGTTCTATGTTCGGGGGAGTTTTATAGTTGACGGTGAGGATCGGTGTCCAGGTCAAGCGCTGGACGAAGATGGTCAAGAAAGAAAAAGGGGCAAAAAAGGGGCAAAAAAGGGACAAAAAAGGACTAAAATCATACAACACCGACGGATTCGCATGGTCCGGTCAGAATGCGAAGGACGTGGATCAGCCTCTCGCCTCAAACAGCGCGTGGAGGCCATACAGCTGTGCGTTTGTCAGTCCTGATCTATACGACAAGAAGTATGTCGAGATGCTGCTGCGGACTTGCATGAAGTGGTTCGGGCTTGGGCGGGTCAGCTTTATCCAGGAGAGCATGGCGGCCACCTTTGGCGCCGGCTACACACCTAGACGACGTCGGTTACTTAGGTGGAGGACCGACGCTGCATGAAAGACTGATCAACCTAGAGTACGGCGGTTAAGACATGACCGAGAGTTTATCAAGATGATGCTATACGGCAAATTCCCCTGCCAGGGGGTTGGTCTACGGCGCCGGTGCGGACGGAAAGCGGTATCATCCAGCCAGACAACCATCCAGACCTCACAGCCTGGTTGAATAAGTTGGGAAACCAGCTTCAGAGCCGCCATGGCTGTTGGTGACCAACTTTTGCCAGTGGCGATGGCAGCTTGTTCCAGA
The DNA here is from genome assembly GCF_042370955.1 of Sodiomyces alcalophilus JCM 7366. Lineage (NCBI taxonomy): Eukaryota > Fungi > Ascomycota > Sordariomycetes > Glomerellales > Plectosphaerellaceae > Sodiomyces > Sodiomyces alcalophilus. The sequence goes on from NW_027263537.1 coordinate 1,093,648, forward strand.
GAATGCACCTTTCCGAATCATTACTGCGCAGCCAGGACAAGGCGGAAGAACCGGCAGAAAGACGCCCAGCGCCCGCCATGCAGAGCACAGGGCTCCTGGTTGACTGAGTCTCAGTCTTTTGAGACCAGTTGAAGTAGCCTTTGGTGTGCGGGAGGCCCCAAGGCCGGCCGTCAAACAGTCCAAAGGCAGACGGCGTGCCCCTTTTCGTGGCATCGTTTGCAACGCATACTATATACGTTCCATGCCCTTTGGATCGAACTCTCGCCAATATTCGCCAGACTTGACGTTGGCACTTGGCATCTCCAGCGTCTCTTCGACCTTGTTCTCCAATCTATCAGCACCTTCACCTTCTTCGCCTTCGTGTTGCGTCGAGCCAATTCACTTATCGCCATGTCCTGGCGGCGTCGAGGCTCCCCCAGCCAACTCGGCAGGGAAAACGGTCCACGCAAGGGCAGTGGGATCTGCCGCCACTTCCAACGCGGCACCTGTAGATTCGGCACATCCTGTCGCTTTTCCCACGACACGGACACGGCCATGGCCAGCCAGAATCGACCCGCCGCGCCTCCTCCAGACGACAACTTTGCCGACTTTAAACGGCTGGTTCGCGGCCGTCTTGGCTCAGCCTCCCACGAGGAGGCGGCGGCCAAGCTCTGGGAGAGCACCTTGCGGGTGCTGGAGGGAGACGATCCAAACTCGCAGCAGTTCGTCGCGAGGGACCTCGCCAGCGACGAGTTCATGGGCCTCCATTTCATCCAGGAAACCATGAAGCTGGACGGCGCAAACGACGAGAAGACTATACGCTGCGCCTACAACCTTCTCCGCGTCATCACCCACCCGTCGCTTCTCGATCCGCTCTCTGTTGACTCGTTTGTCAGCACCATCTACAATTTCTTTGGCGGCGCGAGTGGGAACAAGGCGGTCCCTTTCTTCCTCGGGTTATGCGAAAAGTTCGCCATGTACCACGAGAAACACGAAACGGCCTCTGTCGCGACAGCTACAGAGCTTGCCATCTGTATTCTCAAGGCGCTTGCCGAACTCCTCGACCGCCAAGTCCGCTCTCGGTTCCATGAAGACATGACGGTCCTTCTCGACAAGATCCAGGCACTCGGCGTTCTCGAACAACCGCAAGCAACTACAGATCCCGTCGCTCCACGACTCGATCGACTGCGAAGGCTGGTGGCACGAGAGACAGCCCGTCTCTCAAGCGCTGGCGACGGCCAAACCCACGACCTTCACAATACCTCGTTCGTCCGGTCCACGTTCCCGACCGAGATGGCCCTCCCTGGCGGCCGACATGACAACGACTTTGCCGACATATCGCAGATCCAGATCCTCCCGACCCACGGAGAGGTTACCTGCGATAGCCCCGAATGCCTGCCGCCGACCGACTTTACTCGGCCACACTTCCTCGACGACTTCGTCCAGCGGTACATCGACAGCGCATTCCGGCTCCTCCGCCACGACATCTTCGGCCCCGTCAAGGACGCGCTCAGGGATCTGCTGGCGCAAGACACGTCTGGCGCAGGGTTCAAGCCACGGGTCCACGGCAATACCATGGCGCGGCTCTACATGGGCGCGAGCGTGCCGCATGTGTTTGTGGACAAGGGCGGACTGGAAGCGGTGGTGTCGTTCGAAAGCCCCCACCAGGTCCGCGACAAATCGAGTAGCGAGCAGCGGCGGTGGTGGCAGGAGTCTTCCCGGCTCGAAGAGGGCTCGCTCATTGCCTTTGTGTCGTCGCGGGGGGGAGAGAAGCTACTTTTGTTCCTCGAAGTCACCAGGAAGAACACGGGTGCCGACAAGGGCGACGGGCGAGAAACGAGCCTGGTTACTGGCAGCAACCGGGCCAGACTGGGCGTCAAGCCGGCGACGCTCTCGTCGCATACCCTGGGCGTGCTGACGAGGCTCCACGGGGAGAGAATCACCGGTGTGCTGGTCGAATTCCACGGCCTCATCCCCGCGACATTCGTACCCATCCTGTCGAATCTCCAGAAAATGATGCGGGAGGGAGACCTCGCCTTCCGGGAGTGGGTTCTGCCGATGGAGGAGGCCAGCAACAACGCCGCCGCTATTTGCGACATGCCGCCACCGGCGTACGCCCGTAGCCCCGGCTTCGACTTCCGCCTCGACCCGATCACGCAGGACGGCGGCTCCCTACTCGTTACGGAAGCGAGAGAAGATGCTTTGGCCATGCTCGAGAGACGTACGACGCTCGACCGGGGCCAGTGTGAAGCCCTCTTCGCAGCACTAACGAGGGAGTACGCGTTGATCCAGGGGCCGCCGGGAACGGGCAAGTCGTACGTGGGTGTCCAGCTCGTGCGGGTTTTGCTGGAGAACAAGGAGAAGGCTGGCTTGGGCCCGATTCTAATCATGTAAGTGCGAACCGAGTCCCTTGCCTACGGTGGTCTCGAAAGCACCGGGACTGTTCCTCCTGGACCCGACCTAACTTGTCTAGTTGCTACACAAACCATGCCCTGGACCAGTTCCTCCAACACTTGCTCGCCGTCGGCATCTCCAAGATGATCCGAATTGGTGGCCGCAGCCAGGCCAAGGAACTCGAGGGCAAAAATCTCCGTGTCGTCCGAGGCGAAGTCCAAAAGACAACGGTGGAGCGTCATCTCCTCGGAAGCACGTTCAAAGAGCTCGAAGAGTCCCAAAAGATGGCCGGCACAACGCTGAAGTTCCTGCACCAAACCAAAAAGGGCCCTACCTGGGACCCGCTCGAGAGATTCCTGCTCCAGGAGAGCCCTGAGATCCACAGGCAGCTAAATCCCGCGGGCAACGAGGGGTTCGAGGTGGTCGGCGGGGATTGTCTGGCGGCGTGGCTCGGTCAGAGGCCAAGGGGATCCGATGCACAGATGGACGCGTTGAAAGATGGCGACAGTTTCCAAAACCTAACAGCCCGGGCCGAAACGGACATCAACAGCCTCTCGCCGTTGGAACGGTGGGCCATGGCAGAGACTTGGCTGGCCCGGGCTCGCGAGCAGCAGACCGGACGTCTCTTGGAGAGGCTGAACGAGGCGAACGAGCTTCGACGGGCCATCAACAAGGTCCACGACGATATAAGCCGCCGCACGCTCCTCCAGGCCGACGTCGTCGGGGTCACCACCACGGGACTGGCCCGTAACATGGCCATGCTCCGCCACGTTCGCCCCAAGGTGGTCGTCTGCGAGGAGGCGGCCGAGATTATGGAGGCGCATCTCATCTCAGCGCTCATGCCGGGCGTCGAGCACTTTATCCAGATTGGCGACCACCGGCAGCTGCGGCCGCAGATCCTCAACCACTCCCTCAGTCTCGAGACGAGCAGTGGCCGCGCGTGGCAGCTCGACCGGAGCCAGTTTGAGAGGCGCGCGACGGGCGAACCGGGGATGCGCGCCGCGCCGGTCGCCCAGCTGGATGTCCAGCGACGGATGAGGCCCGAGGTCGCCCGCCTCATCCGGACCGTGTACCCGAACCTCCGCGACCACCCGAGCGTGATGGAGCTGCCCGACGTGGTCGGCATGCGGACCAATCTTTACTGGTTGGACCACAACCACCCCGAGGCCGCCGCGAAGGACGGCGAGCCGCGGGTCAAGTCGCACAGCAACGACTGGGAGGTGGACATGGCCACGGCTCTCGTCCGACACCTCGTCCGGCAGGGGGAATACGCGGCCTCGGATATTGCGCTTCTCACGCCCTACACCGGCCAGCTGAGGAAGTTGCGTGCTGGGCTGAGCCGAGAATTCGAGGTTTTTCTCGGCGAGCGCGATCTCGATGTCCTCGCCTTCGAGGACGATGGGGAGGGTAGTAACCGAGAAGCATCAGACACGCAAGAGAGGCATAAAACTTTGCAGAAGAAACAGCTTACCCAGACGTTGCGTCTAGCCACGGTCGACAATTTCCAGGGCGAGGAGGCCAAGGTGGTCGTTGTTTCTCTGGTCCGCAGCAATCGGGACCGAAAGGTCGGTTTCCTCCGGACTGAGAACCGGATCAACGTGCTACTCAGTCGGGCGCAGCACGGCATGTACTTGATCGGCAACACCGATACCTACCTGCACGTGGGCATGTGGTCGGACGTCCACGCGCAGCTCGCCCAGGCAGATGCAGTGGGTGATGCCTTTCCGCTCTGCTGCCCCCGGCATCCCGACAAAACCATCCTCTGTTCCGAGCCGGACGATTTCGCCCGGAAGAGCCCAGAAGGCGGGTGCGAGCTACCGTGCGATGAGCGGCTCGAGCCCTGTGGACACCGGTGCCGGGCCAGGTGCCACTCGAGAGCCATGCACGACGCGTTCCTGTGTCCGCGAGAATGCCCTCGCATCCGGTCGACTTGCCAGCACGCCTGCAAGAAGCTTTGTGGAGAAACGTGCGGGCCCTGCTTCGAAGAAGTGCGCGACGTGGAGCTACCGTGTGGGCACATCAGGCCGTCGATGAGGTGCTACGAGAGACAGGACCTATCGAGGATTCGGTGCACGGCCAAGGTGAAGAAGATGGCTCCTCTCTGTCGGCATGTTGTGGAGGTGGACTGCTACAAGGACGTCGAGTCGCCGCTCTACTCTTGTCCTATTCCGTGCGACCAGATGCTCGCCTGTGGCCACCAATGCCCTGGCTCCTGTGGCCGGTGTGGCGAGAATGAGGGCCATGGTCGATGCACGAGGGTCTGCGACCGGCCCTATGGGACTTGCCACCATCGCTGCTCGAAGCCTTGCCACGACGGAGAGGGTTGCGGCACTTGCGAGAACCCCTGCGAAGTAAGTTTTTCTTTATACCGACAAAATAATACGAAGACATTGAGCGCCCAGACTAATCTGTTCAGATCCAATGTCCTCACTCCCGCTGCGCGGCGCCCTGCCGCCTCCCGTGTGCGCCATGCATCGAAAAGTGCACCTGGGCCTGCGCGCACCGCGGCGCCTGCACGATGCCTTGCGCCGCGCCTTGCGACCGGCTCCCCTGCGACGAGAGGTGCCCCGAGACGCTCGGCTGCGGACACCGATGCCCGGGTCTCTGCGGTGAAGAATGCCCAGATGGAAAGTTCTGCCAGGAGTGCGGCGATCATTCCGGAGCGCGCGTCGACTTCTTGGAGTTTAAGGAGTACGCGCAGATTGACGTCGACAAGACCCCGGTTGTCGTTTTGACATGCGGCCACTTGTTCACCAGCGAGAGCCTGGACATGCTCGTTGGAATGAGCGACGTGTACAACATTCGCGCAACGGATGGCGGGTATGACGGCCTGAAGGATATCTCTTCTGCCCTCGCCAGGACGGTTCCCGTCTGCCCCGACTGCCGGCGTCCGATCCGGGCAGTTCTCGACCAAGAGGTACAACCGGGTGATCAACAAGGCGGCCATGGACGAGACGACCAAACGCTTTCTCTCGAGCGGGAACCAGAGCCTAGGGGACCTGGAAAAGAGACTGATGGCATTGAAGAAACCGCTCGGCTTCAAGTCGCCGTCAGACCGACACGAAGCGGCCCGCCAGCTCGCCCGCGACGCCGATGATCTCTGCAAAAGGATGGACACTGAGCACCAACCGGCAAAGAAGCTTCATGACGCTATCGTCGCTCGTCAGAGGACTACTGGGCCATCCTCACTTGAAGATGGAATGCAGGAACTGGCGATTGGGGTTTCCTCTTCTTCTCCAGACCAGCATGGCGTCGTCTCCGCGTTGGACAAGCAAGTCACCCTCAAGGCACGACTGCTACACATCAAGGCTCTCGACACCATTCTCTGCGACAAGCTCTCCGGGAAAGGAAAGAACATGACGCACCGCCGGGACACGACTCGTCTCCTCGAAAGCTGTGCGCACCTCGTCACCAACGCGACGGAAGCCAATCTGCCCCGTGTCTCCATTGAAGCCATCCTGACCTATGCAGGCATATTCCAGCTACAGGCGAGCCGTTTGGGGACGGAGTCTGGCGAAACGCCGCTATCCCTACCGTGGGACCACGAGGCCGTTGGCGAAAAGCTATCCGAAGCTGCCTCCCTTTGCGAAAGGCTCCCGAACAGCGAGGGACTCCGGGAAGCAGTGGACTCGATGGCCAAGTTATTCAGGGGGGCGTGGTACGAGGAAGTGACGGCCCGGGAGATCGAGGCCATCAAATCGGCCGTATTGTCCGGCCGCGACGGGATCGCCACCCACTCTGGGCACTGGTACTACTGTGCCAACGGACACCCTGTAAGTGAACAGCAAGCAGACGAGTTGAGAATCCGGCTGCTGACGCGTGACAGTTCCTCATTGGCGAGTGCGGCATGCCGATGGAGCTTGCTCAATGCTCCGAATGCGGCGCCCCGATCGGCGGCGAGAATCACACGCTGGTCGAAGGGGCGACGCGTGCCACAGCCATGGAGTGATCAAAGGGCGCCTCGATGGACAGCCATGGAGTGATGGTGGTGCTCGTGGTGCCGTGAATGTCGAATCAGAAGCGCTACGATTCCCAACGGGACGCGCCGTAGTGAGACGGCGATCACGCCAAGGGAGGCCCGGGAAATAGCTTACGTCTAGTTTGATGAATCCAATTGCATCCACGCGGTAAGAAACTATGGGCGCCGAAATATCAAGGCGGCGGAGAGGCCAGAGAGGATATCATGATTACGTGAGGCTGAAGTGGCGCGTATCCGGCGCGCCTATATTCTTCGTCCATTGTGGAACGCTGGAGCGTGAGCACACCAGGTGAAGGAATTTCGATCAATGAAGAAACGCGCTGCCGTCGAAAGGGGAAAAAAAAGAAAGTGAAGAAATAAACAAAAAAAAAATACAATATTAAAAAACACGACACAATACCGGGTATTCGGTGGAACTAATAATCCGGTCCCACTGGCTTATCTATGGGGATCCCGTGCTTTTCCCCAAGTGTTGCTAAAGATAGAAGCTCGAAAGCCCGGAAAATGAATGTCTAGAGAATGGCATCGGTACTCACCTCTCCAGTAGTAGTGACCTAGGCCTTGATAGATATACCGTAAGAACTCAGTACACGTGTAAACTCGAAAAACAATCATGATTACAACCTTACCTTAGGGTAGTGTCATGAATCTCAGCTCGGTCTGTTAAGAGCGCCGCTCCGAGACGCGGTAATTGGATCAAGGGCACCAGCTAGACTCCATTAGACGTCACTGGCGTCTGTTCCCTGGATAGTAAGGTCTGTAGCCCGCTGTCCTCGCTGTACCTATCCAAAGCGCGGCTTTTCCACTCGTCCCAATCCAGCCCATCGTCAACGCCGACGGCATCCCGCAATCCTCGGAAAAGGCCAAGGAATCCATCCCAGTCTTCGAGATCGTAGCCGCAGCAGAACGCAAACCTGTGTTGTAGGCGGCCGCTCCGCACATAGCCGGCGAGATCACCCCGCCCCTTGGCGTCGAGCATCTCGGCAAAGGCCACTTCTTCATCGCCGAGCGTATTCGCACCGTTGTAAAAATGAGCCACGGGTAGAAAAGCGATGGGAGAGTTGAAGGCGTGCGCGGCGGGCGCCGTGTGAGCCCACTCCCAGTCGATGATGCCGGTGATGTTCAAGTCATCGTCCACGAGAATATGGTCTCCCTTGTCATCCGCATGCTTGAGGTAAAAGGCCTTTTCTTCCTGCGCCGAGGCGGGAAGGACAGACGGCACCAGGTCGAGGAGGAATCGGTGGATGAGGTAGGCGTCGAGCGGCCTTTGTGAGTACATCTCCTCCCGGAGAATGAGATCCAGAATCAGGCGGAGCCAACAAGTATGGTATTCTTCTACAGACGATAGAGGGCCGATGGCGTGCATTTCAGGACCGTCAAAGTCGGTGAGAGACTCTCTGGCGAATGGGCCGACGTGGAGGTCACCGGGGAGGTCCAACGAACCAAGGTGTTGGAATGGATAGTTGGAGAGTTCGATGAATATATCCGCAAGCTGGTCCATGATCTTCTTTTGCGCAGGTTGGGACTGCGGGGCCCATCGTAGAGACTTTCCAGGTAACATCTCCATGAGGATATATCCGACGCCGACAGGACTACCATCACCTTCCAAGGCGTAATCCAGCACCTTGGGTGCAGGCACGCTTGTCCTCTCCAAGAACTGCAGCGTAGCAACTTCGCTTCGGACGATATAGTCCCGTAGGACAGGGGGCGGTGACGTGGAGTTCAACCGTCGTATTCGCGCAATCCATCGGATGCCGTCCTCGAAGGTGATGATGATGTGATAGTTCATGCCTCCCATGACTGAGCTCCGCGTCGCTCTGTCGTACCGCAATGGCGGGACGGAGCAGGGTACACCGCCGCGTAGCTGGGTCGCCCGGGCTGTAAGGGCCGCAGTGTTGACTCTCCCAATCAAGGCAGTGAGCTCTCGCTCCTCGGCCTCTCCGGCAAGCGGATCATACTTTTCAGCATCCTATCTCAGGTCAGTGGGCCGTTGCACGTCGTCCCGGGCAACGAACTCACCCACCTCCCATCTTGGGCAATGGTGGTATTCTCGTTGGAGATGGACTGAACAGAGCCGACGGCTGCAAAGGACACATTCTCCGATCGTACGGACCGAAGGCCGCTTGCAAGGCTCGAATTCGCAGGTCCACATGGGCATCTTTTGAGGGGGTCTATCGAGGATGGATTGCCTGCCTTGAAGTCACGTGCGCACTTTGAGGTGTAAGCTTCCACAAGGTCTGGTACACTGTATCGGAACGGCACGGATTTTCACAGCTGCCGGCCCAGGGCAGCTGGGTGAAGTTACATAAGCAAGGGTACCTCAAACGGATCGTCTGTGTTCATATGGGAAAGTCCCTGTGTATACAATAGGACCTTCGCCCCGAGTCAAAGTACTTCGTGGGTGATAATTAGGTAGATTACCAACAGTAACTTGACATGAGTGTCAAGCAAATGTACCCCACCTACGCACATCTGTAACGGGGTGTTGTAAGTACATTTGCTCGACAGTTTTGTCTCGTCACTGTATCTAGCTCCAGCCACTCCGCCTTTCCTAGGTCCCGGAAAGGGAAAATCCCTATAAAAAGCAAAAATGACCAAGAGATTTCTAATGGGTATATAGTCATATATAGCACTTTAATAAAAGGGACGCCCCTATACTATACCATTATAGTCTAATAAAGGGCTCTAGCCAAGAACCAAGATAAAATGGATCCAGAGAAACACGGCATTGGATCCGAGTCCCCACTCCTTTTCCCCGGCCCCAGACCGAAATACGTCATACCCAATCTGCTGGGTTTCCGAAATCCATAGCCGAAGATACCCGGCACCGGCTTCACACCTCAACCTCCGCGTCCTCTCACACCCCCAAAACCTCCCCAACTATATTCGTACTTCGTACATTGGATCACCATCACCTCCACTTCTCCCCGAAAGGCCAGGCCAAGGAAACCAGCCCATCAGACGACAGAAAGAATGCGACCGCCCCTCTCACTCTGCATCCGCCGCAGTCTCCGCAGACCGCCCACCCTCCTCCGGCCCTACAACGCCTCGAGAAGCAGCAGCAGCAGTAGTAATAGTAGTAACAATTCTCCTGGCTCAGAACCCCCCACCAACGCCCTTGGCTCCCGGTGGTTCTCCGACCTGCAGTCACGGCTCCGGCGGCTAGCGGCGTCGAGCCTCGGCGCGGCGGGGAGGAAAGAGGCCGAGCGGCTGCTGCAGTTCGTCCAGGCCGAGTGGATGGTGTTCGTGGCTGGCCGGGAGGGGTTTCTCACCGAGGAGAAATGGAGGGGCGTAGATCGGAGTCCGGTTGCGTGGGGGAATATGGTACGTTGTCCTTACGCTTCGTTATGCTCGCCGAGGAGTTGTTCCTTGTCAGCATAGAGATGAGCTGCGCTGATATAGATGATCCTTTTACTCTGGTTCGCGAAGGTCAGGATAGTATGGTAAGCAGTCCTTTTGTAGAGTTTACGATACATGTAAAGCGTCGGTTCCCTATGCTAAACTCTTCACGTAGGGTACGATCTCCCAACCGCACCACCCCGCTCTTTACGTCTACCTTAGTGACATGTTTTCCATCCTGAAGCACGTAACCTATACCTAACACTCCAATTACCACCAGGACACGTCAACAACGTCATGTACAACCGCTACGCCGAAACAGCACGCGTAAACTGGGCCCTCTCCCACGCCCAAGGCCGGAGCCCCGAGGAACAAGAGCGCTGGGAAAGCCTCCTAACCCCCCGCGGCGTGGGTCTCATCCTGAAAAGCATAAGGACCGACTTTAAATTTGTGAGTCTTCTCCTCCCTCCCTTTCCTCCGTCTGCTCCTCCTACTCCGCTCACTCCCCCAGCCCCTGGGATTCCCCGACAAGGTCACCGTCCTCGACAGACTCGTCGAGAAACCCACCTACGACTCGGACGTCCTCAAACTAGACGTGCTCATCCTCTCGGAACGCCACAGACGCGTCGCCGCCCGCTGCGAGGAGGAGGTTGCCGTCTACGACTACCGCTCCGCCACCAAGACCGTGCTGCCCCGGGACATGGTCGACCGACTCGCCGAGACGTACGAGTTGCAGGAAGACGCGAGGCGCGCAGCCGAGGCCAAGGCCGTCGAGGTGATCCGGGCGGTCGAGAGGCTAGAGTGGATGTGAGTAGAGGAAACACAAAGGTACGTGGGAGAGCATGGGAAAGACGGCAGAAATATTAAAAATGAGCGCTTTGCTTTTATTACACGGCTCCCGTCCGGCCTCGCAGGCCAGACGTCGTCGTTCCTCATGACCAGCCAAAAGAGGTTGCCACGTCCACCCATACCGTAGGTATCCCGGCTCTATATGTACGCCATGGTCTCTCACTGTCTAAACTCCGCCGTCGAAACCACCAAGTGATATCGGGTCCGTCGCATCTTGGTTCGCCTGGGATGCCACTGCCAACACTCCGCTGCCAGGAACTTGCGCTGCGACCCTTTGCATGTTCAATGATGGCTGTTTTCTTCTTCCTGTATCCCCTGAAAAGAACAAGCAGGGACGGGGAATGCACTGGCCGAGCAGAGAAAAGAAAACAAACCGTAACAGGAAAAATAAAGAATAAAAATCAGACCGCTGCCCAAGCACTGTCGTAGGGGCTGGCTGTGCACCAACCCAACCAGATCCCTTGACATCCCGCTCCATCTTTGTTGTTGCTGAGGAAATGCCGCTAACCCCCCAATTGTATGACTTTCATACTGTATGGTCCCCCTCCCCAAGACGGGGAACGAAAAGAACGCCGCCCTGGTATCTCGAAATCAAGAAAAACGCAATGCAGAGACTCCCAAATTTTTGACAGGAACCGTATTCGTGTGCGTCATAAACAATGGTCCAAAGTAACCCTTTTCTCTCCCACCCACCCATGCTTCGGCGAGAAAGACAAAGAATGCTGGCTCGACTTCTGTCGAAGCTTTCCGTCCGGACCTAGTCTTCATCGATCGGGTCAGGATTCGTCGCGCGTAGTACGGGCCTCGTCACCTTGCGCGAATAGTCATGGTCGTCGTGTAACGTGTTGATGCTCTCGCGGCTTTTATTCCGGTACATCGGCGCCGCATAAGGGTCCATTCGCGGGTCGACGGCCATGAGCCTGCTACTGCGGCGCTGTTCTGCGCCGGCATCGGCGTTCGAACTCGGTCCACCCATAGTCACGACCAGGTTAGGGAGCCGAGGGGTCGCCGCGGAACTACCGCCGCCGTGGTCCTCGTACTTGTCGTTGTTGATGCCTGGGTCCCCCTTCTGCTGCTTTCGGCGTCGGAGATATAAGAATATGCCAACCGCGGCCAGCAAGATGACGCCACCAATGACGCCGATGACGATGCCGACAACAGCTCCCGTGCCGAGGCCGGATCCTCCGTCGGATGACTCGTCCGAGTCGGCTGCGTCGCTGTCTGCCGTGCTTGACGGGGTCACAAAGACGGTTCGGACGGTGCCGCCCGTCGTTATGGTCTCGACGCCTGAGGCGGATGGACCCGGCGTTTCCTGGCCAAACAGTTAGCCCTAGTCACCTGAACTAGCGAAAGAAAACACTCTTGCTTCTCGCCCCCTGGTAGAACTCGGACACTCTACAAATCGTACAGAAGAAGTACTCGACACGCCGTCTTTCGAGGTCGTTTCCAACGAGGACGATGAAAACAAAGAGGAAGGAGACGACAAAGATGTTGTTACCGAAGATGTTGCCGAACTCTGGACAGTCTCAGTCTCATCCGTCGTCGGGGACGTCGCCGGCGACGTCGTCGAGGACACCGTTGGGGATGCAGAAGGAGACGTAGCCTGGAACCCCGGGATTTAAGTTACTGCTTTTTTTTTTCTTTTCGGGTGGTGGTGGTGGTGATGGTACGTCCGACGTGTTGGGAATCGACAAGAGACTGGGCGGAGAAAGGCAATATCGACGGCAAGGCAATTTGAAACAAAGAGGTGGCCATGGTTGGCGGGTCAAGTAATAATTGCAACGACATGACATTCGGGGTGGGGCTTAAGGGGGATCAAGGCTTGTCGCTTACCTCTGATGTTGCTGTAGTCATAGTCGTCGTGCTCGAGCGGGAGCTGGAGGTGCTCTCGGCTAGTGTCGACGTGGGTTGCCTGACGAGGCGCATATACCCATACCAGCCGGGGCGGCTGCCGCAGGATTCGGAGGGATAGCCAGGACACTGAGCTGCGCAATCCTCATCGACGCTCCCGAGGCTCGACTTGCCCGGCTCGACGTTGGAGCACCAGCATGATTGATATTGAACAATGGCAAAGGCGAAATCTTTCTCGATGCAGTGATCCTGGCAGAGGCCATTGGATTGGTACCTGTCGATGACTAGAAAGGAAATTCATTCCGTCAGTCTATGGCTCGGAAACATTTCGAAACTCCATTGTTGGGGGACCCTGGACATACGTGGATCGCCAGAGCCAGTGTTGACGGAAGCGCAGAGGTCCTGCTGGAGGGTCTGCCTCCGAAGTATTGGGTTGTTGGTCTCCGATGTAGTCGATAGAGGAAGTAGAAGAAACAGAGACGCGCCCACGAGGCGGGCAGTCTTTGATAGGGTCATGTCGAAGGCAATTGTGTCCAGGACCGAACTCTGGAGGATACACATTTGGTTAGCAATGTCGACTGCATTTGGCACGAACTAGGATAAAAAAGAATAAGTGGTCACAAAGCTTTACGGAACACACGCAGTGTACCCGTTGGCTCTTCCTTTCGGTACGTACGTTTCCAGAGTAGCTGGTAAGAGTTAGATCGAGAACTCGGGTACGAGCATCAGCAGGTATTGATGAGGGTTCGGTCTGTCGATGTATCGGGCGAGAGCGTCAAGGTTGAGATGCAGTACAGTCAAGCACTGCCATGACACCAGTCGAGCGAAGGGTTTGCTGTTTTGTTTTTCGCGAGGCCTAGCAGTGGCCTGAAGCCTGCGCGAGGCTAGAGTACAGCAACTAGTCGAGCCAGGAGAGCTGGTAATCAATGTTGTAGTGGCTGGCAGAGAATCGATGTTGAAAATCTGTTGCCTCGGCGTTTTGGTCGTCTCTAAAGATAACAAGTTGAAGTCGACGAAGAGACGAATTGAGGTCGGTCTTCTGAGAGACGGAGGAGGAATGGCCAAGAGAAGTGTATGGAGGGAGAAACGGCGAGACAGGGAGCCGATGCAGGCAGGACAGACCGGGGGATGGGTGGGAAAAAACGAGGCGTCTTTGCTCAACCCAGCCACGGGCGTAGGAAGTGGTAAGATCAATGGAGAAAGAAGCGGGGCCAAGAAGCCGCACTACGGTAAACGGGAAGTAGTACGAGGCGAGACGAGGTGGAGATGTGCTATCTCTATCTTGCTCTTTGTCTTGTTTTGACGATGGCTTTTACTTCGCTTCGTATGGGGGTTGACTTGGGAAGGGGGGATGCAAGGAGTGCTACGTCCAAGGAAAGTGGACCAAAGGCAGAGAAACAGGACAAAAGGTAGATAAAATCAGACAAAGCGAGTCGAGTCCAAGAGTCGGCCGAAATGAGGTTGAAATGAGAGACGGCGAGGGAGACGGAGGGAGAGGGACGGATGGAGGAGAAGAGAGTGGGCTGAAAGAGAAGGAAAGTGTCACAGGTTGATGGAGTACGAAGGGCGATGTACAAAGTACAAAGTACCTCCGTATCTCTGCCGCCTCGAGCAAAGGTGGGGTGGTGGACAGGGGTTACGAATTCCAGTTACCAACCAGGTATCAAGGTACCCGCAGTGCTCCGCATTGTACATGCATGTACCGACATCTGTAACTGATACGCCACCCTTATGCACAGGAACATCTCTGGTACGTACATGGATTGATAATGACAAGCTGCTCATCACGACAGAGTGTCTGATCGACGAATAGATGGTGAATTGGCGGCTAATTATGTAAGTACCTTATTATGTACGTTGTACCTCTGGCAACGATACTCGTCTGAATGATACAAAGAGCAAGTACCAAAGACGATGACACGTTGACTGCAAGGTGGGCCAGATGAACGGTGTACATACAGATATATGTACCTGGAGAAAGGAAATGAAAGGGGTTGATGAAAACAAAACAACTCTCTTTCTCTTTTATCCCGCGTTCTTCTCTCAACTCTGCTTCTACAACGTACTGCGCTACCGAATGGAAAGAAACACTCGAGCTGAGATTAAAACACCGGGCTCTCTAGCGGGTGGGCCAAGATCCCCGAGTACGAAGAATAGGCGATAATGTATTTCGTACATCTTGGCCAGGCCTTGGCGCACGTAAATCGAAAGCGCCAAGTACTTAATACTTTGCGATTACTGGACACGTACGGCACGGTACGGAGTAACCGAAGTACCAGCTCGTCCCTTGTACTTTGCGGGCGGTGGACTGCCAGTGGAGGCCACGAAATTAGCAATGGGCAAACCGGCGATCAGCGGTAGTCTGCTCGCTAATCCCTCGATTCACTCTCAACTCCCTCGCGGAATGTTCCCTAGCTTTCACTTTAGGGCGTCACTAGTAGTTCGTCCATCACCACCCAGTCTCCCCTGAATTAGGAGTTCGACGGTCGACCAACGGACCTGCCACTATCCCTTAGCCGTGTTTTCTTTTTTCTTTTTAGAAACAGAATCGACACACGAACATCTGCGCGTCGCGTTATACAACGTACCTACGAATACACCTAGTAGGTACTATGAACGAACGGGTGAGAACCCTAAGACTACGACAACGTTAGCCGGGACTCGACCTGTCCAACTTGATCCGTCGGCACGGCAACTTTCCAAGGTTGCAACTGGCAATAGATAAGTCAACTATAGCCGTCGCCATGGCACAACACTCAGTCTCCGTACGTCCTGTTCCGAATATTCTGTCCAACGGAAACCTCGGTCGCACTTGGGCGTTCATCCATCGGGTCTCTCACTAGCCCCTTTTCCTGGTTCGTACTTGGTTGCCCATCTCCATACAACGTATTCGTACTCTCACATCTCGACGTTCCATGACGAGTTGGACACGTCAGTGATCCGCTGTTTCAACGGGAAACACCGTTACTTTATAGGCTCATACGATGACAATGATACTGTTGTCCATTTCCTTTTCTTATGTCTCTTTATGCACCAGATTTCAAGCGAATTGCACGTTTCCGTCTCTCTATCTTCGAGTCCACACCCCGACGCTCCTTATTTGAGACCGATGGCATCACAAACTCCACCGGTCGTACTACCCACTGATCAGTGAACTAGCATGCTTTGGCGAACAAGTTGGACTTCCCAGCTTGTGGCGCGTATCACAGGTCTCCAGCACTGCAAATGCATTCGACAGAATGCCACGTGATGGTGTTTTATTATGCCGCCCTCTCCAGGGGCACGCATTCGACTTCTGGTCGCGGCACGGGAACTGGGCTCTAAGCATGTGTTGTCATGTCCAGACGTCTACCCAGTCCTCCAGCACAGCCAGACGCTCTATGGCTGACTTGATGGGATGAAATGAGATGCCGTTCAAGTTGGACTGCTTCCTCGTACTCTTTTGTCGTTCCTCTGAAGGGCGATGGCTGGCTTTCCGGATCTCCTCTCCGCGCCAAGCGCAAACCGAGACTTTCCCGACCCACGAAAACAAATGATGTGGAGCGATCGATCGTGGAGTTCTTGTTGGGAATGGGACCAATGCACGTGACTCGAGACAGGAAAAAAGGTAAACAAACAGAAACAAGACAAAAAGAAATGAACAAGATCGCAAGGAGACGCGTACAACGTAATTACGAAGTACTCAGTAGTCCATCCGTCCGTACCATCGGGCCGTTCATCAGCTCGGCCCCGAGATTCGGTCTGACGTAATCAGGGGTCCCGTAATATCGGAAATAGTTTTGCCGTTCTCCGTTCCCGCGGCACGTGGTGGTACCTTATGTTGGTGGATGGCTCAGGGATAACAAAGTACTCAGGGGCTGGAAAAAGTTCACGACCATCACGCCCCCTTCACCACCACAACCTTCCAGCCTCGTGCAGCTTGCTCTTCTTCAAGGTCTTCTGTCTTCTGTCCAAGGGGATCCCCCTCCCCAAAGACAGATTTTACCAGAGCCGCTGACCGAGGCATGGAACGTTTAGCACGAAACCTCATCTCATCTAACCTCACTTCCACCTCACCACCCCCCTTAAGTTCATTATTCTATCTTTTTGCGATGCGATAAGAATGTCCTGGCTACACATAGATCCTAGACCTTTGCATCCCGCCCTCTCCATCTCCTAGACCCAGCATGGCCGTGCGAACGAGCCCTTCGAAGCGGCCCCTCTGCTTCCCCGTCCTCTCCCTCCTCACAACATTCATCCTCACCCTCGTGCTCCTCTCCGCCCTCCTCTCCCTAGACCCATGCCTCACCCTCCTCGGCAAGGGCCACTGCTACGGAGACTACCACTCCGAGTACTCCTTTGACGTCGGCCGCCTCGACCACTCCTCATGGATGCAGTCCATCCCCGACGACACGAACCTCACCAGCCTCTCCATCCCCGGCACCCACGACACCCTCACCTTCGACATGCGCGACGAGACGTACCAATGCCAGAACCACAACCTCTCCGCCCAGCTCCGCGCCGGCATCCGC
Source organism: Sodiomyces alcalophilus JCM 7366 (assembly GCF_042370955.1). NCBI lineage: Eukaryota > Fungi > Ascomycota > Sordariomycetes > Glomerellales > Plectosphaerellaceae > Sodiomyces > Sodiomyces alcalophilus. The sequence goes on from NW_027263537.1 coordinate 1,110,550, forward strand.
TACCTCGACGTCCGCGGCCGCCTCACCAACAACTCCATCCTCATCTACCACGCCGACCGCTACACCGGCTACACCTACACCGACGTCCTGCTCACCGTCTTCGACTTCCTCGACCAGCACCCCAGCGAGACCATCGTCATGCGCCTCAAGGAGGAGGGCAGGCCCTACGGCCGCAACGACCGCACCTTTGAGGAAGCCTTCAACCACTACCTCCACAACGATACCGACACGGCCCCCCGCGCCCAGGTCCACTTTTACATGCCCGACACCTTCCTCCCGCTGCCCACCCTCGGCGCCCTCCGCGGCAAGATTCTTCTCCTGCAGCAATTCCCCACCGCCACCGCCGTCTCACCCGCCTTCTTTAACCAAGCCAAAATGACCCGCAGCCCCGCGCCGAAACCAGGCTCGGGCTCAGGCCGCTACGGCATCGTGTGGGAATCGCGCGTCATGGTCCTCCAAGACCTCTGGATCATCCCCAGCCTGCAACACCTCGACATGAAGTGGGACGCCATCGAAGCCGCCCTCATCCGCGCCGCCGAAACGTCCCACCCCGCCGACCGCGCCAACGACGCCCTGCACCTCTCGCACCTCAGCGCCTCCGTCGGCGTCCTGCCCATCGAGGCCGCCGCCGGCTCGCGCGACGGGTCTGTCGTGGGCATGAACGACCGCACCGGGCGCTGGTTGGTCGAGCAGGCCGTGCGGCGGGGCGAGGAGGGGCAGCAGTCGTACTACGGCAGGACGGGTATCGTCATTATGGACTTTCCTGGCCAAGACCTCGTCGATGCGGTCCTCGAGCGGAACTCGGGTTTGGCGGTCGGCGCATGGCCCAAGCGGACATTGCGGGTGATGGGGCGGTCTCCTTTACTTTCTAGACCACTTCATTACATTTCAAAGCTGCTGCCCATAGATTCTGCAGTCTCTTCTTTTGCTTTTTTCTAGTTTTAAAAGATACCCTTTACACGGCCTCCAACTCTCCCTTGCGATGGCCACTAAACCCTTACCCTTAGCTGGCTACCTAACCACACAGCGACTGGCTCCGGCTATGAATCTCTCCCGATTACATCTACATACACTTTTTATTGACGTGATATCAGGCGATTTCGGCCATTTAGGTTCGACCTGATAAAGCCCCTTTGCTAATCCAAGGTAAGGATCTTCTTAGACCCGCAGCGTAAATCGGTCGAGGACCGAGACAACACCAAATCCGGCGTGGCACGAGTACACAACAAGCTAGTGTATAATTAAAGAGCAACTCCGCCCTGGAATAGGTAGAAAGACGATGGACAAGACCAATCGTGCCGACAGGATCGCATAAGATCGCCAAAATGTTACCCAATGCGGCGCAGGATTCCTTGCCCCAGCTGATCGACACGACGGTTCGTTCCATAATTTCAGCGGTGTGTTCATCTGCTGGTTTTGGTTACGATCGATTCCCTGAGCCGCGAGCAATCGAATCGGGGTCGTCGATTCAGGGGCGTCCTTACATAGTTCCCCGTACGTACACTACGTACGGGGTATGATTTGGTCTCTCGACATTTCAGAGTCCTTTTATTACTGCAGGGCAGTGAGAAACCCGGGACAGCATCACCACGATACACGGCACTTATCAAACTCACAGCCATTGAAACGGAACAACCGGGGCTCAATGAATTTGCATTCTCATCCCTACGTCTACTTTTCAACTGCATCTGTCCTTAACCTACATGATCCCTACATGCGCCAGGTAATGACATTGAATAATGATAACATGTCGATACAAAAGACGACGCCATCCATGACCTATAATGAGAAAACGCCCTGCTACAGATGGCCTCCAGATAGGCCCCAGATGATATCCTCCCAAGCCGTCCCTTAAAATCCCCTTGCTCCCGCTTGCTCCCGCCGCTCCGGCTACCTCCCCCTGCCGCTCCGTACCGATTTGGAAGGGCTGCTCTCCCTACTCTTCGTTTCAAAGGTCTCCACCATTTCCAACACTTTGGTCCGCGGCCTCGCGAACCGCACGGCCTCCGCCGTGTGAATGGTGGCCGAATGTCGCCCGTCTCCGGTTATCGACGAGCCGCCGTCGTCCCCAAACGACTCGGCCCCTGGACTGACGTCTCCCATGCTGGTACCGCCACTCCCGCTGGACCCCCGTCGTGCCGTACCGTCTCCTATCGAGGGCACGTCCAGCAGTGTGCGGCCTGTCCGATCCGGCGCCGGGGCCCAGGGACCATCTGTCCTCCCGGTCCACTTTGCCATTCCCAGGATGGCGGGGTTAGGAGAGCCCACGTTGGTATTGATCTTCTCGAGACTCGGCGTTTGCTTACGGATCCGTAATGGCCCTGGCTTCGGGGAGGATTCCTTCGCCGCGGTCCTCTTTTCCGGGTCCAGGGAGGGGTTCGGATATCCGGCAGCTACCGTCATCGCTGTTTTCTCTCTTTGCGCGTGAAATGGCGACTTTGGCTCCTTGTCGTCTTTGTCCCGCTGCTCCTCGGGGTCCACCACTTTTTCCTCCCCTTCCTGTTGGTCGAGGTCCGCTTCGTCGCCGTTAACGACGCGTAGTTTCTCCCGCGGAACGGTGAACATGACCTGCACCAACCTCTTCTCAATCTCCTTCTCGATATCCCACTCGTCTTCTTGGACCCCTGGTTCGCCGTTATGTGCCGATCCGTGCGAGCCCTCTTCACGTCCCATTTTGTCACTCGGATACTCTCCTGTATCATCAACTTCCCACCCCCGTCTCCCCTGTTTCCGCCGCAGCAACTCGGCGCCTCCAATACTGGACAGCCCGAGGAGGCGGGACTCATAAGTGGTAGAGGTTTCGTCTTGTTGTCCGTCGAGCGACCGCCGTGTAGGGCTGATGCTCCTGCCACTCCCGTCCTCGCTCTCGGTATTGCTGCTGGTCTCTCGACCCGGTCGTCCTGCACCGCCTCCTGCGCTGAAAACCCGCCGTATGCTACCCAGCCACCCCTGTTGGCGGCGAGGTTTGTTCTTGCTGGGGCTTCCGGGAATGAAAATATCGTCCTCGTCTTCCCCGCCAGCGTAACCGTTCCCGCGACGGTGTTGCTGAAGATGGCCGTCCCGCTCCGTCCGTTGAAGGAGTGATGGGCCTTCGGCTTGGAGGATTCCAAAGCCAGACGTGGCCGTTGTGAAGGTGTTGCTGCTGCTGCTCGAATTGGAGCCCGAGGTCCCGAGGCGGCCGTCGCCGTTTGTGTTTGCTCCTGCTGCTGCGGCGGTGGCGGCAGCAGTGGTGGTGGGCCCTGTCAGGAATGAGCGCGAGATGAAGTTACTGAAGGCGCTGCGGTTCGAGTCCGAGAGCCCACTAGCCGAGCGTTCGTCGTCTGCCCCGGACGGTACAGGGGTGGAGGCGGCGGAGCGCACAGAAGGTCGGCGCGTCGGGGCGTCGCGGTGGTTGCTAGCAGCCGCACGGGAGCGGGCCGGTATTTGGGCGAGGAGAGCCTCGGCTGCGTCCACATCGGACTTCCAATCTTGGACTTCAGGATCAATCCGGTGGTGGGACGGATCCCTCGTAGGACTGGGCGTGGCGCTGGCACGAGAGGGAGGGAAGTACGTGGCCGGGGCAGATGTCAAGCCCGCCGTAGGGGTGGCGAACGGGTCGGAATAGGTAGGCGAGGCAGGCGTGTCGGGCGCTGGGTCGTGGTTGCGATCATGAGTAGCCGTCTGAGCAGAGTCGTCTGGATCCTCTTCGTCGGCCTCGTAAATCGGATGAATGGAACCCGGGCTTGTCAAGCTGGCCGTGTGAGACAGGGCGGGCTGGTAGGCACCTCGCGCGGCCCGGGGAACTGGCTTTCGTGGAACAAACAAGCCGGGAGGCGGTTGGGTTCCGTAGCCGCCCTGCAACGAGCTGCGGCTGCCCCTGAGCGTCTCGTATCCTAGGGACCTGCCTCCGGCCAGGTCATACGGTCCACGGCCGCCGGTGTACCAGGGCTGTTGGGACCAAAAGTCATTTCTTTCCATCATGTCGTCGTCATCTTCTCGTAAGAACCGGCTTGCATCTTGAGCCAGGTCCCGGACCGTGTCCTCGCGTCTTTTCCTCTTCAACCGCCTCCTGTGGCAGAACCAGACCAAGATGGCGCCAATGATGGCCAGAGACCCAACACCTATACCCACACCAAGGCCAATGGTCCTGATCCGGTCGTTGTCGTTTGAGCGGCCACCATTCGAGTCTGTGCTGTCACGGTCGCCTCCAGTGTATACAGGGTTCTCGTAGGCGGAGTCCCAGGACATTGACGTTAAATTCAGGAACCGGGGCGAGCGGCGGGTATTCCGTTTCTCGACAGCTGCATTATCACCAGGGTCCGTAACCTCGTATCCACCGTAGACCATCATGACATTTCCCGGAAGCAATGCGGCGCCGTGGCCGTAGAGGGCAGGTCCATCCGGTTGACTGTCGGGAATTTCCCATGTCCACTCCCCGTACGAGTCGCCCATCCTGAGAATGGCGAGTTGGGGGTAGGCTGCCTGAGAGACGGTGCCAACCCAGCCTCCAAGGATGGCCAGTGCATCTCCTTCTTCGTTTAGTACGGCGGTGTGGCCAGACCGGCTGTCTACGCTGGTCATCACGTCCCGGTTAGCCAGCTTATTGGCGGCCAGTTCGAGGCCAAGGTCGTCGTCGTCGTTGTCGTCGCGCTGGCTGGGTTCATTGATGGTGAGAAAGGACCACGATTCCTCAGGTAGGCTCCAAACGGCGGCTGTGCTCATATTGATGAAAGCGTGCTCCGTGTGCCCGCCGAGCATGACATGACGCCTATTTTGTATCAGGGTGTCGGACCTGTTGGAGAGTGAGGGCTTGAGGGCGGTCAAGGTAAAGCCGGCCGCCGGAAAGGCCGGGCCTCTAGCGGCGACGAAGGACGCCTCGTAGCCTCCGCGAGATCTGTCGTGGGCGCGGGTAAGGCGGACCATCTGGTTCGAATAGGCCGCGTTGGATTGCCAAGCTGACGGGTCTGAGGTTGGCGATAAACACATGCCGCCATACGAGTACAAAGCGGGTTCGGATATGATGGGCGTCCAACTCGAGGAGAACGTTATGCCGGCGCCTAAGAAATGCGGCCCCAGCTGGATAGAGTCATCTTGATCGTCCGACACAGCGACCCGGCTCTTTGCCCAGACGCCCTCGGTGGACGATAGACCTAGGCCCGTAGGAGTGTATGTCCACACGTTGTAGTCGTTTGGGGACTGGCAGTCTCCCGCTTGGACGACGATGGTGCCATTGTCGGTCAGGCTCGGCAAGAAAGTGGATGTATTGGATGATGCGTCGACAAAGGGCAGGTTCGAGGAGACGACTTTGAGGTTTGTGTCGCCATGGACGGTGGCAGAGATATCGAGTGAAAGAAGCTCTACTGCAGCCTCATCGTTGTCGATCCTGTCGCTGGGGGCAAAGATGTAGACAAAGTCAGAGTTGGCGCCGCTGAAATTGCTGCCATCGGGAGCAATGGTCAGAAGTTCGGGAAGGAGAATGGTGGTGGGAATGTATGGAAACGTTTGCGCCGCCAGGGGTAGAGCTGAGGTTGCGAGAAGGAACAGAACCAGTCGCGATAAAAGCCTGGCCGGTCGAGACGCCGTGTCGCTAGGGGCCGCAGGCGACAGTGGCAGTAACAGCGACGGCGACGGCGACGGCGACGGCAACGTCATGCTGTGTTGCGTGCTGTCGAGGGATAAGCGGTATTCGGTTCACCTCGGTCGACAGAGCAGTGCCCGGCGTCTTGTCAACGCATGGTTCTCGGTGGTTACCCGTTCAAATGCGCCGTGGCAATGACGGTAATTTTCTTGTCGTTATCGCGGTGGCTCTGGTTTGCTGTTGTCGTTTGACCTGTCCTAAGCCTTGTGGTTGTGGGTTGGCGCCTAGAGTAGGAAAAGCAGATGGTGAAAACACCATGAGCGAGTGGAAATTGGCAACGCGTAAGCCCGGCCTTAGCCAGCTCTCATGCTGGGACGGACAGCTTGCGCCTAAGGGTCCAGTTGGCGAGATGGAGAATGTGACTGACGATCAAGAGGCAAGGCAAGGAGATGGACCCATAAAGCGACCAGAAAGAAGGCCAGGAGTAATGATGATTAGAAGAGAATCGGCGAAGAAGATTCCAAAGTGGATAGGGCAAGACAATATGGCCAAGGTGGAGAGAAGTCAAAGCATTGGGTTCGAGACCCGTGTCTACGGAGGATGATCAGGGTTCTATCGGATCAGGAGATGGCCAGAGTGTGTCGTGAGCCAATGATTGAGTGCAGGAAGGTAGGACCAAGGTCCGTCGAGTCCTTCCGAGTCCAGCTGCAGCCTCTGACCCCTCGTGCCTTCCAAGACGGGACGATGGGAGACGATAGAGGAGGTGCGTCTGTTTTGATGTGACAGTACTCCTTCCGTTGTTAGAGCAACGACCCACTATAGCATTATCGGGGTGTAATGATTGGCTGAAACCCCGCTTGGTGTAGTAGCTACCCTGTCAGTTCTTATCAGACCCCACCTCGGGGCTTCCTTCCTTGGGTGGAATTTCATACCTAATATTGACTCCCTGAAGGTAGGAACAAAGGGAGAAACAAGAGGTGTACTAAATATGTACTCATCGGAACCTTTCTTTTCATACAAAGGACTGTCTAGACCATGGTACCATTTATTCATCCTAAAGTCACCAAATTCCCATGAAAAGGCAAGGAATGAAATCTTATTGCGAGTCAAAATGCGGTACCTCTGTCCATACACTCCTCCCTTTACCCAGGTCAGTCCAAATGACTAAGCCGACGGCGACGTCGCGGGCGCATCACCAGACCCGGGCCCCAGGTGCTTGTGATACTTGGCCGGCAGCTTCTTGCGAAGGCCCTCCAGCATATCCTGCATCTTCCTATTCTGGATCGCCAGGTTGGCCGTGCGCGCCTCCAGCAGCCTGGCGCCGTCCTCGGTCGCCGCGGCCCGGTAATAGTCCTCGTACGTCTGGGTGGCGAAGCGCAGGCTCTGCACCTCGCGCTCGAGCAGCCGCGCCTTGGTCTCCAGCGTGTCCTTCTCCTTGCCCAGCTCCAGGTTGGCAATCTCCGTCTTGGTGGCCCGGTCCAGCTTGTCGACGTACTTGCGCTCCCAGTCCGACGTCCGCGCCGGCCACGTCGGCGTCACCACCGACACCACCTTGGGCGCCTCCTCCAGCCGCACCGTCTCGGCCGCCCCGGGGTGCTCGCCGTGCGCCGGGAGGATGAAGATGGGGCTGCGCCGCGCCGCCTTGCCCCGGAGCCGGATGAACCGCGTCTTGGCGTCCCACGCCACCAGGCCCCGGTCGTAGACGTCGCCGCCCCGCAGCTCCCGCCACATGCGCTCCCCCACCACGCCGCGCTGCTTCCAGATGCGCTCCTTGGGCTCGATCAGCGCTTCCTGTCGGTCCAGCACTTTGTGGATGTACTCGAACACGTCGTCGCCCGAGTTGCACAGGATCCACCGGTCCTGCGGGAAGGCAATCTCGCGTCCCAGGTCGCTGCCGGCGCCCTTCGACCCGGCCGTCTTGGATAGCGTCTGGAGGGGGATGGCCGCCTCGCCTTGCAGCGCATCCAGCGCCTGCGCGTACGACAGCTCCAGCTCGTGCATGCGGCCCACCAGGTGCTGGTTGAACAGGAGCCACTGGCCCAGGAGCGTGTTGCGGGCGGCCTGCATGTCCTCCCGGTCGGCGTCGGCGTCGGTGGGCAGCAGCGACATGAGCCCGCCCGTGGCGCTGTACTCGTGGTCGAGAATCTCGAGGCACTCGTTGGCGTGCATGGTCAGGGCCGCGTGGTTGGCGTACGGCCGGACCTTTTGGCCGCCCGGGTGCTGCTCGACCTGGCGGCTCAGAGTCAGGGGGCAGTGATGCACCACGCCGGCGACGTCCGTCTGCGACTCGACCTGGTTCATCAGCTCGACCAGCGGCTTGTGGTGCCACTCGTCGTCGGTGTGGTAGGGCGTGGAGAGGTCGTTGAGCCAGTCGAAGGCCTCGTTCTCCCTGAACCGCCGGACGGCATGGCCGCCGGCATGGTTCTTGCCGTCGACCTCGCCAAAGCTGGTGCTGACGGAAATCTGCCGGATGAGGATGGCGAGGGCCTGGGCGTGCTTCTTTAGTGCGAGGAGCGTGGGTGCCACGCCCGTGGTCGAGAAGTAGCTGCAGTTCAGGTGGGAGAGCAGCTGGGGGTCCATCTCCGTCACCTGGCTGTACCGCGAGACGTATTCCGTGGCATAAGGCGTCTTGGGAACTGCCCCGTTGACGGGAGTAAATGTGCTCGAGTCCATTGTGTCGTATCTGTGTGACTGACGTTGGCGATGTGATGTCCGAGTCGTGGGGTCTGTTGTCCAGCGTTCCAAGTATCAACTTTTCGCGTTACTGCTCTGCTTCTAATCAAAGAGGCGACGAAACACCGAAGAGCAAAACCTGAGAGGACGTGGAGAGACAGAGAGAGTTGAAGAAACTGGAAAACATTGTTTATGACTACGACGATGCGCCATTGATATTTTGGTTACTTGACTTCCCTTGACTTCCCTTGACATGCCCACCGTCGCGCCAACAAAGGAGTGAGTACAATTCCGGACAAAGAAGGCTGCGTAGGGAGACGGCCGCAATGCCTCAATGGCAGAAAAGGGTGGGATGAGCTCACAAAGAGACCGAAACCTGGACTTGTTTTTGGTCCAGGAAAGAATTGCGCCCTCACCATGATCGCGATTGTCGTGGATGGTCCAAGAGTCACGTGCCAGGGGTTGGTTATAGTCGCTTATTTTAGATACGACTGGTAGAATCACCATCGGGGTAGCTTTACCTGTGTGCCTGGATCTTCTCGAACTGTTGTCATAACGGCTGTTTGCCAACCTGAATAGGTACGAATATACGAGTAATCACAAAGCTCCGCCAGGTTCAAAGTCGTCATGCTTTGAGAGTTTTGGCGAATGATGGAAAGTGACTCGTAACCCCTAAAAATTTCAAAGTATTTGGCCTTAAGTTTAACAAAACTTGTGCATTTTAGGCGCAGCGAATCCAAGGAGAGAGCCCTCTACCTGGATCATGGTTATTTGGAGCGTGGATTTGGTGGAACACATGGTGAAGTTGAAGATTGACGTGTATTGAACACAGGAGGACGGATGCGGAGAATGGTGTCATATGTCATGTCGACCAACGGGATGGACAAAGAGTTGCTTAATTGAGAATAGCTGGATCACCATCTCTGCTCGCGTTGTGAAGACACAGGTGGCCAAGTGAAGGGTGCCAGGGAAGAAGGAAGAAGAGTGAGCGGATTGGTACAACGGTACATGGCCAATTTGGAGTACGATGACGCACGGAATGCGTACAACGTATTTTGTTTCCCCCAGCCGCCATTGGTAAGACAAAGAACTTGCAACAGTATGTACATAGGTACACTATTAGTAGCGCTTTCGTACCTTCTTTGAGATGTTCAAAGCTGATCTTTCATAGTTACCCCGTGCTCTATTTATTAATAGTCGAAGGGCAGAGGGAAGACAAAGGGAGGAAATAAAGAGACTATTCATTCAAGTTATTCAGAGAATACTTCGTACAACGTACCGTACAAGCCACAGAGGCCGAGAATAAACTGTGTACCTAGGTACATTGTGGGCATGACCATCAGTGGGTCACGGACTTGATTTGAGAACCAATGTGGACCAATCATGTTACGTCATGGATGCAGGTTTCAGCAGGGCAGGCATCCGGCCGGGTACAATCACTGGGGACCGGCCAAGCTTTCTCGCTTCCTCCCCCGGCAACTGGAGTGCAGGGGTTCCATGAAAATACCACATTGGCTTTTGTTCCCGATCTGTGATAAAGTACAACGCAACGTCACTGCCGTACGAAGCTTAAACTCGCCTGTCCATGCCTTTGGGTTGAAACAAAACGAGCGTGTTGGGTGGACGGTGGACGATAGACAGGGGAACAGCGTGGCATCACTTGTCTGGTCAACCTCCTGGTCAACGACTCGGCGTTGTCAGAGCAGAGACACAGCTGAGACTTCATTTCCGCCTTCATCCACTGGTCTATTAGCTCGCGCGCTTTCAAGCCATTGCTGTTCCCCACCCGCCTACTGCACTGCATTCTAGTGTACCAGTAGTTTATTTGTATACACTACAACGCACGCTATGTACTTCGTACCTTTGCCTGAATTCAGACCTCCGTCGCTGCTAGATACGTTGTACTTTACTTGGCCGACGATTGATACGCCCCTTTCCCGGGTACATTTGTTTTGTTTGTTCAATGGTTGCTCGCACGCAGTTTCTCTCTTCCCTGTCTCTACCCCATAATTCTCCAACGGGAGGCTGAAGGCGTTGATCGCCCTTACGTAAGAGACCCCGTTGAAATAGCAATTCAAGAACAGTACGTTGTACGTACCGTACGGCGCATATCAGTACTTCGTACGTTGTACCTATTGAATCTCCCTATCACTTGATCCATGTCTACCGGTACATACAGCGGATTACATAGGCGACCCGCAGTGCCCAGGGCGATCCCAGACATCCACTTCGTCCAAGGTATCAAACCCTGGTCCGCCTGCACGTCGTCTTTATTTCTTCTCCTTGGTCTTCCTCTCTTTCACCCCGAGTCCCGTTTCCTCTTCAAATTCTCGCTCCCTTGTCCCGACGCTTTGCCCAGCCTACGGACGAGGCGTATTGGAGAGCATCCCCGATTCACCTGCTCCCACTCCACCGATTGTCGACCGCCGCGCCCCTTTCACTGTTCGCTGTTTCGCAGTCGGATAGAGCAGCCATTAAGGAATCAACACCGCCTGCTGCCACCATGGGCCTACTGGAAGCTCGCCAGCAGCAGGGCGAGGCCCTTGAGGGTTCCCAGGACTCGTCCGTCTCCGGTTCGTGCCATAGACCTCACAATAGAAAGTGTCCACATACGCGTACGAAAACTGATCTTTGACTCCCCAGGCATGGTGTCGACCCTGGTCCCCGCCCTCGTCATCGCCAGCATCTACTTTATCGTCTTTCTCGTTTTACGGAAGAGCCAACGCAGGTTCTATGCTCCCAGGACCTATCTTGGGAGCTTGCGCGAGCAGTATGTAGTTCTATGCAGTCACTTCTTCCTCTTGACTGGGGAGACTCATTCGCTAACGAAAACCGTCTCTTGCAGGGAGCGCACGCCCGCCTTGCCCAGCGGTCTGTTCAACTGGTTCGGCGCCTTTCGAAAGATCCCCGACCACCATGCCCTCCAGCACCAGTCCCTGGACGCGTACCTCTTCCTCCGCTTCCTGCGCGTCTGTGCCACCATCTGCTTCGTCGGCCTCCTCATGACCTGGCCCATCCTCTTCCCCGTCAATGCCACCGGCGGCGGCACGCAGGACGGGCTCAACATCCTGAGCTACAGCAACGTCGACGTCGAGTCGGACCAGGGGAAGAACCGCCTCTATGCCCACGTGTTCCTCGGCTGGCTGTTCTACGGCTTCGTCATGTACATGATCCTGCGCGAGTGCATCTACTATATCAATCTCCGCCAGGCCTTCCTCCTCTCGCCCATCTACGCCAACCGCATGTCCTCGCGCACCGTCCTCTTCACCTCGGTGCCCGACGCCTACCTCGACGAGGTCAAGATCCGCCAGCTCTTCGGCAACTCGGTCAAGAACGTGTGGATCGCCGGCGACACGAGCAAGGTCGACGACCTGGTCGAGGAGCGCGACAAGACGGCCCTGAAGCTGGAGGGCGCCGAGGTCAAGCTCATCAAGATGGCCAACAAGGAACGCGTCAAGGCCCTGAAGAGTGACAAGGCTCCTTCTCCCGCCGCCGCCGCCGCGACCCACGACGCCGAGCCGGGCCAGGTGGCCGCCCGCTGGGTGCCCAGCAAGAAGCGCCCCACGCACCGCCTGGGCAAGTTCGGCCTGTACGGCGAAAAGGTCGACACCATCGACTGGTGCCGCGGCGAGCTGCAGAGGCTCGTCCCCGAAGCCGCCGCCGCCCAGGCCGGCTACCGCGCCGGCGACTACAAGAAGATCGGCGCCGTCTTTGTCGAGTTCCACACCCAGTCCGACGCCCAGGCCGCCTTCCAGGTCCTGACCCACCACCAGCTCCTCCGCATGTCCCCCCGGTACATCGGCGTCCAGCCGAGCGAGGTCATCTGGAAGTCGCTCGGCATCCCGTGGTGGCAAAAGGTCATCCGCCGGTACGCCGTCATCGCCTTCATCACCGCGCTCATCATCTTCTGGGCCATCCCCTCGGCCGCCGTGGGCGCCATCAGCCAGGTCTCGTTCCTCAAGTCGCTGTCGTGGCTCTCGTGGCTCGACGCCGTGCCCGAGGTCATCATGGGCGTCATCTCCGGTCTGCTCCCGGCCGTGGCCATGTCCATCCTGATGTCGCTCGTCCCCGTCATCATGCGGCTGTGCGCCAAGCTCGCCGGCGAGCCGTCGCTGTCGCGGGTCGAGCTGTTCACGCAAAACGCCTACTTTTGGTTCCAGCTCATCCAGGTCTTTTTGGTCACCACCATCGCCGGTTCGGCCGTCGGCGCCGCCCTCGAGATTGTCAACGACCCCATGTCGGTCTTTAGCATCCTCTCGTCGGCGCTTCCTCGGTCGTCCACCTTTTACGTTTCGTACTTTATCGTCCAGGGTCTGACCATTGCCTCGGGTGTCATTTCCCAGGTCGCCGGCTTTGTCATTTTCAAACTGCTGTACAAGTTTTTGGCCAACACGCCGCGTGCCATGTACACCAAGTGGGCGGCGCTCAGCGCCATCTCCTGGGGCTCGGTCCTGCCCATCTATACCACGATATCCGTCATTAGTAAGTGAAGTCATTGTGGGAATCGTCAGAGGACCATTGTGCTAACGGATCCTTCCAGGTATTGCGTATGCCGTCATTGCGCCCATCATGCTCTTCTGGTCATCCCTCGGTATCTTCCTGTTTTACCTGGCGTACCGGTACAACATCCTGTTCGTCACCGACACGATTGTCGACACGCGCGGCCTGATCTACCCTCGCGCACTGAAGCAGCTGTTTGCCGGCATTTACCTTTCGGAAATCTGCATGGTCGGCTTGTTCGCCGTATCGCAAGCATTTGGTCCTCTCGTCCTCATGGTGGCTTGCCTCGTATTCACCGTCCTGTTCCACATCACCATCTCCAAGGTGCTCGATCCCCTGCTTTACAACCTGCCGCGGTCGCTGCAGGTGGAAGAGGAGCTTCTGCTGGCCGGCGAGGATCCCGAGGCCGCGCGACCCGTCGCGTCGAATCCCACTACGGCGGAGATGGGCGGCAAGGAGGCGGCCGCGACAAACGGGTCCGCTCCCAGCCAGGCGGAGGGCGCGTCCGACAAGCGGGGCAACATCATCACGCGGTTCCTCAAGCCGTGGGTGTATGCCGACTACCACACGCTGCGGAAGCTGGTGCCCCGGGATGCGATTGATTTCGACCAGATGTACACGGAAGAGGTGGAGAGGGACGCCTACTACCCTCCCTCGGTGACGGCGCCAACACCCCTCCTCTGGATCCCCGCGGATGAAGCGGGCGTGTCCAAGGACGAGATTGCCTTGACCAGCAAGGTGATTGGCATCACGGACGAGGGCTGCGTCATTGACGAGAAGAACAACTTGGTCTGGGATGCCGAAAGCGCGCGGCCTCCCATTTGGGACGAGAAGGTGTACTACTAACTGGATACCCTTTTGCACCTTTGCCACTTTGCATTGCACACTTTGATGCCATCCCGGAAAGATGAACGGGATGGGTGAAGTTGGTGGTTTGGAACACCTGTGATGATATTCGAGGTCACGGAGTAATAGTAATTGTGGGTATTATGAACGGGGGGATGTGTCTTCATGACAACTGCTAGTCTTACTAGATAGCTTACGTGCGTCTTCCTAATCATTCTCCTTTTGTCTAGTGCCTCGCCTTCTCTCCATGGTCGTTGGGACAACTGATACCTGTTGGGAGTGTGCATATGGCACGTTTCTTCGGCTGTTTGCGAGGTTGTCTATCATTGTTGTCTAATCCAAGGTATTGTTTGAATAGCCGATAGACAGCACTTTAGTCGGAATCAAAACAACCAACGGGTATTACCTCCATGGTGTCATAAAACAGTCTGTTGTTGGCCCTGAGATGGATTTTGCTCTAGTCTTTGCTCTGCTTTTATAGATTTTGCTTTACTTCATAGTGAACAAGCAAAACCAGCCTTGCTTGTTATACGCTTTACACATGTTTTCAAGTTGGATTTACTTTGCAAACGCCTCTGGATCTTTAGAAACCTTCATTCTTCTGTTGCCTCCATGTCCGGGTATTTATATGTACAACTGCGACCTCTCCTTTATCCTTTGCTTCGGACATGAGGTTCGTGAAGACGTAGGTACGAAGTACGAAGTACATGTAAGACGTATCAGCCACATCCTCCGCCACAGGTGCGGGTAATTTAGTCTCTAGCCACACAAACAAGGCCAGGTGAGACGCGTAGAGTGGGTCCTGAATCCACGACTCTTACTGGTCTGTCACGGCCGCCCCACTTTAAATCACTAGACATGGCGGAAGGTACGACCTTGGCGCGACTAACGCCAATTCTACATCACCAACAACTCGCTGAGCACTCGGAATTCGCACAATTCTCTTCCTCATCTCCCTCCTCCCACTCGCCGCCCTCGTCCTCGTCCTCCGCCGCCTCAACCCCTTGGCACGCGACAACCACTAATACGGACGAATTTTGGAGGCATCGCGTTGATCACGAGCAGCAGTCCCCGACGGCCAGGTCCCGGCTTACGCGCCTTTTGCTGTTAATCCAGCCCAAGTCATCACCACCGCCACCATCGACATCATCACAAGGAGCTTCGTCATCATCTTCCGCTCGCACCTGGAGTCGTCATCGGGACCACCGTCCATCTCTCCCGCCGACCACCACCATGGCGGAAGCTTTGCTGGGCCTCGGACCCGGCGGCGCCAGCGGGGGTGCCGACGCTCTTTCCGGCAAGGTGCCCATCTCGCACCTGGACCAGATGCAAGACCAGCTGCGGCAGCTTCTCGAGGCCAAGGTACAACCTACCCGCGCCGAACACGCCACCATCACATTTGACCTGCGAGGCCCCGTGCAGTTCGTTATTGCCGAATCCGACACCAAGGCCCACGTCGATGTCGACCCTGCTCTTGCCGGGGCCACCCGTCCGTCCCAGGATGAGAGCGAAGGCAACCACGGCACCAATGATAGCAATGGCCAGGCGAAAAAGGTCGTACGCGCCAACGAGGTGGTCATGAACCAGCCGCAGAACGATCCTTCCATGCAGCGCGCGGTTGCAAAGGCCGTCATCTCGCTCATCGGCGCGACGGATGGCTGTTCGTGGGCCATACACGATATCTCGAGGGGATCCCACGGATGGACATTGACATACCATTGCAAGGACTCGCTTGCTGCCTGGATGAGGCAGAACGCGAAGAATTTGAAGCAGTCGGTCATTGCCGAGTATAGCCAGAAGGAGCTCGACCCTATCCATCGAGGTACGTATGACTTTTTTGTTTTCTTTAGAAACAAACTCCTAACTGACGTTCTCCCTATGCAGCACGGCCCGCGTTCGATTGCCGTGGGTCAGTATCCATCGCCTTTTCCAAGAGCTCACGATCTATCAACATCAAGTACGACCATACCCCGCTTCACAAGACCGTTGCCGATGTGGCTGCGCTCTACCGCCCGCCCCCTCGTCCGGAGCCGGTGAACCCACCCACTCTGGATAGGCCAAAGAAGACCCCCAGAAAACGAAAGTCAGAAGCTGCCACGGGCGAGGCGACGCCGGCCGGAGAACCCGGTACTGCCAGCAAGCCGAAGAAGACACCGAGGAAACGCAAATCCGTTGCGGCCGACGGCGAGGGAGGAGAGAATTCGGCTCAGCCGAAGAAACGAAGAACGAAAAAGTCGGATGCCGATGTTCCGACTCCCGGAGGGCCCATAATGCCACCGGAACATCCTGGCGCGGCGCCCGTCGACTCGACCAGCCAGCCTCCACAGTATGGCCCCCAGAACGTGCCTTCTGCGCCCGGCGAGTATCCCGACGCGCTCGTCGGGGACGCTGGTGGTGTAACCCAAGACGCGGCTCAGACCAAGGCTCAGGTGGCGCAAGCTGCCGTGGACAGTGGCATCCACTCCCATGCGCTCCTGAATGTACCCCCCGCAGAAGCGGCAAGGCGTCGTGAGACGGCTATCCGCCTGCTCACCGAAGCAAACGTCGACCCGGCGACCCTTTCCGAGGAACAGTTCAGCATCTTCGCCAACCAGGCCCCCGATCTGCAAAAGGAATCGCTCATGATGTTCGTCAAGTACGGCGCAGAGCGTTTGCGCATCGTGCACCCCGCCCACTCGACCGGTGCTGCCGGTGCGGCTGCACCGTCAAGCCACTCGACGACGCCAGAGCAGACACCGCAGAACCCTCCCTCGGCAAACCAGACTACTCCGACCGGTACCGAGACTGCAGCTTCAGCTCCCGCCCCGGCGCCAGCTCCAGGAGGCGGACAGACTCACGATGCCAATGTGGGCAACACCACGGCACCCGAAGCGGCAGCTCCGGCTTCAACCGTTCCGACGCGCAAACCACGCCTCTCTCGGGGCTCTTGTATCCCATGCAAAGCCAACAAAATCAAGGTAAGCTGGAAAGATAATAGCATCAGTCGGGATTCCACTAACGTACCTTTCTGTATAGTGTGACCATAAGAAGCCGGCGTGTGCTCAGTGCCGCGACGCTGGGGTCCAGTGCGAGTATCCGCTCGAGAAGCCACGCAAATCTAAAGGTGCAAACGCGGGCGAGCCAAAGCCTGCTGCTCGCGTCAAGTCGGATCCCAAAGTTGAGCCTGAGCGTCATGCAGAGCCCGAGCCTGCGCCTCAACAAGATGCACCATCAGAGCCTGTACACGAACCGGCACATGCAGCGGTGCATGAGTCTCTGCCCCAACTTGCCGATGAGCCGACACACCAGCCTACACACCCACCTACCAACGAATCTACACATCAGCCCGACCCCAACGAGATGGAGACGATTGACTACACGTCCAACATGCCCGTGGCCGGCATGCTCACGCCGGCGGACACCTCCAACCCGGATTACTTTAGCTCTGGCTCGACGAACTTGCAATTCCCACACGCCGTGTCCAATGATGTGGATCCGGGCTTACAACCGTCAAACCTCAGTTATCCAGAGGTACATGCCAACCCAGAGCAAGCGCCCCAGTCGAATAGCCCTCAGACGGCGATGCGTCAGACCAACCAGTCAAGTCAGCGTAGCCCCTTGGGCGGAGCCCAGACGCTTTCTGAGGCCGAGGCAGCCTTGAGCCTCTCGGCCTATGCGAGCAGCTGGCAAACCGGAACCTCCCCGTCTGGCCCTTTCGGAGGCACCGAACACCAAGCGTCGGCGACCAATGGGCAGCAGCAGATGGCACGGCAGCACCAATCTAGGAGCTCGACGCATCAAGTCCAACAAGCCGCTCAGACGGCGCAAATCCCAGACGTACAGGCTCAGGCGCAGGCCCAGGCGCAGGCGCAGCATGTCTATGGAAACCTCGATCAATCGACAGGCACCACCATGCCGCAGACTACCACTGTCCAGCATCAGTCGCAACGGTCCCCCACGGTCCACGTTGCGCGGACGGCGAATTCGACGCCCTCTCGAGGTTCGCCGTTTCAGGCGGCGGCACAGGTAGGACGTGCCAAGTCGAGGAACGGTCATGGGACTCAGACGCGGACCCCTCTCAGCGATGGCCGAAGAGCGACACCGACCCATCACGTCGTTCAGCAGCAGTCGCTGCCGTCGACACAGACCCCGACCATCGACACGTCGGGCTACAATACGTCGACTAGCATGGGCAGCACTACGAGCTACAACGCTTACGGAGGGCGGTATTCGACGTCTGCCACTGACCAGTCCGTCGGCAAACTCGGCTACGAGCCTTATGCGGCGCAGTCGGTCGCGAACAGGAGGGCATCATCGACTTCTACCACGGCCCATGCCCACCAATCCCCCCCACAGCAGCAGCAGCAGCAGCAGCGGTCGACGGCGAATCAGTGGCCAAACTCCCAATCCCGGAGCAGCCGTACGTACGAGGCGCATTCGACCATGCCGACCTCCAACTCGTACGGTGGGCAACGACAATCTTCCCAGTCGACGCAGCAACAGACTTCATCTGCGCAACAGCTGTTTAATCTCCGCCTCGACTCTTCTGCGACTGGGCAGTCGTCGTCGACGTCTAGCGCGTATGGCCAACAGCAGCCGCCGTCGTACCAGAGCTATAACCAACAGCAGCAAGACCAGCCGACGCAGTCCCGCCAGCGGACCCAGCAGGCGAGGCCGCAACAGCAGTCGCAGTCACAGACGCAGTCGCAGTCGCAATCACAGTCGCAATCGCAATCGCAATCGCACCAGTCCAACTGGTACGGCGGTTTCGGAAGCGGTTCCAACTCGTTCGCATCGACCAACGTGGCGCCTTCTACGAATTACGGCACGGCTGCCGATACAACGGGCTCGTACCAGACGCATCACCAGACCACACACGGGTCGCTTAACCTATCGACCAGCCACGGCTACGGGTCCAACGATGATCTCTACGACCTGCTCAAGGCAGGGATGCACACGCGGTAAAATGACTTGTTTTCAGTAGGGAGGAGACGACAGTAAAAAAATACAGACGGATGGCCACCACGGAAGGGCATGTCTTCAGTCAGGTTCTGGGAGTTGTGTGTGTGTGAGTGTGTCTTTCGGTGTGGTTTTCAAGGACATGTGAAGGCGCTTGGCTTTTTATTCTTACTATGCCTACTTGACTGTATAAACCTCTTCTCTTAGGCCACTGCTACCGACTTGGGCAGGGCTGGCGGTGGATGTTTCTTTCTTGTCATGTCACAAGGCCCGAGGGTTTTGGCCCACTGGACGACAATAATCAATTTCACCTGATTTCACCTGAATGAACACTCAAAGTACGGCGTGCATGACATGTTTCCCGTGTTATGTTATGGAATATCGACGTCTATGCTGATCATCGTAACACACTCTCTATCTTTCCCACAGTCAATCTACCGGATCGGCATCCACGTCCCCTCCGGTTCCCAACACGCGTCGCCCGGTGGTGACCTCCCGCCTCGACTTGGACGACGGCCGCTCCTGCTCCCAGGCGGCGAGCAGGCTGGCCAGCCCGGTGCGCAAGTCGAGGCCGCGCCGGTCAGCCTCCTCCATGAGCCACCACACGCGCTCGTCACGGGCATCAAGCGACCGGCGCACGAGCACGAGCCCCGTCTCCCGCGTCAGCCACACCGGGTGTTGTTGCGGGGTGGCGGTCGACGACCCGGTCTCCGTAGCGGCGGTCACGAGGAGCATCTGGGCGCAGTGGTAGGCGCTGTCCAAGTCGGCGACGTTGGCAAACTCGCGCACGGCGCGGTCGAACGAGGCGCGGTCGCCGTTGAGTGCGGCGTCCGGGTTCTCGGAGACGAGGAGGCACAGGGCCTTGGGGTCGTCGCAGGCGCGGAGCAGGTGGCGCAGGGTGACTTGGTCGGGGAAGGCGCGGGTGTAGAGCGGCCAGTCGAGGTACATGTCGAGGGCGGCGTCGAAGCCGTTCCCTGCGATGGCGCCCTCGAGGACGGCGTTGGCGACCTGGATGGGGACGTTGTGGTGCCCCGTGAGCAGGAGGCGGGCGAGGGCTTCGAGGGCGCGGGGCAGCAGGGGCGGGTGGGCGCGCAGGGCTAGGTAGACGGGGCGGGTGCTGGCTTCGGGGACGACGGAGAGGGCGTCGTGCATGATGCAGAGGAGGCGGAGGGCGCCGTCGAGGTCGTGTTTGGCGGCGTAGGCCTCGACGAGGGCCTCGTAGTGGTGCAGGGCGAGCTTGGCGCCGCGGGCGGAGAGGAGGTCGGTGACCTGGGTGGCGAGGTTGGGGTCAGCGTGGCGGGCGGCGGTGTGGAGGATGTTGAGGAGGACGCCGTCCGGGACGACGCTCCGGTCGTGTTCGAGCATCCAGTTCCAGGCGTAGCTGGTGCCGACGTAGTGCGAGGCGCGGCTGCAGGCGTCGAGGAGCTGGTGGAAGAGGGGCAGCGGCAGGCCGTGGGATGTGGCGTGGGGTTTGAGGTGGGCCATGCGGACGGCTTCGTCGAGGAAGCCCTTTTGCATGTAGACGAAGATGAAGACGTCGACCATCCAGTGCGGCACGCCGGGGTATTTTTCCAGCACGTCGTCGAGCTTGGAGGCGGCCATTTCGTATTGGCCGTCGCGCAGCAGGCCCAGGGCGATGCTGCACTGGCCGGAGGGGTCGATTTCGGTCCAGGATTCTTGCATGGCGGCGAGGATCTCGTTTCGGAGGAGGTAGTTGGGGTGGATCGCGAGGACCTGCGAGCGTTAGTTGGGGTGAAAGGAAGCATCTAAAACAAAGAGGCCACTCACCTGCAAAGCATCGTGGCAGAGCCGTGATCCGGTGGGAAACTTCAACGTCTTCATCTCCGCCAGCAGCTGGGCCAACATGTCGGCCGAACCCTTGGTGTCGCGCGCGCTGGCTATGAGACATTCGTATATTCTCGGGTTCGGAGCCTCGCGTCGCTCGTGGACCAGATACTTGACAATAGCAGCCGTGACGAGGAAGCTGTTCGGGCGATCCCGCAAGACCTGTAGGGCGTCGATGATGTCCGGCGTCGAGGCCGAGCGCAGCAGGTTCTTGTCGAGTTCTTTCGGCGACGGGGTCTGGGCCAGAGCTCGCACCACGTCGACGCTGCTCTCGTCATCCTTTGCCGTGTCGTTGTTGCGTCGAAGGGCGGGCGGCGGCGGAGCAGTCGCGGCTGCCGTGGAGCTGTACTGCCTTTGCTGCATACGACATGGCTGTGGCCTTGGACCAAGTCCCGGTTGGGTGGCTCGTCTCGACGACGGATGAACTCGTCTAAGGAGAGCGGGCGCGGGCGACCGGAGCAGCCGCGATGCGACGACTGGATCAACGGACGGGCATAAGCATCGCCATAGCCCGTCAAGTACAAGTCTCCGGCTCGGCATTGGGATTTGGAGATAGACAACGGGTGTCTGTGGTTGGATGATGGTTGAAGAAGAAGGGTTTCGAGACTATCTCTTGAAATTCAAGGTGGGTCCACCTCGGTGAGTGGTATATCACGTGATCACCAGCCTTACCGAAATTGCTTGACCGAGTATTCGTCGGTGAGTGTAAGTACGAATTACGAATATGCGCTTCGCTATTCGGCGCAGTTGGTTTCCTTAGTTTGCCTCTTCTACATCTACCTATCGCATGGGAGAGCAAGTAATCGAAGGGAGTATGCATAATACATCCCACCCATCTCCATCACCATGGGATTGTCCATCTCATGGCTTCCCACCCCATCCCAGTGCGCCGACCATGGAATGCACCTTTGGGTGTATGGGGGGTCTTTGCTGGTATGTCCCTGCAAGACAGGCGTGTAGCAGGTTTCTGCTGATTTGTTTTCGCTTTATCCATCCCACGTTCTCCAAGTCGCGAGTCCTCAAGCACCACGTCCCCTCCCCCTCCCGCGGCCCTGTCCCCTGCCACCACGACCCCGATCGCCACCCCGTCCACCGTGGTCGCCTCTGTGTCCTCCGCCGCGCCCGCCGCGGAACCCGCCCTGCTGGTTCTGCTGGTTCTCCTTGACAATTTCGATGATTTCGTCCGGTACGCGGAGGTACTTGATCTATTTCGTCGTTTCTCAAGTCAGTTCCAATGGACGAGAAGCGAAGAAAAGAACCGATCGGGACGGGGGATGCCAACGTACGTTGTTCCCCTTGACGTATACTTCTGGAATCTTGACAAACTTGTCTCCTTCCTACGTTCCAATCATCCAGTCAGTTGCCATTCTTTCCAACTTGTTCGGGGCCCCTCCCCCTCCCGGATCGACACGTACAGGACTCGTCTGCACAACCTCCTTGAGCGTCAGGTTCATCCATGTGTCGCACATGACCAGGTGGCCGTTGAGGGTCTCGCCGTTCTTCAGCTCCACGAGCATGGGGTGCCCTTGGGCAGCGTTGAGGAGTCCTAGAGGCAGCTGTCGTTGCGGCGGGGTGGGCGGTTGAAATTAGCCCTCTTGGTCTTTGAATCGCCAAGGGATGCAGTAGAGGCGGCTCACCATCTTGGTTTGGCTGTGAAATTGCTCGACGCGATGCTTGGTCGAGCAACGTTGTATGTGGTGGTGATGACGGCTGGCGATGCTGCAAGGCTGAACCTGAACCGACTTCGATGGTTGGTTGGATGACGGACGTGGAGCGGAGCTCAGCTGTAGCTTGTACTTTGTACCTTAGTGGGGCATTTCGGTGAGTTGTCTTTTGTTCGGTGTGCCTCGGTGAGACTTACACCGACCGTAACTATCACCAAGACAGACCAGACACCAAACATAATCATCCCAAAGCAGAGGTGCGCATAATCGTATATTGTGCAACTTGGCCGTCGAGCCTTCTTTGTAGTCTGACCATCTATAGTCTATGCGTAATGACCAACTCACCCTGTATCCCATGGTTCCCCCTACGTCCTCCACATCCACGCTCTACCTACGAGAATGCACCAAACGTCCCTTGACCCAAACCATCTTCGTATTCCTGTCATCCCCATTGAAAAGCCACTTGGCAATCCTTTCCTCCCAGGTTTCCCACCCAAAGACATCCACATTCCCCGCCTCACCACCGTCCTCATCCTGCGTCTCCCCCTCGTCGTCCACGAGACCCAGCCCGACAAGCTGCGCATCCCACTGTTTCCCCACCTCGAACCCACCCACCGTATCCTCCAGCCCGAGCACCCTAGCCCCGCCCCTCGTGCCCAGGAATAGCACCTCCTCCGCCGTCAACTTGGCCGTCTCCCGTCCGTCCCCCTCGACCGCACCCATGGCCACGTGCCTGGATACTAAACTCGCCTGCCTCGCCGCTTCGAGCACCGAAGGGCTATAGCCTCCACTCATATCGGTACCGAGCCCGACCTCGACGCCATGCTGCCACAGCCGTCGCACGTGGGCCGCCCCGGACGTCAGCGCGCTGTTGCTGGCCGGACAGTGCGCCACCTTGGCACCGCGCTTGGCCACGAGATCCGCCTCGGCGTCAGACAGGTGCACGGCGTGCGCGAGGACCGTTCGTTTCGTCAGCAGGCCGTGGTCGTCGTACACGGCGGCGTAGGAGGACGAATTCGGGAAGAGGGAACGGACGAGGTCGATCTCGGACAGGTTCTCGGAAATATGCGTCTGAATCGGCAGGCCCGTCTCCTCGTGGAGGGCTGCCAACCCGCTGAGGGACTCGGGGGTGCAGGAAGGGGCGAATCGGGGGGTCAGGATGGGGCTGATGAGGGAGAGGTCTGGGTCGATATTGCGGATGTGGTCGATGGAAGCACGGGCGGCGGCCAGGGACGCGGCGGGGGATTCGTCGCGGTAGTAATCGGGGCAGAGGTCGGCGTGGTCCATGCAGACGCGGCCGATGAAGGCGCGCTGGCCCAGGGCGAGGCAGATGTCGGCGAGGAGGTTGGTCGAGGCGACGTCGATGGTGGCGTAGTAGGCCGACGTCGTGGTGCCGTGGGAGAGGGTGCGGCGCACGCAGGCCGTGTAGACGCGCCGGGCCTTCTTCAGGTCGGAGAGGGATGCTTCCAGGGGGAAAGTGTAGGTAGATAGCCAGTCGAGGAGGGTCGACTTGCCGAAGATGCCCGCGTTGGGATACTGCGAGGCGTGGATATGCGTGTCTGGAGGTTCAGCTAAGTCGCATGGGAGGACAAGACGTGAAAGACGTTAATCAGACGTACCAATGAATCCTGGAAAGAAAAACTGGCCCGGCTTGCAAGAGACCACCTGGACTTGTCCACTCTCCCAGCCTAACCGGGGAAAGACATCCTCCCGTGCTGTTGTCAGGTCGCATTCCGGTTCGATGGCGACAATGACCCCTGCCTCGTCGACAAAGACGCCCGCGGAGTGCAGGTACTCCAGCTCCTCTCTTGTCTTGGAGTGGACAAAGGTCCCCAAGAAGAGTCTGTTCCCAGGCCCCATGTCAGGGATGTCGTGGATAGGTTCTCCCATTTGGTCGAGACGAGATGCGCAATGGGTATTCAACTCGGTGCTCAGATCGCCGTCCCACACCAAGGATGGCTGAGGCAAGTTAAGCAGGGACAGCAGGGAAGCTCACGGAATATCAAGCAACTTGAAGTGAGCAGCAGTCAGAGACAGCGATGATGATCCTATAACGAAGAGCAGGCCGGTCGATTCTAGCCATCGAGTCAAG
Source organism: Sodiomyces alcalophilus JCM 7366 (assembly GCF_042370955.1). Lineage (NCBI taxonomy): Eukaryota > Fungi > Ascomycota > Sordariomycetes > Glomerellales > Plectosphaerellaceae > Sodiomyces > Sodiomyces alcalophilus. The sequence goes on from NW_027263537.1 coordinate 1,134,665, forward strand.
ACCCAAGTGGAGTAGAGGTTCATTTAATTTCGTGAACCTTAGTTGAAAGGAAGAGAAATGGAACTGAACTTGAATAGGAAGGTCAAATAACTCACCGGCAGCCGAGACGTCGGAAGTCGGAGGGATCACTGGCCGTCCCCCACCTTGCCCCCACCGTTCCCCCGCTCTCGCGGCGGTCGCCTCCGGCCGGCGCAGGGAGAGCTTACATAAGCTCGTCGTCGTGAAAGCGACTTGTTGCATTTCATCACGACGTGCTAGGATATGAATTCACGGAAGAACAGAACCAAATGGGAGACCAAGAGACAGATGTATGTCGGTCTTGCATCCATCTGCTCAGACTCCCAGACTATTACTTTAGAGAGAGATCCTGCTGTGTTGCCGGTGTGACCTGTCTATAGCTTACTAGGCCTCTGTCTTATCTAACTGCTGTGTAACCATCTTGGAAGTCATCGCCTGGAAACATCTTCTTTCAGATCTACGTGCTCTACTCCGTCAGTGTCAAGAGTATAGATATAGTGAACCGCGACTCGCGAAGATTGGCTCGAACTATCACGCAAAGGTCTCAACTCGGAGCTCAGACGACCACTTGCACCACCTCCAGCAGATAACAGTGGACATCTAGATCTATTTGGCCATGAGGAAACATAATACGCCCTCGGAAAGAAACACTACTAAAAGAGAATAAGATACGTTCCAAACTTGCAGAAAATAACAAAACATTACAAGAATAAGGGAAAACAAAAAAGAAAACTGAAACCGAAACGTCCTGGTTGATACACTCATGACAGTCCCATCATCTCCCCCAACTGATTCTTTTCGTTCCTCTTGGACCCTGTCCAACACTGTTAACTCAGCCGCCCGGCCGTAACGCATCGTCAGCTCCCTCACCGCCGTGGATGTCATCCCCCCCACGTATTCCGCTGCACCTTAAGCAGCCGACCCCGGCCCCTCATGGTACCCGTTGACGCCATTCACCCCATTCGCCGCCTCCGGCTCGTCCTGCGTGTAGCTGTCCCAGTTGGCCAGCACCGACGCAATCTTGGGCGAGTTGGTCAGCTTGTACACCTCCTCAAAGTACTCCCTCGTCAGCGCAAACGGCTTGGCCGTCACGTTGGGGATGTATTTGCCCACGAGCTTGGACGGGTCGATCGTCGTCCGGTTGATCTTCTTGAGCAAAAACGACCGGAACGGCTTGACCCCGGACCGCAGGAACGTCGAGTGGAACGGCACGTCGATGCCCTTGAGCGGGATCGTCGCGAACCCGCGCTGGAGCTCCAGCGGCGTCGGCTTCCGAAGCGTCTCCTCCGCGCACCCCCGGATGATCTCCCGCAGCGCCCCCTTGGCCTCCTCAATGTTGGCCCGCATCTCGTCCACGTCAATCTTCTGCACCTTCAAAAAGTTGGTCACCCCCGTCAGCGTGTCCAGCGCCCGCAGGTCGCCCGCCGCCACGTATTGCATGTTGGCAATGTTGTAGTTGACAATCTCCAGCAGCCACCCCGTCTCCTCCGCAATGTTGTTGACCACAAACTGGAGCGCCTCCTCGTTGAACGTCTTGGAGATCCGGCTCGGGTTGATGGCGCACATCGAGTAGTTGGACCGTCCCGCCGCGTCGCGCTCCACCGCCACCTGCATCGTCAACCCGCGGTAGAACACCACCGACACCAAGCTCTCGATCGGCATCACCTCGGCCAGCGCCGCCAGCGCCGAGTACTCGCCGAGCGAGTGGCCCGCAAACGTGCAGTCGCGAGGCACGAGGCCCTTGGACTTCATGTCCTCGAAGCTGGCCTTTTCCATCAGCGTCAGCGCCGGCTGCGTAAACTGCGTCGCCGACAGCAGACCCGTGGGCGACCGGTACGTGTACGACGTGGTCTTCTCGTCAATCTCCTTGAAGATCTTCTCCGACTTGATCGACCCGTCCGCCGCCACCGTCTCGAACGTCATGGCCATATAGTTTTGCCGAATGGCCTTGCCGCGCGGGCCACCAAAGTGGATCGTCAGCTCCTTGGGGTTGTTTCGGACGATATTGGTGATGGAGAAGCCTGTCCTTTGGTTAGCCAGTTGAAACGTCGAAGCGACACATCAAAAACATACCATAATTGTCCAACAAGTACTTGTCGGCCCTCTCCCACACTTCCTTGGCCACAGCGCTGCTGGCATACAGCTCCATACCCATGCCCTGTTCCTGGGATCCCTGGCCCGTGAACACGTACGCAGTGACGGGCTGCTCGATCTCCGCCTCGCCGAGGAGCACCTTGTCCTCCGTGTCCTTGTTGATGGCCTCGACCTTGATGATCTTGCGACCGGCCACCATGCCGACGTGCTCGAGCTTGACGAGGAGGTCGTCGTTGGGAAGGACCATGCCCGCCAGCGACGCGTGGAAGCTCCGGACCCGGCCAATGTTATTCTCGGCCGCCCAAGTCTCGACCAGGCTCCGCACCGCCGCGCTCGAGTACATGCCGTGCGTAATCGTGCCGGGGAGGTTGGCATAGGCGGCAAAGATGCGCGACACGTGGATGGGGTTGTAGTCGCCCGACACCCGCGCATACGTCTCGTTGGACGCCGGCGCACGGAGCTGCAGCGGTGTCTTGCCGCTCAGAGGGATGGGATTCTCAAAGTTGAGCGGCTGGTCAAGCGGCGTACCGTTGCGTTCCAGGTAGTCGATGACGGGGTTGCCATGCGACACCCCGGCACTGTAATCGACACTGGCGACCTGAATCACCTCCTTGGTGGGGAGCTCCAGGAGGACCTGCCCGACCGTCTGCACGCTGCTGAACACCGTCTTGTTCTTGAACTTGAGGAAGCTCTGCAGGCGGAAAGTGAGCGTCTGGCCGAGGAGCTGGATGTCCTGGGGGAGGTCGTCAATGTTGAACCACTCCTTGGACTTGAGGATCGAGACGTCCTTGGTGGTCGCGAGGTGGACCTGGACCGGCGTCTCCGTCTTGCGCTGGAACGTGTTCTCGAAATCCGTATAGGTGCCACGGTACAGGAACTGCGACGTGACCTCCATCACGGCCTCACCCCGACGCCAGATGGTGCCGCACACCTCGACCATCTTGCCCGAGTCCTGGTTGATGACGGCATTGACCTGCGCCGTGGTGTTGACCTCGTCGCCCTTCTGGAGAGGCTCGGCACCCGGCATCATGCGGAACTGATTCGACAGGTGGACAAGCTTCAGAAGATCGCCGTCGATGGTGCGGGGGAAGATGGGTTTGGTGATGGCCTTCCATCCCACCACAATGGCAAAGTCCATGGGCGCGTACACCGTCTTGCCGGGACGCTCGACGAACGCCTCGCCCGTGTTACCCACAGCGTGGACAAAGTCGTTGATGTCCTCGCCGGTGATGACAGCCGAGCCGCCGTCAAACTTGCTGGTGACGTCGGCCTCCAGGTCAAACTCATCATCGCCGAACCAAGTACGCCAGTAGAACTCCTTGATGCGATCATTACGCGACTCCATCACTTCGTGGATGGGAGCGTAGCCAGTCTCGGGATGGTACGTGAACTTGAGCGGCAGGGAGACGGGCTCGTCGAGGGCGGTCGTGTCCTTGATCATGCTCACGAGAATCTCGTTCTTGCCGACAAGCTTGACCTCGAGGACGTCGACGTACCGGTTGTGGCGAGGCTGCTCCTTGACGACAATCCGGGTCCTGGCGGGATCGTTGGGGTAATGAATCTCGACAAAGAGGCCGCGAGTAGGCGCGAAGATGCGCTTCATCGGGTTCGTCTGGAACTTCTGGCCCTGAACCAAGACCTCGGATGTGAGGAGAGCGTGACGCCAGCTGCGGCGGGGACCCGCGAGCAAGGCCAGCCAGGCCTCCTCCGTGGGCATCGTGGTGTTGGGCGTGAGGAGCAGGCGGTAGGTGTTCTTCGTCTCGTCATACGACGTGATGAGACCGTCCACATCCTCCACGGGGATTTCCACGTCGCCGAGTTTGCCGCCAAAGTACTCGATGACCGGGATGGCGTCGGCATCGCCGTTATAGAGGTCGCGGGTGAGACCAGCGATGTGGGCGTTGTGGATGCTGTCAAGGATGTCCTTGATGGGCTCGTCCATCTTGGTCGAGTACTTGGCGGCCATGGGACCCTGCAGAATACAGGTACGGCCGACATCCTGGTCAATGACGGCGCCGAGGTCCTCGGCCTGCCAGAGAGAATCCTTCTTGAAGAAGAACTCAAAGTTCTCGTCCAGAGCAGGCACAAAGGTGACGGGCTTCTGACCACGACGCTGGCAGAGCATCAAGAAGTGCTGCACATCCTGGGCGTTGATGATCTGCGTCTCAGCCTCGGGGTAGCTAGCCAGGATCCTGTCAACAGCCTCAAACGGGTTGTCGAGTTCGCCAAAGTCCTGGAGGAGAGACGCGTGGTTACGGGCAGAGGTGAACCGCTCCTCAACACGGTGGATAAAGTCGCCCGTCAGCTTCTTGAACGAGGGGTCGATCCACCGCGACTCGTGCTTGACGTAGAGGAGGTCGACCATGCGACGCACAACCTCGCCGTAGGTCATGTCCTCGAGATCGACAGCCTCGCCGGCCTTGTTGCGGCCAAACCAGACCTTGTGGAAGTCGTCATTGAGCTTCTTGATGATGTAGCTCCGGTTCTTCTTGAGCTCGGCAACCCGCTTCTCCTTGGGCAGGCTGAAGATCTTCTTGTCCATCTCGGCCCAGAAAAGCACACCACGGGTGGCAAGCTTGTGAATGGGCTCGCCCATCTCCGAAAGGACGGTGATGACGCCGCCGGTAGGGCCCTGGTAGGTCTTCTCCCACTCATCGTCACCCACGCCGGGGGCGTCGACGATGGCCTGCTTGGCGCTCTTGCTGGTGTGGGCTTCCTTGGCAACCATCATGCGGCTGCCAAAGAGGGTACCGTCGAAAGGCATGGGAGGGTAGCCGTAGTTCTTGGACCACTCGCCGGTGAGGTAAGGGTAGGTATCCTCGGCACCACCGAAGCCGCTACCGGCCACCAGGATGATGTTGGGGGTCCGGCGGATGCGGCCGTACATGGTAAGGATGGGCTGGTGGAAGTCTTCGTACGAGTGGTGGCCACCTCCACGGCCGCCGGTCCACTGCAGAATGACGGGGAAGTCGGGGTTCGCCTTGGCAATGTTGATGACGGCCTGAATGGCATCGACAGAGCCCGGCTTGAAGGAAATGTGCTTCAGACCGAGAGTCTCGATGTACTCCTGGGCGACCTCGATGGAGGGGACACCGGCTCCGATAGTCAGGCCCTCAATGGGAACACCCTCAGCTCTCAGGCGGCCGATGAGGGGAATTTGCCAGCCCATGGCACGGGGGTTGACGTAGATGAGGTTGACAGTGATGCCGCGACCGGCGGGGATGGCGTTCTCAATCTTGGAGAGGGCCTCGGTCATGGTGTTGCCATTGTAGTAACCACCGCCGGCCAACTCAATGTGGTAGCCGGCATTCATGGTGGCGGCAACGAAATCCCACGGCACGGTTGTTGGCGTCATACCGGCAACCATGACGGGAGGAAGACCTAGCAGCTTGCTCATCTTGGTGTCGACGAAGGTCTGACCGCTGGAGGTCCTGATAAGGCGCGGGCCGAACTCCTTCACCCAGTCCATGGCATAGCGAACGGCGTGTTCCTCGTCACGATCGAAGAGCTCCGACTTGTAGCCCACTTCGGTGATGGTGCCATTGACCGAGCCGGCGAGAATGACGTGCACACCAGTTCCCTCCTTGTTGCGGCTTGTCAGGATACCCAAGCCGGAGATGCCGCCAGGGCCAAAGTCGAGAACGTGGGTGGCGCCGGGGAAGATGGTGGCAGTCTCCCAGTTGACAGGATCTCTGGTAATGAGACGGACAAGTGTGGGGACAATGTTGCCGTCGACCTGTGTCCTGATGTCCTTGCCAGTATTGGTGTCGAAGACGGGAATGGCAAGAGACTTGGCGTCGATTTGCACGTCCTTGAGGTCGGCATCGATCAATTCGGTGGCTTCGGCGAGGTACTTGCTGTGGAAGGGAGCGGTGATGGGCAGGAACCGATTGACGAAGCGGCTCTTCCGCTGGGTGTGGGGGATCCTGTTCTGGTCCAAGCCGGTGGGGGCCTTGACCTTGCGCAGCTGTGCATTCAGACCACACAGGGAGATGGGAGGACCGGTGACGACGAGGTTGCGCGGGCTGTTGACGAGGGAGATGGAGATGTGTCGATCCGCGGGGAGGTATTGGTTGGTTGCATCGATATGCTTCTGGACTTCGGCCTGGGAGAGGTCCCTGATACTCAACATGGGCGTGGGAGTGCCCTCGCCGTTGTCGATGGACTCGCGCAGCATGTTCGGCGTCAGCGATGTCCGGGGGAAGACCTGCTGGCTGCGGGCACCAATCCAGAAGAGGATGGTGAGGGTAGACTTGACAACGTCGACCCAAGATTCCCACGAGGAAGCGGCAGCTGTGGCAGCGGCCAGCACGACACCCTGGGAGTGACCGGTGGAGCCCTTGAGCCTGTCGCGCAGCCTGCCGGGATGGATACCGAGGACCTTGCAGGTGACCTCATAATGGGCGAGCTGGACCAAGCCGATCAACGGGAAGCTGACGGGGGCAGAGACGAGGTAGTCCACGTCGGGGGTGGCATCCTCGTCGTCGAGCCAGCGAAGGATATCGAGGCCCTTGGGGTACAGCTTCTCGGCGCTGGGATGTTTGGAAAGAGTCTGCAGTAGCTCGGCAGCATGACGGATGAGCCCGCCCGACAAGGGCAAGTAGGTCTTGTAGATCTCGCGCAGCTCGTCAAAGTACTCCTCGATGTTGCCCTGGCCACCGAAGATGGTGTAAATACCGGCGGCGCCGTCTTCGGCGGCACGGAAGAGGGCGGACTCGTGCTCCTTGATGGGACGACCGGCGGTTATTCTGGCCTGGTAGTAGCTGCGGATCACCTCGAGCTTCTTGGCATCAATGCCGGGGAGAGTGGCGACGAGGGCATGGACTTCGTTGCCCTGAAGGTAGCCACGCTCAAACTCGACGAGAACGATCTTGAGGACGGCCTCGTAGGAGCCCTGCTCGTCGTCTTCGCCCTTTTCGATCTCATTGGCAACGAAGCCCATGTACCTGGCGAGCAGCTCGGCGACGGATGATGGCTCGTCATCCTGGGCGAGCTCGTCTGTGGCCGTGGGGAGGGTGGCGGTGAAACGATCCTTCAGCTGCTGGGCGTGGAAGTGGAGCGAGGTCGGAGCGAGAAAGGAGGTTTCGAGGGATCCATGACGGAGGGTCAGGGGACGGAGAGATGAGTTGGAACGAGGGGTCGATACGCCCGTTTGCGGGCCTGTGCCTGTACCGTACATGGCGAATTAAAGGTATTAAGGAGAAGAATAGACGGGATGTCGTGATACCGATGGGAGCTGGAGATGAAACTGTCAGTCGAAGGACACAAGTAAATAGGTGGGCGGTGGACTCACCTTGCCTCGGCTGACTCCGTGTACTCAGCGAAGAGCAGGAGACAGTGGTTCTTGTAGCGAACGACAATAGGCAACTGCAAACTCGGCAGCTTCAATCAGAATTCGACGTGAAGAGGATTCAAGGCTCCTGAGCTTTGGTTGATTAGGAGTGGTAGATAGACACTTTGTAGTAGGGAACCGCCAGGAGAATCCAAGAATGGAGAAAAGAAGGGAAGAGTAAGGATGTCAAAGTAGGGGGCGGAGAAGGGATGGGAATAGCGGAGTATGAATCCACAAGGATACGGGAGAGATAAGGGGAAGTTTTGATGGGACGGCCGTGAGGTGTGTGTGTGTGGTGGATAGGAGAGAGGACAAAAGGGATGTGACGATATGTTTTCTTTTCTTTTTTTTTTTGTTCCTTTTTTTTTTTCGTCCTTCCAGTGCAACGCGTCAAGGTCCACGTTACTTGGCCCTTGGCTTTTTTTTTCCCTTTCGCTCCAGCGGATGAAGAAAAAGGTTGTCCTGTCCGATGTCTCTGTCGTCCCAAAAGGCGTGATGGATGGTGGGTCGATGGATGGGATGGAATTCGGCCCCCTTCCCCAATGAGACTTTCCTTCCAATGGTTCCCAGCTCTTGAAAAATCTCAACCGCATAAAATTTCTGAGCTTCTTTCGCCCGGGTGTGTTTCTCGGAGAGGCGGGACTCGGCTTTGGGAAGCTCTGTGGCTGCAGGCTGCAGGTTGTCGTTTTGGCAGGGCGTGCAAGGAGGAAGTGGGGTGCAGGTGGGTGCGTGCTCGCCAAAATTTTAGTTCTGTTGGGGCAATGCCGCAAGGCGTCGATGTATCTGTACTTTCGTCCAGGTTGTCGGTTTAAGGTACCGGTACTTCTCTGTCCCCCCTTTTCGCTCTTACAACGCAGGGTACCTTATCGTTCCATTCTATTCGTAAGCTGATATCGAGGAATATCACTGTTGACTAGGTATTCTATCATCATCTCATCAATGTCAGCATGAAATGTTTATGTATTCGAAGGCACTGTTCTCTTGTCTTTGATCATCTCGGCCGATCAACGGACGCCACTTGTCGCTGATGTGTACATAATGCCGGCTCAGATTTGTCTATAAATTCGCTCTATTAGGTAGGCGGTCAGATCAGGCCTCACCCGAGAGGGACCTTGATTGTTTCATTTCCCATAGATATACTGTAAATAGGACTTGTTGACAAGTACATGTACCTACGAACACACCATGGAGACGATCACCGGACCCATCTTTCGACATGATCCACGTCTAAAAAAGGGTCCATCAGTACGACTCGCGTACAGCAGGAATGAGCTGGCCTGATAAGAAGACCCTTTCCCGCCTATTCTGCGACATCGGCTCGTCGCTGACTTTCGATTCACGACGCATGTACGTACCTTTACTTCGTACGTCTGACACTCCAAGGTGCAAGGGAACGGTGAATCTGAGCGGGAATGGTGGCTGGAGTCTCGGCTTCTGTGGCGAGAATCCAATCAATACCAAATAGCCACGGCGAAACTCGTATCCCTCTGATAGAGTCGCGGCGCCTTTCCAGCGATATCAATCAGATCCATTTCTCTTGAGGTTGAAAGGGATATTGAATACTTGCAGAAATTGGCGAGGGGTCGATATGCCGATGGACGATTATGTGTCTCTGATGTCAGTGTAAGTTCCCAAGCTCAAGTTCGTACATCCCGCCCTACGGCAAAAGAAGAATATTCCGATCACAGTGTCTATGAACGGACACAAGGAAAGATGCGGAGACAAGGGGACGGACCGAGGGAGCAGGGCATAACCATAATACCTACTTGATCGATTCGCCCCAACTGGAGTAAAAAGGAAGTCTCGAAAAATTCAATACTCTGGTGGTATGCTAACAAAGTGTCGGGACGCAAGGAGCGGTACAACGAACATCATGGCATGACGCTATTGTGGCCCACACCGGCCGCCTTCCCCGGCAATGTCATTTCTGGGACCACATTCCCAAATCTTATCAAATAGACAGGTGCTGCGAGGTACGTACCGTACCGTACCGAGTACGAATCCAAACTTGGACGAGAAGCTCCCCCTTACTTCGTATCTGATATCTGAGCTCATCGGCCCTGGAATTGTCGGACAACGGTGATAGACAGATGCCCAATTCAATAAGAAGCACGCCTCTATGAACGGCAACTGCATTGATTCCAGTAGGGACATACAACGTACATACCTACGAAAAAACTTGTTGACCGACATATTCGACACCTGTTGGGGACAACTCAGAGATTTTTATGCTCCCTGTTGGTCGACCCAAGCCCAGCCACAGTGTACATATTCGGTACAGGTACGGCAGACATCAATTTTCCCCTGTTCCAATAAAATTGCCATTGGCCTTGATGTGGAGCCACTTCCCCTGGTCACCCTAAACTCTCCTGAGTTTAGCGTTTCAATATGGTTGAGGACCCAGGGCGTCCCCACATTGCAGCTTCACGCATCCCACCACACATCCCACCATGATGGGACCAATGTTCCAGTACGTACAGTACGTACCTACGCTGTAGTCTTGCAACGCAGGGTATGACAGCCAATTTGTCGGCCTAAATTTTCCCCCTTCTCTTGCTGAGACGCGTGTAGCCAGGCACGACCGCACCCTCCTCCCTTATCTCTTCGCTTCCTCTCCTCCGACAGCCACATCCCGCTATCACCGACCAGTTTTTTTTCTTCTTTGCCATCTTCCCTCGAAAAACCATCGACAAGTTCGAACAGGAGAGATTAATCATCTGGCCCTACCATCCAAAACATCTCTCTCCTCTTCTTCCTTCCCTCGTCTCTCTAAAATAATACACCCTTTTAACTACACAATTTCTTTCCCCATACCATTGACTCAGGTCACCAGATCCTCCCCAGTCATCGACTAGCTGGTCCTGTTCCTTTGGTACATTTCATACATCACTTTTAATACACCTCATCCTCTCGATAACTTCAGTAGGCTGACGAGTCGACCGTTGGCCGGCATTGAGATATCGACATCGCCTTCCCTCCTCCCAAACCACCCAACCATCCCGATATCTCCAGCTGAGCCCCAAGCTCTCCAGCTTTGCCCAACATGCGTCCCGAAGTCGAGCAAGAGCTTGCACACACTCTCCTCATCGAGCTCCTCGCCTACCAATTCGCATCGCCAGTGAGGTGGATCGAGACCCAAGATGTCTTCCTCGCCGAAAGGAACGCCGAGCGGGTAGTCGAAATTGGCCCGGCCGATACTCTCGGTGTCATGGCAAAGCGAACCTTGGCCTCCAAGTACGAAGCCTACGATGCCGCCAAGTCCGTTCAACGACAGATTCTCTGCTACAACAAGGACGCCAAGGAGATCTACTACGATGTCGACCCCATCGAAGAGGAGCCCGAGCCGGCAGCCGCTCCCAGTGCCGACTCTGCTGCTCCCGCCGCCGCCGCCGCCTCGACACCCGCAGCACCCGCAGCTGCCTCGCCTCCTCCCAGCGCTGGCCCAGCTGCCCAGGTCCCCGATGCTCCTGTCCAAGCCGTCGATATCGTCCGCGCTCTCATCGCCCAGAAACTCAAGAAGCCCATCGCCGAGATCCCCATGGGCAAAGCTATTAAGGACCTTGTTGGTGGTGAGTAATTTACTGTCCCCGTCTCGTATCTGGCATGTCGTCATAAGTAGGGACATTTTGTTTACTGACAATGTACAGGTAAATCGACGCTACAAAACGAAATTCTCGGTGATCTTGGAAAGGAGTTTGGTTCCACCCCCGAAAAGCCCGAAGATACTCCTCTCGACGAGCTCGGTGCTGCCATGCAGGCTACCTTCGACGGTCAGCTCGGCAAGCAATCTCAGGCCCTCATTGCTCGCATGATTTCGTCAAAGATGCCCGGTGGTTTCAACATCACGGCCGCCCGGAAATACCTGGAGACCAGATGGGGCTTGGCCTCCGGCAGACAGGACGGAACCCTGCTCCTTGCCCTCACCATGGAGCCCGCCGCCCGTCTGGGCTCGGAAGGAGACGCCAAATCTTTCTTCGACGATGTCGCACAAAAGTATGCCGCCAGCGCTGGCATCAGCCTCTCCACTGCCGCATCCGCCGGCCCCGACGCCGGCGCCGGTGCTGGCATGATGATGGACCCCGCCGCCATCGATGCCCTGACCAAGGATCAGAGAGCCCTGTTCAAGCAGCAGCTCGAGCTCCTGGCCAGATACCTCAAGCTGGACCTCCGCGCCGGCGACAAGGCCTACATCAACTCCCAGGAGACCGAGAAGGTGCTGCAAGCCCAGCTCGATCTCTGGACCGTCGAGCACGGCGATTTCTACGCTTCCGGCATTCAACCCGTCTTCAGCCCCCTCAAGGCCCGTACCTACGACTCGGCCTGGAACTGGGCCCGTCAGGACGCCCTTCACATGTACTTCGACGTCATCTTTGGCCGCCTCAAGGCCGTCGACAGAGAGATCGTCAGCCGCTGCATTCGCATCATGAACCGCTCGAACCCTACCCTCCTCGACTTTATGCAGTACCACATGGACAACTGCCCCACCGAGCGCGGCGAGACCTACAAGCTCGCCCAGGAGCTCGGCCTGCAGCTCATCGAGAACTGCAAGGACGTTCTCGACATCTCGCCCGTCTACAAGGACGTCGCCGTTCCCACCGGACCCCGCACCACCGTCGATGCCAAGGGTAATCTCAACTACGAAGAGACCCCCCGCCCCAGCTGCCGCAAGCTGGAGCACTACGTCCAGCAGATGGCCGAGGGTGGCAAGATCTCCGAATACGGCAACAGGACCAAGGTCCAGAACGACCTCAAGCGTATCTACAAGCTCATCAGGGAACAGCACAAGATGTCCAAGAGCTCCCAGCTGGAGATCAAGAGCCTGTACGGCGACGTCCTGCGGTCTCTCGCCATGAGCGAGAGCCAAATCATCCCCAAGGACGGCGGAAAGCCCAACGGCATCAAGAAGCTCAAGGCCAACCCCAGCAAGGGCAAGGTCGAGACCATTCCCTTCCTGCACCTGAAGCGCAAGACCCTGCACGGCTGGGACTACAGCAAGAAGCTCACTGCCGTCTACCTCAACTGCCTCGAGGAGAACGCCAAGAACGGCGTCACCTACCAGGACAAGTACGTCCTCATGACCGGCGCCGGTGCCGGTTCCATCGGAGCCGAGGTCCTCCAGGGCCTCATCAGCGGTGGTGCCAAGGTCATCGTCACCACCAGCCGCTTCTCTCGCGAGGTCACCGAGTACTACCAGTCCATGTACACCAGGTACGGCTCTCGCGGCTCGCAGCTCGTCGTCGTGCCTTTCAACCAGGGAAGCAAGCAGGATGTCGAGGCCCTGGTCGACTACATCTACGACACCAAGTCGGGTCTCGGCTGGGACCTGGACTACATCGTCCCATTTGCCGCCATTTCCGAGAACGGCCGCCAGATCGACAACATCGACTCCAGGTCCGAGTTGGCTCACCGCATCATGTTGACCAACCTCCTCCGCCTGCTGGGCTGCGTCAAGACCCAAAAGGCCGAGCACGGTTTCGAGACCCGTCCCGCCCAGGTCGTCCTCCCGCTCTCCCCCAACCACGGCACCTTCGGCAACGACGGCCTCTACTCCGAGTCCAAGCTGGCCCTGGAGACCCTGTTCAACCGCTGGTACTCGGAGGACTGGGGCAATTACCTCACCATCTGCGGTGCCGTCATTGGCTGGACCCGTGGTACTGGCCTCATGAGCGGCAACAATGTCGTCGCCGAGGGCGTCGAGGCCTTTGGCGTCCGCACCTTCTCGCAGCAGGAGATGGCTTTCAACCTGCTGGGTCTCATGTCGCCTACCGTTGTCGACCTTTGCCAGTCCGAGCCCGTTTTCGCCGACCTGAACGGCGGCCTCCAGTTCATCCCCAACCTCAACGAGACCATGACGAGGCTGCGCAAGGATATTATGGAGACCAGCGAGGTGCGCCGTGCTGTCGCCAAGGAGAACGCCATCGAAAACAAGGTGGTCAACGGTGCCGATTCCGAGCTGCTGTACAAGAAGAAGGTCATCGAGCCGCGCGCCAACATCCAGTTCGACTTCCCGCCTCTCCCCGACTGGGAGGAGGAAGTTGCCCCTCTCCATGATCAGCTGAAGGGCATGGTCGACCTGGAGAAGGTGGTTGTCGTCACCGGTTTCGCCGAGGTCGGACCCTGGGGCAACTCTCGCACCCGGTGGGAGATGGAGGCGTACGGCGAGTTCTCCCTCGAGGGCTGTGTCGAGATGGCTTGGATCATGGGTCTCATCAAGAACCACAACGGACCCATCAAGGGCAAGCCCTACTCGGGCTGGGTCGATGCCAAGACGGGCGACCCCGTGGAAGACAAGGACATCAAGCAAAAGTACGAGAAGCACATCCTGGAACACTCGGGTATCCGCCTGATCGAGCCCGAGCTGTTCGGCGGCTATGACCCCGAGAAGAAGCAGCTCCTCCACGAGGTTGTCATCGAGGAGGACCTCGAGCCGTTCGAGGCTTCCAAGGAGACGGCCGAGGAGTTTAGGCGCGAGCATGGCGACAAGGTGGAGATTTTCGAGATCCCCGACTCGGGCGAGTACACGGTCCGGCTGAAGAAGGGCGCGGGTCTCTGGATCCCCAAGGCGCTCCGGTTCGACCGCCTCGTGGCTGGCCAGATCCCCACCGGCTGGGATGCCAGGCGGTACGGCGTGCCCGAGGACATTGTCGAGCAGGTCGACCCCGTCACGCTCTTCGTCCTCGTCTCGGTCGCCGAGGCGCTCCTCTCGTCGGGTATCACCGATCCCTACGAGTTTTACAAGTACGTCCACGTGTCCGAGGTCGGTAACTGTATCGGCTCCGGTATGGGCGGTGCTGGTGCTCTCCGGGGCATGCACCGCGACCGCTTCCTGGACAAGCCCGTGCAGAACGACATTCTGCAAGAGTCGTTCATCAACACCATGGCGGCTTGGGTGAACATGCTTCTCATCTCGTCGTCGGGCCCGATCAAGACGCCCGTCGGCGCTTGCGCCACTTCGGTCGAGTCGGTCGACATTGGCTACGAGACCATCGTGGAGGGCAAGGCCAAGATTGTTTTCGTCGGTGGTTTCGACGACCTCGGCGAGGAGGGCTCGTACGAGTTTGCCAACATGAAGGCCACCAGCAACGCCGTCGACGAGTTTGCCCACGGCCGTACGCCTGCCGAGATGTCCCGGCCCACCACCACCACCCGGAACGGCTTCATGGAGTCGCAGGGCTGCGGTGTCCAGATCCTCATGACGGCGCAGCTCGCTCTCGACATGGGCGTTCCCATCCACGGTATCGTTGCGCTGACCACCACCGCGACGGACAAGATTGGCCGGTCGGTTCCCGCACCCGGTCAGGGTGTGCTCACCACTGCCCGCGAGCACGCCGGCAAGTTCCCGTCGCCTCTGCTCGACATGAACTACCGCCGCAGGCAGATTGAGCTGCGCAAGAAGCAGGTCAAGCAGTGGCAGGAGTCGGAGCTCGAGTACCTGTACGACGAGGTCGAGGCGATGAAGGCGCAGGGTCACGAGTTTGACGAAAAGGAGTACGCGCATGAGCGGGCGACGCACATTGAGAAGGAGGCGCGGAGGCAGGAGAAGGACGTTCTCCGGAGTCTCGGCAACAACTTCTGGAAGAACGACCCGACGATCGCGCCGCTGCGTGGCGCGCTGGCGACATGGGGCCTGACGGTCGACGACTTGGGCGTGGCGTCGTTCCACGGCACGTCGACCAAGGCCAACGACAAGAACGAGTCGTCGGTGATTTGCCAGCAGCTCAAGCACCTCGGACGCAAGAAGGGCAACGCGGTGCTGGGTATCTTCCAGAAGTACCTCACGGGTCACCCCAAGGGTGCGGCGGGCGCGTGGATGTTGAACGGTTGCCTGCAGGTCCTCAACACGGGCCTGGTGCCGGGTAACCGGAACGCGGACAACGTCGACCCGGTGATGGAGCAGTTCGACCTCATCATGTACCCCAGCCGCAGCATCCAGACGGACGGCATCAAGGCCTTCTCGGTGACGTCGTTTGGTTTCGGACAAAAGGGCGCGCAGGCGATCGGCGTGCACCCCAAGTACCTGTTCGCGGTGCTGGACGAGCAGACGTACAAGGGGTACGCGGCCAAGGTGGAGGCGCGGCAGAAGAAGACGTACCGGTTCTTCCACAACGGGCTCATCAACAACTCGCTGTTCGTGGCCAAGTCGAGCTCCCCGTACAGCGAGGAGCAGCTGAGCAAGGTGCTGCTGAACCCAGACGCGCGGGTGACGGAGGACAAGAAGTCGTCGTCGCTGACGTACCCTTCCAACTTTATGAAGCTGTCGGAGCCCCAGGCCAAGCCGGGGGCGGCACAGGCGACGCAGGAGATGATGGAGACGCTGGCGAAGAAGATGGCGTCGGGCAATTCCAAGGTCGGGGTCGACGTCGAGGACATTGCGGCCATCAACATTGACAACGAGACGTTTGTGGAGCGGAACTTTACGGCGGGCGAGATTGCGTACTGCCGGCAGGCGGCGAGCCCGCAGAGCTCGTTTGCGGGGCGGTGGAGCGCCAAGGAGGCCGTGTTCAAGTCGCTCGGGGTGGCCAGCAAGGGCGCCGGTGCGGCTCTCAAGGACATTGAGATTGCGAGGAACGAGGAGGGGGCGCCGGTTGTCAAGGTATGCGCGACTCGCCCATGATATGTGGAGATGATGATGCTAACGAAATCTTTCTAGCTCCATGGTGATGCTGCCGCTGCTGCCCGGAAGGCTGGTTTGAAGGAAGTCAGCGTCTCGATTTCTCATTCCGACTCGCAGGCCATTGCCGTGGCTGTGTCCACTTTCTAAAATACGGGGGGATATGATTCGTTTTATTTTTGAGTCTTTTCGTTTCAGTTTCATTAATCTTGCTTTATGTACACCGTTTGCCCTTTTGCTTCATCCTGCCACTTGTAAGATGGTTTGGCGCAGCGTTGGTCTTGTGGAATTAACATCTTCGACCTTTGTACGCCCACTCGGATCATGTATACCCACGCGGACAGACGAGGGGGTATGCAGTGCGGTTCTTGGGCCGGCGAGGTGTTTCCCGTGGGCTACTTTGGGAGGAGTTGCCTTCTGGGACGCCTCGGTGCGCCCTGGACGCATAAAGGGGGGACGCTTGATCCAGCAGAGCGAGGGTTGACCAGTATAGAGAAGACGGGCCAGGGAAAAGATCGACAAGAGATGACGGTTAGACAGTTCTCAGTTGTGTAATAGATTGACATGCCACGTTCAATTCCTCTCGTGACATTCCCTGGGTTTACTGGTTGCCACTGTGCTTGAACGGCTCTAGTGGTCCTCCGGCTACTTTTTCTGTGGAATGGAAGCTGGGCTTGTCGTTGGTAGTGAGACAGAGGTGGCCGAGTAGGCAACATAAATGCCTACCTTTGCAGCAATATAAACTTGTCTCTTCTGGGAGGGAAATCATTGGATCTATCTCGGATTATATTCTCTCCAGTAGGTAGCTAGGCATCTTTCAATGTGAGGAAGTATGGAGTAACTATGTGTTCATGATCCAACGTCCAGCTCTAGTCACTTGGAAACTTCTAACATCGTGACCTTACGTCTCGGGAACATGTCCCTTTTCTCTAAAGCTTTAGACTTGTAATTATCACTGGAATCCAAAGACTATCAGACTAGTTTAGTTACCTTGTCTCTGTTTCTTTTCTTTTAGCTGCTTCTCTTATCTAAGTGAAATTAGATCCTTAACTTTAGTGTCTCTGGTCCAGGCTAACTAACTATTCCAAACTATGCTTCTATTACTTAAGGTAAGGTGAATTAAAAGGAAGATACGCACTTATTAACTCACTACTACGTACTTTCTCCTAACTTACCTTCTAACATACTATAACTACCTAGCTTCCTCTTTTATCCTAGTTATTAAGCATTATAAACTCTTTCTATCTTATCTCCTCTTAATTTCTATTTAGCCCCTATATTTATACAATGTTATTAGGATTATATCACTTTACTCCTTTTTTATCCTGTTCTCTAATGGCCACTGGCTGACGAACCACCTTTATATCCCCAGGTCTGCCCTGGCCGGGTAGGAATCTATGCGTATTTCTACTAAGTTATACTCGGATATACTAAAGAGGGTTCGTGGTAGTCAGGGCTCGACTACCCTATTTGCCTTATTCCGAGCACCTTAGGCAGGAGCATCAAAGCTTGGGTCAAAGGTAAGTACCCGGACTGCGGCAGGTACCTAGGTAGTAACATAGGTACTTCCTTTTCCTGGCTTTTCCATCTGTCCCTTCTTTCCTCTTTTGTCCCATATTACACGCGCGACATCCATTCACTTCTTCCCTCTTCCTCTTCCTCTTCCTCTTATCGACCTCTACTTTTATTTTCCCACCTCTTGTCTCTATCCAATCTTTCTTACTCTTCTTCAACCTCCAAGCCCTTTATCCATTCCCATCGTTTTATCCATCGCTTGCATCTCTTCACAGGTTCGGAATATCAAATCACTTATGGAAAATGGCATTACTGACGCGCGCAGGAACCGCAACGGAACTTCAGAAACATATTCCCTTGCCAGAGCTTTGTGCTGCCAGGCTCTGGCCAAAGCTCTGGCAAGGTTCCTTAAACGCAATGACAGATCTTCTCGAGATAAGTGCACTATTGCCTGGTAGAACAAGAGAGAAGGGTCTGAAGGTGCCTAATGCCTCTCTGCGTCCTATTTCTACGCATCTCTCCAGGTATGTTATCTGCTTCTTTGGTTCCTTGTAGATATTGCTTTGCTAACCAAGAGAAGAGAAAGGCCTAGTTGGCTACTCCCTTTGCAAGGCGAGACCTAAGCATTCAGGAGTCTTGGTGGCATGCTCGTCAAGTCACTTCAACGCCTTGATCGACTTTGACCATGCTAGCAACTTCAAACAGGGCGGAAGTGAAGTCTCGACCTCGCCCTGTTCCCTTCTTATGTGGCTCGCGCGCCCCATTCCATTCCTTTCAGCACGCAAAACACCACATCCTCACTGCCCGTCACTCTAGCACCACCATCACGGTGAATGTCTGTGGCAACATCAGCAAGGCAACAGCACAAACAGATCTAAAGAGCCAATATCATATGCCACTCAAGGCTCTTTGTCATTTCGGAGAACCCATTCTCCAATCACTCTATGGGGAATTATCTGGGGAGATAGGACTTCACACTACACTGGCTCTATATGCCATGTGCCATGCCATGGACCTGGCTGCCTCCTGTCTTCTCTGGATCCTCTGCACTCAACAACTTTTGCCTTTGTACGCCCAAATGCAAAGCAACCTCTCGCAAGCCTTTTGCACACATATTGGGACTGGGAAGCCTCCCTAGTCCTATATCCCTGAAGCACCGAAACAAACAGGAAAAAAGGGGAGAAAAAACGACACGAAAGAAGAAAAAGAAAAAAAAAAAGAAAAAAACCCGAAAAAGCAAACAACTATCCCATCCCAGTTCCATGCATTTCGCCGCCACAATGATCCCAGGAAGTGGATTGACACATCAACCACCAGCATCAATACCGCAGCCAGGCCCAAGTCCACACTACCAGTGGTGGTCTAATTTTCATTGCCCTCCAGCCTTGCTGGGCCCTCCCGCAACTCCTTTGGCGTCATCCTGTTCAGTGCCACCCACTCCTCTCTATGCGACGGGGAGAGGTTGGACCAGGCTTCCCGAGCAACCCCATGGTTCATAGCGATGCTACACCAAAAGGCACACTCGGCACGGGCTTGGGCTAGGAGTTCGCCCACCTCAATCAGACGGTTCGCCTTCCTCAGGCGAGACGACTGGGCCGAGATGTTGTTTTTCTTCCGCTGCCAGTTCTTCATCAGGGCGCTCGCGTCGTTGTTTCTCTTGGACATGCACTCGCGGTCAGGGCCATCTGACATGTCTCCCTTGATGGTGCAGAAATCAGTCGTGTCCGGCCTGGGAGGAAACGCCGGGATGACATGATACTTTGGCGGAGGCAGCTTCCGCGGCTCTACATACAAGTCCAAGTCGCTTGAGATGTGGTCCAGCTTCCTCTTTTTGTTGTTCCCCGCTCCATTCCGATCAGCCAGGGCCAAGGTGTCAACCCATGTGCTTGGATGCGGAGTCGTCTGGAGAAACGGCGAGTTTATGACGTTCGACTCCGCGGACGGGTAACTGGGCGGGCAGAAAACGGGCTCGAGTGGCGTCGGAAGAGGTGGCGGAATCTGCATCTGTTTACGGGTCAGAGCTCGACGTCACAGAAGGAAACGAAGAAACGAAAAACAGGAGAGCCGATTTGATACTCACGTCACCCGGTTGGGGGTTTGGAAACATGACATCGTGTGTTCCGGTTCCTGCTATCACTGGAAGGGCGTTTGGAAACATGACATCGTGTGTTCCGGTTCCTGCTATCACTGTTTCCGGGGGAAGGACAATCGAAGGGGTCGACGGAGGAACCTTTCCAACATCAGTATACGACACAGACTGCGAGGTGCATATTGCCTCTTGCCGGCTGGTTAACTTACAAAGTTGAACTCGTCGCCGTCTGGGGTCAAGATTCCAGCCACAGTACCAGTGTTGGACGCTGTCCATTCGCCGCCCATGATGCTGTTCGTATCGTTCTGTTGGGGTTGCGACATGGTATCGACCGAATCATAAACGCCAAACATTGATCTATCCGGTCCAAAGAACTCCGAGCCTGCGCCGAACGGGAATTCCAATATAGGAGAAGGAGGAGAAGGCAAGGTGGTGTTGACAAGGACAGCGTCAAGGGCCTCGTCATCATTACCTCCGCCGCTGGCCATGGGGTCATGGGCCCAGTTACCTTGCGTCAACATGGGTGACTCGGTCGTTTCCATGAGTTGATTATGATAGCCATTGAGGGCGTGATGCACATATCCCTGCGACGACATCTTTTACGACTCTGTGGTTTTCTTCCCTAGGACTCGGTGATTAGAGAACGCGGATGTTCCTGCGTGAACAGGAAACGAAAAGAAGGGGAAAACGCAAAGCTCTCTGCAAGTTGATGGCTGCAAGGGATGTGAATTGGGGAGAGTGAGTGAGAAGAGGGTTGGCTGCTTAGCAGAAGGAAGCTGGTGATTTGCGAATGATGTGTGAATAGGGCTTTTCTACCAAACCAAGGGAAGGTTGGGGAAAAGATTTTTTGATGTTAACGTGGAAGGAGGTGTTGCTTATTGCTTGCCTCTTACATGGCTGCTAGGATGGACTCGTCACTTCCTTGGGAAGTGGATTCGAGGTTCCTTCCTCGAGAGTGAGAAAAGAGTGACTGTAAATCGGATGGTTTCGATTCTGAATGCTCTACTCAGGACTGTTCTCATTGAATGAAATTGTATAAGGGTGATAATAGGTCAAATTGGCATATTGTCTGCTCTTTACGCTTCGTCATTCTATTTTACCCAATACTCAGCTCTTACTTGCGTGGTGTCGAGGGTCGCTTACTCGTAATGCTATTGTATTCAGCTTCCGAGTCTCATTGAGTAATCCCCCTGACTATGGCTGACTGTCTATTATGTATTGCGAGTCTACAGTATCTATACGATTTAGATGGATGGTTCCTTGTGATGTGTTATGTTCAAACTCTGTACTTGATTTAAGGTGCTTTACCTGTATTCAATGTTATTAGACTTGGTGGCGCTATTCGTGATGTATTAGTCGACATGCACATGGAACACTGCGGATATCATTAGTCGCTTTACTATGGAGCCTACTAAGTGATACTGGCAGGAAGGTGGGTTAATACCGGGATATCTTTTTCACCAGCAAGTCTCCTTTCTCTTTCTAAGCATCTTTGTGTGTATAGGAAAAAGGTCCGGGGCCCTGATTATAGACAGTAACGGACAATGTGCATACTAATATAGTGACAAAGAGACGAATATACTGTGGTTATGCATAAGTTAGTATAGTAAAGATTAATAGTAATTCGAAGAAATATATAGGATGCACTTAAACTCTAAGAGATTAATAAGAGACATGCTTAAGGGGTTGTGTTAGGCTAAACCAAACTACACATACAAGGTGAAAAGGGGTAAAGTAAGCTTACTATAAAATCCTTCTTCACGCTAATTTCACAGACAAACCAAAATAAACCTATAGACATGAAATAATATAGAATATTCCTATATTTAACAAGACATCATATAACCTCATCTTGTCTTGTGTTTTCTTTTGTGACCGTCTTGGTCTGATACCGTGGACATAACTCTAATATCTCTCCATCCTACTAGAGCCGTCTTAACTAAAGTGGTCTTATATAACCAGTGGAGTTGTAAACTAAAATATCGTATGAGGGCTGTCTCCATCAGTCTACCTCCACATTCAAAATCCCCAAGACAAGGAGGCAGAGGGTAGAAATATGTAAAAGATCAGATACTTGCCCAAAATCATACCCTGCTCATGCATCGGCAGTGCTATAATAAAAGTGCCATCGGAAACAAGGATCATGTCGTGCACCGGTGCACAGCGTTTCCGGATGTGCAACCGCCTGCGGCCTCAGCGGGATGTTCCCTTACCACACACAGACCCGCTGTTTCACATCAGTACGTTTCACAAGGCGACACACGCCACGGTACATGGAGCAGAAAGAGGTGGGCGGAGGGTAAATAATAATAATAATAGAAAATAAAAAGGGGGAACATACCTGGCGCCTTTCCCTGAAATCAACATACAACTCATTCCACAAGGTCATGTCAATGCACTTCTGCCCATCCTCGCGGTCCTTCTCCTTACATCTAGACTCCCGCTCCTTTCTCAGTTGCTCCGGGGTAGCCAACCACGGCTTGGGAATAGGCCAGTCGGAGAAGTGCACAAACTTGACCTCGTTGAACACAGCGACGGGGTCCCATGCCTCGGCGTCGGAGCCGAGGTAGGGGACGTGATCGTCGCGGCGAAACTCAGAGGTCAGCAGGTCGTAAGGACGGTGGGGGAGGACGAGGGCGGTGTCCTTGTAGAGGTGGTTGACGACCTCCATGTCGTAGTCGTCGGGGGCGGCGGAGTCGATTTTGTGCTGGACACGGGCGAACTCGGCGGCCGACGGGGTGAGGAGCATGATCTGGGAGGACAGCATCGGTTTCGCCGGGAAGAGCCAGTAGGCGCGGGGCATGGCAATGGGGCAGGGGGGGAGGAGGAAGAGCTCGTCCATGGGTTGGAGGATGGTCGAGTCGGAGTCGAGGGAGAGGACGCGGTCGTATTGGGTCTGGTTGAAGGCTAGGAGTTTGGTGAAGGAGTCGGACCATGTTTCTGTGGCAGGGGTTAGTGTTGTGACGGGCAGTTGACAGTGAAAGGGATGAAAAGGGCAAAGGGGCAAAGGGGGAAGGGGGAAAAAGGGGAAGAGGCTGGAGTAAAGTAGACTTCAAGTGGACAGACGCACCGTCGAGGCCATCCCTGCGCTGAATTTGGATAGGGGCAAGCTTGACACCGTACTCGTCACGGGCCTTGATGAGGAGCCTCTCGTCATGAGAGGAGGCCACGGTTGCATCCGGGGACATCATGAACGCAGGATACATCATGAGCCGGTCGGCCTTGCTCTGGAGGCGATGCAGACTCTCAAAGATCATGACGGCGTTGCAGAGGTAGACGCTGTCTGTGACGTACTGAACGTAGGCAAAGCGGGACCAGTCGACGTGGTCACTTCCGGGGTGGGAGTGAGAGACTAATGACCTGCCCCTCGGCGGCTGAGGGTCTGATATGGATAGCGAGGGTCTTGGGAAGAGGTGTTCCCGACTGGAGAGAAGGCCGAGGAGGATGAGAGTGGCCAGAATAGAGGAGATGATCCATCTGAAGCCTTTGGATGTGACGACGTCGATGAACGTAGGAGTGGTCCCTGGTGCGGCCTTGTCGATGTTTGCCTTGGTCGAGTCGAGGAACATGGCGGTCGAAGGCGACTGTCTGGGCCATGTGAAGGGCCATATCTGTGAGAGCAGGATCCGCGATGACATGGTGAAAGGCTGGACATCCCGTAGAACAATGGCCTGGCTCTGGTTCTGCTTCGTATAAGAGTCAAGGCATGGCGGTCAACGGGGATGGGAACGAACGGAGAAAGGGACTCTATAGTAGAGGTTTAGAGGCAGCTGTTAAGGGGAAGATATAACTCCTCTGGAGGCCAACACTCAACTTGTCACTTCCCCTATCCCTTTTTCTATTTCTTTCTTCTTATTCCTCTCCCTCTCCCAACCCTCTTCTTCTGACCAGTTCGTATTCGTCAATCGTCATGATTAGCCGCCAAAGAACGAGCGAAAGACAAGACGAGGCGCCTACTACCTATCTCGTATAGCGCCGTCTCCCTGTGAACTGTCCCAGACGCTACCATGACACTACCAGAACAGGCCAGCCCCTATTCCTCGACTCAGTGCAAAAAGTCGACGTTTCTTTTTCTTGTTCTTTCTCTACTCGGCCCCTGCGCTGTCAAAGGACCAACCTGATCCCTGGCGGTTACGAGACCCTGGTCCTTGGCTTTCTCGTCCAGTCCTTAGACAGTCGTTTTTCACAGTCCTGACTGGTCGTTCGTTCGTTCAATGTGCCAGGTAACCAGACTGTCGGGTCCATTCCACGTTGCCTTGATTAGCAAGCTATGCTCTGGCAACCGTAGACCGCCACTGACCAACAGACCAACAGTCCCTTGGCACCCTTTCTTGCCCAATCGCCCGGCGTCGGGCCTTGCATCATCAGATTCATTCGCCGAGCGTCGAGTTTGTGTCTGCTGCCTCGCTTGTCGCGCTTTGTGCTCCTAGCCAAAGGACTGGTACGACCTTGTCCGGCATGCCACGTCCGCCGTTGCCTCTGTTTCCTCTGTTGCCTCCTGATGTCAGTTTCCCCTGACAACAGTCAGGTGTCTTGTAAGCAGGCCGCCACCCCCTGCTGCCAGCCTGCCCAGCGCAGACCCTTTCCCTTCCCACCGTCTGCGTCTCTTCTCGTCCGCCTTCTTGTATGATGTTTCCTCTTGTGATCCCAGTTTGGCGCGATTCATACACTGCCAGACGCCTGCAATGCACCCCCTCTGAGCGATCACCATGGGCTTATTACCGCAGAGTCCGTCTCGCTTGCTCGGGTTGCCGGTATTCCTCCTATTCCACTGCCTTCAAGTCCATGGCAACTCGAATTCTCCCGTCCGCGTGCCGTGGTCCTCTCGGGGCTTTGGCGCCGACGGACCTTGGCCGGCCGTCGAGGTCACTCTGGGTCGCGACCAGCCCGTCAACCTCTTCCCCGGCCGCACTTTTCAGTCGTACGTCTTGTCTGATGAGTATTGCCATCGCAACGCCTCCCTCAGCTGCCATGCTGCCACGGCCGGAACGTACAACCCCGACCAAGGCAGAGGTTCCTCCGGCGGCATCTTCTGGACCCCTAATCCCAACCATTTCATGCTCGGCATGGACGTCCAGCCCGTCAACGACATCAGCACCGCCCAGCGCATGTGGCTCGACACCATGACCGTGAACGACAGGGCGGCCGTCTCCAACGCCAGCCTCGTCCTCGTCGACGGTCTCATGGCCGCCTACCCGGGCGGCCAATGGTTCCCCCTCTCGGCCGGCTGTCTGGGCCTCGGCGGGCCCAGCGCCGTCAATCAGTCCTTCACCGGCGACAACACCTATCCCGTCAACGCCAGCCTGGTGCCCGGCGCCCTGTGGGACCGGGGCGACATCCCCTCCAACTCGTTCGGCATGCACATCGGCTCGGCCGGGAGGCCCGAGGTCACCGGCTCCCTTCTGTTCGGCGGCTACGACCCCAACCGCGTCGTCGGCCACGTGCTCGTCGGGGACGGTTCCTTCCACGACAGCATTACGCTCCGCGACATCAGCATCCAGGTCATCCGCGGGGCGTCGCCCTTTGACGACTTTGCCTCGGAACAAACCGGCCTCCTGGTCCGGGATACCGATCACTTCGCCGCCGCCACCAGCGGCCTCCCCGTCCGCATCGACGGGTGCTCGCCCTACCTGACCCTCCCCAAGGCCACCTGCGACGCCATCGCCGCCCACCTCCCCGTGCGCTACCACGACGCTCTGGGCCTCTACCTCTGGGACCAAGACTCGCCCCGCTACCCGCTCATCGTCTCGTCCGCCTCGGTGCTGACCTTCTCCCTCTTCGCCGCCTCCAACGCCGACGTCGTCACCATCCGCATCCCCTTTGCCCACCTGAACCTGACCCTCGCCCCGCCGCTCGCCGACGTCCCGACCCCTTACTTCCCCTGCTTCACCGGCGGACAGGGCCGGCACGTCCTCGGCCGGGCTTTCCTGCAGGACGCGTTCCTGGGCGCCAACTGGAACCGGGAGAGGTGGTTCCTCGCGCAGGCACCGGGGCCCAACGTGCAGTCTTCCCCGCGGTCGGAACCCATCGGGGACGAAGACGAGACGGTCGAGCCGGGGGACAATGACTGGGAGACCTCGTGGGAGGGCGCGTGGACTGTCTTGACCGAGGAAGATGTCGAGGGGCCGAGAGAATCTGGGGAGACCATGCCCATGCCCGGACGGGAATCCGAATCTCCAGTGCATTTGCCGAGTCCTTCGGGTGGCCATGAGGAGGAGACTCTGGAGGGAGGGAGCGGCAGTGACCTTTCAACGGGGGCTTTGGCTGCGATTGCGACCGGCGCTGCTGTTGGGGCGCTGGTGGTTGGCGTAGGGGGGGCTGCCTTGTTCTTTTGGAGGAGAAGAAAGAGGAGAAAGACAGGGGCTCCCGGTGGTAGCGGAGAGCCCAATTGGGCGGATAGACTTGGGGGTAAGGGGTCGTCGACCCCGGCGACCGAGTTGCATGGCGATAGCCTGGTACGAGCTGCTCCAGGGCCGCCGCCCCAGGAGTTGCCTTGACTTATACATGCATGCAATAAGTTATTTGGACTTTACGAAAGAGAGAGGAGAGGAAGCTTAGGTCGGGAATATTGTATTTTATATATTGCTATGCATAAGGATTAGGAGGCCATCTCGGTATGTGATTATACAGACAAGCTCGAACACTGGGCGGGTTATTACAAGATTCATAATGGATATAAAGCCCTCTCATGATGCGCACTTTATATGCAATGCAAGTATTGTGGTGGCAGAATTATGCAGACCACCCTCCCAAAGTGTCGCAAATAGAGGTGGAGGTATTTAGACGACAGCAGCGGCCGCGAGAGCAGCAGCAGCGACAGCACCAAAGACGCCGGCACGCACGACACCAGCGGCGCTGTCATCGTCGTCGTCGTCTCCACCTCTCGAACCATTGTCATTGTCACGGTCGTTGCGATCATCATCATCGTCGTCATCATCATCGTCGCTGTCCCCATCAGCAGAGGGATCACGGTCGGGCACCTTGTCAGGCTCGTCGCTGCCCTGCTGGATATTGGCAGCGCGCAGGCAGCGGAGGGCGGCCGAGTCGCCGTCGGAGACGATGACGGGCCAGACGTGGGTGACGGCGCGGGCATAGGCATCCTTGGCGTCATCGGAATCGGCATCTTCGGGGTCGGTGGCGCGGGCGAAGACACGGCTGCTGACGTTTGGGTCGGGTGTTACTTCTATAGACGACTGTTAGCCATTGCATTGGTACAAGAGGAAGGAAATAAAATGTAATAAGTAGAGGCTCGGAGGCTCGGCTTACCGTCATTCCACTGCCTACTGCTAGAGAACCACTCCTTGCAGCTATCGGGCACATCTATCCTGCCGCAGCCGTTCCGGTCGGCGGCTGCGCTCTCGAGGTCGTCCCTGCA
Organism: Sodiomyces alcalophilus JCM 7366; assembly: GCF_042370955.1. Taxonomy (NCBI): domain Eukaryota; kingdom Fungi; phylum Ascomycota; class Sordariomycetes; order Glomerellales; family Plectosphaerellaceae; genus Sodiomyces; species Sodiomyces alcalophilus. The sequence continues at coordinate 1,161,699 of NW_027263537.1, forward strand.
CTCCGAGCTGAAGACGTCGCACGAGCCCCTGTCATCCTGGGCGTCGCGGGTGGCGTCTGAGTTGAGGCCGCCAAAGACGGAGAGGCAGGTCGTCGAGTTGTTGGCGCCTTGGGGGGGAATGAGAGAGAGAATTGTGAGTTGGGTGACATCGTGGTCGTCATTATCATCGTCATCGTCGTCATCATCGTCATCGCGATCATCATCATCATCACGAACGGGGACGTTGCCGGTGACGAGGATCCGGAGACCCCATTGGTTTGCGCCGGTGTCGTCGGAGCTGTTGCCAAGGGAGAAAGGAACAGCGTTGGTGGCGTTGGGAAGAGCGGCGGCTTCCCGGAAGATGGCGGGGGAGATGTCGTGGGGAGGGTTCGAGTCTGGGTTGAAGACCACGTCGGAGGATGCGTGGGCCAGAGCGGCGAGGGGGAGGGCGGCGCGGAGGAGGGATGCCATGGTGGTGGTGGTTGTGCTTGTCTTCTTTGGGTGATGAATGTATGCCAGAGGGCCTCTGTTGCGTTTCCTTGCGAGGGTATTTGTGTGGGAGTATATAAAGACTAGAGGAGGCCTTGGATATAAGAGGATGAAGAAATAGGGCGAGATGGGGAAGTTGCTAGAAACAAAGCCCTCGTATTCCTTTTATTTTTAGCACCATCCAACGGTCTCCAGGTCCCAGGGGTAACGCTCAGACCAATGACGTCAGTATCGTAACGTCGGGCCCACCGAGCTGTACCTGAATCTGCACAGCCACGGGAGTGGTATTGTGGAGCAACCGGATTGGCTGTCTTGATGTGCATGACTCGTAGTACGAGGAGTTGATAGTGGCTGTGCAAGTAAGCTCATTACCTAATCAAGGCCATCCACGGCTTTGCATCGCGATCGACAAGACAGCCACGATGCTTCTTGAATCAGAATTGCGCCTAATTAATTCGACAGTCGTACTAAATGCAAAAGTAGAGAGTTCGACCTCTGGGATCACCTCGTTCTACTATTCTTTCTCTCTCTTTTTTTTTTTTCTTTTTTTTTTCTTTCAGACACTACAAAGTGTTCGTCTTGATACCAAACTTCTAATTCCACTATGGTAGGCTTCTATCCTCTACTTGTAGAATAGCTGACCTCTCCAGGCAAGCCGTCAAATCTCGTGCCTTTAAAAGACAAAAAATACCAACAGGTCTCCCAAACGCCGTTCCGTCTCGTCGCTAATTACCCCTAAACGCCGCCTTTGCTCCCCATAACCCACCACCCACCACCCACAAATAACCCCCTACACAATCCCCCTGATCCCCTGCTCCCGCGTGTGTTCCATCTCCTTTCGTATCGCCTCGTTAAAGTCATCAGGATTGTCCAGGTAGAGGTGGTGGCCCGCCTTGGGGATGATGACCACCTTGGCCGAGCCGTTCTCCCGCCTCTTCTCCTCGTCGGAGCCCTCTCGCAGCGCCTTGCGCCGCGCCTCCTTGAGCCTCTCCTCGGCCGCGAACCCGCCGGCGACGTCCATCCAGTCGTTCTCGCCGTACATCATGACCACGGGGACGCCCGTCTCCCGGACCGCGTCGCCGTTCTCGCCCCGCACCAGCTGCCGCCCCACGCCGGCGATGCGGTGGACCATGGGCTTGCGCGCAAAGGCCCCCGGGGCCAGGATGTAGGCGAGCGCGTACTCGCCGCTGCCCTTTTGGCGGAAGATGGAGAAGGCGTAGTCGTGGAGCGACTGGGCCTCGGTGGTCGGGAGGTGGTTGAAGCGGCGCGACGTCCAGCCGGAGACGAAGCGCGGGCCGAGCGGGCCCGAGAAGCGCACGATGCTAAAGGGCGACACGTTGGCGTCCCAGAGCCAGACGAGCCAGCCGGGCAGCGGCCTTTTTGCCTTGTTTTTGTTGTCTTTGCCGTTGGTCGTCGTCGTCGTCGTCGTCGTCGACGCCCTGGCCGCCCGAACCGCCTCCTGCATGTCGCTCTTCACTCGCCCGTTCTGCTCGTGGACCACGCTCTCCTGGTCCTGGGTAAACTCGTTCTCGAGGGTCGACATGCCCGGCTCGGGCATGTCCTCGTTGACGGCGAAGGGGTCCTCGGGGATGCCCGCGGGGGAGACGAGGACCAGCTTCTTCAGGCGGCCGGGGTACTTGAGGGCGTAGGCCACAGACAGGTAACCGCCGAGCGAGTGGCCGACGAGGGTGAACCGGTCAATGTTGCGAATCTTCCTCCACTCCTCCAGGGCGTCGATGAACCAGGCCTCGGCCTCGGCGATCTTGCCGTCCTTGTCCTTGGCCTGGACCCGGAACGGCGGGCGCGTCGAGTTGCCCATGCCGAGCATGTCGAGGGCGTAGAGCTTCCATCCCGGGGCGCGCGACAGCGGCTCAAAGTTTTTGTAGAAGAAGCCGAGCCCGGCGCCGTACCCGTGCAGGATCACCAGGTTGTCGTCGACCTCCTCGCCCACCCGCTCGACCGAGTACTCGTTCAGCGTGCGGTCCTTGCCCGAGAGAGGGACCATCTGCGAGCGCCATACTCGCGGGCCGAAGGGGTCGAATGGGCCGTCGGCATCGAGAGCCCCTTCTCGCGCCGCCTCTTTGAGGTAGGGGATGTGGGAGAGGACGTTTCGTTCGGCGAGCGTAGGAGATATGCTTGTCCACTGTGGCGCATGTCAGCCACCATGATGCACGGAGACAGAGCCAGGCGAGAAGACGTGGGACAAAGAGACAAGACACAAGACATACCCACTGGTAGGCAGCATCTTTGTAACCGAGGGGGAACCAGGCGATATTCGGCCGCTGCGGCCTAGCCTTCTCGTCGGCAGGCATGTCCCTCGTCTTATGGCCGGTGGTCGCGGTCTGGTAGGATCTTCGCTGAGTGGCAGCGTCTTCGGGGGACGAAACAGGGCGTATGGAGGCGGGAGAAGAAGGACAAGTGTTGGTAGTGGTAGTGGTGCTGCTGGTCACCAGACTGGAAGCCGCAGCGAGACAGAGTCGCGATCCGTTAATCACGGCGGAAACGGATGGAGGTTGGAGTGGGAGCATGCCGGGAGGGGTGGCAAAAAGGTGGGATTCTCGAGCGGGCTTAAGTACAAAGGGACGGAGAGACGGAGTTCTAAGCGAGCGGAAGGATCAAGGCTACAGCGAGACGCGGCATTGGACCGGCGCGAGGGCGAGGGCGAGGGCGAGGACAAGGATGCACAATCTGGTGCGGGGCTGTCAGCAGGGGTGCCCGGGTTGGTTGGGGTAAATCAAAGATAGAAATCTAGTACGTTTAAGATGAGAGAGACCTACCCTACCACCTACGAAGACCGGGAGTTGGCGGAGAGGTGGGATGGAGTTCGGAGTTAGCGGGTGGCGTCGCCGCAAGTTGGAGGGAGGGAGGCGGGGATCTGTCGGGGCCCGTGTCCGTTGATAAGATGGCCGACCCTAGGACCAGTAATCGTCAATGAATAGGGTGTTATTGAATAGAGGTGTCATTGGCTTTGATTGAATGTGAGGAAGGAGGTTTAAGAGGAGTAGAGGAGTAGAAGTAGTCTGTTGCCTGATGCGTCTAATATTCCGCTGTAGTCCACGTGGACAGTTTACTCCGAACGCGGATCATCACGAGCCAAAGTTCTGTGGCGTATTGAGGCGATGGTGGCGTAGTGGGAAGAAGTACTTACATAATCCGTTTCGGAACTTAGTTATTCCATACTCTATCAATTGGAAGCTGTTGCCAGGTGGAAACAAGTGACAGTCTTGGCAGCCGAAGCCGAAAACTAAACTCCAAATCCCGAACCACATCACGTCACATTCCAGACATCACCACCAACCTCTTCAACCTCATCAACATCGCCCAACAATCGAGTCAACAGATTCATTGCACGCAAAATCCATTCACCTTGCATCCATCAATCTCTGCGGTTCTCTATCCAACTACATGCCATCATTGCTGTTCTATAGGTAGCGCCATCGGGTGTCTTCTCTGTCGTCCTTGTTCTCTCCCCAGCAGTTCATGGCCGACAACTTGGACTCCCTGGTCAAGGGAGCTCCCGCCCCCGGAAACCATGTCAAGCCCGTCACGGCCACCAGCGGCGTGTCCGCCCTGACCGACCCCCTGATCAACGCCCCCAGCTCCCCGCCCATGGTCTACCTGAACCTCCTCGTCCTCGAAGCCTCCCTCCGCGCCCAGTTCCTCGAGCTCCGCGCCCGCCGCCGCCACCACACCTTCTTCCTCGCCGTGCTGACCCTCTGGATCGCCGGCTTCGGCTACGGCCTGTTCCTGGCCCCGCGCGAGGACGGCAGCGGCGTCGGCGGCTCCGTCTACTGGGGCGTCGAGACCTTTGAGAAGCTCTGCTTCATGGGCGGCATCATGACCGCCATCCTCGTCTGGGTCACCGGCATCTGGGACCGCGGCATCCGCTGGCCCCGCCGCTGGTTCGCCGTCTCCAACCGCGGCCTGCGCGTCTTCAACTGCAAGCTCGTCCTCATCCGCCGCTCCTGGTGGGCCGAGCTCGCCTCCACCATCGGCTTCTTCTTGACCTACGGCGTCTTTTCCCATACGGCTAGTTCGTCCTACCGCTACGTCGACCCGTCCATCCTGCGCGAAGTCGAGAAAGAGCTGGGTCTCGCACCGGCCGTCCACCCTTCCATACCCATTGTTACCACCGAAGACGAAGAAAAAGGAGGACGAGGGAGGGGAACAGGAACCGGAGGCTACGAGGAGGACCTGGCGTCTGGCGGTGACTACGTCAAGCTGCTCTTGCTGGCCAAGCCGTTTACCCCGGCGTTCCGCGAAAACTGGGAGCTGTACCGCGCCGAATACTGGGAACGGGAAAACGAGCGACGCGCCCTCCTCCGGAAGAAGCTCAAGGCACGGGACCGCCGCCTGGCCAAAGAACGCTGGGGCATCTTCTGGTGGCTGCCCTGGCGCCGTGTCCCCGACGTGCCGACCACCCCGTCGCCGCGATCCTCCGCTGCCGTCACCCAGAGCCGGAACCGCGACCGCGACCGCGACCACGATCCGGACAAGCTGCATCCCCGGGCCGCCGCCCTGGAAAAACGCCACCGCCGCCGCAGCTCCACCAGCTCGTCGCGATCGCGGAGCATCACCCCGACCACCGAAACCGACGACCTAGCCGCCGCCGGTCTCCACCGCAAGACCAGTTCCGGGTCGTCGTCGGAAAGGGAGAAGAAACCGAGACGGGGTAGTAAGCTGTCCATTAGCTCCTCCTCGCCCTCCTCCACTGTCAAACCGAAGCGGCCGCGCGCCGAATCGCGGTCCGTGACCCCCGAAAAACCGTCGCCGCTGTCGCGAGAAAGTAGCGCCGTGGAGGCAGGGACGGAGATGGCGGAGACTAGACGGCCCGGATCACGAGGTTCGGCTTCCAAGCTGAGCGTCACGTCCGAACCGCAAGCGTGACACGAGTTGCAGTAGATTGGGGTCTCGTTGCCCTGTTGTCTTTTCCAGCATAGCCGGGATATTTGTTGTTTTGATACGGGCAATGGTTATACGATAATGCAGAACGTCTTTTTATGCCCACGACTCGTGTTGCCGTACTAAGCCCACCACACGTAACGTAGGCTGCGGTTGACACGCTGATAACCATCCGATCCGACTGCCACCGTCATCGTTACGATATAAACTCGAGGCGGTTCCAGCCGGGTTCGTTTTGTGATCGACGCGTCAGACCACGACTTAGTAAGGAGATACGAATATGGCAACCCAGCGGTGCCCTTCTTGTCCAATGCCACCGACCTCGGACCCTTACTTATATCTACACTTATGTAGTCGTCTCGTGTTGGGATTCAAGGCTTCCGTCCGCTGCAATTACCTCTGCCCTTCTTCCACGAACAGACCAAGATAGATAGCCATGAACCCCAGCCGCCAGACCAACAGTGCCGATGAGGATATCAGCGATGAACTGTACCACTATTGTTCCGTCCGCGAGAATGTTTCCCAACTGTTAGCCGAGGACCCTTCGCTCACCCCGGCCGAGGCTTGGGAGAAGTTGTACGGCAAGGGACGGCGGCGTCAAGACGGCCGTGAAGAGGCCAAAGATGCAGCCAACGGCGGCGTGGCACCGTCCAGGAGACTCTCATCGATAGACACGTTCGCCGCCCTCGGGAAATGGGGAAAGACGCAGCCCAGCGACTTGTTCCTCAAGATATACGGCGACTCCCTGAGAACCATAGACCACAGACTCGACCAGGCCGTCGTCAGCCCTTCTCTCATGGCCACCAGCGGAACAGTACCCCTGACCATCCTCTCTACGTGAGCCGCGACCCTGCTTCTCCCAGCTGCTCTCCAGACCTCCAGACGCAAACTCATACTCATTACTATGCAGCATCCCCGACATAGCCCGGCACATGTCCAACCTCATCGTCCGCGCCGAAAAGGAAATCCTCCTCTTCACAAACTACTGGCAAAACAGCGTCGCCTCGACCTTCCTCAGCAACGCCCTCCGCGAACTCTCCCGCCGCGTCGCCGCCCGAAACGACAACCGCAAAGTCGTCGTCAAGCTCATGTACGACCGCGGCTCGCCCGCCCAGCTCCTCGACCCGCACGGCCTCGTCGCCGAGCGCGACTTTGCCCACCGGACCGTCGGCCTCCCGCGCCGCGCCGAGATTCCCCACCTCGACCTGCAGGTCATGAACTACCACCGTTTCGTACTGGGCACCTTCCATGCCAAGTTTATGGTCGTCGATCGGAGGATGGCCCTGCTGCAGAGTAACAACGTCCAGGATAACGCCAACCTCGAGATGGCCGTGCAGCTCGAGGGGCCGGTTGTCGACTCCATCTACGACATGGCCTTGATTACATGGAGCAAGGCGCTTGGTTCCGGCTTGCCCTTGATCGATTCACCGGCCACAGGCGCCCAGGATGGGTTTCCGAGTTGGACAGAGAGCCATCGGCGCTTGATTGACGAGGCGGGAAGACTGAGAGGCACGCCTGTTGTCGTTGATCCAGACAAGATGACCTGGACTTGTCCTTTTGCTCCCATCGACAAAGGGACCAACGACATCACCAACCCCATTCCCTCAACCCCTGAACTAGACATCCACCTCCCCCAGCACGACCACGACCATCCTCACTACGACGACGACCAAGCCTCCGAAGTTCTCCGCGTACAAGCATCCGTGACCGCCCGTCCAGGCGAAGACCCCTTCGCACCCATAACCCGCCACCTGAACCACACGACGAACCCAACCTACGTCGTCCCCTCCACCCACCGACCCCCGGCATTCCCTCCAGCCGAACAAATGACCCCCTACCTCCCTCACCCACCGCACGACCCCGTCCCCATGGCCCTCGTCAACCGACCGCCCTACGGCCCCCCCAACAACCGCGACCTCGTCAACCCCCAAAACGCAGCCTGGCTCTCCGCCCTCCGCAACGCCCAACATTCCGTCTTCATCCAGACCCCGACCCTCAACGCCGAGCCTCTCCTCCCCGCCATAGTCCAAGCCTGCGAAAGAGGCGTCGACGTCTGGTGCTACGTCTGCCTAGGCTACAACGACACCGTAAGCCCCCCCCCCTCCTTTTTTGCCTCTTCTCCCTCTTTGTTCTCCGTTCATCTAACAAGAAAAGGGCGAACTCCTCCCCATGCAAGGCGGCCACAACGAACTCGTCTCCCACAAACTCCACACCTCCCTCCCCCCCTCCGCCCGCCCGAAGCTGCACTACAGCTGGTACGTCGCCAAAGACCACGCCAAACCCCTGGTCCAATGGTCCGGCAAGCGCGCCTGCCACGTCAAGCTCCTCATCGCCGACGAGCGCGTCGCCATCCTCGGCTCGGGCAACCAGGACACCCAGAGCTGGTGCCACTCCCAGGAAGCCAACGTCATGGTCGACTCCCCGCCGCTCTGCCGCGCCTGGTTCGACGCCCTGCGCCGCGTCCAGAACACGGCCGCCTACGGCGCCGTCGACGGTTCCGACGGCGTGTGGCGGGATCCCCAAGGCGGGGGCGAGGTCGAGGGTGCGCTGGGCGTCGAGCCGGGCTGGTTCAGCTGGGCCAAGGGGGTCGTTGGCGCTGTGAAGCGCGTGCAGGGCAAGGGCGGGTTTGGTTGACGGGCGGACGTCCGAGTTTGTAGATTCGTAGAGTAGTTCAACATCGATGTAGGCCAGTCGTTCCCGGCATATTGTATATCGTGTATTCAAACATGCTCTAACCGCTGGCAAAGAAACTAATGTTACATGATGCTTTTCGGACTCTCCGCCTGCTCTCTTCGCATGCCTCGTGGTGACTGAAAGCCACTGTGAAAAAGGAAAGACAAAAGGGGAATGTAGCCGTGACTGCTATGTATAAGTGGGTAGAATCATCCCCCTTTTCCAGGAAGACCATAGGGAAAAGGAGAGGGAAAAAACGAAAAAAAAAAAAGAAAAAAAGGAATGTGCTGATGGCGACCGGGGTATCTCGGCATCTCTTTCTCACCTCACACCCCCTTATTCTTCCCCACCACCTCCTTCAGCGCCTGGAGCCTCTCCTCTGTAGTGCGGATCGCCGTCTCAATCTCGCGGTTATCCAATCGCTCGTTGCTTAGCCTCTCCCTCATCATACGGGCTTCAGCCGTCGAGGCACCACCTCCTCGTCCCTCTCTTATCCGCTCCAAGTGAACTCGCTCTTGGAGCCAATCCCACAGCTCGCTTTCCTCCCGCCGCCAAATCTCCTCGTAGGCGGCAATCCGGTCGGGCGCCGCATAGTAGCCCACGTCCCGCGACCGCCGGGCATCGGGGAACCCAAAGCCGAACCACGCCGCCACCAGGAGCCCCACGAGCAGCCCGTACATCATGTTGCCCGTCATGATGGGCCTGGTCAGGTCGATGAGCGGGCCAAGCAGCGGCCGCACGGGTTCGAAGAGGCCCCAGTCGTGCTTCTGCTTGGCGGCGCCCTTTTCGGTAACCGTGTCGGTCGACACCTGGAGGTTGCGGCCCTTGCGTCCCTTCTTCTTCTTTCCGGGAGCGCCACGGTTGTTCTCTGCGCCGGAACGAGATTTCGAAGACACGGCGGCCTTGAGGCTCGTGACCAAGTCGGTGCAGTACGTCACCTGTCCATCGTTTGCGCCTTTCTCAATTGCGCCTGTGCAATGTGTTAGCTGTGGAAAAGAGTATTAGGAACCAGAAAGGGGAAAATACCCTTAAGCCAACTCTTAGCCGTCCAGTCCACGGCGCAGCTGACGTGGACGCGAGTCGAATTGTTCTCGGCCCACGAGAGACAGTACTTGGTCTTCACGGTAAAGGCGTTACCGCTCGGGACGTCCGGCGTCTGCGTCACCACGGATATGTGGACGGCCTTTTCGAAATCCAGGCTGTCGACCGTCTCGGTGACGATGCACTTGGTCTTGCTGGGCCCGATGCCGCCGGGGAGCGGCTTCATGTAGTTGTACGACCGGCTCTTGTTCTCCAGGCTGAGTCCCTTCTTATCCTCCATGACTATGTCCCAGCATTTCGCCTCGTTCTTGAGCCACTTGAGCATGAAGCTCGTCGACCCGGCGCCGAATATCAGGTCGTGCACCTTACCCAGCGGGGCCGGGACGACGTCATCCCCCACCACCTTCTCGAAGTGGGAGGCACCATCGCCGCAGTCGGTGGGGGCGTGGGTGGCTGGACCGGGAAAGTCATCGCCGGCGGCGGGAATTCCAGGTTCGCCCCCGGCGTCCGCCGAAGCACCATTCGTAACGACGGCGCCCGAGACGTTGCGCGCTCCTCCTCTGTCCGAGTCCGAAGTCCCCGTGGCGTCGCTCGCGTGTGCCGTATCGCCCAGGTCCCCATCATCGTCTTCGTCGTACATATCCGAACCATCCTCGCTGTCGTCCAGCTCCGAGACGGAAGCACTCCGGTCCTCCGGCTCGACAGCCCCGTGGACCTCTGCGGGATCGATCTTCTCCGTCTTGTCCCCACCGGTGCCTTCGAGCTGTACCCCGTTGAGAGTGCTCCTCAGCGACGGGTGGCCGAGCTTCCAGATGTTGACGATCAGGTCGTAGGTCGAATCTCGGCTGGCGAAGCTGGCGAAAATGTGCTTGGCGTGCAGGGTGGTGATCATGAGGCCATTTTTGAAGACCAAGGCCGTGGACCTCTTTTCGACGGAGACGATCTCGTCAAAGCTCATAACGAGGGTCGTCGACCAACCGAGAATGTTGCTATTAAAGCACAGATGGCCTTCCGAGACGTAGAGGCGGCCGTGGGCCAGAATCTCGCGCTGTAGGGCACAGCTGTAGTCCTCAATGAGGTAGTCATCATCGGGCACGCTCTTGAACAGGGCATGGAAATCACGGTTGCGCTTCTTGCTCGAGACGGCAAAGCCGCTCAGTCTCTGCTGGGCGGACGGGCTTCCCGGCGGAGCGGCCGAGGCGCCGGTCGCGGTGGCAGTACTAGCAGGACCGATGGTGGTGGTGGTGGCGGTCGTACCGCGCGTAGCGGTAGAGCTCCCACGGGGCCGGTGACGTATGACGGAGCTCCGGACACTACCGGTGCGGCTGACACTGGTCTTTTCGTCGGATAATGAAGAAGCAGGGACAGGGCTGCGGTCGATGACGGGAGAGTCTTGTAGCAGATGCGTGGCGGACCCGTTTGGCTGATGCTGATGCTGCTGATGCTGATGCTGTGGCTGCGGCTGGGCATCATCAGATGCGTGATCGACGACCAATGTCGACTCGGCCGGGGCGGATTCCGAGCGCGCCCGGGTTTCGGAGATGTCGGGAAATTTGGAGGTGGCAGGGGACGGGCCCAGAGCAGGGGAGGAAGGCTCGGCGATGCCAAGCTGGTGAAGGGTCAGCTCCCCGTCGCCCAGCGTCTTCACGGCGGGCACTTTGTCCATGGCGGCAGCGTCGTTTGACCCTGCCGAGGAATCGACAGGTTGACCTCCTTCTCCCCCCGACTGTGCCAGGGAGCCACGGGTTCCCGTGCCGCTGCCACCCTTGTTCCTGGGCGAAGCCGGGCCGAGGTTTGTGTTCTGTATAGTATTGGTAATCTGGTTGGCGGCCGTTTGGGCAGCCGAAATCATGGACGAGAAGAAACCAGACGTCGGCGTATTGTTGTTATTATTTTGGCCGTTACCGTTACCGTTGACCGGGGGAGACTCGACAGTCGGGGTCAACGGAGCAAACGTGGTGTTGGAGAGTTTGCTAGGACCTGGGTTCGCCGAGTTCGATCTCGTTCTCCTGTGGGCTACCAGATTGCCCCACGGGGAAGGTGTACTGGACGCATCTGGACCGTGTTGTTCGTGCTTGACGGCGGGAGGGAAGGCGATGGAATCGTGCGAGGGATCAGTCGGTGAGGCCGGTGTGTTGACAATATCAGGTGCTGGTTGTTTGTCGGGTCGAGCGGTAGTGGCGGTAGTGGTGACGGGCGGCTGTGTGAAGGAACGACGATGGGGAGCAATGGCAGGCCATCCCGGTTCAGAGAGTCGAGGGAACGAGGATGTCAGAGTAGAAGTGGAAGCTTCGGGGGAGGGCTGTTTCGGAGTCGGCGTGGTATTGTCACGAAAGGTGTCACCAGGGGTTTGCGAGTTTCGAGATTCAGACGGACGGGAAAGGGCAGTAGAGGAAGAGGAGGAGGAAGTAGTGGTACGGCTGACTGACGACGCTGTGGCGGAAAGAGCAGTCGAAGGCGTTAGACTATCGAGGTGATCATCTCTTTCCCGGCCCAGGTCGACGTCACGATTGCCGCCACTTCCACTGCCTATGTCGGCGGCACCGGCACTACCACCGACACCGACAGCGGTAGAAGTGGCCCTCCGTTCGGGGCTCGCACCGGGACTTCTCCCGTTGTTCCCCACCAGACTCTTGCGAGACTTGAAGGCGCTCTTGATCTTGCCCACGGGAGACGGGGAGCGGCGGGCGTCGTCTCGCTTAGGGGCCAACAGGATCGACTGGCTCTTTGTAGAAAAGCTGCTGGACCGCGAGTCGGACCCAACCGACTCGGGACGGCTGGCGGAAATGGTCGACGATGAGGACGCCAGCTCGGGCACTTGGTTTTCCTCCTGGCCCTGGGGCTCCGGGAGGTGCGTTGCTTGGACGAGGGGGGACGAAGTGGTGAGGTAACCGATCTGGGACGCACGGGGGGAGAAGGCGGTGGGACGGCGTTGGACGGGGGGGATGGAGCGGTCGGATGGGGTTGTTGATCGGGTTGCTGGTTGGGATGCCGATAGAGGTGAAGAGGATGCGTTGTGAGACCTACTGAAAAGAGGAAGAAAGGAAGGACAAGTTAGTTTTTCGAATTCGAGTAACGTATGTGCGTACTTCGTACGTTGTATGTACTTTCGTACCGGAGATGTTGACGAAGGGAAGGAACAAGGGGGAAGCCTAGCCCAGGCTGAAGTGGGGTAGGGGGTTTTGTCTGGAAAGGGAACTTTGCTGGTACACATGTACCAGCGTCCAAGCTTTGTGGCTGTGTGCTGCTTGTCAGCTCTACGGATAGGGGTTCCGCGAGCTGGAATTCTGCAAGCAAGTGGGTCCCGGGGTGTCAAAGTCTTGTGACCAAACCGAAACAAAAGTCGGCGAAGAAGCTTGGGGGTGAACTAACCCAAAGACCACCCCCAGATCTGAGCTCCCGGCCAATGGCTGGGGGGTTGAAACGGTGCGGTGCAGGTAGAGTGGGGAAAAAGGGGATACAAAAAGTGACTTGGGGACAGGAAAACCAGTGACCTCGTGGCAAAACGGCTAATAGGCAAAACGGGTCTGACTAATAACGGACACGGATCTCCCTCGACCAATTAGGAAACGGGGAATGGCCCACTTACTCGTCCATCGTCGTCGTCGTCGTCGTCGTCGTCGTCATCGTCATCGTTCCGCTTCCATCTCTCCCACCTCTTCCTCCTCCTCCGCTTCCGTCATCGCCTTCCAACTCGTCCTTTTGTCGGTAATACTCCATGGCCAACCCTCGCCCATTGGACAAAAAGTCGCCGTCATTCGAGTCAGACGACTCGCCGTCCATGTCGATTTCGTCCGCTTTTGTTTCCCTTTGCTGCTTCCGCTGTCGTCGATGCCGTATGATGGCCTTGGGGGACATGAGCAGTCTATCCAAGGTACCAGCACTGCCACTGCGCCTTTGCCTGGTTCGTCCGGACTGCCTTCTTCCGCCGCTATTGTGTTCCATGCCGTGTCGCTTTCCCTAAAATAGCTAGCCGTGTGGGTGGTAAGGTCGTATCAATGTGCTGTTCCGATTCGAGGGAAGCGAAAATCATAGGGAATGATAATCATAAACGGGCCTCAACTCGGACGACCAACTACATTGTAGAGGACGGACCGATAAAGGGGAACAGAGTAACCAGGCATAAATAACACATGCCAGCTCTTCACCTCACTCTTCCCATCGTGGCAAGATATCATGTCATCATACTATGATGCACGCCGAGACTCACAAGTGGAATCCGCGTAACGGCTAACGGCTATCGGAATACCTAATTGCCAAGACACGATTCCCATCCTCGGGCTTGATGCGGCCATCCGCTTACAACGTACACTACGTCAGGCCCCGGGGAATAGGTGCCACGACATCATGGCACAACTCCAAACCTCAATCGCAACTACAATTCCACTAACGCTCGGCTTCTTCGTCTTCCTCGTCAATCCCCTTCCCCTTGAGACCACTAACCACAGCCCGGCCATCTTCGTCCCCGTGCTGCCACGTCTGCGCTCGCCTCCGGACTCCCACCGACGCCCTCCTCCTCGACGAGACGCGCTGGAGACTAATGGGCACTTCGGGATGACTTGCCTCGTCCACTCCCTCGACCGCATACTCCGAGTCGTCAGCTCTCGTACCCCTTGTTGATGCCCTCCGGATCCTGCTCCCGATCCGAGCCAGACTCCCCATCGATGGTTGCCGTCCCGTCGACCGTCCCGTCGACCTCCCCGTATCCATCTCCTGCATCGGAATGGAAGCACCCTGCTCGGCTCTCGCCAGGTCGTCGTCGTGGTCGTCGTGGTCGTCGTGTACATCATTATCATCCACCACCGCCATATCCTCCACTCGAACCTCCTCATACCGGTCTTCGCCCAATGCTCCCGTCATCTGCCTTTTCTTCTGCCCCCGCGTTCCTCCTTCACTAGCCAGCGATGCGTAATCACGAAACGTCGGCCTCTCCAACATGCCGCTCCGGAACGCATTGACCCCGACCAACAACTTGGCCAGCTCCACAAGCTCCTCCAGAAACTCGACAATCTCCATCTGGCCCGACGCGTTGGCGTTCCAGCTCAGAAACTTGTAATGCGTCACGAGCCGCGCCGTCCGCTCGTCCAGCGCCCCCGCCTTGCCCGCCGCCGACCGCACCCGCTCAATGTACCGCGCCAGGCCCTCCCCGACCGTCGTGTCGTCCTCCCTGCTGTGCTCCGCCGCCTTTTGCTGCAGCACCTCCCGCACCCGCTGCACCAGCCGCCACATGGCCAGCCGCGCCGACGGGATGAACTGCGGCAGCGGCATCCGCGTCACCAGCGCCTGGTTGACCGAGAAGAGCGCCATGCTCACGCTGGCCGCCAGCGACCGCCGGTACGCGTGCACGTGCGGGTTGAGCTCCTCGAGCACCGAGCTGCCGTACACCCGCCGCAGCTGCACCATGCTGTCCATGCGGTTGACAATCTGGTGGAGCACGTAGATCATCTCGCGGTAGATCGGGTGGAGGTGGCTGAAGCTCCCCTTGAGTCGAGGCTCCGTGAGGCAAAAGGGAAGAAACGTCTCCGCTGCCGACAGAGCCGCCTGCGCTTTGTTGCGCGCCCGCTCGAACCGCCGCAGGAGCTTCTGGTTTCGTATGTCCGGGGCGCTCGGATCGTCCACCCCAACCGCGACCGCCGTTTGCATCATGGTGATGTGCGCGATGGACGCCGAGAGTGATTCGACCAGTCGATGCCGCGCTCGTGCGGGATAGAGTATGAGACCGACCAGCAAGCCTGCGAGACACCCAATGATAAAAGTAACGAGCCGTCTCCAGAAAATCTCGACGGATTGGCCGTTGACGTAGACCATTGCTGTTGCGTATAATAATTAGTAACCACCGTAGTACGAGGGAAGATGAAGAAGAACAAGAATATACGTACTTATCACGACCGACGAGAGGGAATTAATCGATACCATGCCCGCCTTGACATACTTGGTCCCAATCTGGACGTAGATCGAAGGAACTATACCGAGTACCATGATGATCACGAGAGGGACCTTGTACCCTCTGCCAATCTCCCATGCCAGGAGACCGACGACGCAGCCAAAAGTGATGCCGACCAGGCGCAGGAGAAACACGAAAAGTGACGTGCCAATGGCCACCTCGAAGATCAAGATGAGCTGCAACGGCGCCCAGACCCCCCGGACCTCGATGTACCAGTTGTGCCAGGAGGGAACCAGGCCCGGCCAGGAGACGAGGAAGAAGGCGACCACCAGCTTCATTGCGTACAGTGCATCGTCCGAGTACTGCAGCGACTCGTACATGTCGGCCGCCACCGTTCTCGCGTGTCTCACGGCATCTCCTAGCCCACGTCGTGGTGCGGCCTGTCGCTTTCTTTTCGCTCGCTTCTTGCGGGACGAGACTGGCCGTTCTCGCCCGTCTCGCCCGTCTTGCCCGTCTGGCCCGTCTGGCCCGTCTTGCCCGTGCACATCGTCTCGGGCGACCCCCGCCAGCTTCTCCTCATCATTCGGATTCGACACGGACGCCTTTCTACGCCCTCCTGGAGGAGCTGCACCACCCCCCCGCTCCGATTCCTTCCTTTCCTTCTTCTCCTTTGTAGAACCTCGGCCGGATCGCACCCCCTTTCGCATGGACTGCGGTAGGACCATGGCATCGTACTCGCCACCGCCCGTGGAGAGCCACTGTCTCCAGCGGGATAACTGGGGAATGTGGATCTTGGTCCAGAACCGCGCCCTCTGACGCTGTTCCACCAAGTCGCGGGTGTAGTGAAGCATCTGGAGCAGGCGAACCGCCGCCTGCCGCAGGCCCAGTAGGAACGACGACACCAGGAACGTTTCCGTGCGCGGCATGAGGTTCATCTCGCCGTCCTCAAACTCGGTGGCGCGTTCCAACTCGGCCATGGAAACGCGGTCGAATCGCGCGAGGGCATCGGCGAAGGCGTCGATGTGGATATCCATCTCCTCGAGCGTGATCGATTTGGGGGTCGACATGCCGACGTGCAATTTGGGGAGGCCGTAGGAGTATGCCAGGGAAGTCGTCACGACCATGGCTGATTTTCTGAGGGTTTCCGTGAGCTCTGTGGCTGGTGCCCTGATCCGGCTGATCATGGCCTCGAACATTTCAATGTCGCCCGCTTCCACTTCTAGGAGAGGGTCCACGTCCGAGATGGCGGCGGCACGAACAGACATTTCCGAGTCGTCATCCTCAGTGCTGTCGATGCTACTGCTGCTGCTGGTGCCAAAGCTGCTTCTGTTGTTATTGCCCCTGGCTTTTCTAGCCTCATCACGTCGAGCGTCGCCACTTCTCCGGAGCATGATAAACTTGTTCTCGCACGACCCAATCAGCGTAATCGCATTGTGCACCAGACCAGACATGAACTTGCCCGTGACGGGCTTCATGCTCATGGGAGGAAGCGGCCCGAAGGAGATCTCCAGGTTGATCTCGGACTGGCCAGACTTGCACCGCCGTAGTTTGGAGCGCAAGATGGATTTACTGTCCGTCAGGGTGGCCAAGTCGGTAACCTCTTCCGGGACGATAACCACGGGCGGGTTCGATGGCGGCGCTTGAAATGGGTTGCGGAACGCGACGGGTTTACTGTACCAGCGGTACTCTCCGTTTCTCGCCATCTCCCCGACCTTGTTCCTAGACACGTTCGGATACAGAGTGTCCTGCGCGAGCGAGTCTTCCTCCAGGCTCTCGGAAGGCCCAAGACAGGGGTCGTAGCCTGGGCCGAGGAACCAGCTCGTGGAGCGCGAGATGGTTAGGGTGGTCTCGTTTATGGTGTTGATGGCTATGTGGGCAAGGTAAGCGTAGGAGAGCTCCGGGAAGACCAAAAGGTTAGCAAGGAGCGTGGCGGCGGTGCCGATTAAGACGGGATAGGCAACACCTGTGATGATGGACGTGGTTACAACTCGCTCTGCACCCAGGAGGATGGTGGTCGCGGTCATGAGATGGAACAGGACGTAGCCAATCAGCCTGGGGCTAGACGAACGGAGGAAACCGTGCTGGAAGACGGCGCAAAGTAGGAAGAAGGCACGGATGGCATAGGCGCCCGACTCGTTGGAGGAGGCGAAGACGAGGCCCGAAAGCCAGACGCCCAAGAGCGCCCATGCGGTCCCCAGGACGCAGCCGGCGATGATCATGAGCAGGCTTTCCACCATCAGGCCCATGCGCTGGCCCGGGTGTGCGAATACGGTGGTGAGGGGTGCGAAGAAGGCGGTTCTGCCGAACAGCCTGGTAGAATCGGGAAGGACGACGATGATGAGCGCGACGGTGGTGGCAATGGAGAATTTGAGGATGCGCCGCCAGAGATTGTCCGTGTGCAGATTGGCCCAGATGCCCGACCACCACGAGCGGACCTTTTGCGACCATTGCGGGCGACGCCGGGTCCTCACCGAGGGACGGCGATCAGGAGTGGTGTGAATGCTGGCCATTGGGATTCCCACCAGCGGCAAGCGACCGCTTCTCTAGTCGGATGTAGGGCGTCATGAATCCTGCGACGAGGCATAGAGAGAAGCGAGCCACAAAGACTCTGCGTTGTGGGAAGGGAAGAGGATTGAAACGAAAATAAATAAAAATAAAAATCCCATCTTACAGACAGAATCCGTGTGCCACTGCCTGGACTTCCATTTTTGGGTGCAGAGGGGTGCAAATTTCAAACCCCCACGTCAGCCTAGATTCTGGTACCCAAAGTACACTGTATTGTCCACCTCGAACTGGGTACAAGTCCAGAGACCAGGAAACGGGCGTCGAGAGCATCAAAAGAGATTTAAAGGAGGAAGGTCAACCCCCTTTATTTTCCCGAGAGAAAGTTCTTGAAATTTTGCTTAATATATATAGCGTTTTATCGCTTTCTCTCTAACATCTTACACTTCTCCAACCTTGTATTTGCCTTCTTGACCTCCTCTTGTATATTACGACGTCTTGTACCCTTTCACAGTGCGCAAGCTATTATAATCTACGACGACGAGATAGTGGGGAAGATAAAGGCCGTGCTAGGAGAGAAACACGAGTATACAGTGGAGCGCGTACGCTACCTGGCCAATCGGTGAATTGAGGAGTTTGAATCGAGTCTCTTGAACACATGCCAACGCCAGGAAGTCCGTCATCGAAATAGGGGGATAGGGCCGCCGCAAAAAGGCAGGGGAGGCTGCCACGAGCACTGCTATCTGCCAGGAACCCGAATCCCTCTCCCAGAACGTTAAGGATATATCGACTTCGGGGGCTCTCCACTGGAGAATGATGGTGGGCTTGAACTAGATTATTCCTAAGCTTATCTCAGCAAGTCGTGTGTGGGGTAGTGTAGTCTTGTCCCCCTGTGCAGCGGGAGCCAGGCGTAATAGCAAGGCCGCAGGCAGTCTACTTAGTAAGCTCCAGTAGGCCCCACACCTTGGGCCCTGTCGTGCCCCTAGCCATTTCCTACACCTCACCTCGCTGCCAGCTCGCTTCACGCCAATGCACGATATCGTCGGTTACATTCTCCGTACGTCGCGGATTACAGCCGTTTTTAGGGGGATTTTCACTGCCTGCAACGCCCTCCGATGGCTTTTCGGCACCGCGCTGTGGCGGCTCGTCTCCGGCTCGACCGCCGAGCCGGAGCGGTTCCCGCTCACCTTTGAGCAACAAGAGGCGAGGAGCAAGAGGTTCATCGAGTCCCTTGACGAGGACGCGATAGCCAGCCTTGCGTCTCGCCATAACGATGGGAAGGACTGTTGGGTCTTTTTCTCCAAGAGTGGTAGCTTTAACGCTTGCTTCTTTGTTGAGTTTCTCGGGGAGGCCACGCGATGGGTGGTACGGGTTCCAGTCGAGCCTGTGGTTCACGATGCCTTTGACAAGATCCAGCGTGAGGTGGCTACGATTGAGTAAGGGAATATAACGACAATAACCACCTCCAACGGCTAACTCGCGAGGGGCGGTCATCTAGGTACATCCGGAGCAGGACTACGATCCGCGTACCTCAGATCTACGCGTGGGGCCGCGAACCCCTTACGCAGGGCCAATCCGGGCTCCAGGCATATATGATTCTCGAGCACGTTCCGGGCCGGTCGCTCGACACGCGGGCACTAGTGAAGGCCCCCCGGGAACAGCGCGACTATCTGTATTCGCAGCTTGTCGACGTATTCGCCCAGCTGCGCCAGCTGGAGCTGCCTTTCGCGGGGTCTCTAATCCCTGGCGCGACCGACGGCTCTGACCCCATGGTCGGCCCCTTGTGCTCCATGCACGTCAACGAGATGCAACTCCACGGGTCCAAGGCTGCGGCCCCCCCAGCGCCATTCACCTCTACGAATGACTTCATCCTCCACCAACTAAGTCTCATAGAAGAGGTATACCGTCTTCCGAATGCCGAACAGTCGCTCGAAGACGCCCAGCGCGAGGTGTTCGCCCTCACGCACCTACGTCGGGTCCTGCTGGCCGATTTCGTTCGGACCGATGCCCAGGACGATGACCCGTTCGTCTTATGTCACCTGGACTTGCGGGGGGACAATATCATCGTGGATGATAACCTGCAAATACAAGCCATCATTGACTGGGAGTGGGCCGGTTCCGTCCCACGCCAGTTCTTCACGCCGCCCTCTTGGATCGCGGGGTTGGGACCGTCATACGTGACGGGGAAGGAATACCGCACAGAGCTCGCCCAGTTCCACAAGGTCCTCCTGGCCAAGAGCGAAACGTCAGAGGCCCACCGTCTACTCTGCAAAGAATGGGACCCCGAGGTACTATTCCGCAAGAGGTTGCTTCCCGTCGCCATAATGCTGCAGCACCACTCTCGACTAGTCGCCGTTTTCTTCCGGGCCCTATATCCGGAGTTATTCGAGGGGCCGGAGGTAGACGTCGTTCCCGGCTTCTTTGAGCGACACGAGAACCGAGACCTTGCAGTGGAGGCCCGGCGGCAGGTCGAGAGATCGGAAAGGTTCACGCGGCACCTCCAGGGCATGGGAATTAACACGAAGCCTGACACCGTGGCGGAAAAGCGTCAGGAGCTGGCTAGGCGGGTGGAGAAGTTGAAGCGTGAATTGGAGAGGCCTACGAACGGCTTGGACTGAACCATGCATTGAATCCCAGACATAACACTCGATCCTCACCGTCCGTCCTCGACCCCGCCCTCTAACTTCTCGGCAATCTCTTTCAACTTCGCGATCCGCAGCTTGTTTCCCCGAATATCTCCTCGGTGTTTCTCAATGGTTTCCATGTACAAGTCAATCATGTCCTTGTTCTCAGGCTCGGGGCTGTCGTTCTTTCCCCGCTTTTGCCTCGAGTTAGAGGCGCTCCGGGTGATCTGCTGCACCTCAGCGTCCGTCATATTCTCGACCAGCTTGAGGGTCTCCGTAAGCTCCTTCTCGCTGACCTCCATCGACTGTTCCTCGAATCTGATCGCTGCCTTGATTTCCTGCAAGCGCTCCTCATTGGTGGACATGACGGCCAAAGACTCCGGACTGCCCGATTAGCGATGCGAGCTTAGTCGGCGCAATAGGAAGATCTACCTTGAATTATCGTGCCTCGGGGCGGGGTTAGGCACTATATGAAAAGCTAGGCTGGCGCTCCTTCAAACCTGTCCACTATCTGGATATGATGTACAGACGACAATGAGGGCGTCTCTTTGGCTTCGCGAGAGGGGAAGGATTCATGGAAAGCATCCACGTCGAATATGTACATGTAGGGACTGTTCATGTCGCAGCCAGCGTTGGTGGGATACACAGCGCTAAACGACAGCGCTGGTGGCAGGCGCGCCCAATTTGAAAGCGGTACGACACGCAGTCAGTCCCATTATATGGTCTGCATAATAAATGCGACCTAGCCCAAGCCGGTTCTCTTATTGGCGAAGGGTGCGAAAGTAGGTCGTGTCTATGCATGGCCTACCAATAATTCGGCTTTGCTATGTGGTGCAACAGTCTCAAGAAAGGCCTATCGCGGAGGGTGAGACGAGGACGAGAAATGATAGCGACAGAAGTTTAGCGGGGCGGGGAGTAGGTACATATACCAAAGTACCTTCTTTGCGTCATGATGGCCCGTGCGTCTCTCTCCTTTGACCCCACGTTTAGATTAGATAAGACACTGTCACCATGATAACCTCACCTTTGGTCGCAAGGCAGCAGCATCAATACCGTCCTCACCAACACTCTTCCCTCTTGGATGTATTGTCCATTTCATATTTAACCAGATACATACAAAATACAGTCCACGATGGCCCCGACTCCTAATTTAAATGTGAGAGCCTTTCCCAGCATAGAATCCCTGGTCCCCTACCACGCCAACAGCTACGGGGTCAGATCAGACAAGAACTAACATAAAGCACCTCTGCACTCCCCATCCAGACCAAGCTCAAAGTCCAGCTCAAGCTGGCCATTGCGCGATTGCGCATGGTACAACAGCGCGACGAGGCCATGAGCAAGACGCAACGGCGCGCCATGGCGCAGCTCCTCGAAGTCGGCAAGGTGGAAAGCGCGCGCATCCGCGTCGAGAACATCATCCGGTCCGACATTACGTCCGAGCTCCACGAGATCCTCGAGCTCTACTGCGAACTGCTCATCGCGCGGTCGGGGCTCCTCGAGGGCTCGACGTGCGACCCGGGCCTGGAGGAGGCCATCAAGTCCATCATCTACGCGGCGCCCAAGACGGAGATCAAAGAACTGCAGGTCGTGCGGATGCTGCTGGCGGAAAAATACGGCAAGGAGTTTGTGCTGGTCGCCATGGAAAACTCGGACGGGAAGGTCGCGGAGAACGTCATCAAGAAGCTGAGCGTCACGCCGCCCAGGGAGGAGCTTGTCGTTGGGTACCTCGAGGAGATTGCGCGGGCGTACAACGTCGACTGGCCGAAGCGCAGGCAGTTGGGGGATGCGCCCGAGTTTGTCGACGGCGGTGACGAGGACCACGATGTGGAGAAGGGGGGCGACAGCAGCAGTAGCAGCGGTGGTGGTGGTGGTGGTGGTGGTGGTGGTGGTGGCCAGAAGGTGCCGGAGCAACCGATCCCTGCGGATCCCAGGGCGGAAAAGGCGGAAAAGGAGCACGAAGAGCTTAGCAGAGCCACACCGCCGCGGACAATCGGGACGCCGAGCAGTCCCTTGACTGTCAACCCGCCCAAGATGACGACCGATAATGTGCATCCGAGTGTCAAGCTCAATTCTTTGGATTTAAAGCCCGCCCAGAAGGCGGTGGAGACTCGGAAATCACCTAATGGGGATGGTCCCGGGGGTAGAGTCCCCGACCTCGCGGACCTGGAGAGGAGGTTTGCAGCTTTGAAGAGATGATTACTTTCTTTGATTCTCTAGGCATGGGATTCGTGAACCAGCGAGGCGCGTTCGTCGACGCCCATATTATGTTTCCATTCCTCCCCTAACACACAGAGAAACGCACATTTAGCTCTCATCACCGGACATGACACCGTGAGGTTCCCTAGTCCACCTCTGAAGCCGTGTCAAAGGACAACGGCCAAGTCGTTTCGGGATCTCGAGCCTCAATGAGAACGATGATATTACAGCAGGGTGATGACTGCCGTCAAGGCGTTCTATCTATCCGTGTCAGGTCCTCGAGACAGAGACGGCTGTATGACAATCATATTGTCCAGCAGGTAAATAGGCGACCAACAAACCCACTATACACGAAACATGTCTGGAAACTGTTCCAGGTTTGTCTCTATATCCAGGCCAGGACATTTCGCAGTCAGATTCCGGTTGCCAGACATCCCCGGCTTTACCTACTCCCACTCTATAGGTCAGAACAAAAGCGAGATGTCCAAGGTTCATGAGCCCTGGGACTGCGTCCCTTCTCCCGTTGCCCTAACACAATAGACCTGAGCTGCCAGGCGTCAATATCTCTGTTGTGTCACGCGTGGGGGATGAGTAGGTGGTTTCCTGATCAGCGACGTCTCTTTTCTAGCCAGTTTTTTATCCAGCAAGCAACAAACGGATCGAAATAAAATAATTGTTTGTCTTGTATTTCACACTCAGGAACTGACATCTTTGGTCCGCTAGGTTCGTTGCTTGCTCACTGTGATACCCTCACACTGGCTTAAGAATGTATAGTATAGGGTAAAGTCGCTTGACCTCCTCTTATCTCCTTACGGGGTGGAGGTTTGACTGCTTGCTGGGGCTGGGTACGTACTCCTCTTGTGACTCTGGACGCACCTTCCGTGATATCAACGCCCCTTCCTTCCTTCCTTACATCCCCCCCTAATTCTTTTCCATTCTATTTATTGGCGTCATTTTCTCTCCTTTATAACTTATAATCCTTCTCTCACCTTAACCCTTCAGTTATCACCAACTTCCAAGCCTATAGAAGATATCTATTCTATACATCATCATGTCTCCAGAGCTGCTTGCGGTCCTGGGGTTCGAGTCCATCCCGGAACTCGGCCGTGCCCCCCAGAATACCGTCCAAGATCTTCTGAGCAAGCATAAGCAACGCAATACCATCACTGACCAGAATGTCCTCACGATATATTCCGAGTGGCTGGCCGAGCAGATCCCTCGACTTCGGCTCAAGGCATCCACACATCGCCCTCCCGAAATCCGCCGCTGGTGTGACTTCATCTCTACCTTCCGAATTTCGAAATGTAATGTCTTAGGCGAATTTAAGCAGTTGATGAAGTCGAGAAAAGTGACAGACAAGTCTCTTCAACAGGCCTGGCGGTATGCCATTCGTAACATCGAAATTGACTACAAAGTTCCTGCCCAAGCCTGCGAGAACAGGGCCAGGAGGGGCGCCTCCCAGAAGCACAAGAAGTCCAGAACTGCTCCGGAAAGTCCAGCAGTCGTCACTCCTACTGGTACGGCCTCGACATCTGGCATGGCTGCAGCTTCGCAGACATGTACGGCACCCATTCCGAGCAGCGGCGGTGTTGGCCTCCAGAGAAGTGTCGCCGACGGATGGGTGCCAGAGGCCTGGATGGCGAATAGCGGATACGGCTTGTTCGGATTTGGCTTTGACAGAGGCCGAACCACCCCAGTTCACAGCTCCTCCTCTGGAGCGGGACTTTCTCCCAACTATCCTCAGCGACCTATGAGTACAGTTTCCCACTCGCCTGGCCAGGGTACGACCGAGCTACCGTCTCCGTCGTACGTTTGCCATCGGTGCGGTCTCAAGGGTAAGGCAATAATTTCTCAATTTTCATGTAGCATGCCGAGAACCCAACTGACGGGCCTGTCATGCCTTCCCTTCTAGGACATTTTATAAATGCATGTCCTACCAACATGAACCCTCGTTATGACACCCCGCCGCATCCTGACTACCGATGCGCGCTGTGTGGCCTGATCGGGGACCATCACTTTACTGTCTGTCCCCAGAACATGCACCCCGGCTCGCTCACACAGCAACGGAAGCGAACTAGCATGGCCTTGCGTGGAGAACTGGCGAGGGGCGTGCCAACGGGAGGAAATTCCTCGGATGATGTATTGGTCCATCCACAGAGACGGTGCCAGGTGGCTGGCGCCGATCAAGCATCAGGATGGGAGACGTGCCCCTATATCAACCCGGAGTATTTGCAGCAGGCCAGGGGCAAACCTCGGTCCTCGTCCTCTCCTGGTGAGAACCCTTTTTTCGAGGCGACGAGTTTCGGAGGTCCATTATTTTCTGGCAGTAACATCTTACCCCTTGGTGCCCGAAGGAAGCGGGAAAGGAAGGACGCAGGCAATGATGTTGAGTTGGGTGGTAATGGCAGCAACAAGGCCTGCAAAAAGAGGTGCCATGGCGACAAGCGTCGTACCCAGAAGGCCAGCCCGAGAGAAGCCACCCCCGTCGTGGCCAGCCCATTATCCTCACCCCTCCCGGCTCCGAAGACTCCCATTCCCAGTCACAGAATGGAAAATACCGACGGCCGGCTCTCGCCTTGGTCACCCTGGGATAGCTCGAAATTTGTGGGCTTCGTGAGGGGAAGGGGGGCTCAAGTCACACGACCTAGCATCACTTCTAGCCCCGAGGCCGGCGAGATTGTCAGTCGCCATAAAAGGAGGGGACGTGGTGAACGGCCCGACCTGGATGTAGAAGTGGACGGTTTTCTGGACGGATTGGCCGCCGACTTGTTGGCTCGTGGCTTGGTGCCTGCGAACACCGAGAAGCAAAAGATATCCTGCAACGCGCCAACCGACGCTACTACCCTTGGTTCACCGGGCCTTGATCTGCGATCCTCCAGTGATCGCGGGGGGGCCATGGCTTCTGCTTCTCCAGTGGCAGGCGAAAATGATGTTCCCATTTCCGACAGTTCTGATCAAGGGTTTTCGGCCCCGTGGTCCAACCAGGGATCCGATGCTGGACTTGCAACGGACGCCACGGACAGACAAGTTAGCTCACGTAGCAGCCCGAGGTCCAGCCCTGCGTCAACGGCTGTTGGACCTGCCACCAAACCGCTGGTGCCGTGTTCGTCCCATGATTCCTTTGTAGTTGATCTCTTTCGGGGCCGACAACGTCACTGCATCAACCAGGTTAAGCGCAAACTTGCCATGCAAATGTACGAAGAGGACGAGCCGAGAAAGGACCTGAAATGACTCAACGGACTGACTACAGACGACCGGGCCGCATCCAACGGCGTGTGCCCCGTCGTGCGCCTTTCTGTCATGAAGGATATCGTCTCCGTGGCCCAGCCACCAGCAGGTGCTGGGGTCCCTCTGGGTTGTCTTTTATACTGATTTGCTGTACATTATATTTTCAGATGGGCCCATGACCTGTGATGTCGCATTTTATATCGGTCATGGCTCGTCGAGCTTTTATCGGGCTTGGGACCATGGGCCCACGAAAGAAATGATCTCTGCTTGTATCGTCCTGTTATTGCTATTCTTCGTTCTCACATGCTCTGTTCGTCTCAACGCCTGTCCGGATACGTACACCTTCGAGTTCGTCCGACTGGTCTGGTCCAACAGCGTGGTGTTAAACAGGGGAGCGCAATGGAGTTGACGATGTGATTTGGATCTAGTCATCGCCTTTTTCGGCATCAATATGGGAATCTCTGTACATGAGTTGACAGAATGAGCTTGTGTAGTACAAAATATATCATTTCGACGAATTTCATCCGTGCGATCGTGGTCTCCATAACTCCGTACGCCCAAGTTCAAACGAATAATTGCCTCCCACCTTTGTTCTTGCGATGTAGTGTGCACCTTCCCATCAGCCGACTTGACGTCCGTCTCTCGTCGGTCTCCGTCGCTCCGTCCACGCCCGCTACTCCAGCTTGTCGAGGTGCTCCAGGCGGGTCAGGACGACCTGCTTGCTGGTCTCCTCGATCTCGCCGGCGAGGAAGACCTCGTCGAGAATGGCGTAGACCTTGTAAAAGTTGAAGACGAGGTCGAGCTCGCAGACATTGCCGAAGAAGGCGTCGAGCACCTCGACGAAGAAGTGGATGGCCTCGAGGTAGGCGAGCTCGTTGTCGTTTGTGTCGACGCAGGCGCAGAAGAAGAGGCCGGCGTACCGCCGGTAGACAATCTTGTTGTTGCGGTGCTCGACAAAGTTGGATTGGTATTTCTGGTCGCGGGGGGCTACGAGGCGGTGGACCTGCTTTCGTTAGTCTCGTGTTCAAGGGGTCGGCCGCAGGTGTCGCGCTGAGGGAGCAAACAAGACATACCTCGCCTTTGAGCTTGATCTTCTCCTCGTCGCTGTATGGGGCGTACCACTTGGCCAGCCGGGTCTTGCCCCTGAATGGGTCAGCACTCGACGTTGGTCTCTGGGGGGGGGGGGGGGGGGCCACGCGTGGGAGAACAGCCATGGTGGTTTTGCAACTTACTGCCTGTTCTGGACTAGGATGAAGGACAGCATCTTGGTGGTCGCTGAACCTGCATCGACGTCCGGAAAGCGATGCGCAGCAGTCTATCGACGGCGCTGGAGATGAAGTCGGGGAGGTACTTTGGTACCGCGGTACTGCTGCTGACTATGCATGATTACATAACGTGGCGTAAGGGGTACATACATATGTGTACCATGCATGTACTCAGATCTGTATTAGGTAACGCAACAACTCGGCTTGAAGCTAAGACTTGGCGCCCCATTTGCCCGCAGGTACAACTACTGCTCAGAAGCCAATGATCGAGGATATCTATTTCGTAGGTTTTCTGGCTTGGAAATAATACGACACGTGTGAGAGTATTCGTAATAGTGTACCTAGTGTAAGTGCTGATGACCTAGATGCTTACCGCAGCCCAAATGGCGCTTGTTGAGCCAATACAATATACGTAAGCCTGGGGAGGTGTAAGTACACTACTTCGCCGTAGAACGTAAAAAGTGGAGTAAAAGGACCAGGCACGGGTGCCCACAAAGTCAGGCTGATCTGCCGCTCGACACCGCCCGTCCACACTAGTATAAATACGTCTCCCCTCCCCTCCCATTTCACTCTTTTTTCTCCTTTCTTCTCCATCCGAGTGCAAGGGCTTTACGCGTATCAGTGAGGATTCGTCCGAGATCGCGTTTTTGCTAGTTGAAAACTATTTTATGACCACTCCTAGTTGGCTTCGGCTGGCTAGGGAATTTTTGGAACCCTACGCAGTATTCATTTGCTCTGCTTTGTTTATTCTTCCCTCATTGCTGATGGCCTGCCGGGCTGCTGCGAAGAGGAAGGCGGGCGGGCGTGTGTGAATGGTTCGTTCTAGGTTTGTTTGACTTGCCGTCTGTCTGGATACACAACTCGAGAATCCTGTCGGTTCGCTACTTGATCGCTTATTCTCTGCCACCCGTCGGTATCTTGGAAACCACTTTGGACTAGGCGCGACAGCAGTTGGTGATGGTTGTCGACAGTTGATCCTTTCCCAAGCCATCAGCCGAGTCAACGTACGAGATATCTCCATAGTTCTTTTCGCTTGATCTGAAGGGCAGAACAACGATCCTCCTGTGCCACCATGACAAACTTCTCACGATAAAACACGTCCATGCCATGGACCTTCTGACTCGTCAGAAAAGATTATTATCTATAGGCGTCGCCCGCCATTCCATTCTCATTCTCCCGGTCCTCTGGACAAACCCCCAAAGTCTACTTGAATATATCATACATGTGCCTTGATTCGGCACAACTGGTCCATCGCAGACCCATCCTCACCTGCATGAACGTGTAGGTTGCCGTCGCAGAGACCGTCTATGTACTTCGCCTGAAGGAGAGTCCAAACCTGGCCCGACATCATGTCTAGCCAAGTGCGGGCTATATTGTACCGCATCTCTGACCGGTTTGTCTTCTTGACCAGGGTCCATAAGACCCTGCCATCTTTTCGTTGATATTATTGTGGTTGTTGTCGTGTCTATGCAGCGGCGGGCGTAATCTCCTCCCCCATGTCTGCATCTTCAGTATTCGCATTAAGACCGTCCGGTCCCTCGCCTTCAATCACCTTCCCATGCTCATACGTCTTGCGCCGCCAGCCCGAGGCCTCGGACGGGTCCTTGATCCACTCCATCATGGGGAAGTAGTGCTCGTTCTTCTTCATCGTCACGACCCAGGGTACCGAGTCAAAGGTGCAAGCTCGGAGTCGGAAGTCTGACGCGCATGTTAGTAAAAGAAAGAAAAGGACTCAAAAAGGACTCAAAGGACCTACATGTGTTGTCCGGAATCTCATGCACCGTCGCGATAAACGTCTCCAGGTCCGGCGTCGGCCGGTCATTGACGTGCGTGACAAAGTTGGTCGGCGCAAGACCGTACTGGTACGCCGGCGACCCGCGGGTGCGCGCCGCCACATAGACCTCGCTGTGCAGCTTGCTAATCTGCTGGCGCACGGCGTGGTGCGGCCGCTGCAGGATGGCGCCGCAAAACGACACGGCGTGGTCCGTCTCCACGTCGTCGGCCGCCACCGTGTGCACGCGGATCGTCATCACCTCCTTGACCCGGACCACCACCGCTTCCAGCTCGTCGTGCGAGTACATGACGTCCAGTTCCGACACCCGCGTGATCACCTTGCCGTTGAGGCTCAGCACAATGTCGCCCTCCAGCAGCGCGTTCTGCTGGTCCCCGCGCTCAAACGTGCGGTTGCTGACCATGAACAGCTGGTGGTGCGTCCGGTTGGCCTCGGTCACCTTGCGGATCCACTCGTCCGGCACGCCCATGTCGCGCGCCTGCAGCATCTTGATGGCCCGGAACTCCACCGAGAGGAGCCGCAGCTTGGGTGACACGCCGCGCTGGATCTGCGAGAGCACGGGGAGCAGCGTCGGCGTCGCCAGGCCCAGGTGGTACTCCTCGTCGCGGTTGGTGCACGGCGACCGCTCGCCGAGGTACGTCAGCCACAGCGCCTGCACCGACCCGTCCGACGCCACGAGCACCCCGCTGCCGCACTGGTTGCTCAGGTTGGTGTCGACCGTGATGGCGTCGACGTTGACGGCGCGGTACCGCGGCGCCCCCGAGTTGGCCGGGATCGCCACGGGCGTGATCTCGGTGACGGTGGTGGTGGCGTGCACGACGCGGCCCATCCTATTGTAGCCGATAAAGTTGGTCGACGCGCCCTGCGTGATCGGCTCGCTGCTCAGCTTGGCGCTCAGCACGGGCGCCTTGACGAGCTCGGGGTCGTACTGGACGATGGCGTAGTTTTGCAGCGGGTGGAGGAAGACGACCCTGCCGTCGACAAAGATGGTGTCGGCGATGCTGATGTTGACGTCGCACAGGTCGTGCGGGACGATGGCGCGCGAGATGACCACCAAGCCCTTGTCGGCGTCGATGACCAGGCCCATGCCCCATTTCCGGTTCTTGGGGAACCCGTCCAGCTTGACCGGCATTGTGCAGCTGACGAGCACGAAGCTCCGCACGAGGTCGGCCACGGCCGGGTGGGTCGTGTTCTCCAGCTGGATGAAGGACCCCGACTGAGGCACCGTCGGTACCGGCGGTAGGGGGTCGCCCAGGTCCGTAAAGTCCCAGAGCCCGGTCTCGTCGTTCCGGACCGCCATCTTCATCTTGGCCGACCAGTGCCGATCGACCTGGATGACGTTGGTGTGGAGCGTGTGGAGATCACGCAGGTGTTTGTACGTGACCACCACGCGCTCCCGGTCCGGGATGGCCCTCATGACGTCCACGAAAGCGTCGAGGTTGGGCGTTTCCTTGCCCGCCACGGTGTGGATGATCCACCCATTGTCGGCGCCGTCGAACCGGAACGATCCCGTCGCCTCGCAGACGAACACCCCCTTGCAGGGCACGGCGTACAGGCGGGCCTGCTGGTACGAGAGGTCGTGGAAGCTGGCGCCGGCGACGGACACGAAGCGGTCCGGCGTGATCTTGTGCAGGTCGCCCACTTGGACCTCGACTTCGATATCCATGCCGCCCCGCTGCAGCTGTACCTTGATCGACTGTCCGACGTTGGAATCCAAAATCTCATCGAGCCGGATAAACTGCGTCACCAGCTCGCCGTTCACCTTGATGAGAATGTCGCCTTCTTGCAGTTTGCCGTCCGAAGGCCCTTCGGGCAGGACAATCTCGGCGACGAGCATGTTGTTCTCCTTGGGGAAAGTCTTCCGGGCCAGGGCCTCCCACTCGGCCGTGAGCCCGAGGCGGCGACACTCGTCAAAGGGTTTCAGGAGGAACTGGCACTGGATGTCTCCTCGTGTCACGGGTTTCCCTTGCTGGATGCACTGTAGCGCTCGTAGCGGTCGGTCGAGGGGGAGGAAGTAGTCGGTTGAAGCGCCGTCGCTTCGTCCGCCGGCCTGCAGGGCGACGGCGTAACCGTCAATGTTGACGACGGGACTGCCCGAGCTGCCACCACTCGCAGCCGCGTTGGCTTGGTAGTAACAGGTGTTGAAGTCGCTATATCCCTCTCCGTATTCGGGGGCGTTCCTGTCCAGACGGCTGATGAAGCCCGACAAGATACTGAGCTTCTCACCCGCATCGTTACCGACGACCCGAATCTCGACACCGACTGGTAAGGGTAATTTGTCAGCAGTTGCTACTAATTTCCAGGTGTTCTTGGGAGGAGACTTTAAAGAAAAAAGGTCAAATGAGGAAGCTTACTCTTCGCTAGGTCCGGTCGCAGCTCCAGCGACTTGATGTCTATATATCGGAGAGCCTTGGGGTCGAAGCGCAGAATGCCAAAGTCGTGCACGGGGTCGCGGTAGACGGGGTAAGCGTCGACCTCTTCATGGTTGTCAAAGACGACGAAGCCCCAGAAGGGGCCCGCGCCGACAACGTGACGGTTCGTTAGGATGTAACTTGACGGAGCCAGCGCATAGCCGTTTATCAGCCGTCCATTTCTTGTCGTTGCATGGAAGAAAGAAGGACGTAAAAGAGACATGCAAGAAAACTCACCCTCTCTCGGCATCCACGACAAACCCCGTGGCTTCACTCGTCAAAGCCGGGTCGGTGTCGAAGGAGCAGGTCTGACTGAATCGAATGGAAACCACGTTGCTGATGACATTCTCAATGGTGTGTTGCCAGGCCTCTGGTTCCTGCGTTGCGGCGGGAAAGATGGGCAGGCGGGCGTATTCGCCGACCTCCTCTTCCACTTCCACGTACATGGCCTCCTCCTCGAGTTGCATGTCGGGGGTGTTGTCACCTGCGGACGCCTTGCCGTTGACGGGGCCCGGTCGGAGCTGCTTGTGCGGGCGCGCGCCGGCTTCCGGGCTGGAGGGAGCCTTGCGCTTGGAGCGCGGGGACTGGTTGTTGGTCGTGCCGTTCATCTTGAAGGCGGACGTGGTTTCGGTTTCGGTTTCGGTTTCGGTCTCGATGGAGCCGTCAGACGGCGAACGAGGCGACGTGGTAGAATATGGCGCTGCGGTCTTCAACTCGAATTCATGCGACGGTATCTTCCTCTTATGTGTTGCCAAGGTGTGCGCGTGACGTCGGTCCGATGGCGGCCGGTCGGAGCGTGGCGGCACGGTACTAGTAGCAAAAGTGGAGGACTGAGTTTTGGATGGAGCGGAGGTCGAAAGGGGAAGGGGAAGTGTTGAAAGTATGGGCTTCCGCTGGTGCAGGCCGAAGATTCGGGGGGTCGTGATGTCGACGCTGAAAGCACGACGCCAGTTGATGGAAGCGGTGGAAGGAGTCGCGTTGCTGGCGCGTCCCTGCGCGATGGGTCTCAAACGCCGGGTAACGGAAGAAAACACAAGTGGCGAGAATAACGTGGAATGTTTCCCAATCGTAGTTCCTCGTTGAAGGACGAAGAGGCACATGTGGCTGTCTCGAGGTGTGAATGCGCCCTCCTTTTTGTTCAGCACCCATCCAGCGCTTGGGTGATTGGCTTTTTTTTCCCTCCTGTATTTTTTTCTGAACTTACTGTTTACTGAATATATGATGATAAGAGGATTACGTACGTACTCATTGCTGTATAGAATGTCTCACAGAATGTGTTTAGTTACATAGTATATGCGATTATGGGAATACTATTTCTGCTATAGCCTTGATATTCAACTACCAAGGAGTGCGTTATTAGTCAGGTACCTAAACTGGTGGGATTCTGGACATCATCGTCACAACAATCAATCCCACCAAGTCATCTTCTGGCCTCGAAATAGGCCTTACAAACTTTAGGTGCAACGACACAAAACCATATGCAGGTGTCATGTCAGCATATCCATCTCGGCTCCTTTCCGACGTCCTTGTGACCCGGTCCATTGTGGGTCCTATGTCGTGTAGCTTAGTTTATGGATATATACAGTACAGACATTATGCATGAAAGCGGGATGACTCACCTTGAGCTTGCTGAGATAAGCGTGATGAAAATAAACACCGACCTCGGGATAGAACCATCCGAAGGTGCTCCACGTGACTCCTATTGACGTCTTGTCGTTGAAAATCATCACCATCTAGACGACGGGAGATTAATTCATCTTTTGTTGCCCTGGGCTCTTATTCTTGACGAGCAAGCCAGAACCTACTAATATCCAGCCGACGACCTGCAAGGCCGTGACTTACCCTCCTACTTGTTCCAGTTCCTTTATCAATGCAGAGGCGTATCTAGAAGCCCATGGAGCTTCTTCCAGCTGGCTCCTCGCATCTCGTGTGACTTCCTTTAGCCGCTCGCCTACACCATGCGCAAACCTCAAGCTGGATCAGGCAAGAGGGCATAGTGATTAATATAAACGTCTTCCTCTCTTTACGTAATGCCTGCCATCTCTACTGTCCCTTTGCAGATCCACGTGCCGTACGATCAACATCTCGCCTGCAACTAACACGATATCCCAATACTCCCATCGCCAACGCTTCAGCTCACCAGCTCTCCGAGAAGGCTTTGGCCAACCCAGCGTTCTTCTGGACTCGCAAGCGGACTTGCAACAAGTTTACTATCCTTGTAGCGAGGATATTCCATCGTCCGTTCTACATCCCGGCATAGCCTTCGCCTTCTCCTTGCCCCTTTTCTCTTCTACTCCCTCACCTCACTTATATCATCTCACCGCTATCCCATTCTTGTGAAGGATTCCACAAGCTTCTACGTTGGGAAACAACCCACTCTCAGACCTGTATCATCTGGCACCTTCCGCGGCCCAAGTAACTTCCCTAACTTGGACGACGACCAACCCTTCTTCTCTCATCCTACCCTCGACTCACCTTTACCTCCCCTTAACTTCTTTACCTTTCTACTGCTATACTGCGCCCTTCCCTGCACCTCCACTCACTTGTCCGCTTAGTCTGAGCCACACACATCTTGCGTGTGTTTGGTTTCTGACTTATATCCATCACCCTCCCATCCCTCCCATCCACCTACATCCCATAGTCATCTATCATCCCATTCGCCCAGACCCAACGTACTTGGCATATTCAACTAGAAGAGTCCACGAGAAAGCAAATCAACATGTCCGATATCCAAAGCGACGCCGGAGACACCAAGGCCTCTGCTGACTCCGCCAAACCTTCGGCTTGGACCCCAGCTGAGAAGGTAAGATCATAATAACTACAGCGAACGAGGATCTTATCCAAGAAACAACAACTAACTCTTTTCAAACACTCTTCTCTTAGAATCAACTCATCTTGCGCATCCTGAACCAGGCCCTCCATGATGGAAGCGTCGACTGGAAGCACATCACCATGCCCGGCCGCACCACCAAGGCCATGCAGGGCCAGTGGAGCCGTATCCAGGCCGAAATGAAGGCCCTCGCCCTCGACAACGGCGACGAGAATGGCGAAAAGGCCGTCGCTCCGTCCCCTGCCAAGCCCAAGAAAACGGCTACCCGTGAGTTTCTTCCATCCCACCCTTCGTCCCACGTTGCGGGTGTTATGATTGTCACGGAAACGAAGAAGAAATCAAATAAAACCCCGACTGACATCCATCTTCCAGCCCGCAAGCGCGCCCCGAAAAAGGCTCCCGCCGCAGACGGCGAGGCCGGTGAGAACGCTGGAGGCACCGAGGGCCCCGACGGAGAGGTTTCCACCCCTACCAAGCCGAGTCGTGGTCGCAAGCGCCAGTCCAATGCCGTTAGTGACGAAGATGAGTCTGAGTCCATTCCGTCCCTCCTGTCCTCTTCTTTGTTTTGATCCTTTTCCTCTTCTCAATCCATATCCTTCGTGTAAGTGACGTGAAGCTTCGTGTGACACTGGGCTAACAACTTGACAGAAGGATCGGCAAAGAAGAAACGCACCCCCAAGAAGGCCACCAAAGCCAAGGCCAAGAACCCCGTCAAGGAAGAAGACGAGGACAACGTTTCTACTCCTGGCTTCAATGGCGAGACCGAGGAGGACGCCAAAGAAACTGTCAAGGACGAAGATGTCGCCACCAACGGCGAGACCAACCAGGCCAACGACGACTCTGTCAAAGGCGAGGAGGCGGATGAGGAGGCCTAACGTCCGTCTCACAACCATGCCTACCTCGTGAGGGATTTGGACGATGGAAGGCTGGCTGCATTTCCTTCCATCTTCCCGGATAATCAGGGGGTAAAGGGCGTTCGCAAGCTCCGGGGTTTGTACATTCTTGCGCTTTGAGGATATTGGGGCCTTGTTTTGCTTTCCGAGAGATTATCACCAGAATCCGTGTCGCTGTTCCCGCCTTCATATCCGAACCATCGACGGACCATCTTGCCCTCTCATTTGGCTGGTTGAATTCCCCGAGCTCCCTCCATCGTCAGAAACAGAATAGGACAGAATAAAATGCAATCGCACTTGATCATGTCTAAACGTGACGTTGACTGGAATATCACAGAATATCGCTCCTCATACTTCATACTCATTGTCAGCTTGGGAAATCATCTCGTATTTGCGCGATGGGACACAGCGCGCCTCACTTCACCCATGCTATTCGCATGCGAGAGCCTAGCCATGGCGTCCACTCCTCAAAACCCGGATGCCAGCCGTTGGGGATATAATCATTGCAATGCCGGCCTGACTAACCATCCCCATTGTCCTCGTCCCAGAAGCCCGCCCAGAGTCCAGTAAAACGAAGCGTTTAGAGGCAACATAATGTGGTATATAGAATGTAAAGCTCGAAAAGGGAGATGCGGGGGGAAACAGATAATAACAATAAAATTCCCGCCAGACCAAACATGACATCTATGCTGTCCATCCCCAACGCCACATTGCATCCCGCCAGCCGCGCTTCAGTCTATCCATCTCGCTCCGGTGCCGGGGCGCCAAAAGGAGACATGCAAAACGTGCCCATCCCGGCAGGACTCGCTAGGAAACAACGCCAGGGTCTATAGCCACTCACTATCCGACTCGGCCTATACCTCATCGCATCCTCTGCCGATACACGAGAAACTCCCGCACCCGCTCCTCATGCGCTTCGCACGCCGCGGTCCACTTCCGGCGGACACCCTGGTCTTGCCGTACCCAGTCAAGGTATTCCTCGATCCCGCTGTCGCTCTGGGCCGCGAGGAACGAGTAGCCGTGGCCCTCGCGCGCCCTCAGGACCTGCTCCTTGCGCGCATTGAAGTGTTCCGTGACTTGGACTGTAAAGGCGTCCCACCGCTGCATGTAGTTTTGGAAATCGACGAGGTACTTTTGCCAGGCCGGTAGCGTCGGCTTGAGGCCGGAGACGGCCAGGGTAGGCGGCGGTGTGGGTGCCTGTGGAACCGGCGGAAAGTTGAGCTCCTGGCTGCTCTGCTTCTCCTTCGTGATGGGGATCTGATCCGACGCCTTGCTTTCGAACGGCAGGGTGGATTTGAGGTCGTTGAAAGAACCAAGCCCCGTGGCTGGCTGAGCAAACGGTGCCACGTTCTTGAGGTCGGCCAGGGTGGCGCGGAACTCTTCGCTGTCCTCGGAGCCGCCGACATTGGGTTTCGAGCTGGGTTTCTGCTCCCCATTGGCCTGGCCGCCGTCTTGCATCCCCTTGGCGTCACCGGATCTCCATTCGGGACGTGAGGGTTCGACCGGAATGTTACGTGCCGTGGGCTTCGGCTCTGCTGCATCCGCCGTGCTCGCGTTGGCGGAGGGCGGGTCGATGTCCATGGCCATGGGGCTATCCGACGCGGCTGGTACTCCGTCGGGCGGCCGGGTTTGAGAGTCACTGCCACTGCCACTGCCACTGCCACTGCTACTGCCGCTTCCACTTCCACTTCCGTTGCCGTTACCCTCCTTACCCCTACCATCCTCCCTTCCCACACCGGCTGTGCCCATGGTCGGATGCACCGTCCTGTGCTTTCTCGGGCTGGATCGAGACGAGCGAGTCGGCGAAGACGACGCACCTCTGGGCGGCTGCGGGGCGAAGACCTGGGGCCCAAACTGCTCGCTCCATCCCTGCGCGTCAAATCTAGCCTCGGTCGCGGATGGTGGCTCGCCATTCTTATCAAGGGGCTCCTTCGCCGGCCGTGGGGGCGGCTGCCCAAGTGGCGTCTGCCGGTCAGTCCTGGTTCCAGACTGCGAGGGGCGTTTGCTGAAGGGGTCGTCCTGTTGAGCCCCGCCGCCGGCTTTGAACTGCCACGCCCCGGAACCCTGGTCACTCGCAAACTTTGTGTTGATGTCGTCAGTGCTCCGTCGGTCCAGGCGATTCGGTCCGCCGGTCGACGTTTGGGCAAAGGTGTCGTCGTTGATGGGAAAGCTAAAGCTGTGCAGAGGTGTCTTGTTAGCGGTCATCTTGTTACATGTGTGGGCTTGCTTGGATCGCTGCTGTCTGGCCTGGGTGGACATGTGCGCCTCCTTGATGAGCTCCTTGAGCAGTTCACCCTGTTGACGCTCAAAAGGCGTGAGTGATGCAGTGGTAGAAGGAATAGTGTCCCCACTCGGAGACGGGGAGGTTGGAGAACGAGCTGCCATGTCATGCGACTGGAACATTCCGCCACTGCTATACATCTCAAAACCGCGCACCGATGATGACGTTGGCATCGGAGGCCAGACTGCACTGCTACTTGCAGATGCGGAGGGTGTCGGAATCTTAGAAGAGGAACTTGTTGGTGTGCCATACATTGAAGGTCCTTGTGTCCTGTTGGGGGTTTGTCCACCACCTGTAGCACCTGTTTTGCTTAGCATTTTGTACCTTGCATTAAGACGGGGAGGTAAAGTAAGACGTACCGCCAGCGTCGTGTTTGGCAGCCCCGGCGCCGTTGACCCTGTCAGGAGGAGTATATCTGGCACTTGCTCGCGAGGGGAAGGTTCCAGCCGGGACTTTGGGGGGTTTCGCCGGAGGAGGTCGATGTTCGCCAGCTTCCTTCGACTGGGCGCTCCGAGGGGCACTCGAACTGCGGTGTTGTCGCGGGCTGCCGGACGATAAGCCTGGATCGGCTTCGTGTTGGTCTCGCCTAGAAGTTTCTCTGGTACTCTTGGTACGGTTAATAGATGCGCCGTCAAACGGGTTGGTTCTCTCGCCGCTGCTGCTGTAGTATGGGCTGCTCTGCCGCTTGTCATAGCCGCGGAACTGGGCCAAGGGGTCGGGGATCGAGTCGCGCGGGGTCCGGTCGGGGGTCGCGGCCGGATCATAGGTGTGTCGGTTTCTGGACTGCGTGGCGGAGGGCCCCGCGGCCGGCTCGTCACCGGCGTGAGGCGATGATTGAGGGGCGTATTGTGACTTCCTTCCGCCAAAGGCGGCTTCGGCCCGTTCCTTTTGCGCGGGCGTGCGTGGCACGGGCCGAGAAGGCTTTTGGGGAGAAGGCCTCTGGGGAGGCTCCGGGGGATTGGCCTTAGTTTGTGCGTAGGCTGATTTGCCCTGAGAATTGGGCCTCATTTGTTCAAAGGCATGCCATGCGTTGCGTTTCGCCTCCATGGGATCCTCCCGCGCATGCGCCTTGGCTGTGGGTGCGGCACCGGCAAAGTTCCGATACTTTTGAGCGCCCGATGGTGGGGGGTTGCGGGTTGGGCCCGTTCGTCGTGGAGGCGGGGGGAAATTGGCACCGGCATTTTGCCAAGGGTTGCCCCTGACCCCGGAGGCGGTGGGATACCTGGAGCGTGGCCGGCTAGCATCGAATTTGGCCTTCAGCTGGGGGTCGCTGAGGATTTCGTGTGCGGCTTGGATGGTCTGGAACTTGGAGTTGACTTCAGCCTCCCTGCCTGGGTTCCGGTCGGGGTGGTATAGGAGCGCTATCTCCAGTCAGTCTTTGGGTAAATGGCCATAGGCAGAGCGTTCACTCAGTCCATGTTACCTAGTTTCCTGAACTGTTTCTTGATGTCGGTGACGTCCGCCGTGGGCGGGAGCTGGAGATCCGCGTAGTAATCGCGACTGGAATCGACTGGCGGCATGATGGAAATGTAGACGATGTCGACGAATGTGGAGAGGGGAAAACGACAGCGGTAGACGAATGTGGCCCGGTTCGTATGCTACACATCACATGCGCCGAGGCGCGGACGAGATCTGATAGCGCGAACCAGGAACCACGGCGTTGGTAGAACGGTAGGGTGTGAGGTGAGAATGCCTCTCCTAGATGGCACTTGATTGCGTACGCAAGGGGTCGGGCGTCGGCAAGGCAATATCGTATGTCGGTAGCTAGCTGTGGCTGTATATAGCGAAGCGTTTGATTCCGTCTTCGTTCGACGTATTATTAGGGACGAGGGAGGAGAGACTTGGCTGGATGGTTCGCGAATAGGTCGTAGTGTCAGGGGTCAGGCGAATCAAGGTTCTTTTTTCTTTCTTATTTCTCTTGGCGTCGTCTAGTGGTGCTAAGCGGACGCGTCAAGTCAGCCAGTGTTCGTATGTAATATGATAAATAGACGGGCAGCAGCAGCTGAAGACGGCGAAACCACACGTAAGGCTGAAGCCACACGGATGGAAATCCAGGGTTCCGGGCAAGCCAACGAAACGCCTCGACTGGTACGTTGCCAAAGTCGATCAACAGAACGACTCTTCTTCGTCTGTTGACAAGATGTAGATGGCCTAGCCAGAACAACTTCATAGAAAGACGTATCGAAAGTAGTGGTCGGATGGATAGCAGTAGGGGTGCCTGCCTGGCCTGCCTGGAGAGCAACTCACTGAATGACGTCAAATCCACTCGAGTCCGGTGAACTACCCACGCCGTCTAGGAGCTCCGAATCGAAGGAATGGTATAAGTGTTTCTCCAGTCAAGCGCTTGGCTATGATATGCGAAGAATCGAGTCGTGGGAGAGCATTAGGGGTCGACGTTGGTGCCCGGTAGCACGTTGTTATGGTGGATGGATTCGCCGAGTAGAAAGTAGGCGTGGAGAAGGAAGAGAAATCCACGTCGTAGGCGTCACCTTATCTGACGACGGTGTAGCTAGTGTGACCTTAAGCGAGCAGGCACGTAGTTGGGCTTGTCCTCGTGTAACGGTGAGAAGCCAAGGTAAAGTTGTTCTGTTGAGATTCTCCCAGAGCTGGAAGGGTGCGAAGGAGAAGGAAGCTGTAAGGTACCTTTAATTAACAAGTACCTATGTACCGTAACGGTATTCGTACCTTGTGCCCCGCCAACTTCGACCGTTGCTACGAAAACAATCCGTTGGTTGCCTCAGCGCAGCGATACCAAGAGTAGAATATTATGTAATACAGTTATGACGTGTTGGCTTACTAAGGTAGGAACCTGGTGACTTGCAATTTTCCCGACTTTTACCCGAATCACGACTCCATCCTCAACTTTGAGCCTCATCCCTTATAAGTGTCAAATCATGTCATTCTGCGTTTTGATTGTCCGTAAACCCTGTGTCTCACCCCTGATAGAATATCCCCAATCGCATAAGGCCTGCAAAATCAAATACCGAGATACAGACAAAACGTCATCCTCTCCAGTCGTAATCACTCTATCATACCCCTGATACGCCAATCCCCAGCCCAATCCAAGTAAATATAGGTATAAACAGACCAGAGCAACCCCGTTCTCGTTCGTTCCATCACACCAGGTCCTTGCTCACCTCATAAGACCACCCGCCTTCCTTCCTCAGCTTATCTCTCGCCGCCAGGTCCCGCTGCACCTCCTCCTCCGTGAGCCGGTCGGGCCCGCTCCAGTTCGCGCTGGACGTGCGCGCCCGGAACTTGTGCCACCTGTCCTTGCTCTTGCTGAACACCTCCTCCATGTTCAGCGGCGCCGGCGGTCCGAAGATGAGCGCCGGGTCCATCGTCTCCTGCCGCATAAGCGCCCGACGCAGATCCGGCGAATCCGCCCACGCCGCCGCGCCCAGCGGCGCCTCGTCCTCGTCCTCGTCGTCGTCGTCCGTCTCAATCTCGGGGAGTTCGATGGATTCCCCGTTCTGGAACCGCGGCGAGGACCGCGTGCCAGCCTTGGCCGTCGACTTGGCTGCCGCCATGCCCGGAGTCCTGGCCGGCGTCTTGTGTGATGGCCCGCCGGCCTTGGGGTTCGGTGCGAACGGGATGGTTCCCTTGGAGAACTGCGACATGTCCATGGGATGCGTAGACTTGACCGCGCTGTTGTGCTGAGCCGTGACCGTCGCCTTGAACAGGTCGCGGGAGGAGTTCTGCGATGGAGCATTAGAGTACCCATTGCTGTACGGTGCCTTTGACGGCATATCCTATTTCGTGTTAGTGTTACTCATCTCCTGATTAAAGTGAACAGCGCCTCCAGTGTGAACCGTACCTTCTTGAACCCTCCTGAGGGACGTACGGGCGGGCCCTTGATATGGGGCGGCTGGCTCTCCATGTCCAGTTCATCCATAAAGTCGTCACTCGTCCGCCGCCGCTTGGCATCCTTGGCCTGGTAACTGGGCCCGTTTCTAGCCTGCGGATTCCGGGACGAACGGTCGCTGCCGTCTTGTGGAAGCGGTCTCTTCGGCGGAACCTTGGCGCCGTGAGATAGGACGGCATTTACCGGTCGACTGGCGTCCTCCTGAGATCGCTGGTTCGTCATCGTTGCGCGAGAGGGAGGCCGAGGCGGTCCGTCCGCGCGTTGGGCCGCCCTGTCCTGCTGCGTAGCCGCATAGTCGGGCGGCCCATTGGGCTGGGACCGTACGGCCGGAGGAGGCGCCCTGGTCTGCTTGGCACGCTCAATGGCCGCCTTCTTCCTCGCCTCGGCCTGTGCTGCCGCCATCTCTCGCTCCTTCTCCTTCTGCCGCTCTGCTTCCTGACGCCTCTGCAGTTCCTGCTTCTTTTCCTCTTCCTGGGCCGCCGCGCGCTTCCTGTCCATCTCCATCTTGGCCTCCCGCTTGCGCTGTGCTTCCTTCTCCTCCTGCTCTTTCCGTTTCGCCGCTAGCTCCAGCGCCTTGGGCCGTCCAGATGACGCGACTGCGCCCCTGAGACTCTGCAGCGAAGGT
Source organism: Sodiomyces alcalophilus JCM 7366 (assembly GCF_042370955.1). Classification (NCBI taxonomy): domain Eukaryota; kingdom Fungi; phylum Ascomycota; class Sordariomycetes; order Glomerellales; family Plectosphaerellaceae; genus Sodiomyces; species Sodiomyces alcalophilus. The sequence goes on from NW_027263537.1 coordinate 1,203,179, forward strand.
TTGTTGTGCAAGGATGCTTGACTGGCCTTACTCCTGAGCTGATGCTGAGAAGGCCCGAGGGTATCGTGCAGGTTGGATGACAATGCGCTGTTGGATGGGTGATACTGCGAATGCTGCGACCCGGTATTGACGCGGATGACTGTGGGCGCTTGCTTCGACTTGACACCAGACTGGAACGGTGGCTTCACTGGACGTCGAATCTCTCGCCCGCGGGTGGCCTGGCTGGGTCCCGCCGAACGAGGAACGGACGGGGGCGGCGGCATGGACGCCGGGACGTCCGCCATCTCCACATCCGCATCTTCGTTGGCCGTTGCCGCTCCGCCAGCGGGTGCTCTGGCTTTCCTAGGGCTCATTCTCGACGCCCGGCCGTCTTTCGCAACAGGAGTCTGCATCGGAGGTGCCTGCCTATTCGGCTCCCTCTGCGCCGCGAGCTTCTTCTCCATGGCCGCGAGCTTCTCCTGTTCCTTGCTGAAGTCTCTGGCCTTCTCCCGCTCCTTCTGGCGCGCCTTGTCCAATTTATCCATTTGTTCGGCCATCAACCGGGCTTCCTTCTGGGCTTCCTTTTCCTTACGCTTCTCTTCCCTTTCTCGTTCGGCAGAAGCCCTCGTCCGCTTTGCGATGGGCCGAGTCGGACTTCCGTCCATAGTCATGGACGCGATGCTCTGAGCATCTGGAGCGAGCTGTTGAGATAGATTAGGATATAGAGAATCTGAGTTGGTAGCCTGCTTTGAGATGGAGTCCGTCGATGGATTCATCAGGTGCGCGAGCCGAGTCGTCGACGGCGATAGAAGCGACGACTTGCCCTCCGCGCTAATCGCAGCGCTGCTGGCCAGGAGTCCCCGCGAACTCTTGATAATCGAGGACAGCTTGTTCTTCACCTGCTTCAGCGGGCTGTCGCGGAAGACACGCGACGGAGATTTCGGCGTTGCGGGGCGATCGACCTCGGACCCCGATGCGAGGGTGGGATTAGAAACGGAAATCCCCTTCTGGGGTGATTCGATCGGACGGCCAGCTCTGTGGCTGGGTAACACCGAGACGGAAGCCGATTTCCCATGGCCGGGCGTGCCGGCTACCCGATCAGGAGCCGTCTGTTGGCGCTGGGGAGAGGCAGGTCGGCTGTCGAGTTGTCGCTGCTTAGGCAAAACGAACTCGGCTCCGCCAACCATGCTCATCTCGTGGACACCCTCCATTACATCTGCCGAGTGGCTCTTGGCCATTGTGGGGAGCGGACTAGGCCGACTTACATCCTTCTCTGGCACGGCAGGAGGAGCAATCCAATCCTCCTCGTCATCATCTTCGGGGAACGCACCGGGCGTCCGAGGGGCCACGTCCCTCTTTGCCGGAGATCGCATGGGAGATCGGATGGGAGATCGAATGGGAGATTGAACTGGAGAATGAACTGGAGATCGAACTGGGGACCGGGCAGGAGATGACTCGTCTTCATGGGTAGACTGAACGGCCGAGCCTTGAGCGGGCTGCTGCGATGCCGTGGAGCTGTGGACCGACCTGGACTGCCTGCCGGCGTTCGGCTGTGACTTTCCGAGCAGACTGATCTGGTCCTGCAGCCTCTGGGTATAAGTTTTGTTGTGAGTGTCGGCAAATCCATCGGCAATCGTGGGGTCGTGTGTGGCAGGATCCTTGTCGTCAATGTCCATCCCATCATTAAAGTCATCATCGTCATCCGATTCGTGCTGGATGCTAACGTTGCCCAAACTCTTTCCTCCAGTGTGTCTCCCGAAATAGCTAGCCCGATTATCGTAGCTGGTCCTCGATTGTCGCTGTCCCAAACTCCTCTTACTCGTCAGGGGCTCGCGTGCAGGAAGAGACGCAAAGTTGAGGCTGCTTTTCCGAACAACTGGGCGGATGGGACTTGAGCCTTCGGAAGGCGACCTTGCCTCTTCTGCGTGGTCACCTTGCAGATCCTCGTCGGCGTCAGGCGCCTGCTGCTCTTGAGCTTCCGAACGAATGGGCCTAAGAGGCGATGATCTCTTCGGGGACGAATCGTATGCGAGACGTGCCTTCTGGGGCGAAATAATAGGGTATGCCGGGATTTCCTTCATCGGGCTTCGGGCTGGTGACCCGTGAGGTGTCGTCGAACTTGTCTCGTGAGAAACACTGTGAACTGCACGTGTTGTTTGCTCCTCCCTCGCGGTTTGGAACGTCATAGTTGGAGACTGCATGGCCCTCGTGGCCGTTGGACTTTGTGGGTCGACGGGTTCATCTTCCAGAACACCAACGTGGTGGTTTCCATGAGTCAATCGAGACGGGCTATAGGCCTGCATGGGTTGAGTCGATAAATCCCCATCAATGGCATCTTGTGATTGGCTTCCATAATAGCCCGAGTCCGCTGGGAGTACATGTTTCGACGGCTGTGGGCGGGGAGATGGGACGGGTTTCAACGGCGAGGGATTTCTGACAGCAAGGGGGTTTCTCATAGGGGAAATCTGACGTCTCGGCGACTGCAACCGGTTGAGTTGATGGGCAAAGGGAGTCGGAGCGCCCTTGGAGGCGGATGAAAAGACATCTGACAAGGGCTGCAAGTCATTAGAAAAAACGGCCGCGCCAAGAGTAGACAAACATCACCCAACTTACAACTCGAGGCTCTCCATTATTGAGCTTCCGGGTGGTTCGAGGGGTTTTTCCTCTCAGCTTCCCGGGTGTTTTGAAGATTTCAGCAACATTGCTGTGCAGTACATGTCAGCGGTGTGCTCGGTGGGCCGAAGACAGGGAGGTTCGAGCCATGAGGGCTTACATCTCGTTCTCATTGAAGACGTCGGCCATGTGTTCGTTCAGCCAGTCAACGTCGTTATGGGCTGAAAAGGCAAACTCTTGAACCTCCGCCTCAGCGAAGCTTAAAGCAGAAGCTCGCTCGTCCGTGATCCACGACGCCGACCCAACGGGGACGCGTGCTCTTCGCATCGCCGCCATGCTGATCAACTGTCGAGGGACGCGCGAATTTCCGTTATAGCGCTATGGATTCGTAAAAATTAGACAGTCTCGTCATTGGGGTCGAGTGCCAAAGAGTCTTCGTAGCGAGAAAAGGCGTGTCGGCAGGGAGGGTTGACCAACACGAAGAGCTGACTTGACGAAGTCCAGGTTGTCGGTGGGAATTCGGGATAGGTAGAAGTTCAGCCCGGTGCTTTGTTTTGGTTGCATCCCAATTAGGACAAGCGCGTCCAGCTTCTCTGCCTTACACTTATGCTACCTACGCCAAGAACGGCGGAGTATCACGTGATGTGTGTATTACGGAATACAACGTAAGTACCTTCGTACCTTAGGTGGGGGAATATCCGATAAGCGTGCTGCTTATCGCAACCGGGGGAACAGCGCATTTGTTTACTTTCGTCGCGCTCTTGGTCCCATAAACACTGAACCAACGACACAACAAGAGCGGGGTGGCATCCAACTCAACCAGCATGAGGGTCATAGAGGTCATTATAGACGTACGTCTTGAGATCGCTTCCTTTTGCCGATTCTCCTCCCTCTTTCCTTACTGACAGCTGTATAGGGCTTCAAGTCGTATGCCGTGCGAACGGTGATTTCCGGATGGTGAGTAAACAGACCGACAAACCGACAAACCCTCTGCATAACGGACCACGCTCATGAACGACAGGGATGAGAGCTTCAATTCCATCACCGGCCTCAACGGCTCGGGAAAATCAAACATCCTCGACGCCATCTGTTTTGTTTTGGGCATTACCAATATGTCGACAGTGAGAGCGCAAAACCTACAGGTATGGAGCACGCACTGCCATGGAGCTGTTGCCGAGAGAGACACCAGCTGAACGTATAGTCAGGACCTTATCTATAAGCGTGGACAAGCCGGCGTGACGAAAGCGAGTGTTACCATCGTATTCGATAACCGGGACAAGAAGAAGTCGCCCATCGGCTTCGAGGAATACGCAACCATCAGCGTAACTCGACAAATCGTCCTTGGCGGAACGTCAAAGTACCTCATCAACGGGCATAGGGCGCAACAGCAGACGGTACAGAACCTGTTTCAGTCAGTGCAGCTCAACATCAACAATCCCAACTTCCTCATCATGCAGGGCAGAATCACCAAAGTCCTAAACATGAAGCCAGTCGAAGTCTTGTCCATGATCGAGGAGGCTGCTGGTACAAGAATGTTCGAGGATCGGCGCGACAAGGCACTCAAGACCATGGCGAAGAAGGATATGAAGCTTCAGGAGATTACAGGGCTCCTTCGGGACGAGATTGAGCCGAAGCTGGAGAAGCTGAGAACAGAGAAGCGCGCGTTCCTCGATTTCCAACAGACGCAAAACGACATGGAGCGGCTGACGAGGGTCGTGGTGGCACACGACTACGTCAAGTTCCAAGAGCAGCTCGCGCAATCCGCCGCCGACCTAGACGGCAAGAAACAACGCAAGAAGGACCTCGAGCACTCCGTGGCGCGTCTAAAGAGCGAAATCTCCCACCTAGACGAGGACATGGAGAGGGTTCGTGCGCAGCGGGACAAGGAACTTAGAAAGGGCGGCAAGGCCCAGGCACTCGAGGATGCGGTCAAGAAGCATTCGAACGAGCTCGTGCGGCTCGCCACGCAGATGGATCTCAAGCATTCCAGTCTTACCGAGGAAGAAGAGAAGAGGTCTGCCGTTGAAAAGACGGTCGCGGAACTGGAGGCATCGCTCCAGGAAAAGACCAAGGCTTACGAGAAGATCAAGGCCAAGTACGACACGGCCAAGGAGCAGGTTGAGAAACAGAGGGAAGAGGCCGAGTCCAAGGAGGAGCTGCTCCAGTCGTTGCAAACCGGCGTCGCTTCCAAGGACGGTCAAGACAGCGGCTACCAGGGGCAACTTCAGGACGCCCGGAACCGCGCCACCGCAGCAGTCACAGAACAAGAACAAGCGAAAATGAAAATCACCCACCTCGATAAGCGGCTCAAGGAGGAAGAGCCCCGTGCGAGGAAAGCCAAGGAGCAGAACGCGGGGCTTCTCAAAGATCTCGAGGGTTTGCGCGCACAACAGCAAAGGCTCGAGAAAGAGCTCGGCAGGTTGGGCTTCCAGCCTGGGCAAGAAGAGGATCTGTACACTCAGAAATCTTCCCTCCAGCAGCAGGTCCGGACCTTGCGACAGGAATCCGACGCTCTGAAGAGGAAAGTGGCCAATATCGACTTCAACTACGCGGATCCTGTGCCCAACTTTGACAGATCCAAAGTCAAGGGCCTGGTGGCTCAACTCTTCACCATCGACAAGAAGCACACCAAGGCGGGAACCGCCCTGGAGATCTGTGCCGGCGGCCGGCTCTACAACGTCGTCGTCGACACCGAGGTCACGGGCACGCAGCTTCTCAAAGGCGGGAAGCTCCGTAAGCGAGTCACCATCATTCCTCTCAACAAGATTGCGGCTTTCAAGGCGTCGGCACAGACGATTGCCACGGCGCAGCGCATTGCACCTGGGAAGGTGGACCTCGCGTTATCCCTCGTGGGTTACGACGAGGAGGTGTCTGCGGCCATGGAGTACGTTTTCGGCAACACTCTGGTCTGCGCCGATGCCGACACGGCCAAGAAGGTCACGTTTGACCCCAATGTCCGGATGCGAAGTATCACTCTGGAAGGCGACGCATACGACCCGTCAGGGACGCTGTCAGGCGGGAGCGCCCCGACCTCGAGCGGCATGCTGCTAACGTTACAGAAGCTCAATGGGCTGGCCCGGCAACTGAACCAGGCCGAAGCGGCCCTGAGGGAAGTCCATGCTACCATTACCCAGGAGAAGTCCAAACTCGACCATGCACGGAAAATCAAACAAGAACTCGACCTCAAGAGCCACGAGATCAAGCTAGCTGAGGAGCAAATCAGCGGCAACTCGTCGTCTTCGATCATCCAGGAAGTGGAGACAATGAAGGAGACCATTTCCCAGCTCAAGATTGACATTACCGAGGCGCGGAAGAGACACGCCGAAGCGGTGGCGGACGAGAAGCGTATCGAGAAGGACATGAACGACTTTGACAACAACAAGGACGCGAAGCTGGTGGAGCTACAGACGGCCGTCGACGAGCTGCGGGCCAAGTTGAACCAGAGCGCCACCTATATCAAGACGATGCAGAAGGAACTGCAAGGCGCCCAGCTTGACGCGGAGCAAGTCGCCGGGGACCTCGCCGCCGCCAGGGAGCAGCTCCAGGAAGTCGAGGTCGCCATCAAGGCACAGGAGCAGGACATCAAGGATCTCGTCCGGCAGCAGGCGCAGCTCAAGGACAGGCACGACGCGGTGCAGGCCGAGCTCGACGACGAGAGGGCCAAGCTGCACGGATTCGACGACGAGCTCCGCTCGCTGGAGGAAGCGAAACGTTCCAAGAGCGCGCGCATCGCCGAAGAGGGCCTCGACATGCAGAAGCTCGTCCACCAGGTCGACCGGTTCCACAAGGAACAGCAATCGGCGCTGCAGACGGTGGCGCGCATGGAGCAGGAGTACGAGTGGATCGCCGAGGAGAAGGGCAGCTTTGGGCGGGCCGGGACGCTGTACGACTTTAAGGGCCAGAACATCGCCGAGTGCAAGGCGACGCTGCGGAACCTGACGGACCGGTTCCAGGGCATGCGGAAGAAGATCAACCCCAAGGTGATGAACATGATTGACAGCGTCGAGAAGAAGGAGGTGTCGCTCAAGCACATGATGAAGACGGTCATCCGCGACAAGCGCAAGATTGAGGAGACGATTGTCAGCCTCGACGACTACAAGAAGAAGGCGCTCCAGAAAACGTGGGAGAAGGTGAACGGCGACTTTGGGCAGATCTTCAACGAGCTGCTGCCGGGTAGTTTTGCCAAGCTGGACCCCCCCGAGGGGAAGAGCATCAGCGACGGCCTGGAAGTCAAGGTGTCTCTGGGCAAGGTGTGGAAGGAGAGCTTGACTGAATTGTCCGGTGGGCAGAGGTACAGATCCCGCCTCTTTTGTTTTGTCTTTATTATTTTCGATGGACTAACACGCTGGAACCTAGGTCTCTCATCGCCCTGTCGCTGATCATGGCCCTGCTTCAGTTCAAGCCGGCACCCATGTACATCCTCGACGAGGTTGACGCCGCGTTGGACCTGTCGCACACACAGAACATTGGCCGGCTCATCAAGACGCGGTTCAAGGGATCGCAGTTCATCGTCGTCAGTCTAAAGGACGGCATGTTCCAGAACGCGAACCGCATCTTCCGCACCCGGTTTAGCGAAGGCACAAGTATGGTGCAGGCTCTGACACCTGCAGACTTGAAGTGACGATATGCGCTGTCGTGGGAGCGTGTATGTGCGTATATTTAATGTGTTTTAAGGATGGGCTGCCGCGATCAGGGACGGGCGGGTGGGATACCCAGGGACGCATGTTCGGCAAAGGGAGGACTGGATGGCTGATGGCTGGAATGATCATGGGAATAATGACTAGGTGTTGTTTTTGCCTGCGCTCTTTATACCTCTCGTAGTTGCAGATGATTTCGATACACGAGTTGGATTTCCTGTCCCAACTACTCGTTAGCAACGCATCCTCACTCCATGCGCAGCGTCTGAGCCTGCGTCATTGCTTGATGTAGAGGTGTTCGCCCGCGGCCAGGACGTCCATCTCCATCCCGACCTCTACCCAGGTCCGCAAATCCTCACGCGGCACATCTCCCGCATCCTCGAATAGGGGACACATTTGCATCCCTAGGCATCCCATTAACGGCGCGCCGGCATCGACACTGCGATGTTTCCGCAGCGACCTGTCCGGTTCGACGGGGTGTCGCACGCCGGTAGCAGGGTCGACGTTGGGAAGCTTGCAGCGGACGGTGCGACAAGAGACGTGGAAATCGACGTTGCTGAGGCTTGAGGATCCCGGGTTGAAACGAATCGATTTCCATTTCTCTTCCTCGTAGGCGGCGGCCCCGGAAACTAAGGGTCAAAAGTCAGCTATGCTCCTTCAGTGTGCTTTGGGAGATGATCGTACTTATGATGTTAGCTCGAAAGCGGGCGATGTCGAGGCGCTTGAACTCCTGGTCCTTGGCAACCATGGAATCCAAGTCCTGGAGGCTGCTTAAGCTCATAAGATGGAGTGGATACTGCGTATGTCTGGTCAGTCCTGGCTTTTCATCTTATACACAATAGTAATCTTGGATAGGTGGAAAGAGAAGGGCGAGTGATCCGACGTACAGCATCCTGGAAGCCAACAATAGGCTGATACTTTGCCTCCTCGCGCCTCGGTGCGCAACGATACACCTCTCTTTGCCTCTCCGGGTCGATTCTGAAAAGGCCCAGCGGGTTACTGACACCCAAATAGAGTCTCAACTCTTTTGGCAGCTCGGAGCCCAAGTTCAATGCTTCGACGACGTCCCTCCAGATGCGCACTTGTTCATACTTGTACCCCCTCGCCTTGATATCCGCTTCCGACGGGAAGCCAGCGGGGATCAGGACCTCCTTTTCCGGAACGGCGGCCCATCCCCGGGCCATCTTGGCCGCTACGAGAGACATGAAACCTTTCAGGCCAAGGTCGCGCCAGGGGAACCGGAGGACAATCCATGGCTCCTCGTCCCGTCCGTCGCTCTTCGCCTCGGCCGGGCGGTTTTTCTGCTTTTCCGGGTCCGGGACCCAGACGTCGACCTTGACGTTGGCCAGCAGTGCGAACTGGCGCAGCGTGATGAACTCCCACGAATGCATCTCGGCCGCCGCCGCCGCCTTGCCATCCTCCGTTACAGCTTCGCCCTCGGGGGCGCTACCGGGGAGGGGAAACTTGCTCCGAAGCTGCGCAAAGGTGTATAGGCGGTCGAACTCGAGACCGCTGGGCAGCACCCGGGAACGGGTGACCTCGATACCTCTGCACGACTTCACGGGGTAGACGCATAGTGCCTGGATGCTTGGTTTTTCGTTACCGGAGGCATCGCCGCGGTGCCGGGCCGCAAACTGGTCCTTGAGATTGCTTTCCTCTGCCGACAGGCCCAGGCGGGTATGAGTCCGTTCTAGGGCGTCGGCGTGGGTGGCGGGGACAGGGGGGAAGAGGTAGAGGAACGGGATGATGAAGCCGAGGACGGTGATGATGGGAAGGAAGACAAAGGCGGAGAAAAGATCTGGGTAGGTCTGTGCTAGGCTGCCGCTGCCAGCGCCGGGCAGAGTGGTGTCGACGACCGTCATTCCGTGTAAGCCTGTGAGTTGGAAAACGGTGTGTAATACTCTGTATACTCGTAGAGCGAGCGATACACCTACTGTTGGGCACCGTGCGTGGTTGCTTACTCAACCCAGACATTTGTCAGCTTCTTACGATGCGAGATGTGAAAGTCACGTGACATTTTAGATAATAACAGAGAATCCAAGTGGTACGTATCCGTATTAGTCCGCAAGTCGACGAAGCACCAATCCCAGAGAAAATGCCGACAGATATTCCAAGCTCCATGGCAGCATTTTCGATAAACAACAACAGAAGGACTCTAGATTCCCGAGGTCAGAATCTTGTTGAGAATCCTCCGTAAGACAGAACGAAGTTGACTCGGCGATGCATCACCTCGGGGACCACAGCTGCTTCTTTGTCATGTGTGGCAGCTTGGCTGCCGTCGCCCACCCCGGCTGCTGAATATCCTCCATCTTTCCCCCAACCAGCCTTGAGCTACACAACACTAGCACACCTTGCGCGTAGGAGAGGAGGATGCAAATATAGAATCCGGCTGATCGACATGATTGTGGGTGGGCCTATTACAATGGATAACAACCCACACCCTTATTGATTCATGCACTTTATCACGTTGCAGCATGCATTGCCGCCCGCGGACATCGGACGAGGTCATTCACCTGGCCAGACCTGCAAGCCCTCGACCGACCGACCTGATTGACTGAGGGCTTGGTTGAGAGGAGCGATATCCCGGAAGATGCACTGCACGAGGCTGATTCTATGGTGTCCAACTGCATGGGCTCATACGGCTGTTCATGCTTCGGCCATCCTCCCGGTCTCAGACACCGATGCAGGCAACTTGGAATGATACGCATAATGTTGGTTCATCTCAGTATGAGACATCGGGGGGGTCATCGAGCCATCTCGCTGGCCTCACGCAAGAAGACGGAAAGAGAAACCCTGGTCATAGGTTGAATGGGGTCGATTGACGCGAGACCGAGATGCTTGTTGATTAGAATGGGAGGTCCGCCTTCTTTTTTTGATCGGATCCGCAGCCTCTAAAGTGGAAGAAATGTGACGAGGTCTGAAGAAGAGGGGTGATTCGGTGGTTGGTTGGACGATATTTTCATCCCCCCTTCTCCTCTCCCCTGATCTACAAAGTATACACGAGGCCGCACGGGCCTTTCAAAGGCCGTTTAAATACTGTAGATCGTAAAGCTTTCTTTCTCCTCGACCATCACCAACAACTAGGTATGTACCTATTATAGACCACGATCACGACCCAGCGGGGGGAGGAGGATAGGGATACAAGGTACTTACATAAGGTACCGGCCTCAGTGGGTAAGTGTGTGCGGTACCAGACAAGTCGAGACCTGACCGAGTCCGATCCAGCCGGAATATCACCATGATCCGGGCTTGCCAGATGATGATAGAATATACGCGGCATTTCGGGAGCGTTGGAGGCTGGAATGCCTCGTGGCATCCATGCGATCGGGCCGATGTGGTGAGACTCGGCGATGGTGATCATGGTGCTGGTGATTGACAGGATCAGATTGAGTCTCTATGTATCTGTTCAATTCTTCCCTCCGACTCGATTCGGCCGCCACGATACCCACCATGCCCTGAACTGCGCAGCAGGTACCTAGACAGAGGTTGCAGTCTGCAGGTGAGGTGTTCTGTCCTAGACTGTACTTGCACGGGAGCATCGAAAAAGAAAGACATGGCCCATGAGACCACTGATAGAATGGAGCCAGCATCTGCAGTTTTAATAGGTAGCTATGGGACCTGGACTTCATGCAAGCGGAACCTACAGGGGATGTTCCGTACCTTGACCGAAGTTTTGTATTGGACGATGTACTCCGTAGGCCATTGTTGATAGATCGGCGTCTCCAGTGTCCAACGTTCCGCGTTTTTTGTATCCATACAACGTACACGCTAACCCATCTACCTACCTTAACCTACGTCGTACCTTGGCAACCCCATCTTACCATACCTACAGCATAAGTTTAACCGGAAGCACGTTGTATGGAGATGTACGCTGTACTGAGTATGCAGTTCCTCTTGTTCTACCAACGCATTTACCTAGTAGTTTCCGCCAACATGGCTCAATTACGACTCACAGGGGATTGTCCCAAGAGGAGCAAAACGGGCCAGTACGAAGTACGTTGTACACTAAACGCTTTGTCTCATATGGGCGTTAATTAAGGCCAGCGCCACGCCACGTTGAAATTGACGGATGCTTCGTCACCTTGACGATCTTCCTTGATGAGACGTGCCGAGTCGATCATCGATCCTCGATCCCTTGACATGTCAACGGGAACGAGAAAAACACCTCCCGCTTGACGCTTGACAGGGTGGGTATGATGGCGTGCCCGGGTTCCTGGAACCCTTGTCACCTCCCCAAGGTGCGTTCCCAATGTGGACAACCCCGCTGGATTGGTTACTGAGTGCCATGTACAACGTATGTACCTGTACCTACGACAATTACGGTGTACATACGAAGTACAGCGGAGCTTGGGCCAGGTCCGGGGCTCCGGTTTCCTTTTCCGTGGTGAATTTTGGCGCAAAGGTCTGCTTTGTGCGTGTGTTTTTTCATTGCTTACCCTGATTTCGCGTCCACACATTTCGCCTTCCGACCTTGACCCGGTCCACTCGAGTTTTCTCCAGCGTCTTTTCTTCCCCCTTTCTCCGGGGTTCACGGTAATGACGCTAATTACATTGTAATGATCTCCCAACATCCCGTGAGTGTGATATATCGGCAGAATGTGATCTAATCATCCCATTCTCCAACAGGTTAGATGCTCCTTGGGCCGGAGGTACCAGACCAACAGCACACACACAACGATAACCACAATCACCCAACGGCACGGGTTAGCTATTTGGCACCCCACCCGTGTGTCGATGCAATCTTCTCGGCCGGCGACTAAAATAGATCTAGATCCTACATGCGTTCGAACGGTACGCTGTATGGGCCAGAGTAATTACATCGTACCATGGAGAGCACGACGCATGGGGATATACATACGTTGTACTATTGATTTCCTCCATGCCATGCATCATGCAGGATACGGGGGTCTTCGAATCCAGGCAAGAAGGGGCGTTCTCCGCCTTTCGAAGTGCGCCGTTTGCGCGGGCGAGAGGACGATCCTCGCATCTGCCAAGCACGTTAACGCCGAACCGTCGCACACATCGTTCGAGAGCCCCATGCCCGGTGGGTGCCAATCCCTGTTCAGCAACCCCCCCGCAGGGGAACGCCACGCCGCTTCTTCCAGCTACCTATTAACAGCTCGAGCACACGGTGATCCGTGATCCCAAGACGCGCCGCATGGCACTAGTGGTCCCTACTGGGAGCTCCAGCAGTGATCCTTGTGCGTGGTTTGCCCCTCCCACCCCATTTTCCCGTCACTGTTGTCCAGCAGATTGGCCTTTCCTACCTCACCTTGCCTGTTTTTCTCCCGCCCTTGACGCTCACTACCTACAACGTACTTACGTGCGGGAGGCGGGCAGGCATGCTCCTGTGGCTCTGCTTGACAGTCTGTGGTTGCTTACTTTCTAGGAATGGCATTACTCATGGAGCGGTGTGGACGCAGCACCGAGATACGAATATTCCCTTCTTCTTCACCACTTTTGGACCAGCGCCCGGTAGTTTCCCATTGCTCCTATTGACTCATTAGTGAATGGTAGCCTCGTTGTCGACGACGTGGCTTTCTTGGACTTTTGTTCACAATTTCCATCCGCTTCAATACCACCATACCTCACACCCTGCACCCTGCACGGCACCACCTGCAACCTACGACGAGACCGACCGACCCATCAGTTGAACGTACCGTACCCCATCTCCCGGGCTTCGAGAAGCGCTTCGTCCCGCGATGCGCCTCGTAACAAATTAAACAACCCCCCTTTCTTTTTCATCGTCTCGGTATGTCGATGTACCGTGACTTGGCTCCGGACCGGTGAACAGTTCGTTCAGCTACAAAGTATATCCCTGCTTGTACGTCGGACGGGATCTTGCGGTTTTTCCCTTCTGCCGCCGCACACACCCCCTTCCTAGGCACTCTCTATCCCTCCGACATCATACATTGCGAGTCGCCGTACATTGCAGGCAACAATCGGCTTCCAAAGATTGGGCAACCCCGCAAATCCGCCAACGAAGCTCTCGGCCTGTTGAACCTTGTTCTACCAAGTGCTCACTCGTCGACTCTTCTGCACCAGGACCGACAGGACAGCCAGCCCGGCTATTATCTCCACCTTTGTCAAATGCCTTGCGGCACTTCTGTCGAGGACCTGCACAATCCACGGTAAAAGCATTCGGTAAGTGGCCGTTCAATCTCTCCGATTCCGACCTGCCCTCATTTCCCCATCTTTTCCCATCTTCGTTTCTTCCTCCCTGTTTCCCCTTCCGTCGTTCAAGACGCGCTGTATGGTTTCCTGGCTGGTCAAGGTCCTATAGCCAAGCACCCGAGTTGTGCTTGTTTGCTAGGGGATCCCGCGTGGGCTGGTCGTCCTAGGACTCCCATGTACGAGGGTATCATGCTGTGGCATACAGAAACAAAGAAGACTTGATCTATGGATTTCATGAGAATCTCCCTCGCCGGAACCCTACATGCCACATTCGCGCACAGTACACGAAAGAAAGCCGCCGTAATATTAAGTGCTAATCTTTCCCAAGTAGATTTTGCCCACCTGCCGCCCAGGTTACTACTCTCCTGCTCTGCCCTGCGAGTGGCAACTCATACGAAGGACCACTACCACAGCTCGCCGTCGATTGAGCTTCCCTGACCGCAGTAACTGGAAAGGCTTACTACAACGTACAGCTTTCGACGCTCGACGCTTTTATTGGGGGCCAACCACACGGGGCCCAAAACCGTTCGAAAGCACACGCATTTGACTCTTTTACTTCTCTCGACTTTTGCCTCCCCACCCCTTTTTCCCCCTTGCACCAACACTGTCACCTCGCACTCGGCTTGAACAGGTACATTGCTTGTCATTGGCCGAGACCATCTTTGCGCGAACCAGTCGTCGTCGGCATTGCTACTGCACCTGTCTTGGGACCTCGCGCCCACGAACCAAGCTTCAACACTGGACGAGAACAGCTTCCCCTCGCCATTCAACCATATTGCGCTGCATGTTTTTTTTTTCTTTTTCCTTTCTTTTTTTTCTTCCTTTCTTCCCCCTTGTCTTTTTTCTTTCGGACCTTTCTCTCGCCCTCCGACGCATGTCCAAGTCGATTGGACAAATATCCGTAATTGTACCTCATAGACGAGGTTCCTGGAAGAGTTAAAAGGGTTCCATCGGCTGTCAAATCCAGCTTCTGTCAGCTTGCTCTGCCCTGCAGTCCGCACGTCATCGCGGGAACCCGACTCGTCAGGCGACTCATTTTCCTCATTGGATCTGTTGTCCGTGCAGCACCTACAGATTCGAAAAGGTCGGCCGATCATTGAGCAACGTATTCTGGGTCCCGCTGAATATACCCCCGTCTGCCCATCATGGGTGACTACTACCACCACTTCCTAGCCTCCATGTCGGGGGCTGGCCAGAATTCGACAAAGACCCCACAAGAGGCTTATCCCTCGCCGTTTTCTATTGCGCAACCGTCCACAGGGATCCCGATAACGTCTTCTTACCAGCCGCCCGGCTACCTTCCTGGGCTCCATGAGCCACTTGTTTTTAATCCGTCTAAATCGCATAAAGTGCGACGGAAATCGGCGCCTGGCATTGAGCATGTCAAGCACAGGCGCACTCGATCTGGGTGCTTCATGTGTCGGAGTAGGAGGGTGAAGGTAAGTTCCGCTACCATTGCTTCACGAGTTTCATCTGTCGGCGCCCCTGACGCTTTTTCAAGTGCGATGAGACTCGTCCAATCTGCGAAAGTAGGCCATCCCTCCCCGTATGATCTTCTCCAGGGCCGCTCAAGTTGACCATGCCCAGGATGTCGAAAAGGGAATAGAGAATGTATCTATCCAGATCCCCCGCCGGGTAAAAGCACGACATCTCAGAGTTCTACCCCGAAAGAGACGACAGGGACTGCTCCTATGCAGCGGCCGAGTCCAAGCTCGTCTCTCGAAGTAGACGATTTGGAAGAGGACCGCGGGCTGGACACTGCCTTGGAGACAATACCTGACCAAGAGGAAGGGGAAGACACACACAACGAGACTCTGCCCTCGAAAGCATCCGTCCTGCGGCCTTCATCCAGTGCATCATCGTCGCGCAACCCCCAGAAACATGCTGTACGCCAAGCCTCCGAGACGCCGTCTCACGCATCCCATGAAGGGAACAAGAGCTCTCCCGCGACGTCTGTCGGCACCAGCGCCGGCTACTCGGCAGGCACGCCACCAGCACTTGATATGCCAAATATATCATCTAGCAGCCGTGCTGACTGGTCTCATCTTCCCGCGAGCATGCAACGCTACATGGACTACTATCATCACAACATCACACATCACCATTACTGTTTTGTCTTTGACGGGCATGACTTCATTCACAACACGCTTCCACAGTTGGCTCTGGGGAGCGAACCCTTGTTGAACGCTGTGGTGGGCTTCTCAGCCTATCTCTACACCCTCGAACACAACACCGACGGGGACATAAACGAGTTCCTCCAATACTATAATAAAAGCGTCACTCTGCTCATCAACTTTCTGAAGAGGAAAGAAAGGCACACCATTCATACTCTCTTCACCATATTGCAGCTTGCTACGATTGAAGTGAGTTTTCGCGTTACCGCTTCACACTGATTTGGCCCTTGTTCCTTACAACACGCAAGGCCGACTTTGTACTGACTTGAAAACAAAACAAAAGGAGTACCTCGGGGACTGGATCAACTTGATGGCCCATCAGAAGGCAGCACACGAACTACTCATAACGCTTTTCACTCCACAGTCGGCCATGGAAACTGTCCTGGGTAGAATGGCTGTTTCATGGTATAGCCGCTTCGACGTATTCGTTGCCATCATGGGCGGTTTTCCAACATCCCTCTCCAACGAATGGTTCACGGCGTATGCAGACTACTGCCAGACGCAGATACTGTTGAATGCCGACAATCCCCAAACCCGATTACACTGGAAGATTGACAAGGAATCATCGGTGCTGCGTGTCATCTCGAGAGAGATGTCCATGCTATACGCAAGGGGGAGCAGGGGTCAGATCTCGCCCGAAAGCTTCGAGGCCGAGCACAGCCGGATCCTGAAGCGTATCTTGGATTGGAGGGCGGGATGGGACGGCGAGCTGATCGATCCGGACTTCCTCGTGTCCGACTTTAGCTACGGCCCGCCTCGCGACGAGTCGGACATTGTCGACCCCTATACACCCGGTATTCTCTACATGGAACCTCTGTTCGCGGTAACGAAGCTGATCATCGGCTGGACGTCCATGATAATCATGCACCAATGTCAGTCTCCTACGGCCGATCGAGAGAAACTGTACGCCGAGTTGCGCGAACATTCATATAATGTCTGCGCCGCCGTCGAGCTCCTGGGTCGTTGGCCTGGGAGTCCCAAGGGTAGCTTGATTGCGGCACAAGCTGTCGTGTCCATGAGTGCAATCTTTCTTCCGAAGGATAAGAAGCACAGCAATTGGTTCCGTCGCAAGTTTGCCTTGATCGAACGGAAGGGGTGAGTCTTGAGCGCTGGTCCCTTCACCCCATCCGCGTCATTGTTTAGATCATACACGCTAACATGTCCTCGTAGATACATCCATCCTATCAACGTACGGGTCAAGATGGGCGAGATGTTTCGGGAACCCTCCTGCGCACGATGGTGGTTGCCCAACGACGAAGGATACACTCCCGTCCTGCAAGCCGTGCGAAGCCTCGCCGACGAACGGAATGCCGCTGCTATCAATGCCCAACAGGAGAACCTCAGGGAAGTGCGCCACATCTTTGCCAAGCTTGACATGAGCGGCTCAGGGGACGACTGAGGCGGCGAAGGAGAAGGAAGAGAGATAATTATTAGGAACTGATGGTTAAGACGAGGGCCAGGAGAAACATATTTTGTTTTCCTGGGTCTCTCGTCGCCGAGTAGGAAAGGCGCGGCGCATGCGGGAGCTCTTTACCTGTCATCAGCCCTTCGTCGGGTGAAACACGTCGGCGATAGTAGTTGGAAACCTCTAGCAGAAGCATACCAAGACCTCGATGACGACGTCGTAGTCTAGAGCCCATCACTGCTCAGCTGCGCGTGTTGAAAGCAGGCGCCAAGTCTTTGGAGCGAAGTGATCCACGTCGGTGACCATTTTTCGAAGAGTCGTCTTCATCAATCTCGGACACGAATGTACATAGGCCTCCTATAGACGACGGGACATGAATGTACATAGGCCTCCTATAGACGACGGGCTCCTAGATTTCGCCTAGACAGATCGGAATGCAGGGATATATCCACGGCACCCTGTCTTTGTGTTGCATATTATTTACGAGATACGGGCACCCCCCAATTTATGGCCAAGACGCTTCCGCCAACTAGCTCTCCTTCTCATTATCCTTCTCCTGATTTTCCTCGTCGTCCTTCTCCTTGTCATTGGTCTCTGCTGGAGGCGGCTCGTCTGAGCCTCCCGCCTCTTCGCCAGGAGTCACGGCATCCTTTGCTCCCGCTGTTTCTTCAGACCCGTCGCTGGTGTTAACAGGCGGGGCACAATCCTCCTTGCTCACTCCGGCGTCGTTTGTCCCTTCTGGCCCTTCATCTTCTTGGACAATGGCATCGTTCCCGATATCATCCCCTTCCTCCCGGGGACTAGGTCCAGTGGAGGGTTCCGGTTCCGGCTCCGGTTTCGATTCCGGTTCTGGCACTGGCGCATCTGTGGCCGGGGTTTCGCTCGTCTCGTCCTTTCCAACCTGCTGGGTCGAGCTGTTGTCGTCGTTCTTTGCGGGAGACTCGCCCTCGGACGACGTTTGTTGCGCCTCTTTCTCCTCCCCGTTCCTGGACAGCTCGTTATCGTCGGCAGGGGATGGGTCCCGAGATGAGGCATCGGCCACGACCTCCTGCTCCACGATGACGGGAACCTCGGCGACCTCGTATTCCTCCTGGGCGGCCGCCGGAGTAGATATGTGCAAGTTCTGTAGCTTGCTCGTCACGTCGTGGTCCTCCTCCTCGGTTTCCATGACAGTGGTCACAGCACTGCCGGTCGAGGGACTGGCTCGAATATGTCTCCTAGTATTGTTCCTGCCGAGAGACTGGTGGCCATCGTCGCCGATGCCGCCCACCGCCGCCAGTGGCTGCTGCTGCTGCTGCTGTTGTTGATGTTGCTGTTGTTGACGATGGAGAGGTTTCGCGATGCTAAGGGGCTGGATCGGCTTCTTCGCCTCGCTAGCGTCACGCGCCCCGCCTTCATGGGCAGAAGCGGCAGTGTCCAATCCTTCGGCCTCGGGGGGCAGCTTGTAGTTCTCGGCGGGGAGCAGGTCGTACATGTCGCAGACGGTCTTGAAGAAGACGTAGAGGCCGGACTGGTTCTCGATGTTCCAGAAGACGGCGCGGTGCTGGAACCAGGCGTGGGCGAAGATGCGGTGGAGGCGGCGGAAGACGTTGACGAGGTTCTTGACGGCGACGCTCTTGTTGTGGGCGTCGGAGGAGACGACGAAGCGGCTGGGGAAGATCTTGGGGTCGGTGACGACGTTGGCGGCCCAGTCGAGGGTGTGGCAGCAGTAGTCGATGGCGCAGCAGCTCTTGGGCTGCTCGTGCACGGCGCAGAGGAACTGCCATTCCGACGCGCGCATCTCCGGACACGTGTGGGCGCTGCAGGGGGGCGCGTCGAACAGGAAGCCGACGATGAGGGAGTTGCACTGGGCGATGAGGAAGCGGCAGAGCTCGTAGAGCCAGAGGGTTCGGTCGATGGAGGAAGGGGGTGTGGCGAGCTGGATGGCCGTCGCGCGAGTAATCGCTTGGGTGTTGCTCTTGGTATGGTAGAAGTGGAGGGCGGCGAGATGCTCTTGGAGCTGGAATGCAGAATCTAGCTGTATAAGGGGTAGGCGAGGTGTCCTTTGTTAGCGGGACGGTACGCTTTTCAGAGCAAGATGCGATAATAAGCGATGGCAGGCGGGTCAAGCGAAAGAAGGACAGAACTGAAGGTTCCGGACTAGGGGAGGGAACGCACTTCGTTAAGGGAAACCAGCGGCGGACCGGCCGCCATATCGTGCGCCTTGGTGCCCGGGTGAATGCGGCGTTTTGAATTCGCATCAAGCAGCGCCTGTTCCAGCTGGGAGGCTTGACGGCCTGCCTCGGTGCCCATGGCGGGTGAAGGAGGCCCGATCTGGTCCTCGGCCGGCGGAGGAGGACTCGGTAACCTGGGAGAGCTCGGGGTCATTGTCACGACGGGGATACGAAATAGAGCTCTAGGAGAGCCCTATCTATCCTTGAAGGACTCGCTTCCTTGGAAACGAGGCTCGTTGGGTTTTATCGCACAGGCTGGCCGCCAATAGAACGGAATCTAGTGTGTGGTTCCGGGACCGGAATCACCTCGACGTGGACTGTGTATGTAATGATTATTAATGACTATGGTCGTCGATCGTGATATTGTATTTTTGTATTTGTCGGAGGCCGTGCACAAATATGTACGGAAGAGAGGCTCGGATCAACTAAGTTCCGAGCCAAAAAGCCATAGCAAAATCCAGTGTCTCTGCAGGCAGTCATAGATCTAGATGATACATATAAGATATCTTATTAGCAAAGTTATAATTACTGGTCTTAATCGAGTAGTTAAAATGATCTGACGATTAAATGAATCCAAGGCGTTAAATTAATCCAAAGACGTCAAATTGATCCACGGCGTCAACTTGATGACGTTAGGTACCTAGTTTGCGACCGTAGCTACAGTACGAAGTACACTACACTACACGTACAATGTCAAGTAGGTAGGAAGGAATGGGTCTGTGTTAGAACTACGTAGCAACTACCTACCCGGATTTGGGGGACAGAGCCCCATGACTGGTCAGACTGTCGACAGTCTTACCAGAACATCATGTTGACAGCTGACCTGGCTCTTGCCAGAGCAAAATCCTCTGTTGTTCAAGCTCTGATTTACAACCACCCCCTCCCGCGTAGGTACAGTCGGACTATCCTGCCTCTAAACAAGGAGCGTACACATACGTTGTACCGGTACTGCCATTTGGGTGTCTCTATAATCATTACTGGGGTTTAATCTAGTGTCATTTTTTTGGGTGAAAATGAAAGTTGATACACATTGTAATCCGTCCTGCCGGCTGCCGTATAATATCTCCCTAAATCCGAATAAAGAGCAGTGTATAATAGTAATAGTAATAATAATAGTAATAGTACTAATAATGATAATAATACTAGTAATAGTAGTTATAGTATTGGCGCTCTGCTAGTATTTCCCTTAAAGCATAAAGCTTTAACGAGTAAGTTTAACTCCTGTCTATAAGCTATATATTAGTAGACTAAACCACTACGATTTAACTTGCTATTATAAAGATCTAACTCTTTACCTTAAGAATCCAACTTATTACTATAAGAATTAACTCGTTACTATAAGAATCCAACTCATTACTATAAAAATCCAACTCACCACTATAAAAATCCAACTCATCTAGTCGTATACGTACGTCGCGTGACCCCTTTGCCTTATTATCAGACAACCCATATCACGGCGCCCTAGAAATGGAAGGCACGCCGTAAACTGGAAGGCGCAATATATAAGCGAGACACCCGGTTACTCTATATAAGGTCAGGCGACCAGCACCCATAAGACTTTTCCTTTCCACCTTACCAAGCTTCAGGATTTTCTCCTTCTTTCACCCTTTTGCCTCAACAGCAACACCATCTTCATCAAGCACTGTAAGTCAGGTCCTATCGCTAGTTCTAAGCTGTGTATACAGCTTAAGAATTTTCTCGAGCTCTTGCATTGAAGTTGCATTGAAGTCGCGTTAGATCGCACGTTGCACTTTGCTATCAGCTTCTCTGCAGAACTTTGGCTAATAACACAAAAGCTCCTCGTCATCAATTTTTCAGCTTCTTCCATCAACTTGTGAGTTATCGCGAGACCCCCACCCCCCCCTTTTGTACGTGGCTTGGACTGACACAGTGGCACTCTAGCTGGTAGGTGCCTGGATGCGCCAGGACTTCCGCCACCAAAGTTACTGACTCTGTGACTCACAAGTCCTCACTGAAGCATTGGTTTTTAAACCCGACGCCCGTCATGTCTCAGTCAAGCATCAAGCTGAGACCGTCCCCCGTGTTTCGTCGTACACATCTCCGGAACCTTTCCGACACTATCAAGGATCCGTTTAGGCCTCGGAATCGCCTCACATTGAACCTTAGACAGACTGCGTCCATGGATTTCGGCGCTAGCATTGCCCTGTCAGGCCCAGCTCTGTCTGAGGTCACACACTACTACCACGGCCTGCCGTCTCGCCCACGTCTCGTCGCTCGCACCGGTATCAGCTGGGATGAGAACCCGCGCCAAGAACATTGGCCGTACCACAAATATCTTGCTCCAGTCCAAGATCACAAGATTGTTGAGCTCTGGAAGAATGGTCAGCTCCTTCCCGAGTTGATCATGAAATCTTTGGGTTCCTTCCCATGGATCGCCATCGATGTGCTCCGTGTGGGAGTTTTTCGTTATCATGAGCCTCTGCCTTCGGACGATACTCTTCCTGTCGTCATGTTAGTCACCGTTGAGGTGGGCCAGACTCAGTGGGCAATCGCTGATTTGATGGCGACGACTTGCAAAAGTGTTCTTGTGCAGTTTGGCATCACAGACGTCGAAGTCGAAATCAAGGAGTCCAGCTACTGTTGTAGCACGTCATCAGAGTCAGACAACGTGTCGGGCGTTGGCAAGGAGTCCTGCCGCCTCTATTCTGGTACCCCAAGTGTTTTCCAGAGTCCCCTTACGGAGCCTTTGCGTCATTTGAGTGACTGCATTGGGGCTCGCATTTGCAATGATGCAACATCAACGACCAACGGCACAAAGAGCATCTACCTGAATGTCGCCCCTACTGATCCTCATATCTGGATGTTCAAGCCATGCACTGCTATCCTCGCCTGTCGGCATGTCGTATTCCGAAGCAAAGAGGACTCGGGGGCGATCTACCACTGGGATGGCCAGGTCTCCACGAAACAATTCATCAGCCAGAACACTGGAGTCCCCGGCATTGAGAATACTGTCGAGAAGATACTTGCTGAAGAAACTAAGCTTAAAGCCGAACTTTCTTGGTTCTCTGTAAAGTACGGCCCAGGCGAATACGAAGATCGAAAACAGGCATTGGAGGATGGCGTCTACGAGATCGGTCTGGATGCCGTCTGTGCGAGGGAAGCTCGAAGCATTCTGGACATCACACATGAGGATACGTCCATCCGGGTCGGTCATGTTCTTTTCGCCCAAGAGTTTTCCACTGCATTCCCGAGAACTGCAACGTCAGCATCATCATCACAGCCGTCACCTCCGACTTACACCACAGGGCCGTGGCTCCGGGACTACGCCCTGGTTCAAGTATCGGACGAAGTCCATACGCGGCCTATAAAAAACCGTCTGCCGATCAGCTTCGATGATTTAGAAAAAAAGGCTCACCAAACAACCAGCAAACATCTTCGTCGACAATTTCGGCAGCGGTCGACGGAGGAAAATGCCGTCTTGTCCTCGGAGATTGTTCCCGAAGGCGAAGCTCTTTCGCCCGGGGGAATGATCGTGGGAAAATTCGGCTATCATGGATTGACATTCGGTGTCGTTAACGGAGTCGAATCCGTCATCCGCTCGCCAGGAATCAACAATGCCGCAGATGAGATTCCGGCCTGGGAGATATGTGTGATCTCCGCTACCAAACAATCTAGAGACCCCTTTTCCAAAGGTAGTGACTCTGGATCGGCTCTTTGGGATTTGACGGGTCGTGTTATGGGAATGATGACGGGAGGGCTGGGCGATTCGGAGACGTCAGTGGTTGATACGACGTATGTTAATAGTATCGAGCGGATCCTTCAGGACCTGGAGGACAGTGGCATTAAGGCAACTCTGGCTTGAGAGTTTCTGATTCAGAAGCAGAAGCCATGTGTTAGGTGAACGGATTGCTAAGAGGGAATTGTTATGGAGCAGTGAGATGGCTCTGGTCTGTAATATCCAGCGAAGCCTCTGGGCCACTGAGATCTCTTTGAAGTGAACTTTCATGTACTGCCATGTACTCCAGCGTCACGGTATATGTTTCGGCATCCCAGTGCCGTAGATAGCTTACCAGACGAGGATATTCGCCAAGTTTCTGGTATATTCGCAACAAATTGCCTTTTACGCTATTCGTATCTCCCCATGTCCCAGCAGAGGGGATCTAGGTGGTAGTTGAATTAAACTGCCATGAGCCTTTCTGGCCTACAGTAATAAAGGGAGGAGTGGCAGGGATACCTATTGCAACGGGAACACCTGCGCCGTACATGTAGATCTCAACTGCTCCTATGTATAGTCGGCAGTTTGTTGTTCCTCCTCCGGAATCTGGTGGTGCAGAAAGCCAGGTGGGGCAGCGACGCACGAATTCCAAAGACAAAAGCTGCAGTCAAAGTGTCAAAGGTACGTACCTATTATACTTCATCTTCATGCTTCCGCAGTTCGAAAGGTCGACGACTGAACAGACGGACCAGGAACCAAAGTCAGTAAAAAGAGCTTAACAGGTTCGCCAAGGTCTCATTCTTATTATTCATTCATTTTTATTCTTTATACGCCACTCAGATCCCATTCGTTCGTAGGTTTACTCGAGTCCATAATAGTCCTTTGGCAGGGTTCCCCGCCATTGAGCAAAGATGACCTTTGACGACGATGATGCCCCGCCTGAGCTCGTCCAGGCAACGCCTGCAACCACCGAAGAAGCCCACGAGGAGGACTCGGAGAAACAGCTCAAGGTACCGCTTACTATTGTAACGGGCTACCTCGGTTCTGGGAAGACTACGTTGCTCAATTACATCTTGACAGCTCAACATGGCAAGAAGATTGCTGTCATTATGAATGGTTCGTCCTCTGTGTTCATTTGAGACCTGGGAACTAAAGTCAGGCCCTTGATGGAATACGAGTTCGCTGACATGGCTGTAGAATTTGGCGACTGTAAGTGGGAATACAACTGGCCGAGATACGGCTCATATCTGACTTGACATCTCGGCAGCTGTGGATATCGAAAAGTCCCTGACGGTCAGCAAGGGTGACGAGCAGGTTGAAGAATGGCTCGAAGTTGGTAACGGCTGTTTATGTTGCTCGGTGAAGTGAGACGAGTCCATCTCTTTAAAAAACTTCTGGACTCTTGGAGGCAGCATGCTGACAAACGACCAAAAGGGACACGGGCGTCAATGCCATCGAGTCACTCATGGAAAAAAAAGGGGCCTTTGACTACATCTTACTCGAGACCACGGGACTCGCGGACCCGGGAAACCTGGCGCCGTTGTTCTGGATGGACGACGGTCTGGGCAGCACCATTTACCTCGACGGGATTGTGACGCTGGTCGACGCGAAGAATATTCTTCGCGAACTCGAAGACCCGGCGCACAAGACCACAATCGACGAGAGCCCGCTCGACGAAGATCACGACCACGGGCCGTTGATGACGACGGCTCACCTCCAGATCTCCCATGCCGATGTCATCGTCATCAACAAGTCGGATCTAGTCAGCCCCGAGGAGCTGCAGGCGGTAAGAGACAGGATCGAGTCCATCAACGGACTGGCCAAGATCCACGTCACGCAAAACAGCGAGATCCCTCAGTTGGAGGGCTTTCTGCTGGACCTCCACGCCTACGACGAGAAATCCGCTGTTGACTTTACTCGCAAGGGGCACAGCCATTTGGATCCAGTAAGTGCTACCTTGGCCTCGCCGCGGCCGGTAAAGGGCATCGTGGGTTGACAAGGCCTCCAGACAATCTCGACGGTATCGATACCCGTCCCACTACTGTCGCCAAACCAGGAAGAGAAGATCGACAAGTGGCTACGGAGCGTCCTGTGGGATCACCGGGCGCCTGGTCAGGATACGTTGTTGGAGGTCCATCGTTCAAAGGGGCGCTTGGTATTTGAGGATGGAAGTCAAAAGATCATCCAAGGAGTCCGGGAGATTTTTGATATCATCGACGCGCCTGTGCAATCAAGGGATACAGATGCACCTCGGCAGGGAAAGATCATTCTCATTGGCCGATGGTTGACGGATGTAGACTTTGAGGCGAGCCTTGCACGCGAGCTTGCTTCATAGGTATGTACCTACTCAGTATTCAATAGTTCATGAGATGTCCAGGGAGAGTTGGTGCGAAGTATGTCGGCCCAACTGATGCAGGGTGTTTGTGTCCTTGCCTCGATATCCGAGGGTATATTCTAAAGCTCGCGCCTTCGGGGTTTGTCGGGTTAGATTCTAGACAACAAAATATTGCCATGTCGGAGTCGAAGAACTCGTACGGAATAAACTCAGGGAGTGCATCCAAAGGACCTTGTTATCTGGGGCTTGGATGGTGACAAAGTGAAAGTGTAGTCCATCCATTAAAAAGGGCCCAAGGGACTCATGCGCACGGTCCACATTCATTACCCCATCAATACCCAGGTACTTCGTACGTCGTAGGCTTGAAGCCAATGTATTCGTACCTATCAGGTGTGGGGAACAACAGCACAGTGCAGCATGGCAGCAGACTAATGGGGAATGTACGAATAGTGTGAAGGTCGGCTTTTCCGTGCAAAGCCTCCAACACCATCCAGAGAAAGCGCCTCCAACAGCAAAGTCGCTGGCTTTTCGTATCGCTACCAGGCGTTTTTATGACACTTCCCGAATCTCCCGACGAACGCTGTACTCGAACATAGTCGTACACAAAACAAAACCGTCCATCACGACTGCGATAGCGAAAGTTACACTTGCCCCCCGAATCTGTCAGCCCCACCATAAGCTCAATCGCCTTTTGAGCCCTTCATGATGAATAGACCAGGTAGGCTTTGGCACCTCTTTTGCTTCCCCGGTCACCCGTCACCGCATACCTCGCCGTGGCCTACCTTCTTGAGCGCCCGTCAACGACCTTTTTCCTCTCCCGCTATGCGCGACCGAACGCCACCCTCCGAGACCACGGTTTCATCCCTCCTCGTCCGATCAGACCGGACCGGAACACATTGTACAACACGCTCCGGGATGAGCATTTTGGGGGAATGCATTCTTGCCGGGTGTTGGAGTCTTGGCTCCGAGCGTCCTGCCCAGAAAGAAAGAAACAAACAAACCCAATACCGAGGAGGGAACCGCTAGGTGCTACAGGAGGGTGAACGACACAGCGGTCCTGGGAGTCTTCATCTGTTGGCCACGTTGATTGCCTCGTCTCCGTCTCCATCTCCGTCGGGGCTTTTTTTTAGCCTAGACTACGCGACGACATGGCGCGCATACCTACTTCATTGTTCTACCTACCTGCTTTGTCTGCTACCGGACCTTTTGCTGACGTTGAGCGGGAAGTAGGAGTCGTACCGCAATCAATCCGGGGAATGCCTGGTTATGGAGGCCAGCAGCAGCAGCAGCAGCCTGGACGCTCGGTATCGAACCGGTTACCAAACGGGAAACCAGGTATGGCGCAAAGCCCTATAATTAAAGACAAAAAGGGAACACACACATTCTGTAGAGAACGAGAGGTTAATGAATACGGCGTATTCGGGACATAACAGCGACCAGCGGACCAGGATGGGCCTTCGGCACCGGTATGCCTATGGGAGGTGCGAGCCTGCAAAATCCAACAAGGCAACTAGGGAACAATGTCAGTTTCGCGCAAAGTCTGAGCGGGTCGCAACCGGCCACCCCTCTTGATCCCTCGTACGTTCCTTCCATTTACTTCCAGTCCTGCCATTCTTCTTCTCCTTCTTCTTCCTTCCTCCTCCTGGCCACTGCCTACGGTGGGTGGCAATACCAGCACTTGGGAGGAAGATATCCACGGCCGCGCACTTTCCTTAGCACCTTCTTCTCAACCATCGCACGCACTTCATCAAGAGCTGCCCGCCATGCCTACTACCCGCAAGCGGCAGCTTGTCAAGAAAGTCGGAGAGCCCTCAAACAAGAGCGACAGGCTCCGACCCTCGGCATTCACGAAGGGTTACGCTCAGGCTCTGAAGGGGTACCGTGTGGTCATCTTAATCTACCTTTCCCCGTGCTGTTTGCTTCGCTTCACATACTGTTCCTTGGCTTTTCTATTCCTTTTTCACTTTCTGCGTTCTCTGTTGGATCAACAGTTTACAGCGCCCTCCGTCATGAGGTATTGTTTTCGTCTTGTGTAGATCGAACGATACTAACCATCTATTTCTACTCGCCAGTGAATTTCCTTCTCTGTCAACCAACCCTCAGCTTGGCAATGCGAGCCAAGCGTCCATGTGGTCGACGACAACGGCCGGCGCACGAGGTCTCGGAGGCCCTATACCGCGGAATACCTCGACGCCGCTCTCTGCCCAACCCACAACCCAGGACGATGTCTACCCCTCTTCCACCTCGTCCCGCACCGGTGGTTTCCGGTACGGAAACCAAGGCAATGTGGGCCAAACATCACAAACACAATCGGCGGACGACTTTCCTCCCCTCAGCCGCAATGCTAACGGCGAAATCGGCGGGGAGCGTGGGGCCAACTTGATGTCGTCTCTGGGGTTTGGTGCGCAAAACGCGCAGCCAGCCGCGGCTTCTGGGCCGGCAGCGAGCAGCAGCAGCAGGGCGGCAGGAAACGGCCTGCTCAACGCCCTGTCGGCAAACAACCGCTCCTCGGATGGCGCATCCCCGTCTGGCTCCAACGACCCTGTCACCGACAGGTCACCAGACGTGGAGAGGAAGACGAGCTTGGGCATGGGCTTGCCGGGGTCTGTCGCCAACGAGGGCTCGTCCGCAACTCAAGATCCACGGCATCTACATGGTCCCATTGGCCGAGATGCCGGAAAAGGGAAAGAGCTGCCTACGAGTCAAGAACGCGAAGTACAGGATCCGTTGGCGGGAATGGCTCCGATCGATAAGTTTGGCATCAAGGGATTGCGCACCATGATGAACAACTACCCGACTTATGCCGCGCTGATTCAGGGAATGGATCCCAGCGAACTGGGATTGAACCTGAACTCTCCAGAGTACGTTTAGCGTCTACTTCCCTTTGGCCTGCGATGGATGCGCTTGCTGACTCCTGACAAGGCTCATCTCCGCACAAATATACTCTCTCTTCGACGACACTGCTCCCCGACCAGCCGTGCCCAATTTCCGGTTGCCGGACTGCTACCGGGTAAACAACGTCCAACCGATAGAGACCAAAATCCAGAGCTTCAATGAGGAGACTCTTTTCTGGATCTTCTACAGCTGTCCGCAGGACATCAAGCAGCAACTTGCCGCTTTTGAATTGTTGGTGTTTCACTCTTACACGAGAACGAGTCGAGCACGTGTGCTGATACGAGTTGATCACAGACATTCCCGGAACTGGCGGTGGCATAAGAAACTTCACGTTTGGCTCACCAAGGACGACTTGATGACTCCGCAAACCATCAGCCCAACACATGAGCAAGGCTACTACATCATTTGGGATATCCGGAACTGGCGGAAAGAGCGGGTATGTTTGAATCGTCCCATGGACTCTTGCGTTTTGTTTTGACTTTGTCCATTTGTTTGACTTTCGTCTACTGACACTGTTCACAGAGAGAACTGACCCTCCACTATGAGGATCTCGAGACGTCACTAGGACGGCCACCTGCGGCGTAAGCTGACGGAGCTAGCGGTGGGGGTTCATTAGTCGCAGCTATGGATTTGTGAGACGTTGGGGAGCTTGTACCTTTTGCCTTTTTCTTTCGCCTCTTTGGGATCCCGGTTCTGTCTCATTCAGGAGTTACCATGACAGTGGCTGCAAGGAATAGACATTGTCGCTTTAGGGTGAAGCTGATCCGGTCAGGGGGATAGGCAACTGCTATGGGCAATCCCGGTCCGGGTGGAGGTGTTGGGATTGATTCACTCATCTGAATTGACTTGGCTTCTGGGCCATGCCAGAAACTATCCGCAGGCTTTTGTGCTTCTCTTGTAGGGGTTGTTGTGATGTTCCTCCCGAATGGCGTTCGAGACATGCAAGAGTGGAGGTAACAGTAACTCGACATAAGTGTCGAGCCGATGTACCTAACTACGCACACCTATAACGTGGTCTTGTAAGTACATTGTCGACAGTTTTGTCTCGTCACTGTACCTTGGTACCTTGGTGCCAGGTTGATGCGTAATACACGTGTACTGTACTGCCGTGGTGGTCAGTGCTCAGCGCCGCCGACCCGGCCCACCCATCTCGCCATCAGGTGCCTACTCAAACGGAATACCGGGACACAACGCCCATCAAGCCGTGACGAGCATAGGGATTCTTTACCAATTCACGGTCTCTGAAACTCCTAGAATCCTTAGAACACAATCTCTTGCCCTTCGACCACGATCACCCGTCATATTTTACGTTTCCTCTGAACGGTATCCCACTCTTTTGTCGAGCAAACAGCAGCACCGGCGCACACGTGGCCACCCAACGACACCCCGATCTTTCGTTCGCCACGGGATCCCTCTTTTCACCGTCCACATACGCAGGGACTGGATTCCCAGCCTCTCTAAACAATTAGGAAGCGAAATCTGAAGTTTCAGCACGTGTGAGAACGACCGGCAGCGAAATGGCGAACCAAGACGCAAGCCAGCAAATATCCCTCCCTTACCTTTTCGTGCTCGTTGTCCTGGCAGGCGCCATCCTCCGGTTCCTCTTCTTCTCCAGCAACCCGTCTCCGCCGCCGCGCAACAATCCGCTCAATGTTCTCCGCAGCCGCGAGGCGGCCGTCGAGCACATCCAGCAGATGTTCCCGCAGGCCGACCGGCGGGCCATCTTGTGGGATCTCCAGAGGAACGGCGGCAGTGTGCAGGCGACGACTGAACGAATCCTAGCCGGACGCTTGGAGACGGTAAGCGTGATAAACTTGTGATTTTTGAAGCATTGGTTAGATGGTGGGAGCTGACTGTCTTGTTCTTCTGCGCGAATATAGCCCCCGGTCACCTTCCAGCCGCCACCCCCGCTTGGCGGGAACAACAGCCGCGCGACGCCGACGTCGACGGCCGCCGCGAAACAATCCGGGAAACCGTCCCAGCCCGACCTGATCACGCGGTATAAACTGCACGACAAACTGAAGGGTGCCGACTCATCGGAAGGGGATGAGGACAGGAAGGGCAAAGGATGGTCTGCCGACCGGGATGAGAGGCAGGCGTCTCTGAGGAGGAGGCGGGACGAGATGATTCTCCAGGCGAGGAAGAGGATGGAGGACAAGATTGCGGCGGAGAAGGCTGCGGCTGCGGCTGCGGGGGATAAGGGTGGCAGCTGAGGGACGGGCTCGGAATGGGTCTGGGTCTCGATTGCAGGCGGGTTTTCCCGGGGGGACAGCAGTATGTGGACTTCCACGGACGCCGGGAGACGGGCTAGACGTGGCGGGGGTTGCCTTTTTTTTTTTCCCCTGCCTCGAGCGGCTGTACCGGACGGTTTGAACAGGGTCGAAGCGGTGTCCGGCGCAGCAAGCATGTTTGGAGATTGAATACGTGTCTAGAATACTGAGCACAGCGCATCTAAAACATGATTGTCATCGCGTTTAGTCCCAGTCGTCGTCCAACTACACGAGTACGAAGTACCTATGGCTGGCCGCCTGGACCTACACTGCACCGTCGATGCCGACTTGACGGGACTAGATGACGGCCAGGCGACTGCTTGCCTACGCCTGGGTTTTTCATTCTACCAAGGCAACGAGCAATCCGAGTAGATGGCCAAGGACTATTCTGTACAGAGGAACTAAGTTTACACTGACGGATTACGTGCATAGATCGCACCGTCGGACGATATCAGCCTCTGGTTAGAACTGAGTCTATGACACCCAGTCCCTCGAACTGGACTATGGAGAGAGGCCGGTCTAGATGATCAGGATCCTCATTGTCGGAAGAAACCGAGGTAATCAATGATAAGAGGTTGAAGGGCTCGCGCGCTCATTCTATCACCCTCGCCTATTTCGGCGTGGCAAAAGAAAAAGAGACTTGGCCACCGGGAATATTCGTACACTCGGTAGTGCTTTGGTTGCTGGTCTACACCGTACGTCTATACCGAGTCTCGATTTTCTTCTTCCGATCCACCCTACGACTCATAGGATTCACGCAGTCGTGTCGGTCCATGTCATTGGTTATCAATCAATTCCATGCAAAGCTGTTTCGACCAATAATGGGCCAATAACCTTATTCGTCCCGATATCGTATCAGTACTTAGGTACTTAGGTACTTTCTTAGGTACCTTCTGCCCCGCCTATCACCAGTCCCTTCACTTTCACATGCTAGGACGGACAATGGTGCCATCGAATTCCCTGATCCCGGCTTCTTGGACGCTGTTCTTGTCACCGGGTGCCTTCATCGGTCGGGTCACGTACTCCGTACCTATTAATAGTTAATACCTCTGATATGTTGACATTTTCTTTCCCTTTATTTCCCTTCTATGTGTTGTTGATCTGCTAGGCACATTATTCTCGTCTCGACTTCCTCTGACGGCATCATCATACTAAACTCACGCTCTACACCGACCGTTCTGCATGGATCAGAACAGTCTGTGACATTCCTAATTCCACGCTATCGAGGCTTTCATCTCCTGACGGCCGGGTTCGACCGAACTTGCCTATAGCTCCAATATGGCGTCTTTGCTCCAATGGGCACCCGTCTTGGAGGACAGCCAACTAGAGCAACCCAAGCTGACCTCGACCGTCATCTCCATGTTGCCCACTGTGCTACAATCGCGACTCCCTCCTTCGAGATCCGTCCGCAAGACGGCCAGTATGCAGAGACTCGAGTGCAAGACGGGCATGCGTACGCCGCCACAGCCCGAAAGTCCGGGTCATTCATCTTCCAGTTCGATATCCGGCATCGAATATACGCATCTAAGACCGTCCGCAACCTTGGGCCCCCATACTCCAATCGATCAGATCAGCCTCGCCGGCAGCAGCTCGACTCCGCCACCGTCCTATCCTCCCACGCCGCCTATGATAGAGGAACCTGTGGCCCAAAGTCGCCTAGATCCGTCTTCGGGTATTCAATGGCGATATGCGCAGCAAGGTAGGATCAATCGTCCCGTTCATCATGGAAAAAAGCAAATTCCGTCGCTGACCATCCCCCCACCGTAGGCCTCTACCTAATATCCGGTTCGCAAGAGACAGCCAGACAGCCGATGGGCCGATCGAGCGCCGCGTTCGAGCGAAAAGCCTTTCTCGACGGTGTCGAATACGTCATGAAAGCTCTCCCCGACGACCTCACCGAACACGAATGTGATCGCCTGCGCGCGTCGACGCCGTCCTGCCTTTTAGTCGGCACCGATGCCGCGGATCAGCAGCACTTCTCTTCATCATACGGACACGCCAGGCCAAGTACGGGGCAGGGGAACCAGCCCAAGTCTCTGCTCCACCGCCTGGTACAGACGGTGGTGCTTCACATGTTCATCCTCGCGCACCTGGCGCTGCCGTACATCGTGCTTCTCCTGCGGCTGGTCGCGCGGGTGGAGCGGGAGTACAAGGTCTCGGCGAACGTCGCGCGGGCTGGTGTGGGGTTCGCCAATGCGCTCGGTAGCCAGGGCGTGCGGGTGACGGGTACCATATGCGGCCTGGGGGACGGCAGAGTCGGGCAGGTCCTTGCGGACGGGGTCGCTTGGGCGCTGGAGGGGTTCACGGCGGGCTTGACGGACGGTGTTGCGGAGGGCCTGGCTGTGACGGGAATGAAGAGGCCATGACGGATGGATTTAATACGAGGTAGCCGCAGTGATTTGGGATGAATAGCATGGAGTCTGGATAGATGGAACTTTATAGCGATCCTCACGGGAAAGTCGTCTTTATGATACCTCTTGTGTTGCCATGGTGCTGAATTGCCTTCTATTCGTATCTCCGTCTCGCGTCAGGTTGGCCCGTGCTCAGTACGGGTCTGAATAAAGTACCTAGGTACCCGTACCCAAATTTGGTACGTCTACAAGTACACGGGTACTCCGAGTTTCCAAAAATGACTGGACCTCAGGAGGAATAAAGTGGAACCAATCTTGTTCCGATAAGGAGGGAAAAAATCGTTATCTGAAGGCGATGGAGATTCTTCTCATCGATTTCCTCATCCATCCCATCACGACTTGTCTCTACCCTCCACTCTCTACACCTACCCCTTGGACTCTTATTTTCTCTCGTTTTACGTTTCTTGTCTCTCATACCTCTTATTTAATCAGTCTTCCTTCACCGAGTCGATTATGTTCAGACAAAGTCTGAAGCGATGCGCGCACTTGCGCGTCGCGACAGCCGCTCCTCTCGTCACCCGCCAACACCTCTCCCTTTATTCCGTCCGCTCGTCCAGGCCTGCGCTACAGACAACAACAAAGTTGAAAAGTCTATTTGTCCGACGGCACTCTGAAGCCGCCGAGGTTTCCACTTCGGAACAGGTGGAACAGGCGGAGCAGGCTGAACAGGCCGCTCCGGTCGAAACTCCCTCCAACCCTACCCGCTTCGCTGAATTGGATGCGCTGGGCGTCCACCCGAACCTGGTAAAGTCCATCACCCAGGGCATGGGCTACGAAACCTTATCCCCTGTTCAATCCAAAACTATAGTGCAGGCATTGAACGGAACAGATCTGTAAGTTCACCGACGCCCGTTCCCGCTCTCCTTGCCCTCTGTTTTTCGACGCCCCGTTCTAACCCCCATCCTAGAGTCGCCCAGGCCAAGACCGGCACTGGAAAGACTTTGGCTTTCCTCATGCCCGTGCTGCAGAGAATGCTACAAGAAGACCCGTCGCTTGCCACCAGGAAAGCACGCTACAACGCCCGCTCCGATGACATTCGCGGTATCGTCCTGTCTCCAACACGCGAGCTTGCCGAGCAGATCGCCGTCGAGGCGGAGAAGCTAGTGGCAGGTACTGGACTGGTCGTGCAGAGAGCCGTGGGCGGTACACAAAAAGGTCTCATGCTGGAACGGACTAGGAGGCAAGGCTGTCACTTGCTTGTGGCCACCCCCGGTCGGTTGAACGACCTCCTCGAGGACCCGCGCAGCGGCATCCGCGCTCCGAACCTGGCCGCCATCGTCCTTGACGAAGCCGACCGAATGCTCGACGTCGGCTTCCAGAGGGAACTGCAGGAGATTGTGGATAAGCTTCCCGACGTTCGGGAGAAGCCTCGACAGACCCTGCTCTTCTCGGCCACCATTCCCAAGGACGTCGTCCAGCTCGCCCGCCAGTGGGTGAGACCCGACAACTTCGACTTTATCCAGACCATCTCGCAGGGCGACGCGCCAACCCACGAGAAGGTCCAGCAACACATCGTGCCGTGTCGGGGCTGGGGCAACGTGCTCCCGGCTCTATACGAAGTACTGGGGAAGGAGATTGAGAGCGCCCAGCAGCCCGGCGGACAGCCGTTCAAGGCCATGGTCTTCCTCCCTTCCCTGGCGATAGTCGATCTCGTCGCCGAAACATACCACGACGGCTTCCGATCAGCATACGGCGTCCCCGGCCTCCGCATCCATTCCAAGTTGACCCAGTCCCAGCGCACCAGAGCGGCCGAGAAGTTCCGTAACATGAAGACCGGCATTCTCTTCTCCTCCGACGTCACGGCGCGAGGCATGGATTTCCCCAACGTCACCCATGTCATCCAAGTCGGAGCTCCTCCCGACCGAGAGCAGTACATCCACAGGCTCGGCCGCACGGGTCGCCAAGACAAGACCGGCCAGGGATGGCTCATCCTCAGCCAGGTCGACATTCCCGTCTGCCGCTCTGACCTCCGCGGGCTGCCCATCGTGCCCAACCGGGAGATCGAGTCGGCCGAGGCCGAGCTCGGCGTCGACCCGGCCGAGCGTCTCCAGGTCGTCAACACCACCATGGACATTCTCAAGGACGTACCCCGGAGCGCCCTGAGCGCGGCGTACATGTCCCTCTTTGCCCGCGTCAACCGGTCCAACGCCGAGGACCGCGCCCTCGAGCTGCGGGAATGGTTCGTCGACGGCCTGGGACTGGAGAACACTCCGGCCATGAGGAAGAGCGTCGCTCAAAAGCTGGGCCTGGGCAATGTCCGGGGCCTCAACATTGGGTACGACGATTTCAGCGGTGGAGACCGAGACCGGCCCCGCGACC
Organism: Sodiomyces alcalophilus JCM 7366; assembly: GCF_042370955.1. NCBI lineage: Eukaryota > Fungi > Ascomycota > Sordariomycetes > Glomerellales > Plectosphaerellaceae > Sodiomyces > Sodiomyces alcalophilus. Next base: position 1,238,280 of record NW_027263537.1, read on the forward strand.
GCGACCGTTCCGATACCCGCTTCGGTCGTGATGATCGGCGCTTTGGCGGAAGAGACTCTCACCGGTCCCGGGACCCCTTTGCCGCTCTCATCTCCGAGGGCCGCCAGTCCGGAGGCCGAGGCTATGGGGGCGACCGGGGTGGCAGGGGCGACAGGGGCTACGGAGGTGGCAGGGGAGACAGGAGCTACGGCGGCGACAGGGGTGACAGGGGCGACAGGGGACGCCGCCGCCACCACGAAGAGTCTGCGTTTTAGACCCATGGTGAGAGACGTTCGGCGGTGGGTGTAAAGTAATACTTGGTTTTTGTAATGGGTTCGGTTTGTGGCTACCGACCTCCCTGATACCACCGCACTATCCCCCTTCATTCATATGTACCATAGATGGCAAGAACGGCGTCAACGGTGGGACGGAGTCACAGGAGAGTTCATGTCGATTTTACCTCTCTGGAATCACTTATTCGAGGCCTTCGAGTAGATACTGTCGAGGGTGGGGAGATGGATGATGATGAGTGGCGGGTCCTGCTGTACATTAGGTGTAGAAAAAAATGTATTTATATTGTATGATCTCCAGGGACCGGACCTCGATATGGATATAAAACGCCAGGTTCATCATGGTAGCCGCTCTTCTCCCGAACCCCCCTACATTCTGAACTCCTTTTGGACGCCAGCCTGGGGAAACAAACGAACAACCGGGCATGATTCTTTCCCCAGAGTGAGGTCCCATGCACTTCTCTTTCTTTCTTTTCTTCCGTCCAAGCCCAAGGTCAGCTTCCAGTTACCCCATCCATACATGCCATATACGCGTTGCTCATGGCCCGCGCAAAAGCATGTTGGCATCCCACAATAACACCCTCTCGTCCCACCCCACGCTGGCAACCCAGCCGCCAGCGCCAAACAGACACCAATCCACGCCGGTGGCGAACTCTGTATGGCGGTTCATGACGCCGAGCTGGGCCCCCACGGCCGGCGGGGCGCCGCCACCGACACCGGGTCCACCGGGTCCGTCTGTCAAGGCGGCGCCCGGGTCATCCCACAACCGCACCGTCATGTCGTAGCTGGCGCTGAGCAGGACGTTGGAGGCGTGGGGGCTCCAGACCAGGCGACGGACGGCGTAGTCGTGGCCCGGGAGGATGGAGACGGGCCCGGCGGCGGGGCTGCGGATGTCAAAGGTGCGAATGACGCGGTCGACGCCGCCGGTGGCGATGACGGTGTCGCGGTACTTGTTCCAGTCGTGGGTGAGCACCTCGGCGGGCTGGGAGGGGTGCATGGCCTGGGGTAACGGGGCGGCGGGCGAGACGGTGGCCGGGCCGCCGTGGACGGGGATGGAGGTGGTGAGGTGGTATTTCGCGGAGGCTGGGGTGCGGAGGTCGAAGATGCGGATGTGGGAGTCGGAGGAGACGGCGGAGATGATGGACGGGTTGGAGGGTTGGAAGGCGGTGCTGTAGGCGCAGGAGCCGATGGGGAGGGTGCGGAGGGAGTGTTGTCTCGTGGGGGACCACTAGATGCGCCCGCGCGTTAGGTTTTGGTATTTTCTTTGGGCACTCCTGAAGACAGCGCGACGTACAAGCTTGACAGAGCCATCCCATGAGCTCGAGAGGAATGTGTCTTTGGTGATGGGGTTCCAGCACACGGAGAAGGTTTCCCTCTTGTGCTCGTGGAAGTTCATGACGGGAAAGTCCCGCACGCCAATGTCGAAGAGTTTGATGGAGCCATCGCCGCATGCGACTATGAGTTGGTTCTCGTTGATCTCGGACCACGCGAGGTCGTACTGCGCATCGTTGGTGTCGAAGCTACAACTCGATGTAAGCGGGGGTTGTCGAAGGAAGGGTTTTTCCAAGCTTGCGCACAGTCGTCAAGCTCTCGCTACTTACGTCTGCTCGACCTGGATCCCCTGCGAGGTGAGACCCAAGGCAAAGACGCGGCCATTGCCGACGATGCCAAAGTTGGCTGACGAAGCGACTGCGATGCGCGAGTCGTGGTAGGGAGAGTATTTGACGGCGTAGGGGTTGTAGCCCTGCGTACGAAACTCTAGCATCGACATGGTCGCGTCGCTGCTGGCAGCCCTCTCGAGCTTGTGCAGGGGGGTGGGTGTCAGGGCGGGGTCAGGCACTGGGTCGTGATGGTGATGGTCACCGAGGAGGGAATGGCGGGCAGCTTGAGCTGTTGTGTTGGTACCCGGGGCCACGGCTTCAGGCCTGTGATGTCACTTGTGAAGTTCCGAGCGGACCTCGGCAGCCGATGCCCCGCTGCCCCGCCCTGTCTCGGTGCCCCACGATATTCAGGTACAAGTACTTCGTACGTCTTGGGTCACGTGACCCCGCGCCTTCTTCGTGTGGTAATTAGTGTATCGATCGCTTTGAGTTCCCCTCCGCCCGCCTTCACCATCACGTCAGAGGAAGATGTGTCTGTCCTTGGTCTTTAGGCCGCATTATCCAAGCAAATATGGGAAATTATTCTTTCGACATGACTGACGCCTTATAACCTCTACCCTTCTTCCTGCCAGCCATGGATTCGTTTCTGCTACGCAAAAAGAGGAAACTCAGTCCGCAGGCGGACGACCTCCACGACGACGATGAGCCAACCGAAGTGAAACTTGCTCTTCTGTCATCTCTGCACCCTTCAATCGATCAGGAGACCCTCCTAGAATCCCTTCTGGCGCATGATGGCTCAGTGTCCGAGGCTTCACTCGCCCTCAAGTCGTCAGACCGTGTCAAGAAGCTCCGAGGAGGTATGGGCGCCCAAATCTCCCTGAAGCACTTTGCGACAGTTTCCCAGGAGCACAACGGCGGCGGTGCTTCACAGCCTCAGAAAAAGAAGCTCTTGTCGCGGAAAGGGGCGACTTTGCACCTCTATGACCCCGCAGACGTGGCAGAGCATACTCCCTGTACCATCATCCACGACTTCCTTCCCCGTCAAGAAGCCAACGATCTCCTCAAGGAACTTCTGGCCGAGGCCGAATCTTTCGAAAAGCACACCTTCAAGCTCTTCGACAACGTGGTTTCCAGCCCCCACACATCGGGTTTCTACGTGGAAAGCTACGAAGAAACGGTGGCCCAGAAGGCAGACTACCTTTACAACGGCGCCAGACTCTCCGACGTCCGCCGCCTCACACCCCAGCTGGCAAAAGTCAAGCCCAAGGTTCAAGAGGCCGTGAACGCCGAGATACAAAACAGGATCAAGACGCGGTACCCCGGCGGCAGGAAGCTCAAGCACCAGTCTCCCGGCCCCTGGGTGCCCAACGCCGCCTTCGTCAACTGCTACGACGGACCGCAGGAAAGCGTCGGGTGGCACAGCGACCAGATGACCTACCTCGGGCCGCGCGCCGTCATCGGCTCCATCTCGCTCGGCGTGACGCGCGAGTTCCGCGTCCGCAGGATCGTCCCCCGGGAGACCGACACCAGCGCACCCGAGGACGCGGACGCGGCGGGCCAAATCGCCATCCACCTGCCGCACAACTCGCTCCTCGTCATGCATGCCGAGATGCAGGAAGAGTGGAAGCACTGCATCGCGGCCGCCCAGTCCATTGACCCGCACCCCGTCTCGGGGAATCGACGCATCAACATCACGTACCGGGATTACCGAGCGAGCATGCATCCGCGCCACACGCCGAGGTGCGAATGCGGTATCCCCGGCGTTCTCCGGGTGGCCCAGAGGAAGAAGGAGAATTTTGGAAAGTATTTCTGGATGTGCCACGCCGGAAACGTCCCGGGAAAGGAGGGCTGTTCCTTCTTCCAGTGGGCGCGCTTTGACGATGACGGGAATCCTATCTACACCACCAAGCCCACCTAAATGTCTGGATGGTGTTTTGCCTTTTCGCCCTTGGGACACGACACGAAATGGAAGAACTGGATATTCATTCCACGCACGGTCCTCGGGGCCATTTGCTTATAGCCAGGCCAATGGGTCCACAGGGGTCAGCCTCCTTTCCGTTGGTGAGAGGAACACCTCATTTATTGCAAAACGTCTTGCCCATGAATATGGACCTCGGCGTGTTAGTCGATGACTTGGGTGTTAACGTGTTGGACAAGGAGGCGAGACGGGCTGCCACTTCTCCCACCCGACCCGCTCGAGGTGCTGCAGCTGCACTCTCCCTGGTCGATAGACCTGCTGACTAGGGCAGCTGGACAGTCCTGCCATGCGCTGGTGAACAACTTGCCGCCTATGGATGGTCAGTTGAGGACCGGAGTAGGTCGGGCGTGCATAAGAGGGTGGGATGGGAGCGCCGTCGAAGCTATCTCTGGCACCGTCAGTGAATGGGGTTGCCCCTGGTCTAGCGCTTGGAGCGACCGAGTCCGGCCTCCCACACGCACGTTTTTTTCGACCCAGAAACCATTTATCCAGAGTTCGGATCATATAGGCCGGGGAATGGATGAGTTTGAGGGACCGAGGCGAGCACACAAACTGGAATAGAGCCAACGGGCACTACAAGCACACATCAACTGCGACCTTTATGGACTCGGACAAGATATCAGTCAAAGAACGAGAAACACGTCGTCGTGGAGCCATCAACCCTCTGCATCTCACTCTCACTCTCACCATCGCCATCGCCCTCGTTCTAAATCACCGAGCTGGGTCCCTGGGATGGGTCAAAGAATTGACGAGGAATGTTTATTCTCATGGAAGCTCCTTTCCACCTCCTTCTTTGGCCCTTATGCCCCTTCACCCTGTTCTCCACGAAATCATTTTTGAATCACGACAGACACGCAGGCAGGCCGGCACAAAGTCGTATGTGTCAAGGATCGGCCTCCGAGTGCCGTCAAACCCCATGTCTTACATCCTATAAGGAGATACCAGGACAGTACAAAATATTTACTACATCACGGAAAAGAAGCATCCGCCGGTCGTACTTATAACGTACCTTTGGAGGTGTGCATTGCCAAAAGCTCCTGGGTATCCAATTGTTCATGAACTACCTAATTCGTCTCTGAAATGAGTAAACAGAAAACATGGCAAAAATGGGAAGAGATGACGGCATCATGGCGAGAGAAGGCTGTCGAGAATAGGTCTGGGTTCTTCTCTAGGTTGTAATCGTTCCTCCGTTGTCGCGAATTCCGATTTGAACACACTTCCTTCCAGGAGATGACAGAAAGGGTATGCGTTGGTTGGGTTCGAATCAAAAACAAGACGTCGCTCAAAGCAGCAAACAGGATACACGCTCCACATACACACCAACAGAATCGCCGCATGCACGAACGCGCAAGAATTTCGGACAAGGCCTGTAGTTTTCCATCAAGCAGAAGAGGAAAAGAAAGGAGAAAAGGGAGAAAAGTGCTTCATGTATCCCTAATGGTCGCCGTAGCTACTGTGTCGACTATGTCGCCTGCTCCTCGGCGGGGTATTCTCCTCAATGACGACGACCTCATCGTCGTCGTCAATAATGCGCGGGGGCGGCCGGCTGACGGATCTCGTCCGCGTACTCATCATCTCGGGCTCGGGCGCGTCGACGATGATGGGAGCCGGGCCCCTGCCGCCGCTGCTCCGCACGCGCGTCGTCTGGGTCGACACGACGCGCGCGCGCCCTCCAGAGCGCCGACGCGAGGAAGGGCGGTGGTGGTGGTGGTGATGGTGGCGGGGCCGATGGCGACGCGACCTGTGAACCGACGATGGGGGAGGAGAGCTGTACTCGGTGCGGGTCTCGACGGCGGGGGCGAACCCGTGGGCGCACATGTATACCAGCCAGATGAGGAGGAGGAAGCCGAGGACGGAGCCGAGGACGATCCCGGCCACGGCGCCTGGGTGGAGATCGCCGATGCCGGTGTAGGTGGCGGGAATGATGAGGGTCGTTTCGGGTTCCTGTCGTGGAACCACGGGGTTGCCTTGGCGGGGTTGGGAGGGGGTCGCGAACTGGGGTGCGGGGGGAGGTAGGTCGGCGGGCGGCGCGGGGAGGGGGAGGAGGAGGCGGTCGAGGATGTCGAGAGAGAGCTGGCGACGGGACAGCGCGTTGAATGGAGGCATGATGGTCGGCTTGGTGGGTTTGCACAGGGAAAGCCAAGTTCGTTGAGGTGGGGAGCTTTTGCTTCGGCCGCGCGGATGTGATTCGCAAGATTCGTGCAGTCGGTTGATGTGAGGCGTGAATAATGCCACTACCGATTTCGAAAACGATGATTCTATTCTCCGAATTCGCGCCGACAAAACTTGGGGTTCGAGGTTCGCAGTGTTGAGGTTGGAACAAGGACAGAGATGCGCTCGCGATTCCCTGCTGCGTACTTTTCGGAGGAACGACGTCGTACCCCTTATTCGACCCCAGAAGAATTGCCTATGCAATTGGGTGAAAAGGATCACGATGCATTGGAGCTAGTCGAAATCGAGCGTCGTTCCAGACGAGGATCAGGGCATCGCAGCCTTGAGTGTGACGGTTGAGGCGGAGGTGGGATACGAAGCTCTGTACATGGAGACAATAACGAGACGGGCTGGATGACGAACAGTAAGCGCCCAGCTCCACGGTAACCGGAACTCGGTTATACTATAGTCCGTCCAGTACATTGACCGCCTTACTCCACTATCCGTGACGTCCTCCGTAAGTATACCTACAAGTACAACTACAACAACTATTATATACTGAGTACCATTTACGGAGAGCTTTGCCATTGCTGCTCCCCGGCGCCGATACACCGGAAGCAGTCCCACGGGCAGACTCCTACGTTAGGGCTGTGCATCACCAGATCCCCGGTTGCTGTTCCGGGGCTGGATCGGTTCATTCGGTCCAAGTCCACTCGACTGGGCCGTCTAGTGTGACCGGCGGAGTGAATTCAGCACTTCCGTCTACTTCGTACACTGGGTACCTAGGTAATTACACTACAGTAGTGTACAGTACCTGTCACTGAATCTATCACGTGCTGGATGTTGCGGATTGACAGGCAACGTGGGGCCGGGTCCATGACATCACGTTTAGCATCCGGTACTTGGTCAAGTCGGTCCAGCCCGCCAAATCTCTATGTACTTCATAATGTCAGCGCGTCAGAGTCTAGGTACCCGCCGTGTCTGATAGTGAGACGACTTCCCGCTCGTGTTAGTGTCGATAGTGAGAAGTGAGAATGCATGTGATATGACGTTCAGATATTCACCAAAATAATCCAATTCCTCGATACACCTCGATATCATCTTCCTCCCTCTCCTCTTCCTCTGTGCTCGTACCACCAACCTCCCAGAACATTGTAACACACCAGCCTGATTGGATTTTCCCGCTCCCTTTTCCTCTCGCATCCCTCAGCTTGTCGAAGCCAACGTCGCCATGGAGAACCCAGGTCAGTATCACCACACCCATGGCCCCCTTTGGGGACCCGACGCCCCGCCCCTCGTTGCTGACCACGTCCTTCCAGCCAAGGAGATCGTGCCCATCGTCAAGTCCCTCAGCGAGGGCACTCCCGCCGACCAGGAACGCGCCATCAACGCCTACTACCTCCCCGAGGCATCCTTTGTCCACAACCTATGCCGCGTGCCCTCCTTCAGCCCGCGCCGGGTGCCCTTTATCGACCTGGAAATCGGCTCGCGGTGGTTCGTCCTCATGATCTACCGCTGGTACCGCATCCTCAGCCCCCGTATCGATCTCCGCGTCAACTCGGTCGGTGCGTCCACTCCCACTGCCACCATTCCGTGCTGTCCACTCAAGAAACACCCCCTTCCCTTCCCTTCCCTTCCCTTCCCCGAGATCCCTAGTTAACAGTAATCCAGTCCACGACGAAAAGACGAACCTCCTTTACCTCCACATTAGCCAAGTCTTCACCTTCTTCTTCTTCCCCATCTACCACGCCAACGTCAACCTGGTCTCCCTCCTCCGCCTGGAGAAGCGCAACCTCTCGCCCCAGGGCGGCGCCGCCCCTCCCCCCGAACCCGCCACCATCACCACAGACGACGCCCCCCACGACAGCTACGCCGCCGTCGCCTCCACCACCCCCGCCGCCGACGAGGCCAACGGCGTCATCAACATGGACGAAGACGGCCGGCCCACCCACTACTTCATCGCCTCCCAGGAGGACTTTTACCAGCCCACCGACCTCCTCAAGTTCGTCGCCCCCTTCTACGGCGCTCCGCTGTACGCCGCCTGGCAGCTCCTCGCTACCCTCCTCAGCGTTGTCGGGGCCCTGGTCTTCGGCCCCATGTGGTGGTTCTGGGCCCCTGTGTCCCGGACCAAGGGTGGGAAGAAGCAAGCTTGAGGGGGGAAGATAACTACCGGGCTTTGGCCCCAACCACCGGGATGGTGTTGATTTGCTTCTCGTTTGTGAAATCTCGTGTCTATGTTAAAAATATCGATACTGTATCTTGTCGATTATTGGGATGGGAAAAAAAGTTGTAATGAATAGGAGACACCGATCTGGAGTCTGGAAATGATATGTTAATCGGCCTTTTCTCTTTTCTTTTCGGCTTCGAGCGAATTTCCACAGCTCATCGTCCGAGAGGTGACTTCTGCTCCGCCAGGCCAAATCAAATACTATCGCCGTATAAAGGGGGAAAGTAGTTCAGACTGGCCCTCCTCTTCATCAAGGGTCTCCCGACCGACCAGAACTATGTCTTCAGTTATGTATGTGGTTAAAAGACCTGGGACAAGAAGAATGTTAATATTCAACCCATTGCCTTCAGACCCGATGATATATAGTCGCATCCTTCTCTCCATTTTGGTCCGTGGATCATCCACGCTGCGTCGTCCATGCGTCGTCCATATCATACCATCGTATACTCGTCATACAATCCATTGAACGGACCCGCTGAACTGTGGCGTGGCAGATAGACCGACTCTTCGAGAACTAAAGTCCATATTCGTTTTGTCATGGCGACGGTGCGAAGCAGTTTGCATTTACGCTCCTCCAGCGCCGCCACCCCCATTTTGTTGCGGCTGCTGGCTGCCGAAAAAGTACCCGCCAAAAATATTAATCTGCTGATCGTCGCTAAAATCGTGGTGCATGTTGTCCCAGTTCGTGCCAAACCCGAAATCGTACTGCTGCTGTCCAAAGTCGCCGCCGCCTGCCCCGGCACCAGAGTCCTCTTGGCCCACGGGCTGCAGGCTCTGGAAGAAATCCTGCATCTGGCTGTCGTCGTAGTCCCAGTTGGCCTTGCCGGCACTGTCGCCAGAGCTGTACGGCCCCTGCTGGCCGAGGAAGGCGCTCGGGGTTCCCGCTTCCGCCGTGGTCTGGCTCTGCCGGAAGAGGCCCGGGGATGCCATCATGGCGGGATCGAGTCCCGCAGCACCCGAAGGGCTGGACAGGCCTTGCTGCCGCGAAGCGACCATGGCGTATGGATCGGATTTGAACGTCTTAGAATGCGCCAAGGTTGGAGACGCGCCTGGAAGGTCTCCACCACTAGCCGAGAGGCCCGGAGAAGAGAGGCCTTCGGACCCCGGAAAGTCCATTCGGAACGGGGCCTGGTGCGAGGAATGTGGTTGCCTCCCCCAAGAGAGGCCAGCCAAAGGTGAGCCGTCGCCGCTGCCAGAGCTCCAGTCAATCCTGCCCTCTCGCGAGGTTTTCCTCGGGGGGACGGCGCCGAAACCCCCGGTCGAATTGGCCATTTTGATGGTCGCCTTGGCCGTGCGGTCGAAAGCATCGTGGCATGTCTCGGCCGGCGGGCATTTATCGATCAGGTCTGTGAATACGGACTTGGCGGCCAGAACAGTAAAATCAACCTCATCCATCGTCTAGAACCTTCGTGTTAGCACGATCAATGAGCGGTTTGTGTATTCAAACATGCGAGCTACCCACCAGGCGGCTGCGGACGATGGGCGAATGCCAGATAGCATAAAGATATGATATGCCCGCCATGAAGAGGTGGTGGGTAGAGAGGTACGTGTAGCTGACGAGTCCGCTGAGGTGAAGCTGCCTGTAAATCCGCAGTATCTTCTGCCCCGCCTCGGCGACTTTGAGATATATCCTGTCTTCGTCTTCGCGCAGTTCGGCCTGGAAAGACGCTGGGCTGTTGACTTCTGTCGAAGTGTTATACTCGCCTTCGAACATGGCAGGGACACTCAGGCTCTGTCTGTACAGCAGAATGATGGCCTGCCAGTAGTTGAGCTCGAGAAACTCCGTCGCAAAGGCCGCACCCGTTTCCTCCTTGGAAGGGGCGGAATTCCTCCATCGGTATAGCCTCTTGTCGATGTCGATCCTCCACGAGCGGAACGACTCGAAGCTGACCAGGAACGGCGAGGGCAAGTGCGCGCGCCAATCCGGGCTGGTCGAATTCGGCCCGGCGGCGCGAGCCACTTGCGTCTGATTGTACTGCAGGACCTGCAGGATCTCCGACTGTAGCAACCGCAGCTTGAAGTAATGATGTGCCACCTTCTTGTAGCTCGGCTCCTCGGCGACGCCGGCCGGGAGCCCGACGAAGCCCGTCGGCGTGATGTACTTGTCGTCCAGCAGCGAGGGGAACTCGGTGGTGATGACCTGGTCGCTGATGCCGAACGGCCGGCCGACGCAAGTGCTGACCAGGCGATCGAACGAGTAGGTGCACCACCACAAGCGTCGCCTCATGTCACGGATGACCAGTCTCTTGCCTCTTTCGCGCATCTGCATCTCCCTCGACTCTTTCCTCTCTTTGCTCTCGGGCTCGTCGGTCGGCGGAAAATGGGAGACTGGTGTCTCGAGATCGTGACCGTCCTCGCGATGCAGGCCTAGATCGACGGCCAATCGGACAGCAACGCCAATTATATACCTGTCGTGGCCGAGGATTGGATATCAGCTCCCCCAGAAGAGTAAAGAAAATCCGTAGCCATGTCAAACTCACCAGAGGCCGGGAGGCACAGGCCGAAGCAAGGCCAGGTTCGCGAGCAGCAGGACAGCCTGCAGGGCCTCCAGCCCACCGCCGCTAGAACCAAGACAAGCCTCGAGGTGCATTATGGCGCTCGCATGATATTCCTCGGGTTGTGCCTGGCCGAACTTGTTGCTGTCTACGGGGTTCCTGGGCCCACCGGTTCCCGAGCCTTCAGACTTGACGGGCTCGCCGACGATGACGCCGCAGCCGATCGCAAAGACCATGTTCAGCATATAGAGCTCCCGCCCGCCACGAACGGCGCCTTTCGTCGCATAGGCCTGTTCGAACATTTGCATGAATTCCCCCCGGTGCAGGATGGGAATCTGGGGATTCGCATGCTCGAAATATAATGTCACGAGCTTCAAGGCGACGGATTTCTCGGGGAACGGCGCTGGTCGAATCGTGGGCTTGGTATGCAGTCCGAAGAATGAATCGCGCATGGTGGTCTTGCCTGACCCTCGGTCAGGGGCCCCGTTGCTATCCGAGACTGAGTACTGGACAGCGGCGAAGACGACGCGGTTGAACGAGACACCGGATGCGGAGGCAAGCGACCGCGGCTTGGACGGGCCGACGACGTCGGGCACCCCCTTCGTCTTGTTGAGTTCCGGCCGATGAGCCCGAGATGGCCCCTTGGACGGGTCATGTCCTTCCACGTTGTCTGGTTGCATGGGGAAGCCGGTTTCGGCAATCGATCTCTTCGGTTCGCTTCCAGGCCTAGAGCACGGCTCGAGATCTTCGGCTGGCGGGAAAGGAATGTCGTTGGTGCTTAGTAGGGCCTCGAGCTGCTCAACTCGGGTTTCCAGGTAGTACACGTAGCTTGAACCGCTGTCAGTACACGCAAAAGAACAAAACAATACGGCCGTGTCTTCCGACCAAGCACGAGAAGGAGAATTTTCACAAATAACCAAGCTCAAACTCGCGCTTGTCTGAAGTCGAGATATGCCTGTCATACGCACCTCCGAGGTATCACCTTTTTGGTGATTGGATCGTACCCCACGCAAGCGACACCAACCTTTGCGCAACTGGCGCAAGCAGGGAGCTTCTGATCGCAGCGGTTCTTGCGCAGGCGGCACCTATTACACGCACTCACATTGCGAAACGTGCTGGTCTGGTGGGTAACCGAGCCGGCACCGCCAGTCTTTGCACCCTTATTCTCCAAACGGACGGGGCCGCCGCCATTTTGGTCGGCGACCGGACTCTGTTCCTTACCAGTGGAAGTCGGTGACACATCGTCTTCGTCGTGGGACTGGCGCGGCCTCTTGGACGGCCTAAGCGTCGGGGAAGGTGGCGAGTGTGCAGACATGGCGGCAAGCGGCTGTCGACGGCTGCCGTCTTGAAGTCTGGTGTTGGCCGAACATACGCAAGGATAGGGAGGAGCTCGAAAGCTGACACAAGGGCCCAATTCTGGAAGACTATTCACGGCGATGTTAGCTGCTCTGTAGATGGTCTATCGTAAGGAGAACGGTGGTCGCAGTGGAAAAGAGAACGAGGGGCATAACTGGCGATTGGGGCGCGATAGCACGAGTGAGACGTGGACACGAGAAGACAAGTGGCACAGGATACGTACACTGGAACAGGATCGCCGAACGAGTCCCCTATAGTAGACCCCTATTACAACTATTTATCTGACCTCGATATGACCCAGGGCGACTCGGCTCGCAACATTGGTATAAGGGGGAAGACAACGGAAGTGACAGAACTTCCAGCTGGAGCATCGGAGCCCTGAAGTCGGAACTGGAGTCGCGAGAAGATTGGGGCAATAGAATCGCTGCCAGGCCCGCGAATGAGTGCCACTGGTGACTATCACGAATCAGGGCGCATGGGCGTAGAAGCCTCGACAGCCGCCGAGTGGTTTTCGCGTCTATTGGCACGGCTTCGGGATAGCTTCGAGAGTGGAATTGGTGGACGAGGCGGTTGGGATCAACGTAGGCGAGCGTCGACCGAGTCAGATGGGTGAAATTCTAAAGGGAGCGCATGTCTCTCTGGACGATTGAGGCCGTATCCTACTAAAAGTGTGCTCGCAAAGGGCCTCTTGAGAATGGAATAGATGAGGCGGCATTATCTCGTCGAAGCAACGATACAGCGGAGGACGTGGTTGTGGGGTTGGTGGCTTGCAGTTACCGTTGCTTCATCCTATCCCCGACGTCGGATTGGATGGGTATGATTAGTAATTGATATTGATAAGATGTGGGTTCCCTATCTTATCAAACCGTTATCAGTGTCATATTATATAATCTTGAAGTACCCAGGTGGCTTAGTCATACAGCTATGGCGGCTCGAGACTCACTCCATCTCTCAATGGTCGTCTTCTTGGCATTTTGTGTTGCTTCTCATTCCACCCTCTCGTCAACGGCAGCGAGAAACCAGAAATGCGCGTCGCCGAAGCATCGACGGGCATCCATCTAGGAGAATATATTCAATCTGATTACTGAATGCCCAACCGACCGCAAGGGATGGCAAAAACTCCTGTGGGATGTACGAAGTAGGAAGGTGGACGAGACTCCCATAGTCGACGGATCCTCAGCCTACCCGCCTCCTTGCGCTTCACACACGGCCCATTCATCCCAGGGTGAGGACCCCGGCCACGACGAATACCCGAAGATAATGCGGCAGTGGTGGTTGGGGGGCCTCAAGACAGAGACAGGTTGGGATCGTCGGATCACAAGACGAATAGGAACATGGGCCACAACAGGGCAGGCCCGGGCGGCTGACGAAGATCAGCAAAGGATCAGAGAGGATCAACAATCCAATTCTCAGGGGGAAACCCTGGGAATCCAAATTCCCATCCGCGGTCTATGCCTTTCACCGCCTGAGGTCCGCGTGGTCTTTTCTGAAACCCCCACCATGGACATCTCAGAACGTCACCACGCACCACGTCAACTCCCAATCCAAACAGAGATTTCCGCCCAGCGCCCAGCGCCCAGACGCCCAGGACCCGCCCCACGTACATAACAATCCCGACTTTTATACTTCAAATGACCGTTTCTGTTGCAACTAGAGGGCCCAGAGAAGTTCTGTGCAGGCTGGGAGGGACGGCGCAACCCCCGGGCTCCAGGAGCCCCAAGAGTTAGAATGGGGAAAAATACACGAATTCCCCTTCAAAAGATCCCTCCCCTCCTCGAACCTGGAGCCAAATTCGCGCAGCGCCCCGGCTACGCTCACCGCTCTTTATTCATCCTCTCAACCCTCTCAGCGCTCATCATACACCCCCTTTCAACCACTCTCCACCCGCTCTCCTCTTCCGTCGGGACACGGCATACCGGCAACGCAGCTAAGCTGACGAGGCCTTACCCCTCCCTCTCTACTTGCGCCGAGGGACTGGAACAGATGACCGCAGACCCGCTATTTGCCATGAAACTCCCAAAAGCTGACATGCTGTGCCACTGTCGATGCGCCGCATATGTGCGAATACAACGTACATGTCGTAACATGTCGCGGGTGGACTGCCGGCGCGCCATCCACGGCTGATGGCATGAACAACTGAGCCACCGGGACCCGATCCGATCCCAAGCAAACATCCCAACTGGGTCCCCTCATCCCGGGAACGATGTGCTTCGTACCACAGTGCGGTGATGATGAGGAGCCCTGTTCTCGCCCAATCTAGTGCGATAATGCCCGACACCCTGCTCCTATCCGACATTTCTCCACACCTGCTCTCAAGTTCCCTTCTTTCCTTGTTTCGAGCCCGGGTGTGTCTTGCTAAGCACCACCGCTGGAATACGTGGACGGCGAAGAAGCAACGGGCCAAGCTCCCCAAACTTTGAATTGTGGTGCCGTATCCATGTCTTCAGTATTTTGTTACTTCATTTGTCCAGTCACGGCTCCCTGCCCGTCCCCGTGCTCTCAGGGCTCAAACCGACACTCTGTAACGGGGACCCTAGTTCTGCCCGACAGCGGGGCCGCGGTGGCTGCCACGAGGTCGATCCGGGCCCCTGGGTTACATACGAAGTACTGTAGCCGCTGACCTCACCTCACATTATCACATTGTGCCCTGACAACCAGCCAAGCTGGCCCCCACCTCGTCGTCGTCTCAAATGCACACGTCACAATGATCCTGTTGAGAATGTCTTCTCTATTGTGATGTGAACTTGCTGCGCCTCCTCCCCGCTCTCCATCCCGGAAATCTTGGAATAATAACAATCGTTCGTGGTCAGAAAATTCCATTACAAAGCCATATCGTGATCAAGAGGGCCTTTTACCCAGAAAATGTCCCGAAAAATGAAAAGAAAATAAGGGGAAAATGAAAATGAAAGAAAACAAAAAAGACACCGTAGCTCCAGTCCCACCAGTTGCTTCCTTTTGTATCCCCCTTGTACATTTGGTTGCCCTTGGTTCCCATCCGGTATCCCCCCTCTGTGAGTAGTAAGTGGTATAAGTCCCATGTATACAATCCAACGCCAGTCCTTCCCTGTATTCTACTCATTTATCTTCGCATGTCCTTTTCCAAATCGGTAATGATCCAAGAGATGGGGTATGGTGGGGAGGTAAAACGTCGACAAGGAGTTTGTGGGCGCTCAACGCCCACAAGTTGGCGCAAAACGCAAAAAGAAAAGCATGTCGGTTATGTCTTGGGGTCATCGTTCTAAGGTCGGGCATTTTCGTCATCAGTCTTCAGGAGTCCGTCCCTCTCCGTCGCGTCAACGGCCGTCTCAATGTCGTTAGTGGGTTCGTCAAACCGGCCACCACCTTCCGTAATCTGGAGACTGAGGAAGGCACCGACGACCGTGATAAGGCCACTCGTCCACCAGGCGAGTCCCGAGTACCCACTCCTCAGGCCCAGGGCGTAGAGGAGTCCGGAAATGGTCGGTCCTACGGCTCGGCACAGGCTGGCCGTCGAGGCGGCCACTCCGTTGATCGTCCCCAGGGTGGTCAGGTTGGGAACCGCGTTGGTCAGGAGAATGGCGTTGCTCGGATAGGCCATGGTCGAGAAGGTGCACTTCCAGACCACGAGGATGTAGATGCCCACAATCCGGAGGTTTTCCGGGAGGAGAACCACGTAGGGCGTCGTAAAGTACAGGAGGAAGTAGGATACCGCCAAAAGCCGGAATAGTCGCAGCGGCCCCAGTCTCCGCGTGACCAGGGGGAAGAGGAACAGGTTGGAAAATATCGAGTAGATGCCTTGCACGGAGAGGATGACGCCAATCTCCTTGGTTTCCATGCCGAACCCGTCAACAAACTTGAAGGGCAAATGGAAGTCCTTGTCCGCCGGTGGCTTGGTACTGAGAAAGACGGGAAACAGCTGGTCGAACGTCATGGTGTGGCTGTAGGTTCACGTTAGCGACACGACCCCTCTCGTCTCAGAAAGGACCAACACCCACAATGCCAGAATGCCGTAGGAGATGATGTTCAGAATGACCGGCTTGGTGAAGACCTTCGGCTTGGGCTCCGGCACGGTCTTGACACCGTCGAACGATGAGAAATTGAGGTCCAGAGACTCGCGTGGCTCGGCACCAGACGTCGTATTTAAACGGGGCGAATTTTCGGTCGTGCGGTAACCGGGGAGCTCATCATCGTCAAGCAGGGCCTCCTTCTCCTCTTCCTCCGATGCAAGTTGGCGATTCCTAGGCCGCATCCAAGACGTAAAGAGCTTTCCGAGTTCTACTCCGCGGTCTCTGCGATTCTTCTTCTCCGAGTGCGTCTCCTCCAGGAACAAGAGTCCGATCACGACGCCGCAAAAAACCGTCGCAGCGCTGAACAAGTTGGGGAGCAGGTAGGGATATTTGTCCCAGATGGTCCCCCGGGCGAATAGGTTGGGATAGCTGATACACGGCCGAGCGAGGGCACCACCAATCATTGGCCCGATAATCGATCTATGGCAGTCCGTTAGCTCAGGGGAACGGTGCGCAAGCGCAACCTCTCCTTCTCCGCGCACTCACCCAAGACACCAGACCAAAGGCATTATGGTATAAGCGCGAGCTAAGAATATTCGTTAGTGACCGAAACCCTTGTTGGGTCCTTCAGACATTGGGACGTACGCTGATGTTCCTTGACTGTTACCAGCTCGGCAACAGTGGTTTGCAGAACTCCAATATTCCTGCTCCAGTGTCAGTCTCTTGACCCGGGAGGGGACCTTCAGAACGCCCCGACCAGTACGGCGGCAGACATACCCATTCAGGAAACCACCCAATGCGCGGGCAATGAGTGCAACAGTAAGATTAGGCGCAAATCCAAACACCAGCACACTCAGAGCTGTGCCGGCAAGGCCAGTCAGAAGAACCGGTTTCCGTCCAATCCTGTCACTCAGCCTCCCCCACATGACTCCCGTGGAGAATTCAGCCAGGGTGAAGGCAGACGTAACCATTCCGGCGTACACAGAGATCTTGGTCTCATCCTCCGTGATGTGAAAGTCCTCGATCATGTAGTAGATGTAGGGGAAGATGGACATGAAGGCAATCGGCTCGCATATCCTGCATAGGGCTGTGCGGTGTTGGGCGATGGTCAGAACACATGCCATTGCTTACCCGTCGTCTGTAGTGAGAAACTCACCTAGCACAAACATCTGCCGTACGGGGAATGGAGGCAGTTTCTTGCTTGCCATCTTGTCATCGGCGGCAGCATCTCCCGCCTGGAGGGTCGAATACCCCTTTCTCGCCATGGTCTGGGTATGCCAAGTGTGATGTGAGTATGTCGATGAGAAGACCCAAGGGGAGAACCGAAAGAAGATCCACGGATGGCTTCTCAGATGAAACAGGCGCCGGGTGTCGTAATATATGGGGGTTTGGTTCGGTAGTTATTGTCTTTCGCTTCGTGGGGGGACGGCAGGCCCAAACAGATGAGAGCTGCCCCTTGTTGTTCCAGAAATTGATGGTGCACGAGACGCTAACAGATGAGCTAGCGCTCAGGGGATCCCGGTGATGTCACCAGCAATATAAAAGAAACGGGATGTCATGAAAGGGGAAGAAAAAGAAAAAGGAAAGTGAGACCTGGACTCTTCAGACGATGTGGCTCGTCGGGTTTATGAAGTACGAAGACAGAATAGTACAACGTACGTTGTACATAATGGGCTGAAGGAAACAGAACGCGCCAGGGCAAGAAAATAAAAGTGGGATTAGGATAGTCACCGAGGTCCAGGAAGACCCCCGGATCGGCTGTGCTAGGACAAGTCAACAACACCATCATCTTGCTACGAGGCATTGGGCATGGGGATCTGCTTGGGTTGGAACAGCGGTGACCAGGCAAACAAACCCAAAGCGATTCACACCCAGTGGATGCGGCGAACGGCAGAGAAGGGGTTCCCCGTCGAGTCTCCCCACCCCGGCTCGATGGTGATGGGCCCCTGGTCCCGGAACCCTGGACAGTCCAGTCCCAGGGAGTCAGTCCTATTTTCGATGGCTTGAGTGGGACCTAGCCCGACTCTAGCCCTCATCCATATGTATTTCGTAAGTACGTTGTACCTCCATGCCGACAGCACTCACGTTTGTTGGGGGCGCTCCCGGAAGAGCCAGGTGCGTTGGCAAAGACTGATGATGCCCGAACAGGGGGTGGTAAGCGATTTGGTGTTTGGTAGGGGATTGTGGGTGAGGCAAAGCAGCAAGGGTTGCGACCAAGCTAAATTACAATGTACACCGTAGTAATGTCTGAAATGGACAAAAAAGAAAGAACGCTGTGGGCGGTCATGATCTGAGTAGCGGGTACATAGCGACGAGGTACCCTTGGCATTACCAGGCTACCCGGAAATCGCATGGCTTTCCGGTGGGGCCTTGGTCGGTGGGGAGGGGATTTGCGAATATTGGTGACAAACAGCTTGACAGGCGGCAGGGCCTCTGTGGATCGTTGGCAGACCGCTCCTTGGAACGTCTGAGGACGGTAGGCTGTACACTTCTAGGCACCTGCTTTCCCACCCCACCCCACACCTTTGGCCTTGTCATTCCGATCAGCAACCCCGCTACGACGGACTTCGTTAGAATGCTGTGTTTGTGTTTGGGTGACTGGGACAGGACTGATGACCGAGTCTGACCCCAACTCTGGCCGTTCTGACTGAACCGGAGAGGCCGCCCTAGCCGCGCTCGTACCTGACCCAATACGCCCGTCCCGTGCTGTCGATGATGAGCGATGACGATTGACATGATCACATAAAAGTTGGTTTCTTCGCTTTTCATATGGACTTCGTACGGAGAGGCGGTGAAAAGCCAGGATCGATCTCTCGGTAGATTGTCCGGCGGCAGAGCCTAGCTATCGTCAAGACATACATAGCTGGGCTGGTGGTTAAGGCACGCAACAATATCTAGCCTTGTCATGTCTTCACATCAGTGTTCCTCCATTCGTTCTTCGTTCTTTCTGTCTCTGGATCTAGCGTAGTGACACAACGGCGGCAACATCCCGTCGGGTAGCGCCCGAAACTTTGTGCTGTCCTCCAAGTGCAACAAGCCGTTGCTCACAATGCATGTTTTCGGTACGTAGAAGTCTTTGTATGCCAGGGGCATATTCTCAACATGCCGTTAGCCTATTATGTCTGCATTTGGCTTTTCTTGATTGTTGATGGACGTGATTATGCCAAAGTGGCTGCGGCCGCCCTGCTTCGACTGATCGATATGCCGGATATGGAGCAAGTCCCTTCATCTACCCCGCCATCGCCATGAATACATACCTACTCAGTACCATTCCAAACGTACGAAGTAGGAACTAGGCAAGCGGGTGGAACCGCGGCTGCGTGGGCATGTGCAATGGTAGTGTACAACGTACATATGTACTGTAAATCGACGCCGCCTATCGCTGTTTCAGATCCTGGGGTACCTGGTAGATTGCCGGTACTACCATAGATAGGTACCTATCTGCTCGCCGGAGCACAAGTGCGGGCGAACTCGTCTGACGTCAATCCCAGCTGAGCAATCTCAGGGGAGCGGCTTGGTGCATGGAGCATGAAGCTCGCTGTTCCACTAGGGCAGAGCTGCGCGGGATACGTGGAGTATTCTAATAAGATCCCAGGAGGAAAAAGAAATAATTTGCAAGAAAAAATCGCAGATCATGTGAGCGGATGAGGGACACGGGAGAGTCATGGCTTACCCAGGGGTGAATCCCTTACCCAGTAATGTACATAGGTACAGCGTACTGTATGTTGCATACACGCACCCCCACATGGTGAGATTGGGAAGGCCGCAGGCCGCCCTATCGCCTGCTATGGGATGGCCCTATCCCGATCGGTTCATCGAGGTCCCGAACCACGAGGTTTTTAGTTGACCCCAAAGCAGTGTAGTCAGTATGTATTACGTGTCCATAGATCTTCGTGTTTTGGGTATCCCGTACCGACTCGAAATAACACCTGTCTGCCTCCTCCCGAGCACAGCCTCTACACGTATACGGATAGGGGTGGCTGAATGTGTGATCGTCATCGCATTGTGTTTTTCCTCTGGAAGGAAATAGGATGGACCCAGCCATGTCCTTGGAGTCCTAGGCAGACGGGGCGTACAACGTACATACTGGTAGGTATTCTGGCGCACAACATACTTCGTGATAGGGCCAGAAATGAAATTGTCGATATTTTTGGGAAATTGGTCATTCTGTCGGGCGAGCCAGGGATCAGGGTTCCAATCTTTGCCCATCAGCAGTCCCAGCGCCAGCATTTTACCTGTACCACCCACCGTACGTGCCCTGTGCAAACCGCTTTGCTGGGACAGCTGAACCACGCGAACGCCGGAGCCTGTGCCGACTTTTTTTTAGGTCTCGGGTTCCTTATTTGCAACGGCATATGTACGCATCGGGCCTGGACTAGTATCATTATGTACTATGCACTTTGGTGTTGTATCAGCTTCCGGTGTAGCAGTTTGCGGTATCGATGTTCACTTACAAGGTACTTGTCCCTGATCATCTTGCCCGGGAAACTGACCGCTTGAAAGTACACGCAAAGGGAGACGTAGACGTCCTTATTGAATGGCCGACATTGTGTGGAGGATAGTCAGCAAGGGTGCATCTCGTATTTCGTAATGTGCAGGTCATATGTCGTGCAGATTTCTCAGATCCCACGATGAAACTGTTTCGTGGATTCCGCTCCCACTTTCGACGTAACCCTGACCCCCAACCTTGATTTCTTGGCCTTTTTCATATCTCTCGACTTCGTATGCCTTCTCTTTGGATCATCTCGAAGAAACGGCCAAATTGGCAGCGTTGAAACCATAACACATCCGTGCTGCTCAATGATTAGTACATTGCCCATTGGCGGTGATATTAATCGAATTACATACCTGTCATTCCGATATAAGTTCAAACAACCAACTCGCCTCGTCAATATCCAGGTCCCAGAGAAGAGATACTTGTGAATTAAACATTTGCCAGCAGATTGCGACAAAGCACGTGCAAAAAGACCTGACGGGTTAACATGTTCGTTTCCTCTCGCCTTAACCAAAGGAGTACCTAGGCAGTGGCAAGGAGGCAAGGATTGCCGTCAATGGTCAATGGGGGAAAGGTACCTGTGGGGTACCCAGGCCCAGGAATCGGAGAAGGTCCTGGCGACCCGGATGACCGGAACCGTCAGGGACCATGGAAAGTCTCCTATTAGTGCAACGAGTGGGAACACCCCAAGCTTGGCGACCCATCGAGGGGGAGGAGCCGAATGGTCGGGGAATACAGCTCTCTCTGCCGGACTACTCGGGCAAGTGGGGAGTGACAAATAGAACGAACGGTTTGCTTCCGATGGGCTGTAGTTCAGGCGCCGGTGTTGTGAACCGTCAGGAACAGGTTAGCCCAGTAGGCCCGATACGCCTCATTGGGATGCGCACAACGCAACAATCTCCAACAATCAAGTGTGTGTTGAAGTTCGTTTCAGACCGGCACCATTCCGCGCCACGCCCCAGAACAACGCCGCGCGCCATTCGGGTTTACTAGTGTACGTTGTAGACCATTAATATTTTCCTCTGGAGGTAGATCCGAGGTTTCGGATAGTGTGGCGTCCATGCTTCTAGAGATTCCACGGGATGTGCCAAGAATTCCGTAGGTTCCGCAGTTTCCTGCAATGTACCAGATCTCTGAAGGGAAGGGAGAAAAAAAGAAGGAAAAAAAAAGGAGGGAGTGGGGAGCCAAAGCCGTCCCACGATACCTCTCGATTATGAGAGCACATCATCCTCCTGAAATGTTGACGTTAGGAGGGCCAACAGAATGTCGTCGAATTGTTCCGTGGATGGGCTGGGCGATACGGAAAACCAGGCGTTTCTGCACGGTCATGTGTGTGTGTGTGTGTGTGTGTCCATCGTTACAACGTACAACGTACGTTGTAAAATGTAAAATGACGATCTGAAGCCCCTTGTCGGTGCCAAGTCGAATTGGAATGAAAGTTGGTGGATGGATCCATGATTCGCAGCTCGTTCTCATCACGGGAATTCTGGCACCGAATGTCTCGACTAATAAAATCTTCAGGGTTGGAATGGGGCAGGCCCAGAGGAGAAATAAAATTGGACGGTTATGGCGATCTCTTGCGTAGCGGGTAAGCGGAACTGACACAGGACGGTGGTTCCTGCCGACTATTGGTTACGAAAGTAAGCAAGTGCTGACCGGCAGCTGAGCCGTGAGTATCAATGATAAAAGGGGGCGGGGCAAGAGTCCATGTGACGTCAAATTGTTTCTTTTTAATTTGATAAAGTTTTTTTTATTTTTTATTTTCTCTTTCCTTTTTCCTTTTCCTGTTTTTTTCTTATTCCTTGATTTTCTCCTAGATCCAGGCCGGGCATAATTAATAATCAATTTAAATATCGACGAATTTAGTTTCGGGGAAGCAGGCAGAATATCCGTACCGTATCAGTTTTATTGCTTTTACACTTGCACCTCTGCTTCGTCCGAGTTCGAGTCGAGCCCTTGACTCATCGTCTCTTCGCAAAAGAGCGGTCGGTCGTGCCTTCTTACTTCGTTACTCTTCGCTATTAACAACCTAAGGAGAACAGAACGCACCTATTGCTTACAACGTTTGTACACACATTCTGCCTACCTAAGGTTACCTAAGGTAGGTAGGTACTCTGGTCATAGCTTCCCCGCAATCTGTGTCCCAGTTTCGTGCCGCTTCATGGCAGTTGCGCCTGACTCAGCATCCTCGTTCTTTCTTCTTCTTATTTTCCCCTCTCATTCCCGTTTTCAACCATGCCCACATACAGCTGTACCTCGTGAACCGCCCGGCCATGAAAGCGTATTCGTACATATGCGGTACGTACATCGTACCTAGGTGAGGTGAGGGGGTAGGCGTGCCCCACCAACATGATTTCGAGGATCCCTGCAGGACTCGGAGATTATCCTGTGAGACACCTCACAAACTTGCATGCATTGTTCTTTCCGCCGATAACATGCTGCAGGGCGAGTGCTCGTGATCTGATCCTCCAAGTAACGCCGAAGCGGGCGACAAATGCGACGATGCTCACGAAGCCCTCAACCTGCGGCCATGCATCGGATGGATGTGACTTGCCTGTCGGTTCGGATGCGCACTCTGACTTCTATTCGCCCGATCGCTTGCCTGGTCGTTGAGGAGGCATCGCCGCTCTACCCTACCGCGTTGGCGCCGCCAAGCTGCAGCTGCCTTCCATCTTGAGGCCAGCATCCGCTGATCAGTGGTGACCTGCGAATCGTCAGAACGACTGCCAGCCTGCCCACCGGCGCCTACGTGGAACAGTATCCATCCTATTTCCTCTCCGGATTGCTTCCTCACTCCCGCGGATCTCGGGCCGCCCATCAACCCTCCTTCACCGGCGACTGGCGGCATGTGGTTGACCGAGAACGTTGCACATCTGCAACGCAATGCGTGTCAGAGCATCGATGACTTTCTGCGGCTTCTTTGGGCATCGTGAGGCCTCCGAGGTCGCGACATGTCGTACATCCGCCCGTTCACCATGGTGTTGAGGCCGGCCGGATTCGCATTGCCGCTGGTAAAACTCACGCCCAGGCGGGGCACGTGTAAGCGACGTCCCCGACGTTTCAAGGCAAATCACCTGGCTCGTCGCATTCCAAACGATATCCATACCTATGGTGGCATGTTATAGGCGCCGCAATCAAGTGCCCAGGTATTCACAGTCTCGTTGCTAACTAGGTTCGGCATGTTTGTTTGCGAGTCGGCCCGGTAGCTTACCCGTCAACCACTCGATCTCCAACCGATTCTCCTTCCCGGGATGAAGACACGGCCTCTGGGTAAGACACGAGTCCGGTACCTTTCCCATGCAAGACGTCGTCAAGGGCATATATCCATCTGGTTATGGTGTTCGATGGCTTGAAGGGAGGAAAGAGACAGTATTCCGACCGGGCCAAGCTAGTTGTACTGGAATGTGACTGTAATTACAAGTCTTCCATGAGCTCCTTTACGACGGAGATGAAACAGTCGGTGGTCACTACACTACGCACAATTCGTTCACGGCGGCCATGTTTTCACCGGTGCCTGAAAAGGTCTCTGGCGCCCTTGCGTCCTATTCCCGAGTCCGTGTACATGCAAGGTTGCGCCATTTAATACAGAGTAGGTAACTCTGCGTGTCTGATGGCCCTCCGGAAAGACGGTGTTAGTACGCCCTGCAGAAGACCATATTGGTCACGGTATGCCGGTCAATTTGTGTTTGGATTGTTGCTGCAGAACGATGATTCCAGAGCCCACGAAATCGTACAGAAACATCTCAGCAAACGACCGAGGAAGAGCGAGAGAAAATGGAAGTTGGGGCCCGGGTGACCAATTTGGAGACCACATGACCTCCACAGGGGACTCTGTCTACGGCTACGTGGCACACGACGAAAGGCTCGACATGATGTTTGAGAAGACTATCGCCGGCCTTCTCATCACAAGCCGGGAAGGTGGTGACCGGATCCGATGGCTCGGCCTAGGATTAGTCGTGAGATGCACCCGGCGTCTCCAGATTCGGCAATGAACAGGAAGCGAGAGGGGGCGGATGAAGGCGAAGCCGCTGCGGCCGACAAACACGCCGCCGAGTGATGCATACTGAAACTGCGTTGGTTACGAGAAGACAGCAGCACTTTTTTTTTTTTTTTTTAGTAGGATTATTTTTCAGGCGAGACTGCATGCGCCTAGTTTGCTTACCCGTCGGCCGGTGAAGAGCGACGGACATCCAAATGCGTGAGACCCCTCTTGGATCAGGGGGACGTTCGATCCGCTTGGCGGCTGCAAGCCATGCTGCAGGAAGGGCGGCTGACTGGGTAGGTTCGTACCAAGACAAGGGGGATGGAAACCAACACAACAGTGAATGGGTTGTTCAAATCGAGGTTCTGCAGCCTTCTTGACCGAAATGTCCTCTGAGTGGCTCAGCCGCCCACCGGTCAGCCTGGGTACATGGCATTGATGTCCCTGGTACAGTTCCTCGAGTCCTCATTTCGTTAACCATTCACGACTTGTCGAGTTCCAGTGGACGGAAGGCTTCGCGATGTTCATGCATTTCCGGGGGTGAAGATTATATTCCCGCTTGTTCCGTCCCCCGTATCCCTCAACCGTCTCTTCTCTGGCTTGCCAGGTGGTTCATAAGCTTATTTCCCCATACGGCCTACGGTACTTAGCCGAGAAGCTAGTCCGAGAATACAATCGGGTATCCGGTAAGGAGGACTGCTACGCATAGCTCTTCAGTACTTCCCCCCACTCTCTTTGTTGATGTACGAATATGGTTTAGGATATTCAAGTGACATTCATTTTAGACATAAGCACTACTTGACTTGAGACAATAAGAGGCGAGACCAATGCGTTGTTCCTCATACGTTGTACGTTGGCTACCTAAGGTGCACATCCGCCACGGCGTTTGCGCGGCTGTCTCTCGAACGAGCCCTGCTGCAGAGAAGAGTCAGAAGGCCAGGACCGCGCAAGTAATCGCTTTGGTGAACGGTAAGTCTCGAAGCAATAAGTGCACGGCTACCTCAAGCAGTGTACAGCAACTCGACACAAGTGTCGAGCCGATATACCTACCTACGCACACCTATAACGTGGTGTTGTAAGTACATCGGCTCGACAGTTTTATCTCGTCACTGTAAATGACAAGGTAGCATTACTGTAGTTGCCTGAGATGGGTAGGCGGGCTCTACAGTGTACACACACGGTATAGCATTTGCCCCTCCCCCTCCTCCTCTGAGCTCCATTCCTCGACCATGATTCGTCCATTCGTGCATGAGCTACGTACATATGACTGTTCGCCTCAAAGCCTCCGTCTTCTTTCCTCATCAACGCAGCCACGCCAGCAAACCTAACCCGCTCACCGGTTTCCTTCCAGTAATACGGCTCCAAATCAGAAGTTGTCAAATCGTCTCGACTCACCCTTCCGACGTCGTTCAAGCTCCACCGCCGGCGGCTATTGCACCAACGATCTATACCTACAATCCGCACGATGCCCCCCAGAGAAAAGAGAGGCGGAGAGAACAGCAAGAAGGCCGCTGGTCTTGCTCGCAAACAAGAAGCGGCAGCTGCAAAGGCTGCCGAGGCTGAGGCCAAGAAGGCTGCCATCGAGGATAGCGAATGGTCAAAGGGCTCGAAGAATACATCTAAGAAGTAGGTACAACTACCGAGAAGGGAAAGAAAAGAACATGGGATGGGATTGGGGGAGGCAAAACGAGCGGACACAAACAATGGAACGGTGGACGGGGAGTTCGTGGACGGGATGGATCCTGGGAGACCAGACCACTCGCATCATTCCCATTCCAACGTCCTGGGTATCCGGACAAGGACCCCAGTCACCGACCGGTGACGGGGATTTCCCAAGCTCCCCGGCCTACCCCGGACCCCAAGTCCCAAAGCTCCCTCCCACTCGGTACAAACATCCCCTGGCCACCCTGAACATTGTACTGATGCAACTCGGCCGAATAGGGAAGCAGAAGCCGCGAAGAAGGCCGAGGCCGCACGCAAGAAGGCAGAGCGCGATGCCCTGTTGAGGGAAGAAGAAGCCAGCAACCCGAGCCGATCGACACCCAAGAAGTCCAAGACGGCCACGAAGAAGACCCGCGGCCTCGACCTGTCCCAGCTCGACGACGACGGCGGCAAAGCCCTGCCTGCACTCAACGCCTCGGGCCTAGACGACGCCCTCGACGCGCTGGCGCTGACGGGCTCGGGCCCCGGCGATGACAAGATTGAGAAACGGCCGGAGCGCCGCTTCAAGGGCGCGCTGGCTGCCTTTGAGCAGCGCCGGCTGCAGGAGATGGAGAGCGACGGCAGTGGGCAGGGATTGCGTCTCGCACAGCGCAAGGAGAGGATCCGGAAGGAATTCGAGAAGAGCCCGGAAAACCCGTTCAATCAGCTCACGGCGCGGTACGACGCGACCAAGGAGGAGTTGGACGAAATTAGAGAGAGGGAGAAGCAGAAGATCGAAAGCCGACTGGGGGCCAAGGGTTGAGTGTCTCACTCGCATCCTTGCCTTTTCGCTCTCTTCGCTCTCGCTCGCCGTCCTTTCCTCCCCCTGGCAAAAAGTCAGCAGTAGCCCGGGGCGCTCGGTTCGCTCGTGTTGCTTCGATATATGAAGACCGAGAAACGCTGTTACTTCGCCGAAATTATATTCACGGAGGATTCGGTGAGAGTGGCTGGGCTCTACAATGTGGGATCATCGCTCTTGAATCCAGATAGGTCATGGCGCAGGACAGGGAATATGATGAGCTGGCCCAGTTTTCAACTTGGGACGTTGACATGACATGGGAGCCTTGCCGCTTTTGTCTATTTTCGTTTATTTTCTCCCCTTTGCTTGACCGGGTGCCGGGGGTGTCGCGTGACTGACCTACACTTGGGGAGCGTAGCCCTGAGCCCTGAGCTTTACGAGCCCGCAATAATAGCCCGGCCGGCATCAGTCATCAAGCAGACAGGGGTTATTTGTGTGTGTAACCTCAACCCTACACTAATTATAAGCTCCTTGTATTATCACATGGCGTATTTCCCAGGATGCGAGTTGGTAGGCGAAATTAGCGTCGACCTCACCTCAGGTGTAGGTATTCGTAGCCTGGTCAGAGCGTTTTGTCCAGACTGTACAACGGACCCACAATTAAGTACTGTCCCTACTTCTTCACACTGTGCATACTACTGGCGTTCAAGCATAGATAAGATAAGAATAAGACCGGCAGAAGAAATACACCGCTTTCGCACACCGCTTCCGGAACGACCTGTGCCTCCAAGATGGTAGAATGTATGAATGGAATTATGACATCTGGTGTCTCACACTTGAAAGGCATCTGGGAAGACGGGTCAATTTATGCTGCTTATGCTCGCGAATCGGCCCTGTCTACGAGATCTTCATCTTTGAATGTTCCATCATGGCTAGTCTCAAGTTGACTGACATGCCGTCGCTACGGAGACAGCATACCCTGGCCGAATTGTGTGCAATCAAAATCCCATGGCCATCACCTCGATATTCTAGCTCGCACATGGCTAATACAACAATATAGCAATAGTCTGAAACATGCATGCCCTGAGGGAGTCTTCGTTAGTCCTACGCCAGGTGACCCGTCACTATGGCCCGGTGTCATGTTCATTCGGCGAGGTAAGGTCACTGCTTGAGATGGGTGTCAGTCAACTTCCAGGCTATTCCCCTAACACCCATATTGGGGGGATGACCACTGATGCCGCAATCAGGACCCTATGAGAACGCCGCCTTGCGATTTCAGATCTCCTTCGCGGACACGTACCCTCAATCACCGCCCCTAATCACTTTTGCAACCGACATGTTCCATCCCTTGCTCGCCCCTCTCACCACTTACATGTACACCACCGACGTCCAAGACAACGGCACCGTTAGCGCAACCGACGACGAGCGTCTCCCCCCCGGCGGCTTCTCCCTTCGTCACGGCTTTCCCGGCTGGCTCGGGCGTCGCGGTCGGACCCAAGCGGGAAGCCGGCATGCGAGCTGGGACCAACACCCACAGCAACAGCAGCAGCCACCAGGAACGCCGGTAAAAGCAGACGATGGAAATGGGAGCACGATGACGACGCCCGGATCCACCAGAACCACTGCCGCGACGACGAGTGGCGAAGGAGGCCGCCCGACGATCTACGAGGTCCTCCGCTATATCCGCAGCACGTTCGACGACGAGGCCGTGCTCGACTCGGTGCCGCTGCAGGCAGCTGGGAACCCGGGGGCGTGGCACGCGTGGCGCACTCGGCAGCGGATGAAGAAACCGGATCCGCATGTCGTGGCGACCACTGCGACCCCATCAGCTGGCGACCAAAGCCAAAATGACGAGGGGGAAGACTGCGACCCGAAGGAAGGAGAACCGGCGGGCGAGGAAACAGGGGCTGCCCCTCTTCCGTCAGGGCCGGTGACGCCTACGGTTGCTGCTAGGCAAACTGGGGAGTGGAACTGGGAAGGCGTGTGGGAGGATCGAGTGAGAAAGGGGATCGCTACTTCACTTTCCGACCCAGTATTGTATGGCTGTTCAAGTGCAGGAGCTGGGGATGATCTGGTATGTCTGCTTCGTCTTTTTCCCTTTCCTTCCTCTTCGTTCCCCGTCCTATCTGACATGCTAACTATAAATGCAGATTCATTTTCTCGCCATGGAAGAGAATGATGTCGCTGCCGTCAAGGAGAACCTCCTACGGACCCTGGGAGCTAGTGTCTGACTTGCTGCTTCCTTTAGCTTTTCATGTTCGGTCTCGCTTTCTTCCCTCCGACCTACCTATCTAGTACCTATATACCCACCGGCGTCTGGAAACCGATACCGTTCTTTGGCGTTTGGTCACTGTATATGGCTACAAGTGTCACACATATCTCCCGTCGAGAACCGTTGTAATCAACTCGTCATTCCGAACTTATATATTGAGCCTGTTGTTGGTAGTCTTCATCCCCAAATGCCCTGACATCCCACCAAACCGCCGCAGCGTAAGCCATGACCACAATGCTACTTAGGCCACCATCTTGCAACATACCGGAACCGGCACCTCTGCGGATCATCAAGCGGCGTCCCAGGCAGAGTTCGACCAAGAATGACGGACGCGATGAAAACAACGAGGGCTACCCCATGAGGACCTCGAGCGCCGAGACGGACGACAGCCTCGGCAGTGTTCCCGAGTCACCGGGAGGGGACTGGCCTTTGACGGTGAAGAAAAAACGACAGCAGGCCTCGCAATATATCCCTCGGGAAGAACTCGAAAGAACCATCGCTTGGGCGCCCCATGACCGGAAGAAGAATGCTCACTCAGTCACCCAACACGGGGGCGGAATGGTCCATTATGCCACGCCTTGCCCCGTCTTCAAGGGTTCGGATGCCAGTTACAGAGCTTATATTGAAGCATACGATAATCGTGCGCGAGACGGATGGCTGGCATCTCCCCAGCCCTCCCATGGCGACTGGGAGGCAACGTCGACTTTCCCTCCGCCTTTCCCGTCTAGTTTGCCGCATCCGTTCGCCCCTGACGCATTGGTGCTCGTCCCGCGCATTACTATAACACCCGAAGTCTCAGCACTGGACGAGAGTATCGACTCCATGTGGGTCGCTGTTGAAATTACTGGGCAGATCTGCGAATCGCAAAGCGGCCGGCCTGGACTGCCTCATATCAGTGGAATCGAAGGGGGATTCAACTCTGGTCTGTATCCTCAGCAAGGCTCCCTTTTGTCTGAAGTAGCCGTGACTCGGATGTCACGGACTTACCGCTAACGAGCCCAGATGCCTCTCGTTACGGTTGCCTTTCTGATCTTCGTGTTGAACTGCAATCCCTGGGGGACAACGTCATTGTTCACCTCATGCGGAACGATCCGTCTCCCACGCAAGTTTAGCCCTCCTAGATCCGGATCCGAGGACCTCCTGCCGAGTTGGTTGTTAATATCATCTTTGCAGCACCCTTTATGCTGGCTCGACGATCGTTCTTCTTGCGAATATCCGCTTCGCCAGTCCCACCGCCTCAGACTCTGGGCACTCTACGCACGTCCACCAGGAATCCGATCAACTCTTTGACGACCTGGAGTATCACTTGGGAAGCTCTATCATCGACTACCTACACGTCGGCCTGACCTACGCTCACTCCGCTTTCTCGGCCCGGGGTTCCCCGTCCTGGTTCCCTCGGGGTAAAGATGAAGAGAGTGGAAGTGCCGGTGGCGGACTTGCAAACTCGCAGACCCGTCTCGAGACCACGGCAACGGCTTCACTGAAGCGCTACAACTGCCGATCCCTATGGAGTTCCTGCCCCCCGCCAGTTCCAACGTCAAACCCGCTCCTTGATATCATCGCGGCCCACTGGTCTCCTGGTTGCACTGCAGAAGCCGCTCGTCGAATGGGGACATGCCGCCGAGCGGCGATGCTTCACAATGCAGTTGAGTTTCCGTCACATCGACGCAAGTTTCAAGAATGGGGAAGACAACGGAGGGGATCCGAGACTTCGGGCCCCGTGCCCACACGGATATACATGGAGGACGAGGACTACGCTTTCTACGACGGGGGTTGCATCGCGCCGCGGGTACCCTCGTAGGCAGTTCGGGCACCGCAACGCGGCGCGCCTAGGATGGCGGCAGCGGCGTTGTCGAAAGAATCGCGGAAGTCTTCCGGCAACCGAGCAAGGTCGCTGCTGCAGTGGATGCAGCGCTTCTCATCGGCGAATACATCGAGTGCCAGTCGGGACGAGAACTCGCTCGAGCACGGCGCTGGCGCAACAACGGGCAGAAGGATGGTGAGTGGTGGTGCAAGCCCATGGGCTACGGGGAAAAGGCTGGGAACACCAAGTTCTCACGAAATGACAACGTCGGCTGGATCGAGCGGATGGACTTCGAAGGAGATGCTGCAGGGCCGTCATGGGGACAAGCGGTGTGGGTCGGGCCGTGGAAGCATTGGAAGGGCGGACAGGGAGTCTGGTCGCTGGACGTGGGCGAGTTGGTGGTGAAGGTTGTATTGGGAGGAATGCGAAAGGGGTAACCATGCGTGAGAGGGGGGTTATGCGGCATGAGTAGAGATAGGGTACAGAACTTTTCCAAGGCTCTGCTTTGATATTCAACATATTGTAGAAGCCCTGGCAGTTGCGACATTCGCTGTTACTCAATAATACTTTAACGCCCAATGGCAATAGATCGTGTTGAAACAAAAAGCGTTTCCTTATCGAACTTGGAAGGATTCGCGGCAGGCGAGATGGTTACGAGACAGCTATCGTCTCTAAAAGATGTGTTTCACGAACGATTCGTGGTGGTATGGTCTACACGACTCTAATTCACCTCGTCTCTCCAGGGGATCGAGTCCTGGGCACCCTTCCTTTCGACGGTCTTTGCCGCGACGCGGTTCGCTCTCCGGATGGCGGCCTCGATATCGAAGGGCTTACCCTCACGAGCGGCGGTGACGACGGAGACGGCGTACGAACCGACAAAGGTGTCGCCGGCGGCGGTTGTGTCGACGACCTTGGCCTTCTCGGCGGGGACGAGGGCCTCCTTGCCGTCGGCGGTGCGGAAGTAAACGCCCCTCCCGCCCAGGGTGACGATGACGTTGAGGACGCCCTTGGCGAGGAACCAGTTGGCGACGCGGCGGAGGCCGTCGAGGTGGTCGAGGTCGGACTCGGGGTAGCCGGAGAGGATGGAGGCCTCGGTCTCGTTGACGGTGAGGTGGGCGAGGCCGGCGTAGGCGTGGTCGGGGAGGGGTTGGGCGGGGGCCGGGTTGAAGAGGACGGGGACGGCGGCGCGGTTGGCGGATTCGAGGGCGGCGAGGACGGTGGCGAGCGGGATCTCGAGTTGCATGACGAGGAGGTCCGGGCGGGCGGATGCGGGGGAGGCCTCGGGGAGGGTGGCGTAGCTGGAGAGGGAGGGGTCGAAGTTGGCGCCTGGGGTGAAGATGATGCGGTTCTGGCCGGTGGGTTCGTCGACGATGATGATGGCGGTGCCGGTGGTGGTGGTGTTGTCGTCGGAGGAGACCTGGAGGACCTGGGAGGTGTCGATGCCGTGGGCGGCGAGGTTGTTGAGGAGGAGGGAGCCGTGGCTGTCTTTGGCTACGGCGCCGGCCATGGCGACGACGGCGGTGATGGAGGAAGGGTCGGTGGCGTGGCCGCGGCCGCGGGAGAGCTTGGCGCAGGCGACGGCTTGGTTGGCGCCCTTGCCGCCGGGGGAGACGACCAGGCCGTTGGAGGTTAGGGTTTCGCCGGGGAGGGGATGGTGAGGAACGTAAGAGGTGAGGTCGATGTTGAGGGAACCGAGGACGGTGATACGGGGGAGAGAGGTGGACGATGAGGACGCCATGGTTGGTAGATGGACTGAGCGTAGATGGAAAGGATAATGACGGAAGTGGAATATGTAAAGCGGCAGGAAGAATTTGCAAAACGTGGGACCAAGTATCGTGAAGTGGATGAAATGTGGGCTGAGGAGTTGGAGGTTGGAGGTTGGAGGGATGACGACAGGTACTTGGAGGGAGGGGTATTATCGGCCCAGGACGGTGGACCGAGCTCACCGAGACTAGACGAAGGTACGGAGTGGAGTACATTTCGTCTTTCGGTACCTAGGTACTCCTCAAGATACTCAAAGGTACTTTGGCAACGTGGTAGTGCTCGTCGAGTCTTGAGATTCCTCGGGTCAAGCATGGCCCAACCTCCCACAAAGAACGACGTCTTCGCCAAAAGGATGCCATGAAACTGACGATAACCTTGCTGGCGGCACGGGATCTCCCTTCTCGTCGTGCACCCTGTCCGGCGACACGTTGACGCTGCCCTGACCGAGCCAGGTCGGGGCTATAGTCACAATGACCGAATCGACAAGGTTGTGACAGGCGGGCGCGAGCAACGAGTTGATGACCTGTCCACCCCCTTCGATCATGACGCTCCGTAATCCCTCCCGGAGGAGAGCCGCGAGGATATCGTTCCACTGGATGCTTGTGCTGTTTCCGGGACGTCCACTGTCGCCTCCAGGGCCACCGTCGCCGCTCCCGCCCGCATCCGCCGCCACTTCGATGAGTTTACCGCCATGTTCCTCGAGCAACGCCTTCAACTCGGAGTCCACGCCGGCGCCCCGTGCCGTGACCAAGAACGGCGCGAGTCCCAGGCCCGCGCGCGCGACCTCCAGGACTTTACTGCGGGCCGTGAGGTCCCAGCGGCCGCGCGGGTCGATGATGACGGGTCGCGGCTGGCGGTCCAGACCGACGCCTTCGATGCGGCAGTTGAGCCCCGGGTCGTCGGCGATGGCGGTACCGACGCCGATGCAGATGGCGTCGTGGTGGCTGCGGAGGTGGTGCGTCATGGCTTTGGATTCCGGGCCCGAGAGCCGCGTGCGTGTCCCCGGCGCCAGGGCCAGGGACGAATCGAGCGAGGTGGCGAAGGTGAGGGTCACGAAGGGCCGGCCTTGGGTTGCCGCGGCCTGCACGAGCGCCTCGGTGGGGAGGAACGGTTCGAGCTTGGCCGCGTCCGAGTCGGCAAAGTGTAATTT
Source organism: Sodiomyces alcalophilus JCM 7366 (assembly GCF_042370955.1). NCBI lineage: Eukaryota > Fungi > Ascomycota > Sordariomycetes > Glomerellales > Plectosphaerellaceae > Sodiomyces > Sodiomyces alcalophilus. The sequence continues at coordinate 1,272,250 of NW_027263537.1, forward strand.
CTTTTCCATGTTTGGGGGGATGGGCTGCTAGTCCAGGAGAGTTGTGGTGTCAAGTCTTGAGAGTGCAGTGAAGAACAAATTCCCGGAGTGGAGTTGATGTGGGGTATTGACTACGCGGAGTACCTTTGGACTGTAGCTGTGGACGGCAAAGCCGTTTGCAGATGCTCAATTCGTTGGCCATGAAACATCCACTTGAGACTATACTGATGCAGTGCTTGAGAATGGTGAAGAGTCGGTCTTAGAGGCCAGGCTAAAGGAAGGTGAGTTTTACTCATCCTCCGTCTCTAGGTGTCGACAGACATAAATTAGAGAACTACCAACACGCCCGATGCCATGATCGTTTGCCATCTCGTGGCTACTAGCATAGGTATTCAAAATTACCATCGCAATTTGAGTAAATAATCGAACGAAATCCCAAGGGTCTTTAAAAGCACTGGTCTGGGTCTATTCTCGGCCTTTCTCGTCTTACCCACGCCGTCGAAAGTAAGACGAGTAAGACAAGGCTAACTTGTCTCTTCGGCAGACTATCATTTCCCCAGATCATTTCAGCGGGTTGGGCCTCTCTGACCATTGCGTTATGGCAATTCTCATAGCAACGGACTCCCCGGATCAAAACGCCGCTGGTCGCCGCTGGTCGCCGCCTTTGACCGGAACGTGTCCTTGACGATGTCTCCGTGACGCCGGCAGGTAAGTGTGAGGCATAGATTAGTAACCAGTGTGAAACCGTGGTCAGTTGGGCTCATTCGGGGCAGCTTTGTTCCGATCCAGATTGGCCGCGTCAGCTGTACAACATGTAGGTAGGTACCTCCCCGTGCCGCGCCATGGTGCGTCCTTCGGCCCTCGGAATCCGAATCGTCGACTCCAGATACGGGACGGTGCGAGTACTCGAACAATGCAGTCAGCCCCTTATAAGATCGTAAGAAGAAATTAAATCCCATTCATCATCATCCACATACCTTCCCTTTCATCTTTTCGTGCTCCTGAGATTTTTGTACAGAATAGGTAGACGCCTCTTATTCAAACACTCGAATCGCCAATACGCCAAAGGCGGACGAACTAGCCACAGCCTCCACTCCTCCACACCAATTGGGCAGCCGCATTAGCTCGTTTAGGCTAGATTGGTAGCCCCTCGGCGCGGTCAGCCACATCTTGGCCACCGCAGCTCCGCCTCCGAAGTGTCAAGGGAGTTGGGGGCCCAGTGTTTCCATTCCCTTTCCCATCATCCCAAATATTACCATTTTCCTCTTCTTCAACCACCTACTTCGTACCTACCTTTTGTCTTTTGCCATTCTTTCTTCTTTTCTTTGTTTTCTTTTGCGTCAAACCAGACATCGCCATTTCCGACTCACCGTCGCCAGGAACTTTTGCGAATAACCAAACCGTACTCCTATTTCCCACTCTGGTCGTCGCCAAATCTCACCCGCGCCCTTCCCTTCAGTCATCCCCGCACTCGAGTCGCAAAAGATGGGCAGCAAGTACGAAGAACCTCCCGCGTACCAGGGCCCGCCCCAGCCTCCCCAGCAGGCCTACGCCGGTTACCAGCCCGGCCCTGAGATGATGGGCGGCCAGCCCTACTACGGCTCTCCTCCCCCGCAGCAGGGCGGTCCATACCCTCCCCCCGGTCCCAACATGTACGGCAGTCCCCCCCCGGGCCATATGTACCCTCCTCACCCTCCTCCCGGTCAATATCCTCCCAACCAAGGCGGCTACTACCAGGACAATCGTGGCGGGGGCGGCGGCGGCGCTGCCACCGGTGCCTTGGCTGGTATTGCCGGCGCGCTGGCCTGTTGCTGCTGCCTGGACGTCTGCTGCTTCTAAACGCCAAAAGTGCACGTGGTGCAATGGCAACTACTACTACCCTGCCATAATCGACTGCCGAAGTTGTGAGATATTCGACGAGAAAAACCGAGCGATAAAGCGACGCGCAAAAGAAGCAATAAAATCATCGATAACGGGGTCGAATTCAGCCACCCCTTTCGATTTCGGGAGGGAAAAGAGCCTTCCATAAACGCCTCGTTGCTTTCCTTGCCGGAGGTTTCGAGCGTGTGAAGACAAGACAAAGACAAAGACAAGTTATACACGCTATCAGACAGAAATTCTGCGGCAACGCTGCTTCTTGGGCTTTGTACCGACAATGGTTTATGGGCGTTAAAAGGATTCTTTTTTGGCAATGAACACTCAAGGGTCTGCTTTTTTCTTTTCTGTGGTTTTCTCGACGTTGGGATACATTTGGAATTGTGGACGGACGGGTCAGGCTCTGAAGGTCTTTTTCGGGACGTGTTGGGTCAAGGCATCCCCGCAGTCAGGTATCCTTCCGACGGATCTGTATCTGTTTTATCACGTTCACGCTAGTATTAGTGGAACTGCGAATTTATACTTTTCAAATGGCTTGGCTGCCATGGTCTGCTTGCCGTTCTTCCGAGTGACTTCAACCACTTCCGGAGCTGATAGAATAAGATTTGATCACGACACCAATCTGGGATCGTACAACTAGACACGCATATCTTTCTGCGCCAGTTTCCGGGGTCTCCTTGTCAAAAAAAAAAAAAAAATCTCATAAACACCACATTTTCGTATTCGGCCGTCGGGATTTCATTGTCCATATATGGTTTGTAGTCGTTATTCTTTGTTGCCATACCGAGACGTTATTAATAGCCTCTCAACCATGCCATTCTCTCCATTACCTTTTGTGCACAGAACACAAAAGGGGGCATTCTGCTCCGGCTCCAGGAAGTAGCAAGGGCGCAATTAGCCGCTGTGTGAGCACAAGGGCGCGAATGCATTGGCAAGTAGAGATACAAGTAGAAGAGCCAGGGTCCTTAGCCGCCGAACCGCCGCAACAAGGCCAAATCCCCTCTCCGTCGGACTATTTCCCCGTAGTATACAAGTGTAGCGTGGCCCTCGGTCTATTCTATCAAGATTTGGTTACTGTGCTCGGTGGCTATGACGAACCGGCAGTGGGTATTACAGGTCGTAGGACTGGGCTATGGCGTCACTGGAATGTATCACGAAACATGAATGGCCACGACGTAAACGGCGCTCAACGTGCAAGTACCTACACTACAGGTACACTACGAAGTACACTAATGTATCTTCAGGGAACGATACGCGCTCGTCACGATGGACAGAAAAGGCGTACAACGTACACCTATCCATTCCATACGCCAATTTTACCCCATTGCCTACTGCCTACTCTCGCATTCATTACAACGCACTCTACGAACCTGGAAAAGTGGGACTCTCAGCCGTCTCAATGATGAGCTCAGGAACAACTTACTCCGTAAGGTTAGAAGGTGTTTCGTGTGTTTGGCCAATCGAAGCCTGTGATGTCACAGGTCCCCAGCTCACTTGTCCCTTTGTAGTACGGCCCCACTGCGGGAGCCAATCACTAAGCCTAGCGCCCCGAATAGCGGTATGATTTGGTACCGTCCCCGCCAATCGCTGCGCGGCTGAAAGGAAATGATGAAGGGTCCTTTGGGAGCACATGGGGTCTTGGCTTCAAACCTTTACACACATATTCGTACAACGTGCCTACCCTACACCTACAATACATTGCCAATGCCACTTGCCTTCTTTCCACCTTTCCACCATGACTTACCAAGTACGCCGTGGCTCCCCCATCTGTCCTCCTCTCCTGTCGTCATGAGGCAAGCAGGCTAGCTACCTACCTATGTCAAGACCACGACTGCGAACAACGACCAGGACCTGATAGATGGGGAGATCTCCTTTTCTTTAGCAACATCCCCTCGTTTTCCTCGTCCTTTGTTTGCCGCCGCATTGTATTACCAGGAGACCTGACCTTCTTGGACCACCGTGTTCGACTGGCACAACTTCCCGACCGACCATCCAATGTTAACCTGAATGGCAATCTTTGCTCCGAACAACCTCCACATGCCAACGACACTCCTGCCTTGGCTCGTCCTATAAGGCACCTCACCTCGACCACTTGCCGTCAACTTTACCCCGATACCTCGACGATTCACCTAAGATAATATCTTCACCGACTGGGAGACCCTGACGGGACGGACCTCCGTTCTACGTTGCAGCCTTGAATATGGACGAAGATTTCGAGGGCCAGCCTGCCTCTGCGCAGTCCAGAGAGGGCATCACCCTAAATGCTTTCTTCGCAGCCTTGACCGTGTCTATCGTCGTCTTCGTTGTCCAGATCGCCGTATTTCTCCTACTGAGAAACAAGCTTGCTCGTATCTTGTTCGTCACACACACCCCGCTTGATCTCTCCTTTTCACGCGCCTCCCTGTGCTTGCTGACCGATCTATCGCCTGCAGTAAACCCAAGACCTACCTTGCCCCTGACCGAGAACGGTTTGACCCGCCACCCGCCAGCCCGATAGAGCTGCTCAAGACGCTCTATTCCCTCACCGACCGCGAAGTCATCAAAAGGTGCGGCCTGGATGCATACTTCTTCCTGCGATACCTCAGGGCCCTCCTCATCATCTTCGTGCCCATCGCCCTCGTCACCTTACCTATCCTGATTCCCCTCAATTACGTCGGAGGCCGTGGCCAGGCTGTGATCGATACCAATGATGGGAACAATAACAACAACACCCTCAATGATGACGAGGCGCGATATCTGACCCCGGTCCCCACCGGCCTAGATACCCTAGCCTTCGGCAACATAACCGCTACCAATTCTGGGCGCTATTGGGCCCATCTTATCCTGGCACTTCTCGTTATAGTTTGGGTCTGCCTTGTCATCTTCTTCGAGCTCAGGGTCTACATCAAGATCCGCCAGGACTACCTAACCAGCGCCGAGCATCGACTTCGTGCCTCGGCAACCACCGTCCTAATCAACAACGTCCCTGCCAAATGGCTCACCGAGGAAGCTATAAGGGGTCTCTTTGACGTGTTTCCCGGCGGCATCCGTAACGTCTGGCTAAACCGCGACTTGAGTAGCCTGCTGGACAAAATCGAACTCCGCGACGCCATCCACAAACAGCTCGAGGCCGCCGAGACCGAGCTCATCCGGGCCGCCAAGAAGCAGCAGCTCAAGGAGAGGAAAAAGGACGAGAAGAAAAACCGGAGAATATCCCGCGTCGATGCCCCGACAAAGTCGGAGCTCGAGCAGAGGCGCAAGCGCGAGGACGAAGCCGCCAGGAGAACGGCCGAAGCCGGCCTGGGCGTGAGCTCCGGAACGGACGACCAGGGACCTCGCAATATCTCCGACGTCGTAGACGACGTCCGCGCCGAGGAGCAGGAGCAGCGTCGCCGCAGCAGAGTCATGGTGCCAAGTAGCAACTCCTCCGGGTCCCAGGGGAAGGGTTTCGGTCTTGCCACGTTGGGCGACGGCTTCAATAAGTTTGGAAAAGGCATTCGTGGCGGCGTGGACAGGGCCGGCCAGGGTTTCCGCGCTATCGGCCAGGGAGTCGAAAACGAGGTGGGAACGACGCACGGCTTTGTTAGGATTGGCTCCTCGGGGGAAGACGCGCCGCCCACGGCACAGGCGGCCCACGGATCAGGCCATGTCGACTCACCAGCCATTCGTGGTTCGCAAGACGACGCAGCGGCTGGTTCTGCTACCAACCGATCCCAAAAGGAGGCGGATTCGCCCGGCGAGGATGCTGGCTATGATGCTACGCACGACTCGATCGATTTCGGGTACTCCTCGGCCATTGGCCAGGCCAAGTTTGACACCGTCGCCAACGGCAACACGATTCGCAGGCTGGATGATATGAGCCAGATGTATGACAACGCAGAGCGCAAGTGGTACGAGTTCTGGCGACCTCCTGCCGGAGGTTACGTTTCGCCGGTCCCTCAGACTGCCGAATATGAAGGAGACGACGCCGGCCCTGGTCGCCACCATTCCGAGATGAGCCGCGGCCAGAAGATCCTGTCGTCCATCCCGTTTGTGAATGGCGGCGGCGACGTGGCACCCATCGAGTACGGGCCAGCATCCTTCACCGGCGGCGACTACCAGGATGACACGGGGGGCGAGCCCGAGGCCGCATGGCGCAAGTACATCAAGCCAAAGGACCGCCCGACGCACCGCGTGCCCCGCTGGGGGTTCCCGACCTGGCTGGCTTGGCTCACCTTCGGCCACAAGGTGGATACCATATACTGGTGCCGGACAGAGCTCGCTCGTCTGAACCTCGAGATCCGCGCCGACCAGGAGAGTCCCGAGCGGTATCCTCTCATGTCGTCGGCGTTTGTGCAGTTCAACGAGCAACTCTCGGCGCATCTTGCATGCCAAGGCCTCGTGCATCACCTCCCAAAGCAAATGGCCCCGCGGATCAACGAAATATCGCCCAGGGATGTCATTTGGAGCAACATGGCCATATCCTGGTGGGACGAATGGCTGCGGACGGCCGTGGTGATGGCCCTGATATCGACCATGGTCATCTTCTGGTCGTTCCCTGTGGCGTGGACTGCTGCTATCGCCAACATCGACTCGCTTGCAGAGCTGCCTTTCCTCCAATGGATCAAGAGTAACGACACCGTCGAGGAGATTGCCGGCGCCATTGCCGGTGTCCTCCCACCCGTGCTGCTCGCTCTTCTCCTCGTCCTTGTGCCTATTATCCTGGATCTCCTTGCCGATTTCAAGGGAGCCAAGACGGGCACGCAAAAGGCGGAATTCGTCCAGCGATTCTTCTTCGTCTTCCTCTTCGTCCAGGTGTTCCTCGTCGTGTCCATCGCGTCCTTCTTCGCAGCGTCGGTCGACACGCTATGGAGCAACGTGCAAGAGCTTAGCAATATTAATAATGTCTGGAACATCCTGGCCGAGAACCTGCCCAAGGCGGCCAACTACTTCTTTTCCTACATGATCCTCCAGGCCTTTTCGGTCAGCTCGGGCGCCCTCCTCCAGATCGGTACCCTCGTTGTGTGGTACGTGCTGGCCAGGATACTCGACGACACCGCCCGCAGCAAGTGGTCGCGCAACGTTACGCTCAACAAGATGGAATGGGCCCACGTTTTCCCCGTATACACCAATTTCGCCTGCATAGCATTGATCTACTCCATCGTGGCGCCGCTCATCTCCATCTTCGCCATCATCACCTTTGGCCTCTTGTGGATCTCTCAAAAGTACTGCCTTGTCTACGTCATTCGGAATGGCCACGACACGGGAGGCATGATGTACCCCACCGCTCTCAACCAGACCTTCACTGGGCTGTACGTCATGGAGCTGTGCCTGGCCGGCCTGTTCTTCATCGTGGGCCGGGACAACGCTGGTACGGGGCAGGCGGCTTCTTCGGGGAACCCGCAGGCCATCATCATGCTCGTCACCATAGCCTTGACGGCACTCTACCAGATCCTACTCAACCGGTCCTTTTCGCCGCTTTTCCGGTACCTGCCCGTCACCGTCGAAGACGAAGCGGCCATCCGAGACCGGGCGTTTGAGCGGGAGCAGCTCCGGCGGTTCGGCATGCTGGAGGAGAGCGAAGACGAGCAAGCGAGTGACGAGAAACCGCCAGCGCACAGCATGGACGGGTGCCTTACAAACGACGACGACGAGATTGAGCTCAAGGGCCTGTCGGGCGGCGGTCGGGCCAAGAAGTCCCTCTTCAAGCCGGTCAAGGACGTCCGCGACCTGGCGAAGCGCGGGGGCAAGGGCATCCGTACCATGACTTGGGACAAGGTCGAGGCGTCGTCGGGGATCAAGAGCGCGGCCGAGTACCGGCGGCGGCAGCGCGAAAAGGACCTCGAAGCACAGCGCGCGATAGGGGAGGCGCTGTACGGGGGGGTGGCGGATGAGATTGAGGACCTGATGCCCGAGGAGAGGAACGCGCTGGTGCGGGACGCGTTCAAGCACCACGCGCTCCGGGCGCGGGCGCCGAGCGTGTGGATCCCGCGCGACGACCTCGGGGTGAGCGACGACGAGGTCCGGCTGACCATGACGTACACGGAGAACATCCACATCAGCAACGAGGGGACGGCGTTGGACAGCAAGGTGCGCGTGGTGTACGGGCGCAACCCGCCCGACTTTTCCGAGGTGGATCTCATCGATCTCTAAGCTGCACTGTTCTGAGAGGATGGATGGGAGATGCTTGATGATGGATGGAACTGTTCAACGCAGCGGCATGTCATGGCATAAATGATGGCTCTTCCGTTGGGGTCTGTGGTCAGGAGTTAAGGGGCCCTTTTTTGCCTTTCTTTTCCCCCCTTTTTTTTCCCTTCCTTTTTCATATTTTTTTGATGCATTAGTGGGTAGCATTACAAATAGATGTAGACTTATTTGGCATGTTTGTCTCCATGGTATTGTATCCAGAAGTTGCAGTTTGAGACGGCTGGCTAATATCCAGATGAACGGATGCTCTGCGATCTCAGTACAATTGGGCGCAAGTCTTAACCAATTTGTTTTGTTTTGTTTTCTTCCCGTCTTGACGGTTTCTGTTTATACTTCGACAATCTCATCATCCTCGTCGACTTCTTCCACCTTTGGCGTGGCATCCGGCTCCTCGTCCCTCATCAACACCTGCACGAGCCTGTCGCAGGCATCCTTGACGCCCTCGTGGTCGACGCGCAAGTGGGTCTCTCGGATGACGGGGTAGACCTTGATCTCGCGCATGAGATCCCGCCCCTCCCTGGTGGCGGTGAGGAGGAGCAGGGTCTCGAGGTGGGTCTGGATGATGGAAGGGTCCGGGTCGCGCTTCTTGTCGGGGGGCAGGAGCTGGAGCTCGGGGAGCATGTCCATGGACTCGTCGACGTCGTAGTCCTCGTCGCCCATGATGGGGAGGAGGACGTAGGGGAGGATGTGGATGTCGTCGGCGGAGAAGAAGGCCGGGTGGGCGGGGACCTCGAAGGCGACGTTCTTGATGGTGCTGGCGACGCCGCGGCGGCGGATGTCGGACTTGTGCTCGGTGAAGACCTTGAGCTTGGTCAGGGGGACGGCGTCGTCGTAGGGCTGCTTGGTGATGTAGAACTGGCGGACCTCGGCGTGCTTGGTCAGGTCGGCGAAGAAGTAGGCGAGGTAGTCGTAGTCGGCGTGCTTGTTGTAGGATCCGTCGGCGCCCTTGACGAAGAGGTCCATGAGCTGGTTGATGACGTTCTCGTGGGACTGGAGCTCCTCCGGCGGGGGTTGCTTCTTGGTGACGATGTTCTTGAGGCCGTCCCACTTGGAGAGGTTGGCCAGGAGCATGGCGAGGAGGTTGGCGTTGGGTTCGGACGGTTTCTGTCAGAGCTCAGTTTCCGGTTCCATAGCCGTTCTCCCCCCTGGAGAAATAACTTGAGGTTGATTATAATTACTCACAACCACCCTCGCTAGAATAGAGTCGATGAATCTGTCATTGCCCGAGAGCAATTCTAGTACTTTTTGCTCGGCCGACAGATTTACTAGAATCGTCAAGGCATATTCGGCGATTTTCTGTCATGTTCAGGTGAGTTAACGGGCCAAGGTATGAGTTTACAGTCCAACGAGTCGACTCACTGGGTGATCTTGGATCAACAAGGTCAAGTTTTTGACGGGCCGGAAATTTTCAGCGTTGAATATAGAAGGTTCCGCTGTCGAGTATGGAACTAAATGCTCAACTGCGAGCTTCCGGATCTGAGGATTGGGGCTGGCTATGAAGCCCACAAGCTGCATCAGGATGTTGGTCAGTCATGGTCCCGTCGCTGTCGAGGATCTAGAGGGTGTTGGATGAGAGAGTTTGGGAGTTACAGTACCTCTTCTAACTCTGTGGGCATTCTGAGTAGGACAATAAATAGTAAGAATAGGACAAATGAGGGTGAATAGAAGTTCTTATTCTTCAAGCTCAAATCTTTCACTTGGTGATGTTCTGAGATTGTTTTTCAGCGTCGTGATCCCCCAAGCGCAAATCTCTCAGTTGGTGACGGCCGGGGCGAGTTGGAGGGGTTTCTTTGGCGGGGCTCATCAAGGTACGTCACTCGGATGAAGGAGATACAACGGATATGATTGGACGAAATAGATACAAGACCCACACACAATGCCAAGGCCACACTCTTAATGGCGGGGCTAATCGATAAGGGACTCGATGGGAAAATTACAGGGCTTGCGAAGAAAAAAAGAAGAGAAAAAGAAAAAATCACCAAAAATCGACCCGTCTGCTAGCGATCCCTCACCGCCGACCGTCCACGTGTTGGATTGACGATACGATACACCTCTGCTAGACGACTGGGACGCGAACAAAAAAAACATTACCAACTAAAAAGATGGGAAAGGCTGCAACACCCACGGATCGTCAGGCCCGCCGACACAACCCTCTCCAAGATGACATTCTCGCGACAGGCCCGCTGAGAAACAAGACCAAGAAGAAGAGGGGGAAGAAGGACGACGAGGAGAGCGGGGAGAACTATGTCGACGCAAGCCAGAGTCGCAACATCTTGAGGCTAGGCCGCGAGCTTGCAGACGAAGATGACGCACAGAAACCCGCGGCTCAACCCAAGGTAGACCTCTTCGCCATCGAGTCGAGGTACGGCGCCGAAGCCCTGGATGACGACCGCCAGTATGACGACGAAGAGGCATGGGGCGACGAAGAGGAGGAGGTGGAGGAGATTGAGCTGGACCCGGAGGACTTGGAGACGTACCGCAAATTCTTCCCCGACGCCGGGGACGAACCCTCGGCCATGCTCAGGGACGCCGGCTGGGGGTCCAAGGGACAAGACGAGGACATGGGTGGCGGTGGCGGCACCAACCTGACCGAGCTCATCTTGGAGAAGATTGCTGAGCACGAGGCTGCCGAAGCCCGGCGAGAGGCTGGTGTACCGGACGAGAGCTACGAGTTGCCGCCCAAGGTCATTGAGGCCTATTCCAAGTAGGTCGCCTCGTCCCTGCAGACCCTTGGGGTTCTTTTTTTTTTCTGACCACACATTAGGATTGGGCAAATTCTCTCGAGATACAAGAGTGGTCCCTTGCCGAAGCCATTCAAGATCCTGCCCACAATACCCCATTGGGAAGATATCATCGAGGTTACAGAACCCCACAGGTGGACGCCCAACGCTGCGTTCCAGGCGACCAGGATATTCTCGGCCGCGAGTCCGGCCACGTGCCAAAAGTTCATGGAGAACGTCATCCTCGACAAGGTCCGCGACGACATCCGCGAGAACAAGAAGCTAAACGTCCACCTGTTCAACGCGCTCAAGAAGAGTCTCTACAAGCCGAGAGCCTTCTTCATCGGCTTCCTCTTCCCGCTGCTCATGAATAGCTGCACGGTCCGGGAAGCCCACATCATTTCCGCCGTGCTTGCGAGAGTCTCGGTTCCCGTGCTTCACTCGGCCGCTGCCCTTAAGGGCATCACAGAGATGTAAGGTGTCCCATTTGTCTTTTGTCAAAGTCTCCCTGCTTGTCTACCATTTCCATCTCTAACACGGATACAGTGCTGCGCAACAAGCATCCCAAGGTACAGAAGGCGGTGGCGCTGCCAACATCTTCATCAAGACACTCCTGGAAAAGAAGTATGCCCTCCCGTACCAGGTCATCGACTCGCTCGTCTTCCACTTCCTCCGCTTCCGCAGCGTGGACCCTGCCTCCATCAAGGAGGGCCAGACCGTATCAGGCGACATGGTCCGGTCGCTACCGGTGGTGTTCCACCAGAGCCTGCTCGCCTTTGCCCAGCGGTATCGCAACGACATTAGCGAGGACCAGAGAGAGTCGCTCCTCGATCTGCTTCTGACCCACGGACATGCGGCCATTGCTCCCGAGATTCGCAGGGAGCTACTGGCGGGCCGAGGTCGCGGAGTTCCCCTGGAGCCCCAGGGGCCTGGATTCGATGGCGATGACACCATGCTGGTGGACGCCTGATCCGCCGGGGATGGCACCTCGTGGTGACGGTTGGAGGAAATTTTGCAATGGATTGCGGTCTGTGGTCTGTGGTCTGTGGTTGGCATCTGGAAAGGCGTTAACAGGATTTGATTTGATACCCGCCAGCGTAATGGGCGGTTCCCTGTGAACAGTCGACGGCGGCGAGGCTTTCTCAATTACGTGTTTGTCGGCGGTACTCCAGGCATAACGAATGATCTGATATCTCTTCAATAACAATGACACTCTTCCATTACTCGACTGTGTCCTCCTTGAAACCGACAACCTGGACGACGCAGTTGTATTTTGAGGGACGACATATCCTCCGTCCCAAGATATCGCAAGGGCTACTGGAACACCACGATTCCAGGCCCGGAAATAACAAGGAAACCCTAGAGTAAAAAGGAATGGCCACTATGGGAATCATAACGGGCATGACGCTGTGAATCAATGCCCGGGTCGGAGAGATAGCCCTCAAGGAAATATCTTGTGGAAAAGAGTGGGTGGACTTCCCAGTGAGTTCAGTTTAAATTGGCGCAGATATATTTCCGAATCCGAAGACGTTCCTGTGACCACTCGTACTCCCGTCTTGTGTTTGGATGTCCATCTGTTGCCTTGTCAAGGGTTGCATGTGGTCACCGAGTATCGGCACGGAGATTCTATTCTCCGTAAACACACCGAGGCCGCGTAAAACTTCCCAAACTACCACCCATACGAAGTAGCTCGACAGCTCCCGCGCATCACTTTTGCTCAGCATTGGCACTGCCGCGTCGTCCATCCCTCTATCCCACTCTATCCACGGCTCGACTCCCACAATCTCCCACAATTGGCCTCGACACTGACACGTCGCCTGTCGAATTCACCTCACAATGGCGTCCGCCGAGCAGGACCCACTCCTCCTCTTGCGCCAGGCCATCGCGTCTAAGCAACCGGCGATTCCCTCGGCGTCAGCGGACGACCCTGTCGAAGCACCCCTCTCCAAGGCGACGCATCTGCATTTCCCCCATCCGCAGCCCATCTCCGTCCCGCTCTCCACGCCGACTCGTTTCATCAGCAGCGACCGCCCCGTCGACCTGCGCTCCATCTACTTCGCCTGGCTCAACAAGGACGTCGCAATCCCAGAGTACAACGCCTCGGCCAACCGCCTCAACGATGACCTGGGAGATCTCGGGACCGTGCAGAACCTCGCCTTTGTCGAACGCCTAGACCTGTTCACCTGGCTCGAAGGGGCCAGCGAGGAGTCAGAGCATATCCGCCCGGTGGCCGGCAAAGGGAAGGATGCCGCCGCCGCGACCGCCGCCAAGGCCATGCCGTCGACCGCCGCAAGTCGGAGTGGCAGGGGCACGATGGACCCCCGGATGGCGGTCATCTATAGTGGCGAGAGAAAGATGGGAGATCGCAACACCGTCCTGCGGGGTATCAAGCCAACCGTACGTCCCTTTAGTCCCTGTCGACGCACGCGCCTTTGCTCGCACAGCGGATGGCATGTTGCAATAAAAAAAAAGGTCGCGGTCCTTGGCTAACATGAAGACCACCCCTAGGACTTTTCCCACGCCCGCAAGCTCGCGGCGCCGTTTATGCAGAGGAGATCCGGGTCATCCCAAAGTACCATCATGGCGAACCCCGCCCTTGCGCTCAACCACAAGCCACCCACCCGCCGACCGGACCCCATCGTGCTGCTATCGCCGTCGGCGTCGTCGCTCCTCCGCCTGTCCAACGCGCGGTCCTTCCTCGAGAACGGCCGCTACACGCCGCCGGACAGCAGCAGCGCGTCGGGGACGAGCATGCTGCACGTGTCGCGGCTTATCAAGGACGTCGACCCGTCGCGGCCCATGCGCTTCATCCTCGTCGAGGGCCCCGAGCAGTTCAAGCCCGAGTACTGGAACCGCGTGGTCGCCGTCTTCACCACGGGCCAGGCGTGGCAGTTCAAGAACTACAAGTGGAGCGACCCGCACGAGCTCTTCCGCCACGCCACGGGCATCTACGTCGGCTGGCGCGGCGAGCCGATCCCCGAGTCGGTGCGGAACTGGGGACACCGCGTGCTGCACTTTGGCATTGACCGGCCCCGTAGGGAGGGGACTGTTGTCGGCGCCGTGCCGGGCGTGGGGGAGGCGGCTCGCTTCCGTGATAAGGAGGTCGTGGAGACCATTTGGAGGTCGATCGAGTCGTCCATGAGGACAAAGGGCTGGACTAAGAATTCTGCCCCAATGTCCATCTGATGGATTCTCGTTCACGTGGCTTGACGACAGGGTTGGCGAGCCTTGGGGGGTTGGAAAGGGGGTCGGGTTGGTTACCAATGCCTGACGTGCATGGAGGCAGCTATGAGAGCTTGAACTATTATATGTTTTGCCTACGAGGAGCACCTGGGCCCGTAGGCTTGTAATGTTTACCTAGAAATCCAGGGAGATTGGAGTCACCAGCGATGGCGTTCGAGGGTTTAGTGATTATATTTCATATTATTCTCTACACACCGGCACTGCCGGTCTTTCGAATGAGACTGCAGGGGGAAAAGCATGGGTTGCCTGTCTTTCTCGCCTCAACAAGGGATTTCATGGCATTGTATTCATGGTGGTTTTTGGTTGCGTTTCGAGATTAGAGGATCTGAGAGTACTAACCAGCAAGTGTGCAGCAGAACTTCTGGTTAGGGAGAATCGCCCAACAGGTCATTTTGCCTATACGAATAGACGGCAAGCCTAGTTCCCAGTTATCTATTCTATTCTGATCATCTTCATCCGCCTCCATCACGGGACATGGGATTCGGCCCTCGGATCGGTGCGAGAGCAAACCCAAACTACTTGTCTCCTATGCTACCCGACATTACTCGACGATCGGCTTGGCTATGTGTTAGAAAACTTATCCAGCTACAATCGTCTATATCCATGGCGGCAGCTATCTCATAGGGATCAGTTCGATTTAGACTTTGGACGGTCCGGGCCTCGATTCCCCCCAAAGGCATACATCCCCACGAAGCGGGCGACAAGTTCCGAAGCGGCGGCTTCCGCAAAGCTTAACAAGCAAGCATCGAACCTGATCCGATGATGGGGGAATGAATATAAGGGTCCTCAACGATCTGAAGGTTAATTCGACAGCGGACCAGTTACAAGCTGACAGCGACCTGGCCAGCGCCCTCGCTAAGGATGCCTAGTGGACATCGTCTCTTTGCCCGGTCACGACTCGGGCCCACGGCGGGTGAAGATCTCCCGACTTGACTCTTTCCGAAATGTTGCTTTTCCGCGGAAACATACCGGGTAACGTACATACTTCGTAGGGCTCCATCGCCTCCAGAAGGCACGATGGAGATTTACTCCGCAATGGACCAGACCAGGTCAACTTGGCCAGAACAGGGTCGATCTTTTTCGGGTAGCGAGTCAGTAACGAGTTAGAATGGACATTGAAAAAGAAATAGCATGAGAAGACGAAGAGCAAACAAAGACGTCACGGTAAGCGTTGTGAATGTGGCGAAACGAAACGGGGCAGTCCTTCTGATGCTCGTACGACGCAACTCCCTTGTCCTCAGTCTCCTGTCTCGTCGCGGGATGCGGAGCTTCGGGGATTGAGACGTCCTCCGCATTTGCCGTACACTGCCGTGCCGTTCGAAGATGCATGCGTTGGTCCTGACCAAGTCGAAGTTTGGTCGGAGTCACTGCCTCCACGCCCACATGACCTTACTAAGCCATAGGATACCTAATGTGCTCGTGCGGGGTCCCTCGGAGAAAAGAAGAGAGGGCGTGTGTCTAACGCTGAGCGGAGGGTTTTCCCTTTTTTTTTTTTTTTTTTTTTTTGCCAATCAGCTCCTTGGAGTGACAATCCCGGACCTTATTCTACATGTACACCGTATGTACGAAGTACATATGTATTCCTCAGGGCCACGTGCGTCGGCCGGTAATTGCGCATATTAGTGCGGGATGAATTGGAGTAGGTAATTCATTCCTTTGTTGATTGAGAACCTTTCGAAAGTTCTGCGAGACAAACTTGTACGGTGTACCATAGTACCTTAATATTGCAACTTTGGCGGTAGGTAAGTTAATTAAAATCTTGTTAGCGCTCTCGTCGTCACCCAGATGCAAAATGATGGGCGGACACTGGCATCATCAACCACGTTGTCACCATCCACCCCCTTCCCTCGGCCGTGGGCCGCGTCACTACGTTGTACGTTGTATGTACTTCGTAGCACGTTGTAGGTACGCGTTTTCTGCGGTACACGTGTAGACTGCAAGACATAGAATCGATCCACTCGTCGGTCAACCGGCCCCTGAAGCAAATGGGTTCCGCCCAAAGCCAGTAGGGTTGCCCAACGTAGTAAAAACCTTCCGTTTCGAATGCCGGATGCCCTTTTAGAACCTTTATGCGGATGTTTCCAGAATATAACGGAGATACCGAAACACGATCGCGTCTGATGAACTGCAATCAGACAAAGGAGAAAGAAAAAAAGGAAGGGTCTGACGGCGGCTAGCGACGCTTGGCCGCTTCTAGAAATTCTTTTCCTTCCGTTGAGATGTCTTGGGAGCCCACTCTCCGGCACAGAGCCGACCTTGTCGACTCCGTAATTGTGAATCACGACGATGAATGACGAATCCTTAATATTACTGCAGATGAAGAAAAGGAAACACGGATTGCCGAATGCCGAAATTCTCTCAGGGACCCACCCCCACCCTTATTCTCCTCTGGATGTCGGCCCGGGTTCTTTCAGGTTGAGATTTGTCGTACACCTCACCTATCTTCGGCTTCAGCTTGAGCGTTGAGAGGGGCTGCTTGGTATGCGGCTAACTAGAAAGGCAATTCAGGTCTCAGGGGAGCCATCGTGGGAGGCGGCATTTGCGTCGAGTGCCGGATCTTTGAGAACAGTGAGCGGTCACTAATATGGCGGCCCACTGTCCCACTCTTCATCCACATAACCAGCGGATCCGGGATAAATGAATGGGATGAATGGGCAGGGGCTTATTAAACATCCGCAGGAGCAATGTGGCTGACCGCTGAATTGTGCAAACGAAAGGGAGTGCAAAGGTCGAGTCGCGCGCTTGAACGGGATAGCCATAGCTGGCTCCTGCGGCTCTTGCGCTCGCCGTGCCTCCGAGGCGGCATAGACGACATGCGTACTCCGAACATCCATATTGTATCCCTGTAGAGAGGATAGAAGTGGGACAATTGGCGCTACACCATGGCAAGCATTCCAGTTCCGCAAAAGTTTTGGGGCACTCGACGCGAAATGCTTTCATCTTATGGCCTAGTACATAGGACTTCATACCTTATGAGTGTCGTGTGGAACCGCGCATCGGTGCGCTATGTTCGGTGGGTAGACAAAGACCGTAAAAGTGAGGGTTGATCGAGACGAAGCCCGCACAGTATTTGTGGTATGAAATTTTGTTGACAACGTGTTGTGGTGTGGACATACAACGTACATAGCAGCATCGTAGCTGCTATCGGAAGCCAAGAGTGGCATTGGATGCTTGCAATTGGCAACTTACCGCGTCAAACAGGTCTGCATACTTCGCAGTGCCCATTCCGGAAGGAACGTCGAATCCGGCATCGAAGCTTCGTAAAGCAAAACGGCTACGGATAAACGTTGGTACCTCGAACGGCGGTGACGAGCGACTTGGGGTATCGGGACATTATAGCGTGGGAACAGTACAATTGTACAACGTTGTACACTACATTCTTGGAGGCTCGGCTCCTCCCTGTCCGCATGTACAATGTACCTACCCTAGGTACGTTGTATGCAAAGAATACAAGTATTAGGTAATGCGAATAGTTGCCCAGAGTCCAGGAACGACGGGAATAAGATTAGTGGACGGGAAGCTGGCAAGGAGACAAGGGTCTCTGCGGCCTTTTAGGCGTGGATGCTAGGATCTGATACTATCCAAGCGCATCGCATGGCGAAGTACCCGGTACTTTCTCATAGGTATGGACAGCCAGTGCCTAAGTACTCTTCTCTGTACACCCAATATACTTTCGCATTATTGGCCAGCAATTTATATGGTACTCGGGTATGTGGGCGGAACACACGAATGAGTGTACGTTGTACCCAACCTCTTTGTCTGGTCCATCCAACTCCTCTTCATGAAACCCGGACCGTTCCAAAACACTCTAATAGAGAAATAAAACAAAACGTAAAAATTCCCGGGCCACGGTGCATGATTGTCTGTCTCCGTGTGATTAATTTACCTTTATAATTAAGAGTTTTAATAACAGAGGCCCGGAAATAAAAACGCTACTCTACAATAGTTAAGTGCTGGGCATTGACGTTGTGAAGAGGCAGTACGAAAAGATGCCAAAAACTGCATCTCTCTATCATTTATAACACGGTGGACAGCGGACACTCGTGAACGGTAATAATACTTCTTACCATGAAGTGGGTCGGACTCAAGGACCTACCTACAAGTACCGGTATGCCTACCAGCATTTGCAGATCAAAACATGGCACCCCCTCTATCACAGTGCCATGTGGTTCTACAAGTGTCTCCTGCTTCCTCCCACTCAAGATGACCCGTCAGATGGGATGGATGTATGTTTCACCCTACATACCACTCAAGATGACCCTAAAGCGCTCCTCATACACCGTACATACAGAGTATGATTATGCACATTCGTATTCGCAATATGAATCGCCTGGCATCATTTCCTTGTTGCCTGGACACGCGCCGAAAGCCGACCAACCTGCTTCTTCCCGCCTTCCATACAACGTAGAACAAGACTTTGTACGTACCTGTAGCCTCATTTCATATACCACGTGGCCGCCCGTCAGTCGGCCATCCGTCCACTGGCGTCCGTTCGCAGATGCCCCTGCTTGGCTCGGCATGTCGCTGCGCTGGATTTGTGCGTTCTAGGTACATGATTCGTTCAGCCTTACGTACTGAACCTGTTTCCTCCTTTGAAACTTCCACCATGTTAAGCTGTGTCTTCTTGTCTTGCTATAATAGTGTCATGTGCTTAATCATGCCAAGTATGAAAGAAGTCTGTGTGCTACTTGGGTCCCAGCGTTCGTTTGCTCTGACCACGTGGGAAACGGGAAACGGGAAGATATTGAGCCCAAGCAAGAATGACTGGGAGTTGTCTAGGGCCAGCAGTCGACAATAAACAAGAACACATGCTAGATTGTTGGTCGGGCAGCTACTCATGTCAATTTATCATGGCGAAGAAACACCTTACGAGCTAACGTCTCCAGCGGATCGACCTCTATCTGTTAAATCCCAGTGGTATGAGCCATAGTATTCCTCTTTAGTCTGCTCGACATGGGCCGCACGTCCGATGCCGAACGTTGGCACTTGCTGAGATGTCAAAAGGGAACGAGGGAAAGGATTATGATATTTACGAATCTGCATCGACCTGCCTCTTGCATCCGGATTATATTCCCCGAGTAATTCGGCTTTTACTGTTCCTCTTCAGGCACCACACGCTGTGCGAACCAATCAAGAGCAGTCAGACGCTTGCCGTTATATTAGCCAGAACGCTCAGAGATGCGTGTTAATCGTCAACTTTCCGAACACAGGCCTTCTCCTCTAAGCTGGGTTGAGAGTCGATTCCTCGGCTATTATTGGGTTATATCATGTTGAACGTCGCCCTCATGGAACAGAGGAGGTGCCAAGTAATACATCCTAAATCAGCACAGCAGCGGACCTACTTTTGGCTCCATGGACTCCAGTGTCCCAGTTTCAGTGTCGTGGCACAGACTCAAACTAATGTAGCTATCGGGCTCTCAGTCGAACGGCGTCCATATTTCCACGCTCAGACCGTTTCTTAGTATTGCATTACTAACAAAGTACTCTGGTTTTTCGTACGAATTTTTCTTTCCTCCGGACTTTTTCGTTTTCCTTTTTCAAAAAGGAGAGATGTAGTGTACAGTGTACATATAAGCCGAATAATATTGCGTAGCATCTCGATTACGTACCGGTCCAGGCCTCTTCCCACACAAACTCGCGGGTTGTACCACGGCGGTGGTTTCCCAGAACATCCAAAGTACGTTGTAGGTACCCATACGTTACACACACCATATGCTATTACATGGTCTATAATAAGCGCCGTTTTGGAACTCTCATCTTACCAGAGGGGTTGGAAATACGTAAGTCTCTTCTTTCCGTGCCATTCTGGGCTGGCTGCTTGGTCAGGATCGTACGAAGTAGGTCGGTGCGCTGCATTCCGAGACAAAAGAATCCGGCGTTGGTACGGCAGCACTGGCACAGCAAGTCGCGAGTACATATTCGGTACGATGCGATGCGAGGTTGGAATGTTGCCTGCTGAATGCAGCAAGAGGGGCGTTGACACCATGGGTATATAATTAGCCGGCTGACCAATGGCTGGACAACGTTTTCCACCGCTCGCATTACGAAAGCATCCGATCATTCGTACTAAGTTATGTGCAATGACTTGGAGTAAGTGTGGTCCCCATTTCCATAAACCAAAGAAGAGAATGAAGAAATGAAAGGAAAGAAGAAAAGGAGAAGAAAAAAATTGATGGAAATGTATAAATAAGACCATAAAATAAAGCTGTTGGCTTCTGCTAATTGAGCCTCGGCTGCGGTTGATATGATGGGAATTGACAAAGAGCGGGGGACAGTCGTTGTACCTAGCCCTTCTTAATCACGTGGTACTGGTGGGGTGGGGTGCCACACACACACATCCGGATATTTAGCGTCTGCGTGGGAACAACGTGACTGTGACGGGAACTGGCGGTGGCACTGCGTGGCTTACAGGGAAGTTATGACCAGACACAAGCACCCGGAGACGAGCTGAAAGGGGGGAAAATTGTGGACATCCCTGAAGCCACGCGCCGATCTCTGTACCCTGTCTCATGTGGTAAGATGGCGCCGCCTGTGGCACAGACAAGACTTGTACAAATGCGTCAGATTTCATGCACACCGCTCCCCCAGAGACATGCGACACACTTGACCGAATCTATAATTCCTCATCGACCACGATGCTTTTCGATTCGATATTCCGCTTTTTATAGTAGAAAAGCTCGGCTTCTATTGTATTATGCACAACTTATAGGGGTACTAGGTATATACATATAGCCCGTCACGGACTGATCTGGACGAACGGAGCTAATACAACGTACTTCGTACGCGCGGCTGGTTTCCTTTGGTTCCACGGCCTCACGCACCCCGTCACCTGCGTGGCACAGCTGCATACAATAAGCCATCTTACCCTGGTTCTTGGACCCCGGAGTATGACTAAAAGATCAATAAAAGAGGAAATAGTAGGTACGGAGTACGATTTCGGACGACTATAGACGTATCGGCCGATATTAGTTTATTATTATCTTTATACATAGAGTCTTCTTCTAAACCTTCTTTCCCCGACCGGCAGTAGCCAGCGGTAAGGCCAGTACGCTATAGACATATAGCTAACCTTTTGCTTAAATAGAGAATAAGCATAGCTGCCTTAATGATAGTCTTAGCCTAGTAATCCCTAATAACTAGTACCTTATTAATAGCACACAGACACGGCGCTTGCTTATACTGTTATTACTAACTGGTTCCCTTGTTGGCCTATACGTTGTATATGCATGCATGTATGTACGTTGTATATGCGTTATATATATACGTACGTTATACTTAAGCAGTAGTTTATAGCTGGTAGGCTCGACACTTTCCAGCTAATAATCAATTGCCGCATAGTGGGAGCTTCGCCGCCTTTGTTCGTCAATGGTACAACGTCCTGTATCAAGACATGAAGGTTTGGCTGGTGCTGCTTTCGATTCATTGGTCACGGCGGTGGGACTACGGACAGGGCTAATGAGAAGGCTTCGTTAGCCTAGACGCGAGGCCAGCTATATTTGTTGTCCGATTCTGTCACGTCCCGTCAGGGAGGAGGCGGATGCATGAGGTTTACATATAGCGCATTTCCCGCAAATCCTGGCTCCGTCATAATATGCGACGACTCTGCACATACTCAGACACTACAACGTACGTAGCAGAGTATATGTATACGCTGTAGGTACATTGAATGTGCGTTGCATGTTCTCGTTATCACAATGTACAACGTACATACATAGATACCTCAGGTAGTAGAGGTACTCCGTACATGGGCGGTTCCTCGCCATAGTGCAGAGCAGCGGAGCCTCCTTAGTGTTGCGTCTACAACGTACCCCTTTTTACTGCTACCCCTTCCCTTCCATCCTGGTGGGTCAATATCATTCATCAGCCCGATCGGTGCAGAAACCCGTCATAGGCCATGGCTGGATGGCATGAACGGTGGGGTAGAAACGACACGGAGTACTTCGTAAGGCAATCTCTAGAACAAGCATGGAAGATAAGACAAAGGAAACGAGGAAATCTATGGTATTGTACAACGCATAACGTGCCTATGTATATGTATATTAAAAACGGTAAAGGAAAAGGAGAAAAGGATAGGTCGCAATAGGTAAACCAAACGGCCCAGTGGGACGTCGACAAGGGTAAACGACTCATCAGACCTCCTTTCGCAGACCCACGAAAACCTATCCCTATTTCGGCCTAGCCGCCTTCCCGAAACTGCGTGCAGTACCTTGGGTAAGCCTGTTGGGTACCTAGGGTAGCATGGACGCTAACAAGTATGTACCTGCGACTTCACTCCGACCGTCTCCACCCTGCCATCTTGCAGACGCCCTGATCCTGGAAAACATGAGGTAACTGGGGCGGCCGACAAGACGGAGCAAACCCAGCGCCGGAGCTTGGTGGGGTAGACCAGCGCTTTGAAGAGTTGTTCCCGCCTATCCTGCCTGCCGTACATATGTATGTGCCAGGTATCTAGGTACAAAAAGTACAGCGTTGTACGCAGTTGCGTAGGAGGTACCTATGTACAGTATGTACATGCCGTTGTATGCCAAGTACCTATTTCGCATTGTCGTCTCTTTTTTTTGCAACTGCCTCCACCCTTTCCTCACTGCTTTTAGCACTACTCCGTCCAGTACCCGCCGCTCTTTCCCTTTCCCAGCCTTGGGTTCATTGGAAGGGTACCTATATGTACATTGCCGCCGTGGCCTCGGTTCCTCTGTACTCTTTCCCGTTCCCATGTAATTTTATCTTCCATTTGGGCAAGCTCCTCCCCCTCCCCTTCCTTCTCCCCACCCCTTCTTCTCTTCGCCTCCTTATTTCAATGCATCCTGCGGCCGATGTCACGTCCCGCCTCCTGACATATCCCTCATTGATAGATGGCTGCTGCTGCTGCTGCTCCTACTGCTATCGCCGCCACTCAACGCCCTGAACCGTCCTCTTCCGTCCAACATCTCGTCACCTCCGCCACTTCGCCGCGTGTATCGTCGTCCTCGTCAGCCTCGACCGAACGGGCATCCGGACTTGGACAAACATTCCACTCGGCTGCGAGCCCCGACAGAAATCCTAATCATAAGATCAACCAGCAGACCCGGGTCTCAAGCCCGAGCTCCTCCTTGTCGTCTTCTCACAACAGCAACAACAACGACAACAACAACAACAACAACCGTCCCGCCACGACGCAACAAGCTCCTGCGGATCCGTTTTCCCACGAAGGCCGTACCGCTTCATTCACGTCCATCCACCGCCAGATAGGACACCAGAACTCGCTCCCGAACAGCAAGACACGCTCGGGAGGAATTTTTGCGGCAGCCTTGGACAAGACGCAGTCGGCCCTTTCGTCTCTGCACTTGTCGTCGAGCCGGTCCATTCGTCAGCGCTCCTCCGTGTCCACATTGGGTCGTATTTCCTCGGCCACCGGGTCCGCTCTCAGCGTATTCGATCTTGAGAGGGAGGCGCGCTATCGGGCTTCGAACAACGCTTCCCCCGTCTCCACAGCCGCCAGCATCTTCACCGTGGACGCGAACGACGCTGCGCCGGTCCAGGATTTGCCGTCCCAGCCTTATTCCGAGACGGATCCCAACAGACCTCCGCCTATTCGTCTGCCACGCCTCAAGAACAAGATGCACCAAACATCCTCGCGGCTGCTCCGCATGACGGACGATGATCGGCCGTTCAGTAAGGTGCGTAGTGGTCCGTGGATCGCGCGGTCTCCAGGTTTTTTTTTCTTTCTCCTTCGTAACGGTGGCTGTGATGGTCTTGGCTGTTTTGAGCCCTGACCCGCTCTTCCCTGACTTGACAGACTGTTCATCGTTGATTCATATCCATTCACCCCGTGCTAACACCTCTGAGTAGGATTTCAAGGATCTTTTTTCGACCCTCATCGTCAGTCTCCTGCCTCTGGGCGCACACCGCGTACGGCTCAGCAGGGTTGAGAATACATTTCTCTCGGAAGATGCCATCAACAACCTGGGGTCCCTGAAGTTCTCACAGTCAAACCGCATGCCCGATCCGAAAGATCCCTCGCGCATCGTCACCACAACCACGACCACTACCTTCTCCATGGCCAAAGATATGGCCCGGTCAATCTGCCAAAGGTTCCTCGAAGCGAGGTACATCGAGTCGGCCGATGGCCGCTACCAACAGGTGTACAATATGAAGGGCTCGGTGTGGCAACTGACGCCCAAAGGAATCACGATCCTGGATCGTTTTTGTGCCCGCAACGGCATCCAGCAGAAGCAAATAGCGGACATCACCGGTTCGGGCGCGGCGCTTTCGCAGCTGGTCATCCTGGAGCGGGATTCCCTCACGGATAAGCTCGTGACCGATCGTGGCACGATAGAGGTGGTCTTTCGCCGTTTCGTCGGCACCCACGGTCTCAATGTCAAGACGAGCGTCAACTCGGCCGACTCGGATTCGGTCAGCGATTACCGGGACGGATTGACGGGAGTCAAGATGGCCGGCGAGCGAAAGGTGAACAACAAGACGTTCCGGGATACGTTCACGGGAAAGGCAGCCAGCGATTGGCTCATGGATTGCTGCACCACGGTAGATCGTAGGGAAACGGTGGAGATTGCGTCCCTTTTCGTACAATACGACCTGATGGAGCCCGTGGCGCAAGACCGGGCTTATATGTCCCAGTACCCCGGCCACAGCCTCTTCCAACCCACGAAGCACGCCATTTACCAAATGACGTCCAAGGGTAAGGACCTGCTCAACGGCGTGAATGCCCGGGGCCGAGCGTCGGAAAGCGACGCCAACTCGAGCCGCAACGTGGTGGGCCGCGACTCCAACACGCAGAGGCTAGACAAGATCCTCAACGACGCTGCGCTCCGGCTCCTCTTCCGGGAGAATCTCCGCGAGACGCATTGCGAGGAGAACCTGTCGTTCTACCTGGACGTTGAGGAGTTTGTGCGGAGCTGTAAGCAAGCCACCCGGGCCGCTCAGAAGAATCCGAATTCGACCTCGCTCGACGGGGTCAAGGAGATCATGGCGCAGGCATATGGCATTTACAACGCGTTCCTGGCGCCTGGCTCGCCTTGCGAGCTGAACATTGACCACCAGCTCCGGAACAACCTGGCCACCCGGATGACCAAGGCGGTTGGCCAGGACGTCGCCATGATCGACACGCTCCAGGAGGTTACGTCCCTCTTCGAGGATGCCCAAAACGTCGTCTTTAAGCTGATGGCCAGCGTACGTTCACAACCCCCCGCCCTCCTCTTCTCCCACGCTCGATGATCGATTCTGTCGTGGGTCCTTGGTGTTAACGTAGAAAACAGGATTCCGTACCGAAATTCCTTCGCAGCCCCAAGTATGAACACACATTGAGGCACTACGACTTTGATTCGATCACGGGCACCACCTCCAGCAGCCGGTCGGGATTGGAGCGGAGCCAGAGTCGATCCAACCGGGCATGACATTTTCGAGGCAAATGAAGACAAGCTCGACGTCGTGGGACCACGGATCGAATCGAATAGTCGGCCGGCCGTCTCCCGTTTCTGGCGTCACATAACCCCTATTTGCTTTCTGCCAGTACCTACCATTGCTTACCATGTCTTGTGGCATAAGGTCATTGCCCAACTGTCGCTTCTCAACCCTTGGACTCGGCATGGCGGTCGCCCCTCCAAGAGCAACTGGGTTGCGGGCTATTTCAAAAAAATTTTCCGGCATTGGTGGCACGGTGAATCGGCCCGAGTCGTGCTCCTCGTGTTCCTCTCGAGGAATAACGTAACCACCGTTGCCCCAAACTTGTTTGCTTCTGTCTCATTTTGGCTTCTGGAAATGAAGTGGGCGTTGGAGTGGATCTATCATCCTAGACATCATGAGTCGGGCGAATGTGAAAATTGGCGGGCCATTGCTTTTTCCTTCTCTTTTTTCATGTGTTTTTTTTTTTTCATTTCCTTTCTTTCTCTTTTTCTTTGTTCGCTTTGTCTGGTCCGACATTATTGGTGGCGTCACCGCATTAGAGAGAGGGAGGAGGATGATTTTCTACCGCGGCGCGCAGAAATGCAAAGCGCTCGTTGATGTAGTAGGGTGGGAGAAAATAGGGAGAGTGTGGAAATACGGCAAAGACGACGTTCGCCCTGGAATCTTGCTGCGATACCCTCCGGGGGGTTCTGCACTGGCGGAAAGGAAGGGACTGCATTGGTCGAGCGAGAAGGCAACGTGCATGCCTCCCTTGGCGGGGAGGATACGAAACGACGTGGACAAGAAAGATAGAGTCATTGGCAGCAGCAAATGCGTTCATGCATGACGAGCTGGATATACTACACATACATGGCCGATTCGGTCAGCCTTTCTTTCGGTTTACTCGGCGTTCCCAGTTTTGCAACGGACAGGATATCACAAGGTCCGGCGATCATAATGGAAAGGTATGGCATGCTCTGAGAGGCGCTCAAGGTAGGGAGTGAGTGTATGCCATGCACTGCTGGTGAAGTCGTCTATCCCTTGTCAAAAGTTGATCCTCCTATTGCCTCGCTGGTGAGAGTGTCTGTCTCTGCTTACGTTCCTCTCTCATCTTAGCCTTGGCCCGAATTCTTTCTCGTTTGTTTTCATTGTGGAGAATACCAAGGGGCCAAGCCAATTGTTCACTCGATCTCGACGTGCCGGAACGCATACGGGACCACAACAATCCGGCGACGCAACGTTCCTCGATGTTCGAGCCTCGACATGCCACCATTCTTCAGCTTCTTGCTAGACCAGACCCTCCGGACAAACGGGATTGAATCTAGTCCTTGATGAATCTACATTCCTCCTGGTCTGGCCGCTTATACAAACATGGGAAAAGGGGCGCCGTTCGAAGGACCTAGATCCCCGGTTACTCCAGGCCATGGCATGCTGTCCCTTTTCTTCCTTCGATTGGGATATGTGCGATTTGATGAGACTTTGGGCCTAGTTCAAGTTCATGCCTCTCGGTGCTGTGTTTGTCTTGGAACTCTGGCCCATCACGACTCGCGACTTGGATCAACTGTGCCACCTCCCACTCGTCCATAAAGCTTGGGTGTTCTGACCTTCTCTTGACGCTTTTCTTTCCCTCTCTTCTTACCCAACAAGCTTAGATCGTCTTTTGTATTCTCAGCCACGGGCTCTTCCACTCTTTCTTTCCCCTTTTTGCAGACACGGTCACTCGTTGCCTCGTCCACTCATTTTCTCTCGTTTGCGCTACTCACTCCAAGTCGCTCCCTCGGCATTAGAACGCTACCTTTTTTTTCTACCAAGATCGTTATATACGCCAACATGTTCGCCAAGTCTTTCACCTCTCTCCTCGCCGTCGCCGGCGTCGCCTCGGCCGGTAGTCCCCTCATGGCTCGCGTCCCGGGCAACGGCACCATCGTCACCACCACCGAGGTCGTCACCGCCATGCCGACCTGGTGTCCTTACCCCTGGAACACCATCACCTGGTCTGACAAGACATACACCGTTGAGGGTCCGACTTGGTTCACCATCACCGACTGTCCCTGTACTCGGACCTACGTTTGTCATCCCTTTTTTCTTTTTGCTCCTTTTGATTTTCCTTCCAGGAATCAATGTAGCTGACTACGACAATAGACCACCATCTGCACCACCGATATGCCCAAGCCTCCCAAGCCCACGGGTGACGGCCACGAGAAGCCCCCTGTTCATCCCGAGCCTTCCAAGCAGCCGCCTGTCCATCCTGAGCCTTCCAAGAAGCCCCCTGTCCATCCCGAGCCTGAGCCCACACACCCCGAGCCCGCCGAGCCGACTTATACCCACATCGAGGTCAGCGGTGCGGACGCTGCTACGGTCCGCCAGGGCTTGCTGGCCGGCGGTCTCTCCTTCGCTGCTGCAGCTATCGTCCTAGGTGCTGCCGGGTGGTAAACCAGAACAGAAACTCTTGGAAGCTCTTATGAAGGTCCTGCACTGCTGGGTCAGGCGAGCTTTGTCGGGTTTTGGTGTTGCTCACAGACTCTCACCAATGAGCCGTGGCAATATACTCTTAGAAGAAACAGTGGTGGTTTGGACTCGGTCACCCGGTTGCTTATTGATTCACTGGAGAATCGCAAGCGGGAAACGGCCGGGGACAAGAGGAATGGGTGAAATGAACTGGGGATTTCCTTTGTCAAAATTCTTGTCTATTTTCTTGCCTACCAAGGTGCCCTTGACGGATTGGTCGAGGGTCCGTCCTATGTACACAAAAATGGTATAGGATCTGTTCTCCCTTTGAGGCATCGAGTAAGGGAAAGAGAATAAAATCGAATATGCCCGTTACTTTTGCTGTCATTCTTTGCCTGTCCCAGAGGGGCTCGCTCTGTCATATCGAAATAGAACACCACGCTCTATCGGGAATTTGACATGATAACAGTTGGTTCCAATCTGAAAATGATGCCGTGATCGCAGCTCGTGAAATTCAATTGAAAAATAAAATAAAAAGCCCCATCGTGCGCCGTGTTTCCAATGCAACTCAAAGAAAAGCAGGGGTATAAGAACCGCCAGCGCTGGTACCCGGGCCCAAATACACAGAGATAAGAGGCGACGTAGCCACAATGCCTCTTTGAAAACAATAAAGAACCCATTTTGTCTTGAATATGACACACGCATCATGAGAGGCCGCGACGGGACGTCACGTGCACCAGAACATCATCGTTCCAGCTCTGGGCATGGTCGTCCGTTGGGTTGGACCCGTGCAACCTTCCCTGCTACCCCGGGGCGGAGGGCGGCAGGGTGTTGGGGAGGGAGCTCGTGGATTCGCTTCGGCGGCGGCTGTCGGTCATCCGCCAACTCGGCCACGGACTCATCTTGGTGGTAATGTGAGCGTAGCGTTTCGTGCGACGGAGCGTAAAGGTTGCGTTTCACGAGGTCCGGGTACGTATTGGCGGCGATGTTTCCCCGCGGCGGCCCGGCCCTGCCGGAGGATGGGCGGTATCGAGGACGCGGGGGTGGAGGTTCGTGGTCGAAGATGAGGTCCATGCCGTGGCCGGCAGAGCCGTTGGGCTTGTGTCGGATGCGGAGAGGCGAAGGGACATCGCTCGGCGAGTGGATCTCGGACCTGTTCCCTGAAGATGACGTGGATGCCGTGGTTGGTGTGAGGGATGGTGTATGGTCCGCGATGGATAGCTGCGAGGGGTAGTAGTGGTGCAACCGCGAAATTCTGGGAGGCTTCGATTGCATCTGGGGTGGTTGTGACGGGCTTGTCTGAGAATAGTGAACGCCGAAGCTGAAGTTGCCCTGCTGTTGCTGTCTGTTCTGTTGTTGGTAGCTCGCGCCGCCATGAGCGAGATCCTTGGTCCTACTGTTCGCGTTTCGACTTCTACTCCCGTTCCTCTGGCTTGAATCACCCAGCTCATGCACCATCCGGCTGTCAGACTCCACAGGGAAGTGCGTATCGGCAGATGGCGGGCGTGGGGGTCGCGACGGCGTCATGGAAGGCAGAGTACGGTTGACCCGACCGCGAGGTTCCGGGCACTGAGACGACGCCACCCCCGCCCGAGCGCCGAGCATCTTGACGAGCACATGGTGGCTCTTCTTCAAGGTCTTCTTGACAAAGGAGGCCATGAGGATGTTGCAGCGAATGTCCACATCCTCGCGGACGTAGAGGCCGGTTTTTGGTGCGCCGAGGCCCAGTTCCTGGGGTTCCCGCGGCTCGCCGGGAAGGGTGCCGCCGACGGACCATCGGCTGCGAATGTCCAGGCCCATCGGGGCATAGCAATGTGTCTGTAAGCCGCCGGGCAGGTCGTGGAAGGCGCAGGTATAGGTGACGTTGGAAGAGGCGACGGATATACGGGGAAGGTAAGAAATCTCATCGGTGAGGGAGTACCAGATGCAATGCTTCTCGTCTGGGGGCGCGTAGGCGGGGGGAGGAATGGGATGCCGCTCCTTGATAAGGGGGTTAAGATCGATCATCTCCAAATGGTTATGGAAGAAGTCGATGACCGTCTCGCGTGAGACGTCGGGTGGAAGCGGAGTGATGGTTGTAAAGGTTGTTCGTTTCAACATACTGGGCGGGAAGCTGGACGGACTGATCAACTACCTGCGAGGAAAGCTGGAGGGGAATTCTGAAAGGGACACTCGAAAGTCGGGCACTACGGGATGAAGTTCGGAGAAAAGAAAGGAGGCTAAAGAGGGAAAGGTAGTTTGAATGAAAGGAAACGTTGGGAAGTAGGGTTAGATGGTGAGACGAACTGTGGCAGTGGGTTTTGTTTGGCCCTCTCGTCACCTGTCGCAACGTCTTCTTTTTTGTTCTCCTTATTCCCTTTATTCGGGTATGACACGGCTGAATCCTCCGACCATTGTTTAAATTGGTATTCAGAGAAGGAAGTGGCAGTATAAAACCCCTCTCCGTGGCGACCATGAGACTCCAGTGTTGGGAGCAGGGATCGGCGAGTCGAGCGAATCCTTGGTCGGGAAGTTCCATCTGTTTTACACTAATGTAACAACGAGTCAGTGGAGTAGAATGGAAAGATAAGAGTCCGTCAAACGTATGCTCTGTGCTGTGCGACATGATCGGCAACAGGAAGAAGAGAGCGAGTGACGAGAGAATGGTCGAGACTCAAAAAGACGCCATGTCATGTCGGTACGTATCCAGGTATGACGAAAGGATGGAGAGGCGTCGTTAGCGTGGGGCTTAGCATCCTTCCTTTGTGGCTTGCTGCGGCACATGGCATGCAGGACCCACTTTACCGGGTTTGGGCTGTCCCAAAATAGATCATGCAGGTACGGATTCAACCACGTGCCTTATTGACATCACAGACCTATCGTTCGTTCCTGATTCTACACGGCACCATCGCCGTTGAGCCGACTTGCTTCTACCTTATGCACTTCACACCTCCTTACACCACCTCGTCAACACCTGACTCAGCTTGGTCGCCAGCGGGATCTCTTCCAAAGCAACCGCAACCTTCCACATTCTCCCTTCCAACCCACCACGCGTCCCTCCCCCCGACATCCGGCCCCCGCCAATACCGGCCGGCAGCAGCAATCCGAGCGCAATGAGTCGTTCCCAAGCCACCACCGCCACCCCCCGGCCCCAGACCCGCACCCCGCCCCCCAACGCCATCATCCCCGAGCTCGCCGACTGCACCCGCTGCCGCCCCATCAGCGAGGCGTACTCCTCGTACGCCATGGCCAGGTTGATTGTGTCCGTGTGCGCCACAATGTCCAGCCGCGCCGCGGCGATCAGCAGCGCCAGGTCCAGCTCCGACAGCGACCCCAGCAGGTGGATCTTCGAGCTGGGTGGCGCGAGCCGCACCATCGCCGCCCCGGACGGCGTCGGCGGAATCTCCAGCTCCAGCGAGCTCGGCGACAGCTTCGTCAGCGGCAGGATGCAGTCCGACCAAAACGCCGACGCCGACTTGGATGTGTAGTAGTGGTACTTTAGCAGTGCCTGGAACGACTTTTCATTGTAGAGTTCCTTTCTTATGTCAGTGAGGGTTTTCGGTTAGGTGGCTGGGGGATGGGTGATTGTTTACCGCCGCCACAAGAACGACCAGGGAAAGGGTACTCACCTCTATCATCCGGTTCCAGTTCTGGTAAAACCGGTCGTGTCCCTCCACGCTCACATCGATCCCCTCCTTCTCCATGTCCTCCTCGTCCACCGTCAACCCCTGCTTGCAGACCTGCCAGTAGGCCGGGTAGCTCTTGGGCGGCGACAGGTACACGTATCGATGGCTAAAGCGGCTCTTCACCCGCTTCTCGAGCATCTCCACCACGTTCAGCCGCGTAGTACACCCGAGCACCGCGATGGGCGCCTTCCGGGACTGCGCAATGTCGAAGAGGTTGTACAGAAGCGTCTGGCGCGGGTGCAACGCGAACATGTCGAATTCGTCAATGACGAAAACCACCGCCCGTGATGTCACGCCCTCCTCGGTTTGCGTAATCTCGGAAGGATGGGATAGGAGCGCCAGTAGCGATGCCATTGTGTCCGCGTAATTCGACTGAACCCAGGCCAACTCGTTAGCTCTCGGCTTCCCGACTCGATCCAAAAAAGACCGTGCGAGTGTGTTCCCCTTACCCGGTTTGTAGATCCGTCTTCCACTTCCATCTCCTTGCCAAGCTGTCTCCAAATCTCTTTCAACGCCAGTTTGTCGTCGGTCTGGATGAACCCGTTCAATCGAATCACGTGGAACTCTTGGCGGTGATTCGCAGATAGTTCCTCTATCGACTTTTCCACCAGCTACAGACACGTTAGCAGCGCGTCAGCTTGGTCCAGAAGAATCCGCGCCGGCAGGGTCATCCGTCCTTACCGTAGTCTTGCCGCAGCCCCTCCCTCCGATAACGAGCAAGGAATTGCCCTCGCCGGAAAGTACTGTATGTTGAAGCAGCTGGTGCACGATTCCGTAGGGTTCGTCCTGGTCGATCAGCTTGATCCGCCGCCTTCCCGTGCATCGATCCAGCAGCACCCTCTGCAGAGAGCGCAGGTGGCGTTCGAAATTGGGCACGTTGGCACCCTCGGCAGCCTTGGCGTCCTTGCGCTGTACGCACTCCTTGCAGAACCAGTCGCCTTCTGGGATCTTAGGAACTCCGTAGCACTTTTGATGGACGGGCACGTCACAGCCGTCGCAGAACAAGATTTCGTTCGGCGGGCGGGAATTGGGTTTCGAACAGATGGCGCAGACTTCATCGTCTTCTTCTTCTTCTTCCTCCTCCTCCTCCTCCTCCTCCTCTTCATCTCCTTTCTCCTGTCCCCCTGCTGGGTCGTCCGTCTTTTCCTGCGGTCGCGCAGGTTTGGGTTGCTGAGTTGGCTGCGCCTTCACCACATTGGTCGTATCCCGTGGCGGCTCCTTGTTGTCTTGTTTCTTCTGCTTCTCCGGCTTGGGAATGTCTTTGAAAACGAGAGGTGTCCCCTTGCGGCTTTCTGGGTCCCCAAAGGTGACATTTTTCCGGGGTGTCTGCCGATCGCGTTTGCTAGGCGTCAAAATACCCTTCAGCGGCACAGCTCTGGCACCACCTAGCTTTTCCTTCTGTCTATTTGCCGTTGGGGTGGTCACAACCGATCCTGACCGGGAGCGTGATGCGGACCCCCTACCTGTGCTCACCATCATGTCCTGCGCCTTGGCTGTGAGCGTCCTACGTCTCCCACTCGATCGCTGTTTCAGAGGTGACTCGTCCGCCGCAGCCGCACCCGTTTCGCTGTCGCTGGTCTCATGGGTTTCGCCCACCAGATCATCCTCGTCAGATGCATCTCCTGTCGTTTGTACCAGCCGTTTGGAGACCCTAATGTCGCCCGTCCGCTTGGACCCATTCGCTCGCTGCGTACGCCCGCTTTCCCCTGAGCTGGCTTTTTTGCCCTTGGCTATCGGAGTGTGTACGCTCAGTTCATCTTCGGAGGCGAGGATATCGTATGGATCGTGCTCGTCGTGAGGAAGCGCCTTCGCGGTAGGTGATTGGGCAGCGCCGTTGGCCGTTTGAGAGCGGTACTTGGGCCGTTCTTCACTATCGGAACTCGGAATTTCGTAAAGGTCTCCGGTGCCGGTAGACCGAGACTTCAAGCTGGCGATTGTTTTGGCGAAAGAAGGTTTCGGCGTAGTGGGCGAGGAGGCGTTCGCCTGGTCCAGCTTCCGCCTTTTCGAGGACGATGCAGGAGCAGCATCGTCAGTCACTGTCACTGCTCGGCTTCGCTTTGGGCGCTGTGGTGCCCCATTCTGGCCCATCTTCGACCAGGACTACCACCATCAAACACTGGGCGACAAAAGGCGGTAGTGCACAATCCGAGGCAATTCAAGTAGGTATGTGTACGGTTGTCAAGGTTACTAAGATTGTGGGATGAACACATAATTTCAGACGCGATAGGCGCGTCGAATTACTTGATTACATAATCATACATCGCGAAGCATGAAATTGGCGGAGCTGTACGAAGTAATTAATAGGCTAATAGCGACCTACCTGGCCAACGTGAACAAAGATAAATCTGGGAGGAACGGTGGGAGTTAATGTCTAATTACGAAGTTGTCGACATTCCTCATTTCTACCAGAATTCGGTGGTCAATTCAGACAAGAGTACTTGAGCATGATACGTGGGAATGGGTCAGATGGATCAGCTGAGCCTCGGCGGGAGCAAGCCTAACCTAACCGCCAGTTGTTCGTCTTCTCCTACCTACGAAGAGGTCGCCAGTGACTATCTGGGTGGCTATCGCCATAGACAAGCAGCGTCTTCTTCGTGGCCTGACATCAAGTCAAGAAACAATGAAAACGAGGTTCAAGATCAAAAATTACACCCGCGATGGCCCCGAAGGACAATCGAAAAAGGCTGACTCCGCGATGTGCAATGCAGGCCGTCCTCCTTACTCCGAGGCCTTCATGAGCGCCCCGAAGTCGAGCAAGGTAAGTATGAAGAAAGGAAAGGAGAAAAAGAGTTGAAAAACGGTGGGAGGTGGGAGACATATATACTATTTGGCGGGGCGGTCAAGCTCGGCAGATCAGTAACTGGAGGGAAGTGCGATGCAGGGGCACATTCCAATAAGCCGAATACATACATGTAAGTATGTACTCCGTATGTGTGCTCACATTACACGGTACGTCGTCCATCGCGAGCGTCTCAAGATGCCCAACAGATGACCAAAACTCGCACATATGGCGTTTTAAAATAAAACTGCCCATAACAGTATGGTCCATTTTATGCTATACTTGTATGTAATGAGGAGATAGTTTGCGTAGGTAGATATTAAATAGAACACAATAAAATTTGAATCCCATAAAAAAAAAAAAAAAAAAACCCGCTCGCTTGCCTGATGTATCCTTGTCCGAAGACGAAACCAAAACAGAGTCTACTTTTCGCCTGTTCCTATATCTACAAATATTCATTCCCTTGTCCAAAGCGCCGTACATTCAACGTACTAGTGTCTGGAATCGTTGGCAGGCATTTTGACAGCATAAGAAGTCTCCTGGAACTTACACCGGACGATAACCCCCCTCGCCGGAGTATTCGTAATATGTAGCCTGTGGTCCTGGCTGCTGACCAGGCTGCATGCGACTCGGCACGGAGTCGGTCGACGCGGCGTAGGGTTGAGGCGGATATTGATACCCACCGTCGGGCCCGTGATGCTCGCCCGGGTCATACTTGGACGTCACAAGTTCCGTTTGCTGCTGAACGAGCTCGGGGTCCTGGCTTCCCCTCTTGGAGAGGAAGCTGAACTTGGGGAAGCCAAAGATGGGCTGCAGGCCCCGCAGGTGGTTCATGGTGAGGACGACCAGGTACGCGAACAAGATGGTCGGCAGGATCCAGGGTGTCGCGCGGTAATTCTCCAAGTGGGCAAAGTCATGGGACACGACGGCGACGAGGGCGATGCCGATGCCGATGCCAAAGTTGATGGTGGTGCGGATGATGGCCCAGCGGTTCCACGTCTCCGTGCGCGAGATGCAGTACAGGAGGTTCGCGAGACATAGGAAGCTGCCGGCACAGACGAACGTGTACTGGAAGAGGGTGCGGAACCGGACAAAGTTGCGCATGCTCACGCCGAAACTAAAGCTCAACTCGTCCAATTCACCGTCGGATTCGGGTATCTCCTCCTCGGCCTGGGCCTCGACAAAGTCGACTCCGTACGAGTTGTACACGACATTGTCCAATGTCAACAAGATGCTGACGGCCTGGGTGAGATAATCCCTGAACGCCGGGTGTGCGTAGATATCCTCTTCCGGGGGGTTAGTACCGAGGTCCGCCTGCATGGAGTCCCAGTCGATTTCGCCGATAGCGGTAAGGGCATTGCTGATAGCTTCGTGTTGGAAGGTATACTTGGGCGTGTACCTTTCCAACATGTCGGTAGTGAAATTGGAGGTGAGGGTATAAATGTCGTCGAAAGAGTCGATGTTTGAAAGTACCGATTCGAAGTGTTTGATCATTTGCTGTCCGTTCTCGGCTCCTTTCCAGAAGATGATGAGCTGGGCGGCACCTTCCATGAAGAGAGTCATGGTCAGGTGGAGAGGGAAATGGAGAATCGTCCAGGCGAGCTGACGCCAAAGGGGGAGATGCAGGTGACGCATCCAGTCGAAGTAGACCATGAAAACGATGTAGACGGCCGCGACGTTGGCGGATACCAGCCCGATAGTTCCGCCAGCTAAACAGGTGGATGTTAGCAACAAAAACGGAGTTAGGACAAGGGGGGGAAAGCATCAAACTGATGCACATCGAGTCGAGGCGACTTACTCCACTCGTCATGTCCGACGGCAACAATCTTGGTGATGGCACTGCAAGCAACGGCAACGCCTTCGCCGAAGATGATGAGAGTCAAGAGACTCGCTCTGCGGATAAGATGGGTGCCCTGGAAGCTGAGGATCTTGAAGCGGACGGACAGACCGAGGTTCATGAGCACCTCGGCCGCGCCAAGGACATACCAGGTGTAGAACACGCGGCTGTTGCCAGCGCTGAAGCGGAACGTTACGCCGAGGTACACCATGGCTGCGGCAAAGTTCAGGCCGACCATGATGCAAAGCGGTAGGATGGAGCGTTTGTACTGTCGGATATGCAATACGATGCTCGAGTACTCGACGGCGAGGCACAGACGCGAAACCATGAGGATCAGAGCTGTACAAGGAGTCAGTACCCACACCCATCAGTAACGGAACGGTGGCTGTCATACAGAAGGTTCGGAAGACTTCCAGCTGCTGGTCACTCGGGTCGAAATTGGGCGAGGTCACGGTAAAGCCGACAAGGACGCCAAGGTGTACCGCGCGCGCCGCGCGCTCGAAGATGCAGTCGGTGACAAATCGAACATCGTACATGCCGGTGAGGAACCATGTTATCCAAAGCAGGCTGGGGGTCGTGGTCAGCATTGGCGATTTTCCAGGTAGCGCGCGAGGGGGAGCCTTGGCTTACCAAAAGAAGCCAATGTAAGACGAAAGACCAGACAAACTCGCGACCATCTGGTTCTGGTTGAACAAGTTTAAACACTTTTAAGGACAAACGAGGTTAGTATTTCGAAATGCATCGCGCTCGGTTGAGATGGAGAGTCCTTACAGCCTGTTTCAACACAAGTCAGTACATTGCTTCAGTAGAGGAAGAAAAAAAAAAGGGCAAGGACTTTAAACATACTGCGAGAAAGAGGTCATAGAAGACTTCGAGGTTGGTCGAATCGGCGTTTCGCAACAAGATGGGTTCATCCTCGGGGTCAGAACGATAACCCAGACGACCGACCACGGTGTCTACACTTTCCACCCCTCCTTTGACCGGGCTCTTGAGCAGCTTAAGCTTCTCAGGAACCGGGTCGTGGATCTCTTCCTCGACTGCCATGATGTCTGCTCGCGCGTCGTAGTTTGGGGCCTCTTTGCGCACTCGAGTGCCGGGCTTGCTGAGGCGAGAGGTGATGATCGACTAACTACACGAGACCAGAAGCGCCTAGGAGAAGGGACGAGCCGGGTATAAAAACCAAGCGCGACCTCTTCCCCCTTGTCTGCCCGCCCCCCATCATTTTCTCGCAGAATCCAAGGCTGCCGCCGTGGCTACCAGTAGACGAGGATCAAGCCTGCGGGAGCGCAGCCGCGAAGGGTGAAACTACCGGGAACCAAGAAGACGGTGACATCGTCAGATAACAGCATGGCAGAGGTGGACCAGCATGGTGGCCCCCTGTTCCCTGCTGCTGACCACAGTAGCCAAACTTGGCGAGTGGTTTGTGGCCTCACTCGTCCTATTGAGGGAGACCTAGACTGACTCCTTTTTCTTTTCCATGTTGCAACAATCTTGGTCTATTGTCTATGTTGTATAAGGCCACCATTCCGGCATCATCCTCCTCTTCTGTTGTTCTTCTTTTCGAATAAGGCCGTGATGGGGATATCGTGGAGACTGAATTTGGCTAGCCGCAAAGTAGCTGGGAAATTTGGCAGTAGAGCTCTTCTTTTTCCATGAGTCGGGATTGGTCGGCAGCTTCCGAATTGAGTCTCGAATTACAATGTAAGTCTCGACTATAGCTAGCTCCGGATCCCTGTCAATTTCAGGGTTCAGTACCTTTCTTGTCGCTGGCCCGGCCTTTCTGGGCATGTGTACAAAAATAGAAAGCAGCAAGGGTTCGATGACTAAACTAACAAGCAAGAAACGGTGATTGGTAGCCTTCATAGTCGTTGATTCCTATGGACTGTTGACGCAGCTAAATCTTGCATTCTTACACAATGCAACGTACCTGTTCTTGCTGTACTGGACTAGGTATGAGGCCTCGAGTGGCATTTTGGGTAGCACCGCCTTTGGAACCCAGTCAGATGGCGCGGTCTTCCCTTGGGTTGGCCATCTCCTGTCGCTTATTTGAGTTGCATGTCCGTGCCATGTTCATACAACGTACCTTATTAGACGCGGTAGTGCACCTAGGGCCCGTTCGAGCCCTATAAAAAGCACCCAATGAGTCTAATGCCGCGCTAGGTAACCCTACGAAAAATGTTTTCATGGACCGATTGGGCCCTGGCCCGTTTGAGTAGGTTTTCCGTACCTAAGACGAAAACGACTGGGGTTGATGCGCGACCAACTCAAAACAAGCATACGAGTACTCCAAGCATACGAATAGAGAATTCTCACGTCAGCCCTAAAAGCAAAAGGCGGGACAGGGATGCACCGTGTCATTTTACATCTTCAGCTTAAGCTTGGCACCACCCCTTGCTGGTTTTCTTGCGCTATTGTCGCCGAACGGACAGGTCGACGCCCGCCGATGATGATCGATGAGCACTGGACTACCCAGACAACCGATTTTATCTTTGGAGATGAAGAAAGCTCAGGGGTTGAGACTTTTAGTTCCTGCCAGCCAGGCGCATCTTGGGTTTTAAATGCATCCAGAGAAATATCCTGCAGGTCGTAATATTCTGAATACCGGTAACATTTTCGCTGCCGGTAGCTTCAGTCGCCCACGTTGTTACCTGCTTCGTCAACTGCGTGCGCCGTATGCCTACATACAGGCCACGTGCTTCGACGAGAAAGTTTGGGCCGATAAGGCTAAGTACCGGGCTGGGATATTTCTGGGATCCCTCAATTGCAGCTCGCGTTTCATATGCAAAGATACTCTACCGGAAGAGGGAAGATAAAGACGGCCATTGGCTCACTTTAGATGCATCATCAACGGTCTATGCGCCCTGCTTACGTTACTCTCCCTAGGTAGGTGGTCAGCACCCTTCGCTTGATATTGTCGACCTGCTCACGAATCATTACTGCTCTGTAGTTACTCCGGTCATAAGGAGCATATGAGGCCCGGGCCGCTACCGGTCTGCGGCACGCAAACAAATAGTCTCTCCCTTCTGATGCCGGAATTGTAAAAGAGAATGGCAGTCAGATGGATTCTTAGTGGCTTGCCACTCTACTCTACTCCGATTTGCTGCCAACGTCGTCGTTTTCTGCCCTGCCCACCAGTAAATACCTACTCTATTCATGAATGTCAACGCCAGATCAGGACTCGCGATGTATATCCACCGTTGCGCTTCAACACCAGTCGTCTACTCTCTTTGTCCGTAAGCTTATCTGACTCCTGCCCTTGACTCGCTGCAGCAGGAGCAGAAACAACCTGCTCAGGCGATCCTAGGCCTTGATTAGCAGCAATGTTCCATTCTTTTAGCTCCGACTCTTTTCCCCTGTGCACATGCAATACTTCAATTAGTCCCTGAGAGCCTCAGATTTCAATGCCGAGAATACCAAACAAATCATCCAAAACTCACTCAACGGCCTATCTATGATACCTTGTGCCTCCGAGTTGTTCGTCCCTAGAAGGGTTCGTGTTAGTGAGGACAGTGAGAGAGGCAGAAAGTACACGGTGTGATGAGGTACCTAGGTACCTCAACCCAAGTGGTGTATTAAGTAATCACTCTATTCAACACTAGGCTCCATTGAGGAAATGGAGGAGCTGGACCCAAGACCACCTTTTCGTTCAAACTACTTTTTCCTCCCCTCCATCTCTTGCTGCTTGCAAGCTCGTCGCGATTGTGGCCATTTCAACCAACACTCACGGACCACAGATGTCGCGCAATCGTTTTTGAAAACCGACTCCAAACAATTAGCATCGGAATCAGTCCATTGTCACAATGGCTCGCGGAAGGAAGAGACACTTCGTACGTCCCTCGCGCCGTCGCGTTGATTCGCAGCAATTTCCAATGCCCCTCCTAACACGAATTGCAGAACAAGGGCCAAGCGCGCCATAGCGGACGTCGGTCGGACAGCTGGAAGCCACATGCCGAGATTGAAAAGGTCCACGAGAAGCTGCAGAAATACTATGACAACCTCCTTCAACTCCCCGATGGAGAGAAGACGCAGTTCTGGGAGGCTCTGAGGAGAGAGCTTCCCAACAGCTTCCGATTCGCGGGCTCCAAGAGGTGCGCCAGGTTTTCCATGCGATCATGGGTGATTTTTTGGAAGCGCTCCTGCTGACACATGATGCGCAACCCTGCAGTCACGCGATAGCCGTTAGGAACCTTCTCAAGGAGAGGTACATGCCCGAGATCGTCAAGATCGAACACGCCGATGGCAGGAAAGTCGAGCCTCCCAAGCCCGTGCCCTGGTACCCCAACGATCTTGCCTGGGACATGACCACCCCGAAAAACGTCGTGCGCAAATTCGCGCCCTTCGCCGCCTTTCAGAAGTTCCTTGTTTCCGAGACGAGCATTGGTAATATCTCCAGGCAGGAGGTCGTCAGTATGATCCCGCCCCTAGTCATGGACGTTCGCCCAGGCATGACCGTTCTTGACATGTGCGCGAGCCCGGGAAGCAAGGCTACTCAGCTCCTCGAGATGATCCACCAAGGCGAGGAGGCGCGTATCAAGAAATTCCTGCGCGCTTTCGCCAAAGAAGACGGCCTTGATCTCGGCGTGCAGACCGAAGAGGAGCTCGAGGTAGATGGGGACGTCGACTCCGCCGACGACGGTCGGGCTACGGGACTTCTCATCGCCAACGATGCCGACTACAAGAGGTGTCACATGCTGGTTCATCAACTCAAGCGGCTGTCTTCCCCCAACATGATCGTGACCAATCATGATGCGACCATGTATCCTTCGATCAGGCTTCCGTCGGAGCCCGGGACACCGGACAGGCCGAGATACATCAAGTTCGACCGCATTCTTGCCGATGTGCCTTGCTCCGGAGACGGGACGATGCGCAAGAACATCAACCTCTGGAATGACTGGACTCCCAACAGCGCCGTGGGTCTGCACACCACGCAGATCCGGATTCTGGTCCGCGCCTTGTCCATGCTCAAACCGGGAGGCCGCGTTGTCTACTCGACCTGCAGCATGAACCCCGTTGAAAACGAAGCAATCGTGGCCGCCGCCATTGCCAAGTGCGGAGGGTCGGAGAAGGTTGAAATCGTGGATTGCGCCAACGAGCTCCCGGGCCTGCAACGGAGACCGGGTCTCAAGACATGGAATGTCATGGACAGATCCGGCCGGATCTGGGATTCGATGCAGGAAGTCAACGACTTTCTCCAATCCGAAGAGCGCACCAATATCCCAGGCAAACTAACAGAGACCATGTTCCCGCCGCTCGAGGGTAGCGCGGGTGCCGGCCTGCCCCTCGAACGCTGCATGCGGGTCTACGCTCATCTCCAGGACACTGGCGGCTTCTTCATCGCCGTCTTGCATAAAAAGGAGGAAGTGAA
This sequence comes from Sodiomyces alcalophilus JCM 7366, assembly GCF_042370955.1. Classification (NCBI taxonomy): domain Eukaryota; kingdom Fungi; phylum Ascomycota; class Sordariomycetes; order Glomerellales; family Plectosphaerellaceae; genus Sodiomyces; species Sodiomyces alcalophilus. Next base: position 1,313,705 of record NW_027263537.1, read on the forward strand.
GATTCGCCCCGACGAGCCCAAGTCGGCTAATGCCGCGAAACCTGATGGAAGTACAAACTCCCCGGCGGCGGACTCCCCGGCGGTGGACTCCCCGGCGACGGACAAACCCAGCGACGTGCCCGAGACATCCGATGCCGTCGTAGAGGCGCCAGCCGCGTCCGAACCGGAAGCCAAGGCCGGCGAAGCAAAGGCGGATGGAAATGGAGACAAGGGACCGGCGCCATCGAACGGATCGAAACGACCAAGAAGCGAAGAGCCTGCTCAGTCCGAAGCGCAAGAGTCGAAGAAACCCAAATTGGAAGACGGAACGGAGCAGAACGTGCCCAAGCCCCAGCCACACGCGAGACCCGGCAGGAACCAGCACGGTCAGTTCGAAGAGCCGTTCAAGTTTCTGAGTCCGGACCACGAGGTGTTGCAGAACATTAAGACCTTCTACTCCCTCTCCCCCCGGTTCCCCCAGGACCGGTTCATGGTGCGGAATGCCGCCGGCGATCCCACCAAGGCCATCTACTATACGTCCCAGCTGGTGAAGGACGTCCTGGTAGAGAACGAAGGCCGCGGGGTGAAGGTCGTCCACGGTGGGGTCAAGATGTTCATGAAGCAGGACGCCCCGTCGGCGGATGTCTGCCGGTGGCGGATTCAGTCCGAGGGCATGCCCATCATCGAGGGCTACGTGGGCGAGGACCGCGTGGTCCGGCTACACAAGAAGGAGACTCTCCGGAAGCTTCTCATCGAGATGTTCCCCAAGATTGCGGACGGCGCGTGGGAGCAGCTGGGGGAGATTGGAGAGAGGGTACGCGATATCGGCATGGGGTGCCTCGTTCTCCGGGTAGAGCCCGACGGCACCGAGGAGGGCTTCACGGAGCGGATGGCGCTGCCGCTCTGGAAGAGCGTCCATTCGCTCAATCTCATGCTGCCCAAGGAGGACCGGGCCGCGATGCTGCTCCGCATCTTCAACGACACGACGCCCCTGATCAACCGGGCCCTCCAGAAGGAGAAGCAGGCCAAGATTGAACAGCAGGAGAAGGAGCAACGCGCGGGGGAGAACGGGGAGGAGGCCGAGTCGAATGCCGCCCAGGAAAACGGCGGGTCCGCGGGCGAAACGGCGGCTGCACAGGATGGTGCGACGCTCGAGGATGTCGAGGATGCGCCGACCCCTGAAGGAATGATCAGTGATTAGACGCCGCGAGAGAAAATGGAGAAGAACATTTGCGGATGTATGGGCATGGGGATACCTGACGAAGCGCAAAGACACTGGACATCGCGTGAGTCGCGTGGCAATTTAAGTGATGATTGCTTACAGTCGCCTATACAGAGCGTAAACGGGCGACGTGTTTTCGCTCCGAGCTGCATGGCAAGCCGTCGACGATTTTGATGTACACTAGCAGTGTTGGGGAGGAGGAATAGAAAATCGTCGCTATATACACGTGGTTCATGAATCTTATAACACTTATATTTGCTGCTTCTATAGTACGTGGAACGAAACGTGGGTGATTTACAAGGTATCGTATAAATACAGATTTACATGTCAGGGATATCCGGATCAGACATCCGGATCTATTCGTCCAGTAACCCTACAGTCCAGTGGACGATGCGGTCGACGCCATGACCGTTGATGGCGCTCACGGGGATGGCGGTGCAACGCTTGGTCCAGGCGTCGGCAATACCGCTCGGGTGCGGTTCGGTACCCTTGCCGACATCTTCCAGGTAGGCCTGCAGGGCGCGGAAGTTCTCCTGGGTGTCAGGCAGGTCGCCCTTGGTGGCGACGACGAACCACGGCTTGGCGGCGATGTGGAGGCCGCCCGAGGCGCGGTCGGCGGCAGGAGGCGCAGGCGCAGGGACGACGAGAATGCGCGGTTCGTCACGGGCAGAGGCAGGGTGGCTGCCGGGGCTGTCGAGGTCCCAGTCCACGCTGGCCTCGGCGGCGCGGGCGCGGTCCTCGTCCTGGCGCATCTGGGCATAGAGGCCGACCTCGCGCCAGAGGGCCTTGAGGGCGGCGACGGCGTCGCCGGCGGAGAGGTCGACGACGAAGGCCAGGACGCCGGCGCGCTCGACGTGGCGGAGGAAGGCGATACCCAGGCCCTTGTCGAGGTGGGCGCCCTCGATGAGGCCGGGGATGTCGGCGACGGTGAAGCGGGTGCGGTGTTCGGTGGTGGGGGCGTGGTCGGGCTGGTTGTCGGCCGAGGGGGGTTGGCGCCTGTAGGAGCGGACGGCGGGGCGGCCCTTGTAGGTGTCGAGGACGACGGTGCCGATGTTGGGTTGCAGGGTGGTGAAGGCCCAGTCGCCGACGCGGGTGCGGGAGTTTGTGAGGGCGCGGAGGAGGGTGCTCTTGCCTGCGTTGGGGAGGCCGACGAGGCCGACGTCGGCGAGGAGTTTGAGCTCGAGTTCAATCTCGAGGGTGACGGCGCGTTCGCCCTTGGTGGCGAATATGGGACGCGGGTGCTCGCGCGAGACGAAGTGCGGGTTGCCGAGGCCGCCGATGCCGCCGGCGGCGAGGAGGATGGGGGTCGGGGTCGGGCGGGAGAGGTCGAGGTGCAAGGGAGCGGGAGGTTGGTGGACGAGGCGCTCGCGGCGGCGTAGGCGAGGGAAGTAGATGCTCCGGACTTCGGATCGGGATGCGCCCGGGTAGACCAGCCATTTGTCGCGGTTGGGTTCCTCGGGCTCCGGGTCGTCCCTCTCCGCTTCTTCTTGGAGCTGGCGCATCTTCTCGGGGGTGAGGTGGTGGTCTCCGTCTTCGGCATCGGGGTCCATGAGTTCCCTGCGGGCCAACTCGGCCTCGCGCTCGCGTTTCCTGGCTTTCCACATCTTCTTCTCGAGCCAGATGGCGCGCTGGCGCGTGGCATCCTCGGCGACGGGATCGACGCGGTCCAGCTCGCGGAGCACGGTGCCGACGGGGACGGTGATGATGACGTCGTCGCCGCGTTGGCCGGACTTGGCGCTCCCCTGGCCATTCTTCCCCCTCTCGGCCCTGATGAAGCGCCGGCGGGCGAGCTTGTGGAGCGACGTCTCGCCGTGTACGGCCTGGATGTAGATGTTCCCACCGTGGCCGCCGTCGCCGCCGTTGGGAGGGCCTTCGGGTAGGAAGAGTTCTCGCAGGAAGGAAATGCAGCCGTTCCCGCCGCCACCGGCGTACAGGGTCAGCTGGGCCTTGTCTGCGAAGCTGGGGGCCGCATAGTCGTCGGGAGCCGGGTTGAGGCGAGTTGATATCGGTTCCTGGGCGACATGGGTTGAGCTGTGGCGGCGCGAGGGGGTTCTGAGGAGGGACTCGGCTGCGACTTGATGGACGACGTTTGTCCTGGTGAGGAAGAAGGGAGGATACAGAAATGGTAGGAATAGAAAATGACCGCCTGGGCACCTTGGAGCCATGGCGGCTAGGAGGAGACGGGTCTGACTGTCTGAGCTGAGCTGCCTTGAAGATGCAAGTGCGGTTGAATGTTTGCTGTCTGTTTTTTGGAATGCACCGTCGGATTTTGGATCGTGGCTGATAAGATAAGATACGGTTTACATAAGCACATCTTATCGGAGTCCGTTATTACTAAGGTAGAATGGAAGGGAAGGAGCGACGATGAGCAAGAGCACTTGCCTATGATTGAGGGGTTCGTTCCCGTGATTTCATGGCTTGAATTTATATGTAGGTAGGTACCTACCTATGTTAGAACGTACGTACTTCGTACACCTTGACAATACTACGCACTCCTTTGCCTTAGTCGAGGAAGTGGCCAACTTGTTCCCTATTTCATGCCACCACTCCTTTCACCATTCGTCTGCCATAGCAACGAACGTACTTCGTACGTCCTCGCCCTGTAATTCCGTACTTTGTTCTACCCTTGGCCATAAAACAGAGCTCCATGTTGCGGTAATGTCGTCGAAAAAGCGAGAGCATTGACCGCCGGAGCGGCAATCCAGTCTCACCGACACCATCTCGATGGCATTTGCAACACGATTCCACAGGCGGCCATGATACTGCCCTCCGAGTTTGAATAACCATGGGCATTCTCGAGGACTGTTGATATATCAATGACAATGCAGTCTCCTATTGTCACGCAGACCCATCTCCTAATTTACAACTCCCTCTGGGAACAGACAACACAGACCCATTGTTTTCGGGGGCCAGACGTTCAGACGTCCAGACCTGCAGCAACCTGCAGGCGAGCCGAGGTCGGTGGCTGGTAACTATTACCAACCAGAGAGACACGACGAGACCCAGCGTGGGCGTCAACTGGCTCATGACCCCTAATTGACCACGGTCATAGGCCAACCATCTCTCTCCAGCTGCACCTCCGCAACTTACTATGCAACAGGTGCAGACCGCCTTGAGGCCCAATTCCCAAATCCCGTTACTACGTGCGGGCAGCAAGCGGGACCGACAACACACAAGGAGCAGCGAGACGAGGGACGAGGGACGAGGGACTTGAGACGAGAAGACTCGAGACGGCCAGGACGGCTCACCTCTTTTTCCTCTCCGACCTCCCCTTCAAAACCCCCCACTCTCTCCTTTTCCTGTTTCTCTCTGTCTTCTCTACGAGGATACTGACATGGTAGAACATCACACGACTTTTTCATCTTGTCCCAAGCTTGAAATTCTTCCCCCACTCAATACCACAAAGTAACAGTGGTCTCAACTGCTACCGCCCCTCATCAAAGGTATCCTATTGGGGCTTCTATTGACCAGATTTGGCTACAGCTCTTGTGTATTCTTGATTGATTTTTCTGCGCCCTAACAACGCTCATCTCGATTGGTCCACCATCGCGCATCTTGCATGCGACCACCAGCTGGCCATTCGAGCCACGACACCGTCTTCTGCGAGCCTCATCCACTGGCCTGCCCTTTCGACCCTTCCTGAATCCGGCACCAGTCTTCGTCTCGCCTTCGCAGATCGATCTGCTGTCCCCCCCCTCTCTCCCCACGTTTCCCACCCCCGGTTCTGCCGCAACCTCGTCCCTTTTTACTCTTTCCCCATTGAACGACCGACCGACGCCCGTTCCGTTCTGTTCTCTCCAGCTGTTTCTCCCCGCGAAACGTGGACTTGCTTCCTCCCTCTCACTTCTCCCCGCCAGGCATAGTCGGCATACACCAAGGACCAAGATACCACCACGCTCTCGTCCCTCGTTCGCTGCTCACTTGCCCACGTCGGTTTCAACTGGACGACGAGACTCGTTCGCTGCTTGCTCGCTGTACTGCCACTGCTACTGCTGCTGCTACTGCTGCTGCTGCCGCACCTTTGCCTCCCATCGCCTCCTGCTCCGACCCTGCAGGATACATAGCTCCTCCTACTGGGACTAGCTACGCACTACGTCCCTTTGGCCCTCGACACTCTGGCCCTGCTGCCCACCAGTCGTCTTCCTGTCCGTCGCTGCCCGTCGCTGACAAGCGCACTCAAATACCTCCAGGTCAGTTCGCCTTCCCTATAGTCTTCTCCTCTCCCTCTCCTCTCCCCCTTCTCCCGTTTCTCCCTTTACCAAAAAGAAGAAACCCCATCTCCCCCTCTTTATATCCAGAAAACCCCAACTTTCGTATTAGGAGGAGACCCTTAGACCGAGGGTCTTCACACGGAAAGATGACCATTGTATTGGTGCTGGAACCACTTTGAGCTTCTTTCTTGTATTACTATATCTTCAACCCCCACTCTTTCCGTGCTCTCCTACGGCCTACTTTCTTTTTAGCCTTCGTCTCGTCTTGGGGATCCAAACCCCTTCCATTAGCCATGGCTAAGATGTATGCCAGAGATCATATTCCGCGAAAGGCACTCGTGAGGATGGACCCTGATTGTGCCATCTGCCAGGCACCGGCCACCATGGCCTGTGACTGCGAGGCCAAAGGCCTCGAAGTCGCCATCAAACAGGCGGAGCATCGGATGATGCAGTCCATCTACAACGATATCCGGTTCGTACTCCCCTCCCCTCCCGGCGTTGCTTGTCGTTCAAGCTCTTTTGCCAGAGATGCGATGCTGACCGGGGGATGGTTCCTCCTTTGCGAGCAGGTCTTGGGTTAGGGCCCATGCGCAAGACTACATCCTCGAATACTTCCGCCGCCTCACAGAGCGTCGAAAGGCTTCCCACATGGCGCACCTGGATCGCATCTCGGCCCATGCCTATCACTATTACCATTCCCCGCCGCACCCCAACGAGATTGCCGCTGCCCAGGCCGCCCTGAAGCGCGGCATCGACGAAGACTGGCAGGCCAGCGTGCAGCGGTACCCCGAGGTGTTGGAATATTTCTACAGCCTGGTCGAGTTGACATTACCGTCCGATAATGAGCCCGCCGTAAAAGACCCGCCCCTGGGTGGGCCCAACGGATCCAGGAAAGCATCCCGCAGGTCGGGCGGTTCCGGCGCGCCCCCCAACATAACCGCCGGACCGCTTCAAGAACGGGACCCGTTGTCTCGGAGGTCACCACCCCCGATAGAAGCCCGACCCGACAGGAGAACACCGGGGCCCAGGGAAAGAAGGGCATCCTACAGGGGCCCTCCCCCAACACAGTACTATGCACCTCCTCCATGGGGCGCCTGATTACGTTCTTTCCATGTTTGAAATACATTCCAAGATACCCGCTGAACCACGGTTGTCCAGGCCACGATCTGGACCTGCAACGCTCATATAGGAGCTTTTCTTTGTTTCTTTTCCTTATTCTCTTCTTGTTTCTCTTTTATTTTTATTCATCTTTTTTTTTCCTTTGTCTGTGTGACGACCCTTACGAGATGACACGAACGGCATGATATAGGCATCATGAAGACGGCGCCGGGCATTCGCATATCAGGCCGTAATGGCTCTCTGTAAAGCCATTCGCCTCCCTCCTTGTTGGTTTTATTTTCTCATTATTTCCGAGGGACAGGCGGTGCCACGCCACTGTTGAAGCAGCGTGGAATCGGCCGATTGACGGGGGAGGCATATTTCAATCCGGCCGAGAGACACGCGAGACCTGGCCAAACCACCAAGAATCGCACACGGCGATGGGACTCTCTAATCACTGGTCCCCAGCATGACACGCAAGGCGGAGTCATTTTATAAGGATTAAGGTGGCAACGGCAAAGTTTGTGTGAAATATGTGGTTGTTACTAAATAATTCATAAAAACACTCAAAACATGTAAAGAAACCTCCCTCCTCTTCTGAACCTGGCTCTCAAAACTCCATGACTGGGTCAGATGGATCACTCATGACCACGTATCGCGCACCACGTTGCGTTTTTGATCTACGCTCAGCCACTCATAGCAGCAGCGTACAAGTTTGGCCAACCCACTTGATATGTAGGTATGCTGCCGTCCGGCATGCTCTTCCCCGCAATCTCAATGGCGGAGAGCGCATTACGGGGTGCGGGATGACGCTTGTCTGTCCATCTGTCTACGAAGTATCCATGGCCGGATTCCCCGCGATATATGCAAGCTAATTACGAAGTACTATCCGCTCCCTGCTGCAAGCGGCAGACAGGCCCGACTGGATAGTCGATGCCCAATCCGCTGACCGCGCTAGCACTACTACCTTAGCTAGTCCTGGTCCGTCGATGGTCATGAAGCATTCCCGGGGCCAAGAGAGAATCAAAGTGTGGCGGCGCATTTGCTAAACCCAAAGTTCGTGTTCGTTTCGCTATCATCAAGTACGAAAGAGAAGGCTCGGAAATTATGAAGGGAACCAATACGAGAGAGAAGGCTCGGAAATTATGAAGGGAACCAAAAAAGAAAACAAAGGGAAAAGGAAACCGCCGTCATAATCCATCCTCGCGTCAGCCGCCCTTTTCGCTCATGACACTACATACTCCCTGCTCTAATACAGATATTTCCGCTTTTTCATTTTTGGTCTCTGTTTGCCCTTTACCACACATGTCGAAGAGGAAAGAGGCGGCTAGGTACACCCGTCACACACGTAACGAGAGGGACGTGTAACGTCCATACCTCGCAAGTGAACAGAAGAAGAGACAAGGCAGCAAAGAAAAGGTGGGAGAAAACGACCCATTACTTCCGGCCTATGCAAACAGCTGTTTAGAGTTTCCTGGACTTTGTGCTCCCTTGACCGACATGCTGAAAAGTGTAGAAGACTTGTCGGTTTTTTCTTTTCCGTTTTCTTTCTTTGCTTTTTGGCCATTCCCTCTCTTTCAGTTTCCAAATCCCCAGTTGCAAGGCCATCATAAAATATTGAGTTGGGTGGAGTGTCTAGGAACCGCTTCTGTCGATACGAAATGGTGAGATGTATTTGTTGCTGACGGAGGTCGTCTATGCCTTCTCGCCCTCCTCAACAGTCGTCTCCTTCAGGTCCTTGGTCACCTCCTCGACGGCCTTGTCATCCTTGTCATCGGCTTCCTTGACGTCCTTGGTGGCATCGGTGCTGTTGGTGCCATTGGTGCCGTTGGCACCGCTGGCTTTCGCCTCTTCAGCCTCGAGCTGTTCAATCTTCTTCTTGGCTTTCTCGATATTCTGTTGAAAAGAAGACGGAATTGATTAGCTTCAATGCCCAGAAATCACGAAGAAAGGAACGACAAGAAAGAGAAAAGAAAAAAAAAAGAGAAGAAAAGAAAAGACAAGACTTACACGCTGAGTTTCAGCAGCCTGGTCCGCTTGCCAGTGAGCGAGCTTGGCCTTGACCTTCTCAGCCACAACCGGGACGTCGGCAGCGCTCATGGGCGGATCGATGCCCATAGAAGCACAGTCCTCGACCACCGAGGGCGGGCAGTTGAACTTTCCGCCTTCGGCAGCGGACGAGGCGGCACCGGAACCGCCCTTCTTGCCCTTCTTCCCCTTCTTGACGGCGGGGAGGTACTCGTCCTCGCGATCCTTCTTGCTGGCAAGCCTGGTGCCCTGAATGTTGGAGTCGTCGACCTTGCGCTCCGGCTGGGCGCCCAGGCCGCGGTTCGCCAGCAGCGGGGCCTTCTCGACCTTGACCGACGAAGGGTCCAGGAACAGGAGCAGGCCGTTGGCCCGGCGGATCTCCTCGAGGTAGGCGGGCTCGCTGGCCTCGGCGAGCATCCTCTCGGCGTCGGCCTTTTTGCGCTCGCGGACGTAGCGCTCCTGTTCGGCCTTGCGGCGCTCGCGGGCCTTCTCGCGGGCCTCGCGCTCGTGCGCCTGCGCCGCCTTGCGCTGCTGCCAGTACTCGTCCTTGATCTGCCGGATGGCCTGGTACTTCTCCTGCTGCTCGGCCTGGAGCCGCGTGCGCTCGTCGCGCAGGCTCGACAGGTTCTTGTAGGCCTCGTCCGACTCGGCCTTGATCTGGTCGAGCTCGGCCTGGAGCTTGGTGTACTGCTCGCTCATGGCCCGGGCCTCGGGGTCGTCCATCGAGTCCTTGATCTCCTTGATCTTGGCCTTGAGGTCGGTGATTTGCTTCTCGGCCTCCTCAAAGTGGGAAAAGTTCTTCCGCTGCTTCTTGAGCGACGAGATCTCGGCAAGCGCCTTCTTCTCGTCGACAATCTTCATGGTGCCCGAGTTGACCTGGGCTTCCAACCTGTCGACCTGGCGGTCCAGCTCGTCGATGCTCTTGAAGGCAGCCTTGGAGCGGGCGACTTTCTGCTCATTGATGCGGCTGCGCAGCTGTTCGTCGAGGCGCTTGATCTGGTCGAGCTTGCCGGTGCGGGCGTTCTTCCCGGCACCCTGCTTCTGGCGAATCTCGTTGAGCTGGGCGATGAGTTCCTGGCGGCGCTTCTGCGTAGGACTTTGCTTGTCCTTATCCTTGCTGGGCATGGCAATGTCGATCTTGGAGCGGATAGCGGCCTGTCAAGAGATGGACGGCAGGAGAGACTCGTGGTTAGCTCAAGTCAGAACGTAGATCGGGGAAGTACGCCTCCACATTGCGTCGGCAAAGACAGCGCAGAGCACCCATTGAACGGCATGGGGACAATGGAGGTGAGTTTGCAACGTAATGCCACGTACCAGCTTGTCCATGGACTTCTTGTGATCGGCCTCGGCAGCTTTCAGCTTCTTCTGGTAAGCAGCCTCGTCGGGCATGGCGGGACGGTCCGACGACTTTGTGTCGGCCGAGTCCGCCGCAGGTACCTTCTTGGTGCCAGCCATGATGATGTCTTGTGTGTGTTTCGTTGTGGTCAAGTCGAAGCTGCAGCGTGCCGACGGGAGAGGACCGAAAGAGGGGGAGGGACGATGGATTGTAAAGTGGCAGGAGTTTTCTTCAAAGCCAATTGGGCAAACTACGCAGTTAAGCAAGCTGCCTTGAAAAAGAACCCTCGAAAGTAAGGCCTTAAGGACAAATCTCCAGGGTCTCTCTCGGGCAATTCGTTGGACCCTGCGTGTTTTTTTGCCAACTGTAGCGCGGCCCATTCACGAAACATGTGGCACGTATTTTGGCTAGCACAATTGGCCCTGAAAATGACTAAGCTAGCGGAGGACACGGGGCAGAAGGGGCATGGTAGTGATGTACAACGTACAGACAGTAAGCAGTACATGTACCTATCTGTGTTCGGTGGTGAGTGATCATCTACCCAGTTATTTACCTTTTTGAGAACATCATGAGCAATGCCATGTGACAGATAGCAAATGAATCAATCCGAAGAAAAGAAAAGAGATAAAAAAAAGTATCAAAAAAACGGCCCTGAACGGTCAAGATCCAAAAGGAAACTTTCGGCCGAAAAGGCAAAAATTGAATGACAGGAGTGGGATTTGAACCCACGAGGGTTGCCCCACCAGGAAGAGATGCTAAGGTAACCTTAACCTGGCGCCATAACCAACTCGGCCATCCTGCCGGACAACTGGTTACTGATACCGCACCAACTTTACGTTTATGTACCCTATGCCTTCTGTACGTCTTAGGTAATCCACCTGAGATTCCTGCACCTTGGAATTTTTCTACCTGCAAGGCTGATCGAAGCAATTCCCCCCCATTCTGCGTCTTGTCGAGTCGTCCATCGAATCTTCCATACACCGCGACATCAACGCAAATCGACACATCAACCGAGAACTAAAGCGCGGGCCTCGGTGCCACTTTTCTCTCTCTTTCTCAACTTGAGTACAGAGCCTTGCGAGGCGGCGCAACACCGTGACGATGGAAAGCACCGATGGACAGAATAAAGAGGTGGTCCGTCTATGGCGGGCTTGGAGGACGGTTCACGAGATGGTACACGACAGGGTATGCGCACGATGAGCTTTTACCTCTCTTGTTCAGTCCTGTTGTTTTGTTCGAGGATCGCGCAACTGTCCCCGCGTCATCGCGGGCTTTTGAAGACGCATCCCTCTCCAGTCTTAATCGGCGCAAAATGACTGACGATGGGCTGGCATCCCAGGGATACGAGCTGGCCGAATCCGAAATCAACATTCCTCTAGAACGCTTCAAGCAAGAGTTTACCTCCGCCGACGGCAGCCTCGAGTACGTCTGCCCCTATTACGTCTCGCCGCGTTGTCTTTTCCCGCACGATCCTATCCTCTTCCATCTTTCCCAAGCATCACGTTGAAGGATACACTTGCTGACGCACTCGTTTCCCCTTCCCTCGCCACAGCCGCCACAAGCTCCAATTCTCAGCGCGCCCCTCAGACGAAACCCTCAAGAAGCACACACCGGCCCCGACGCCGCAGAACCCCGATCCGGTCCCGGACATTGGCCCCATCTGGGTCGAGTTCATCGCCGACCAGTCCCTCGGCGTCGCCCGCATCCGCGAGTTCCTGACCCACGTCGTCGGGAACCACTACAAGGCCGGCATCATGGTCACCCACGCCGCCCTGACCGCCTCGGCCCGCAAGAGCCTCATGACCGTCGAGAACTTTGCCCGCATCGAGTGCTTCCTCGAGGAGGACCTCCTCGTCAACATCACCCACCACGAGCTCGTCCCCAGCCACATCCCCCTCTCCCGCGACGAAAAGATCGCCCTCCTCCGCCGCTACCGCCTCAAGGAGACCCAGCTGCCCCGTATTCTCCAGAAAGACCCCGTCGCGCGCTACCTGGGCCTCAAGCGTGGCCAGGTTGTCAAGATTGTCCGCACCTCCGAGACGGCCGGTCGATATGCCAGTTATCGGCTCTGCGTGTAAAAGGAGGGGAGTTGGCAGGGTGGTGCGATGCTTCCTGGAGGTGGAGCCGGTCATGGGCCTTGTTCGGGCAGCTTGAACCCCTCCCGGGAAGCCAGCGGGCGGGGATGGAAGGGACGGAGATGGTGGCGTTGTGTGCATGGCCTTCTTTTCGCGTTCGGCGTTCAGGAGAAGGTCAAAAAGATCCATGTATTTAGTTGCTTTTGGTACGAGTGTAGCATAGAGCTGTATACCATTTCTCATCAACCGTCAGACACTGCTCTACCCATATTCGTCATACTCCTACCGAGTGATCCCTTTCGCCGATGAGTCGCTCGCTGCCGCGTTATGAGTCAAATGTTGCTGGTACTTCTCCTCTTCTCCTCGGAGTTGTTCGTTCTACGCCGATGACCAGCGATAAAACCCGTCGTGGTGAAGCAAGGACTATTCGTATACGGAGTACCGCAGCGGTGACGACCGAGGGACGAACCTTCAGGAACACCTCAAGTCGGCTCACCAGCGGTGCAAGTGGTGAGCGAGTCGGTTCGATTTTGCTCCGACTAGACATTTACGTCCTACGACCGCTGGTGGTCCTTGGCGCGACGTAGTTCTTAGCATCTCCCTCCCTTCAGGTGAATTAACCTCGACCCTAATAAGCACCAGGCGTCCGCTAGCGAGTCCCAATCTGATGGAAAAGAGGGACGGCAAGGTCATTCTCGTCGTCTTCATTAACCAATAGGTCGGAAATCCGCGGCATTGGCAAATGACTTCTAGTTTCACGCTGGCCATCAACTCTTCTGGCCTCTCTTCTCTCGCCAACCTAACAAGGTCGAGGATCCCCGCCTATCATCTCCAAAAGGGAAAGAATGTCGACACAGCACATTCAAGGCCCCATGACCAAATGACGTATAGAAATGGTCATTGTGTTGTGATGATGTCGTGAATAGACAAGTCCACGAAGGTACAAGAGACAAAGGGTAGTTGCTTGCTGGTCCAGCTGCAAGTTGCTAAACACAAAAAAAAAAAAAAAAAAAAAAAAAAAGGGCAGCACTGGGTATATTGTAGAAACAAAAACAGGAAATGAAACAAGAGCAAAAATTCTCGACGCAGAGTTGGCGTCCAGGGGCAGGCCTGGCAACGCATCTCGCATGGCCCAGCGGATGGTCGGTGGATGTCCTTGTCCGCAAGGGGACAAGAAGCAAAAAAGAAAAAGAAAAAACAATCATCGCGTATAGCCCATCAGTGCAACCTGATCCGTGGTTCGTTTTGTAAAAGACATCCTTCCCAATGTTTGCGTCGTCAACTTGGTCGATGTATCCGTATATCCACCTCGGATCCCAAAGCAATGGCTCCTTGCCTTTACCAACTCCCCGATAAACGCCACGCCCGTCCTGGGTCTACGCTGTAAACTCCATCCGTAAAATTATTGAATCCGAAGAGAACCGTTGCCCGAGTCATCATGATACATGGCCAACATGTAACGCCAAAAAATAGAAGAAGAAAGAAGATGCGCGTAAGGGTGTCAGACTGCCGTTCGTGCCGTGCCGCCTGTGCTCGCTGTTCGAGTAAAATTTAATATTAACAAGGAAAGAAAATCACTTGAGCAGTCCCCCGACGTCGGCCAAGTTGGGTCCACCGGCTGACGACTGGTTGTAAATGGGAAGGTGTAGGTGATGGCTGTGGGACAAGGGCTGAAGCTCGGTGGCGCTCTTCCAATGCTGGCGGGATGCAGAAAAAGAGCCCATAGGATCCAGGGACAAGTTTATGTCCTGGAGTACCGCGGTTGACCCTCTTCGCTGGCCCGATGACGAGGCTGGTTTTGCAGGCGACAACGGATCGACGTGGGAGACGTAACTGTCTTGTCTATACCTGGAACCGCTCGACCGATCCTGGTCTTCCAGAAGACCGCCGACGTCAAAGAAGGAAATTTTGTGAGGCGCAACCGTCGAGTTGGTCCGTGAGGCCAGGGACCATTCGCGGTGGAAGAGAGAATCATCGCTCCTCTCGCAGCTCTCCACCGGGCCTCTGCTGAACCGGGGCGAGTCCCAGTGTTTCAGGTCGTCGCCGAACCTCTTCGCCAGCGGCGCAGGCATAAATCTAGGGCACTGGCCATCGTCGTGTTCCGCGTCCAGGGTCTGACGTAGGTCGGGACGGAGCCCAACGCCGATATCCCTAATCAGATCCACGTCGCTGCCCCAGTGCCGCTGCACGATGGGACGCCTCGAGGTGAGGGGCCGGTCGATAGAGTCGGCCGCCATCGAGCTGTACCTGAACTTCCCCTTCTTCACGCCCCGATCTCGCACAAAGGAGCCTAGCACCAGGGAATTGGCGGCCGTCGTGGCAAACAAGAGCTCGACGGACGCGAGAAGACATCGCAGTTGCTGGCTGCCGTGTTCCTCGATGATGTGGGGGACGCGAAACAGAGTAATCGCAACCACTATGAGGCTGAGTGAAAAAAGAAGTGTGAGCTGGACCTTCTTCTTGGTACCCAGTCCACTCCGGAGGATCATAGGAATGGGAAAGAAGACGAGCATGAGGTCGGTGAGGACGTTGGACGTGGCAAAGGTGATCAGCTGAACATAGGCCTGCCGGCACTGACCACCGGGGTCGGGCAAAACCTGCCAGTAGCCATGAAATGGCCGGCACTCGGCTAGTGTGCTGATGAGGATGGCCATGAAAGTCACGGCGAGCGAGCACCGAATGACCATGTGAGCCCGGGCAGCGTAGCGTTCCGACGCACTCTCGGTGAGTCGTTTGAAATACTCCAGAATAGTTTCTTTCAGGATCCACAGTCTACAAGGGGGAAAAGGGAACGGGTTAGCAAGTGGATGAAACCCAGTGGGCGAAGAGGTCGCCGCCGCCGCCGCAGCCGAAGGAAATTAACGGGCTAAAGATGGTAGTCCACGTACGTTGCCGCATAGAAAATGCGAGACGCCAGTACTAAACCGCTGGCAATTGACTTTCGTTGCAAAACCTGGGCCGGTAGATTGGCGCCTTCGAGCTGGGCGTTATTCGTACCGTAGAGGAGAATGAAGTGCACGCATGCCATCCGCATATACATGGGAATCAGGGCGAGAGACGCGATTCTATCCTCTCGGAAGAGCTTCTCGGATCGAATGAAACGGCCGGTCACGCGCACTAGGATGATGACGGTGCAGAATATCGTTATCCACCAGCACACGAGAAGTGTAGGTTTGTCCTGCGCGGCCTGGCGCAGCGGAGGCGGATCCGAGTACAACATTGGTAGATACCGGCGTCCACGCCCGTCGTCCTCCGCAGAGGGCCCGACGAGCGGGGAAGGAAGCTAGTCGGCGGCACGTAATGGATCGCCAGGTTGTTGGCGATGTGCTCTTATTTCAGGTCAGGTCGTTGGTCTTGTTGCTGAAGAATGTGCCAATGCAGGTGTATAAGCTATACGGGTGTGATGAGACGGAGCGCAATGCAACATGGATGCAAAGCTGGGCGGACTGCGAGCCCGGGTCGTGTCGGGTGGAAGGATGGGCGGCCTCGGTCGCACTTATATCGAGTCAAGTCGCCAAAGGGGTCAAGGTGGCTATATTCCCATGTGGTTCGTGATGGCCTTCGTCGTTGAAGTGATGGGCCGTCAGTTGGAGAGAGGAGGACTGAGGAGATGAGACGGCCGCAGTTGTTGGGGGAGACTTAGGTGGGATGTTGTGAGGAAGAGATATTGTGAGGGATATGGGAAGAAGGGGAAGAGTGGGCGAGTGGTAACAAGATCAGCTGCCACACAACCAGATGAGGTCGCTTGGCTGACGGGCAGCTTGGCGACACGTTCGTACCGCTATCGAGCGGCATTGATTCGGGCTTGAGGAGGAGGGCTGGACGACGGTGGGGGATACACACAGCATACAATACTGTGTATGGGGAACGGGCATCTAGGATGTACGTTGTACATACATCGTAGTGTAGTGTAGTAACCCCGGTCGGCAAAGAGCCATCCAAGACCCCTGCTTACAACGGAAACGGAGCTGATAATCGCGCCACGGCCGACGGGGAGGAAAGGGGGGTGGAAGTGGAAGAGGCGGGGGGTTAACCGTACACCCCGATCCGATGGCGTGCAGTTCCTCGAGTGTTGCCAAGCGAACAAGCGCATAGTCCCAGTCGAGTCGCCCATGCGTGTTCGTTAAAGCCGGAGCTGCCACTTGGATTTGAGGCGTCATTCGCTGCCTTTTATGGCTCGCTTTCGCTGCGCATTCCGCGACAGTGGTTCTAGCCAAGCTATATGTCAATACATGAAATCTGAGACGACTCAAACTCGAAGCGAGTGGTACCCGTGTGTCGTAGTACGTGTACACTGGGAGGGAAGGAGAACGGGGTCCATCGACGGTGACACCCACCTCACCAACTGACATCAACGGATTCTAGGCGAGAGGGCGGGGAATGTCATGGCAATGTCTTGTATTTTCCCGTTTCCCCTTGAGAGCAGATGGATCGACTCTCGTGTGCGATGCAACGGAAGAAGCCGTCACGTTCCGTTCCATGATATCCTTCATTCCGGCGGTGCGTATCAGTGGATGCGACCTTTTGGCTGCCCTGGAATCTTTGATGACATTTCATTCGTCATTGTTCTCGCTTAGGTAGCACACGCTTCCTAAATAGCTCCCATCTCCGACGGTCGCTCACGCTGCTACTCGAGATAAGCCGGCGTAGGATAATTTCGTTGGGCCACTGAGGTCAAAGGACGAATCGTTAGTGGGGTTGGTTGAAGAACGATAAACATTCAGTGTCACCCACACGGCCCGATTCTCAGTTTCGTTCGTTTCCCCCAGAGCACCCAGAGCAATGGTAGGTAGTACCGTCATTACGGAAATGAGTATTCAGGGCTAATCCTCCACCCATGCCCATCCTTACTGATAACGATGGCTCTAATCACGCCCAGCACGTACCTCATGCGCTGTCACTGGAGAGACGGAACCGCCCCGAAGAGGCGAGACGCGACGCGACGGTGTAACAAGCCTCAATACGAGCCTCACATGCGATGCGTCGACTCGAGGAAGCGACGTGTGCTCTTGGTCAATACGTGTAGCTTCCTTCGGGCGATGGTTTCAATGAGGCTGGTCATATCGGCCCATGATATGTTGATTCGATGAATTATTAGTGTGGGATTTGCAGCGCCGGAGAACCTAGGCACTCGTCTTGCCCGAAGCTTGACTTGTCGGTCAGAAGAGGAGGCAACGACAGGCAGACATGTGACACCCACGGTCAGATCCCCGACCAGACGAGCCAAGGCAGGCGACAGGCTGGGTACGGTTCGGCCGAAGATTTTTTTGGCGTGCAGATAAGTATTTCGTCTCCCAGGGCTCGGTGGCTGTGAGTGGTCGGTCGGATGCAGGAGGATTTGGGTCAGCGTGCAGAAACCAATACTTCGTACATACTCCTTTTTTATCATGGCATGGGGCAGTGAAGCGTTTCGGCGGATCTGGTCGAGTCACTGGTGTTGCCTATGATTTCGCCGAAGCGGGGGAATGAAGGAGCGGGGATTAGTTATCATTAAAAAGTAACGAATACGTAATCATAGAACCGTAAAGGGTAAGTAGAGTCCAAGTAGTGTAATTCTCGGGTCGTTCCTACTACACTACTCACTGTCCAAGTACAATATCATTCTTACGAAGTACGTATTTTTCAAGGTACATCCCCAGGTGTCATTGGGCAAGGCAATTGCGACTCACCGCCAAAAAGGCTCTCGGGAATCGACTTGGGGTGCGCTCCCCGGCTCCAGTTTTCCAAGGCTGCTCACGCGACATGCTACTCTTCTAGGGGACCCCTCTGCAACGTCCTACTGGAACTCAATCCGGCCCAATTGGTTTACGGTTGGGATTTCTGGCTAACCACAGCCGCAGTTACCGTCAAGAACGGAGCGAGGAAAACAGGGATAGGTAATGGAAGACGAGTGAGAATGTCCTCGTACTACCTACATGTGTACGTTGTACATACACTACACTAATGAGCAATATTCGAGCGATGTCACGTAGATGCCAGAGTGGAGAGACTGTCACGAGCAAATCGACACGGCTATCCCTCTTTTTATCCAGGATAAACAACGGATGAATGCACCTGTGCTGTCCCTCGTCACGGATAATGAGCCGACGAGCCGCTTTAGTTGTAATGTCGCCGTAGTGTAGGTACGTACTGTACGAAGTAGTGTACATACAACACGTGAAAACGGCGGTTAGTGGCGTCAACGCTAAAACGTCCAGGGGACTATCCGCTCGACCTCCTCCGTGTGGGCGCCACTCCCATCAGTTGTCCTAGCGTGTGTCGACAAAAATAGCCACTCGAAGAGCTGTGATACTTGGACAAAAAAAGACCAAGACCACGAACAAGGTACGCGGAAAATATGTGTATCCATTGACGTGGGATTTTCAGGTACGCGTACCGTCGAAATCTTTATCTACCTAGACTAGTGTAAATCGAAAAGAGCAGGGGAACAAGTCTGGTTACATTGAAACCGCATCCTCAATGTATAGGGACCCTTATAGCATAATCGTCTTTTCGTTCCTTTGATAGCATAGCTGTAATAAAAGTCCAACGACAGAGACAATTGATGCCGCCATTCCATGCCTGTCACACGGGGAAAAGGAAGCATGATAGAAGAAAAAAAAAAGAAAAAAAATCCTGTCTGTGCATTGCAAAAGCAATAATCAGCCACCGCACGGAGCATCTCACCTCCGTGGACCCCTTTCCTGCCACGCGACACCCCCGTAAAAGTGGCTAATAAGTGGCTGATTCGGCGACGCCTTGGTTCTAAATTTATCCAAACGCCTCCTTCGATTCAAACTTGGATCTTCCCTGATCGGTTGCAAGGAGAGCACCGACACATGGTCTCCTGGCCCCGTGAATGTGCGGGAGCCTCGCCTTGATCTCCGCCCCGTTGACCGTCCCTTTCTCAAGGAAAAGAAAGTGGGAAAAAGAAATCCCCAGGCAAGGGGAGAGACGATGTGATTTGAATCGGACACTCTGTTTCTGGAATTCTCCCCTGGAATGTGAGCGACAACGAAGTGCCATTGTATGTGTCTCGCCTCAGCTTTCACCAGGCATTTCAATTCAATTATGCCCCTTACTTCATCTGCCGAATGGCACACTGGTGATCTTTCTGCATAGTGGAAGTTGAATTCCTGGCCTTCAATTGTTCAGCCTTGACTTTCGTCCCCGGTATTCCCGTCACCTTTACAGACCACCACTCGTTGCCTTTCCGCTATTACTCGCGCCTCGCAAACCCCCAGATTGGCGTTGGCAACCCTATATTGGGACGCCTGGTTCGGCAGAAAAAAAAAAAGAAAAAGAAAATGGAAAGAGAGAAAATGGACCAGCACGGCACAATGTATTGACCCAAACCCCCTATCGCATGTAATCGGCCCTCTCACAGAAAGCGACCGAACCTAGGCCAGTCCAAGTTCGGCCACGGCGCTCTTGACAGCCCCTTTATCCGCACGTCCCCAATCCACCCCCTTGAGCCGTGCCGCGGCATCGCCGTCCTCGCCCTCGCAGAACAGCATCCACAACACATCGATGACGGCGCTCCGGACGCGCGGCCACGGATGGTGAAGTAACGCCCCCAAACGCTTCCTCGCCTCTTTGATCCCTTCGCGCCGCTTCTCGGCCAGAACGCCCTCCTCCCCTTCCCCATCTTTCTTCAAGGACGCCACGCCGCCGTACACTCGGACACATGCCTCCAGCTTCCGCACGTTTCCCGTCTTGTACCCTGCCTTTTGCACAAGAAGGCATAACCTTCTCATGTCGATCGTCCTGGCTCGCGCAAACAGGCCCACGTGGAACAGGAACCCAATGATCTCGAGCGTCGGCACTACCACGCGGTCCTGTCCCTGCCGAGCCGCCAGGTTGTGGACGAGCCCGGCGCAGACCGCTTCCAGTTGTTCGGGCGCCTCGTCGCAAAAG
Organism: Sodiomyces alcalophilus JCM 7366; assembly: GCF_042370955.1. Lineage (NCBI taxonomy): Eukaryota > Fungi > Ascomycota > Sordariomycetes > Glomerellales > Plectosphaerellaceae > Sodiomyces > Sodiomyces alcalophilus. Next base: position 1,333,550 of record NW_027263537.1, read on the forward strand.
TCCGTCAGCGCCGCCCGCGAGGCGATCACCAGGTCTTCATTCCCCGTATCCGCCGACGTGACGTAGCCAGCCAGCAATTCCGCCATCCACGCTTGCGGCTCTTCCCCCACCGACTCTGAAATCAGGGGGTGCATGGCGTCTCGTTCGTTGCATAGGGAGAGAAGCCGGTGGAAATAAACACTGGACGAGAAGGTGAGTTTGGCAAAGCTCGAGGCATGGCTATGTGCGCTACCGGGTTAGTCGATTCATGCTTTGGAGGATGGACACACAAACCTTGGTAGTAACGTCAGGCCCAAGACATCTTGTGCTACGGTGCGAACGCGGTCCAGCTTCTCCGCCGCCAACCGCATGGCCCGGAGGAATAGCTTCGACACCGCCGTCCGTAGGTTATCGGTATGCCGCTGCTCTTGAGCCACCGTCCCAAGAGACTGCCAGATGCATTTCGTCGCACGTAGCGCCTCGAGCCGCACATGCGAACCGACGTCGCCGCGGGCATTGGTCGTGTAATCGTTCAGGCCTTCGGCCAGCAGGTCCAGGAACGACAGGGGCCGGTCTCGGAGCATCACGCTTTGCGACAAGCTCTGGAGGATCGCGACGCGCGTGTCGATGTCCGTATCGGCAGCCCACCGTGCCAGGATCGCGGCGCTGGTCACGTCGCCATCGGAGCTCTTGTTGATCTGAGGTTGCCTAATGACAATGGGATGGGCCGCGGTGAGGGCAAAGAAATAACCCTTTTCGCTCGCCGTACGTGATGTCGGTCGCTGCCGAACCGTGTCGGCCCACTGCGTGGTAATTCGGTCTCGTTCTACCGGCCGCGAGAAGGCCAAAAGAATCAAGGCTGCTTCGGAGGCCGCGCTGATTACTTCCTTCTCCGGACGGCCCAGGCCTGAAGTGACGACCGGATGGAACTTGGAGACGAGGCCCTGGACTGTCGCGGGTATTAGCTCCAGGGAGTCGACTGCCGCAACGATATGCAGGAAATCTTGTGTGCTGTCTGTGGCAACGACCTGGAAGCCCGGCCTCAGTGTCCTGTCTCGAAAGGTTGACCCGGAACTGGCGATGCAAGCAGCCTGAAGAATAGGGACGGATGAGACAACAAGTCGGTTCGCCGCCTCAATAATGAGGTCCGGTCGACGGTATGTGGTCTCTATAGAATCTTGGAGAATCGCTGTCAGCTCCTGGATGATGCTGTCAAGTGTGGATTCCGGTATTGTGATCAAAGTGTCGTCCTCTAGTTGTCCACCTAGGATGTCTGGGAACCGGTCGAGGGTGGATGCCAAGCAAAGCAGCAAACCGTGGCGTTCCTCGACCTGCCTAGTTTGAAGCGAACGAAGGCGTTGAAGAATCATGTCGATGGAAGCCCGAGCCTGCTGAAGCGCATCGGCGCCCCGCGAAGACTTGGAGAGCTCAAGCGTCAGTGTCCCAAATGATGCCCCCGCCACGCGCCGAGCCGTAGCGTCCAGGTCGCCGACTCCACGCCAGCCCATCAGCCCGTCAAGCAGGGCGTGCCCGTACTGATCCCAAAGCTTGGTCGTACCGAGGGCCACCTCGTGTATCGCCCTGGATCGGAGCGCTACGGCGTGGTAGTCCACGTTCTGCACCACCCAGATGCCCTGCTTGACTGTATCCGGGTGCCTGCCGATGAGTTCCTGCAAGGCCGCAGAAGCGCCGCGGCGAATGTTGCCCGAGGAATCGAGGGACCCTGCAACGACCAATTCGGTCGCAAGAACCTGTAGGATAGACGTATCCGTCGAGTTGGAGTGGCCTTTAGCAGCAACGACGGACTTGGTGGGAACAGCCAGGAGTTCCTGCGTCGTATACCGGCGCGCGAGGGCCCAGATGCCGAAGCAGGCGGCGTCTCTGACATTTGTGCCGATGGACCCTCCCGAAGTGCCGCGTTTCTCGAAGGACAGGCCGAGAAGCAGACCATGGATGATGTCTGGAAGTTGCTCCGCCGGCGGGGACCGTCTGTAGAGAAGATGCGACAGAGTCAGCGTCAAGCCGTGCCACTCCAGAGGGTCGACGGCCGTCAGGTCCCTTGTCGGCGCCGCGTCTGGGTTTCCGGGGTTCCTCACCCAGAGGACATTCCGGTTCAGCGACTCGAGCACCGCCTCGACGACTTGCTCGGCCATGTCCGGGTCGAGCTTGAGGGTGATTACGCTCAGCGCCTTGCTAGCCGCGAGGCGCACGGGGGTGTCGTTGTCGGCGAGACATTCGAGCAGGTAGCTAATCGAGCTCTCGACCAACTCCATGCCGGCCATGTCCTGGCTCGCCTGGCTGAGGACCAGGACCGTGACGGAGCGAATGACCTTGATGACCATCTTGCGAGCAACGGCATACGACCTGATGGCGGCAGCTAGGGGGCTTCCTTCTGCCGAGATTGCGTACACGGCATTGAAGACGGCCGAGAGGTGCTTGTCCATGTCAGACGTGTCGACGGACGATTTCAACAGGCTAGCAAGGAAGGAGAGGACGCCGATGTAGAAATAGGGATGTTCCAAAGGGGCCTCAGCCTGCTTCGGCCGTAATGAGGCGAGAGCCCAGTTCACTAGAGCATCTAGCACGCCGAGCTGCTGCATATCTCTCCTCATAACCATCCGGACGAGTAAATCACGGGCGCCATCCCGTTCCTTGCCTGGCGACGCGATGTACTTGATAGCCAGCGGTAGGACGCGGACGGTGATCCCCGGAAGGCCCTCGGGCCAGCGGAACCCCGGAAGGGAGGGGATGGCGTCATCGTCGGGGTTGTTCTCGGCAGACGAGATGGAAGCCAGATCGAAAGGTGCGAGGAGTAAGTGCGACAACCACAAGAGGACGATGTAGCGTTCCTGCCACACCCACTCCCGCTGTGACGACTTGTCCCCATCGGATCGGGGATGCGGAGAGTCGGCGCCATTCGCATCAGACGTGACGGATGGGTCCGTGGCCGTGCGTTCGGCCGATTCCAGAGCGAGGAGCAGAGGCTCGAGGTGGCGGGCTTCAACGGGAAGAAAGCGGAGGATGACTGCCGGACCACGAATCTTCGACAAGGTGTAGAGCAGCTTGCAAATGGCGGCCGGGAGCGGCTCGAGAAGCTGCGAGCGGGCGGTCGAGGTGCGGGAGAGTCTCGTGCGCGGACTGCCCTGGGAGTACAGGTGCTCTAGATATGACGCGGCCAGGAGGGGCAACCATCGGGGGAGATGCGGGTCAAGCAGCTGAGGGAGCTCTTGGAAAGGGTCAAGAAGCTTGGGGGAGTCGAAATATCAGTTAGTATGGGACGCTGCCCCGACATACGTAAGGTTATTTGCCGGTCCGGAAACGTATCCGCCATGGGACTCACAGTAGACACCAACCTGGTCGTCTCCCCTGTCCGGACACGCGAGCGGAGTTGGCCGTTGGGTTTCCTGAGGAAGCCGGGCAAGGAGCGATCGAAATCGGCAATCAAATCGCCCGAGATTTTCTGTAGTTTGATGTCCCAATCCTGCTCTGGGGCGTCCATCTTGACTTTGTTGGTGGCCTCGCAGCCGTCTTGGGCGTCTTCACTGTCCCTTTCAAAAGACACCGGGGATGCCTGCGTGAGTTGATTCGTATAATCGATCTCTTAGATGTTGGGTCGATTGGGCTTCTCACTTGCGTCTTACTATTCAAAGCATTCCAGACGCTACCTATCTCAAAATGCAGCGTCTCTGCCAGGGACGCTGTTCGTAAGTGTGATGGTCGTGGTTGGGGTGCTCGGTGACCAGGCAGAATAACGACGAACCTGTGACTTTCGCGGGTACTTCAGGTACGTAGCACGAGTTTCTTTGCTACCTACGGCAACTCACAGGACCGACTTCTAAATATAGTAACAGTCGACTACTATGTATACGCCGACTGTAGAGTTAGTAACCCTTATATACTGTATTTTATGGTATTATAGAGAATAGTCAGTTAACGGTTTTATCCGAAACTGCTAGATACATAGCGCCCACGTATCATCGCTACGATCAATTGACTGTATCGTCGCTACGATTAATTGAGTGTATCGTCGCTACGATCAATTAAGTGTATCGTCGTTACGATTAATTGACTGTATCGTCGCTACGATTAATTGAGTGTATCGTCGTTACGATCAATTGACTGTATCGTCGCTACGATCAATTGAGTGTATCGTCGCTACGATTAATTGAGTGTATCGTCGTTACGATCGATTGAGTGTATCGTCGCTACGATCGATTAAGTGTATCGTCGCTACGATCGATTAAGCGGATATCTTGTACGTTGTATAGATATAAGTGCGTATAACGCTGTTTGGGCGTATACTTTTAAATTCGATGGTGTGAATCTACTAAAATTATATGGGTTTTGCTAAGTTGTTACAGTCGGTCCTGTGAGTTGCCGTACTACCAGCTGGTATCGGGTGTCAGAGCAAGTTCATATGTCATTGGCCTTTTTTTTCACTGATGGTTCGTTCTTACGATAAGAACGGAATTAGAAATACCAGTAATTAATATAAGGACTATGAGAAGTAAGGAAGACAGAAACTTTCATGTCGGTTCTTAATACATTGGCTGAGTGCCATGTTCATCATATATCTACATGTACCTATTCTATCGTAAAAGGAATGACATATACCGACCTATATTCCCAAATTTCCTGTCCCGTCTGGTGCGACGAGCCGTAAACTCATAACTCTCTCATATATAAGGCCGACGAGTCGACTTCAAATTAAGACGTATAATTTCTCCGAGATTGGTCCATGGTGGAGGAAAAAACAGTGCTTGGGGTCCCAACCGGTTATGTGGTGGGTAACTTTTGCCCCGATTAGAAGACGGCCACAGCGAACATGATGGCCAGGCAGGCAGCACTCAAAGATACAGACGAAGCGCCAGCCTCGACGGGGAAATCGTCGTCTTCTTCATCGCCGGTAGCGGCAGGAGGCGGGATCGCGCTGGTGGCGTCGCCCTCCTCGCCGGGCTGAGTTGGCTCTGGCTGTTCGGGAACGGCGGCGGAATCAGTCGGCTCAGAGGGGGGAGGCAACACAGCGCCGCCATCTGTAGGGGTGGCGTCGTCGTCGTCACCGTCGTCGTCGTCATCATGGTCACCGTCGTCATGGTCCTCGCCGCCGGTGGGCGCAGGGACATCACCAGACTGGGTGGCCGTGGGCGCTGGTTGATGCGAGGTGGGCTGCTGGCTAGGAGCTCCGTCTCCGCTGTCATCGTCGCCATCATCATCGTGGTCGTCCTGGTCATCGTCCTGGCCATCGTCGTGACCATCATCCTGGCCGTCATCGTGACCATCATCCTGATCATCGTGATCATCATCGCCGTCATCGTGGCCGGGGCTTGTGGCACTAGGGACGGCACCGCCACCAGTCTGGGTGGGAGCCTTGGTGCTGGTGGTCGGCGAAGCAGACGAAGGCGCCGCATCGGCCTTGCAAGAGAGGTCAAACAGGGGCTCGGTAGTCACATCCGAGCCGATGATGCCGAAGCCGGGAGTCGAAGGGAAAGGAGCACTGTCCTGCATGGTGTACCACCACACATTGGTCTCGCCGAACAGCGGGCAGCCGACTTCCTTCCAGAAGATCTCGGCGTTCTCGGCAGAGGGGACGGCCTGGCCGACGGTGTCGCCAGTCACGGGCCAGCCCGTCTCGGTGATCCAGATGGGCTTGCCCCCGACAGCTGCGCGGGTGCGGCCCAGGGCACGGTCAAAGAGGCTCTTGCCGTTGGAGACGTCGTTGGCCTGGTTCGCCTCCCAGTAGGCGAAGCCGTTGAAGCCGATAAAGTCCGAGGCATCGATCACGGCCTGGTTGCTGCTGTTGTCCCAGGCGGTCCACGTATCGACGTGGCCGACGGGGTAGTTGGCGAAGGGAGTTCCCTTGATGGTCTCGCGGACTTGCTTGAAGTAGCTGATAAGAGTGTCGGGGTTGGCGCCGGGGTTCTCGCCGGCTTCAATGCCGGTGGGCGAGTTGCGGTAGAGGTCCTCGCTGCCCACGGAGATGCCGGCGATCAGGCCGTCCAGCTGGTCGCCGTACTGCTCGATGGTCCTGCGCAGAGCCTCGAGCTCGTTGGCGAACACGTCGGGGCCGGCGGAGGCCCAGATGCCGAGGAGGAGGGAAGTGCCGGTGTCGATCGCGGCGGGGATGGCGGAGATGGGGTCATTGGCAGTACCGGCTTGCTATAAAAAGGCGTCAGTAACCAGTTTTAGTGTTTCAGGCCCGCATAGGAGACGAGCGAGGGTCTGGCAGGCTAGTCAACTTACAACCATGGTGTAGAGGCGGGCGCTGGTAAAGCCGCCATCGGTGCCGTCGAGGTTCGCGGCGGCCCTGAAAAGCGCCTCAAAATCCGCCTGGGTCTTGGGAGTTCCATCTGTGAAGACGTTGCCATAGTTGAACCCCTGGTGGGCGGCCGTAGCCGACGAAACGGCAGCCGCAAGTGCGGCCAAGGTGGAAAATGTGCGCATGGTGCCGAATTGAAGTAACGAAGGGCTTCAGTAGTTGGCCTTCAAGGCAAGCAGGGTGTCCGTCTCTTGTCCGCCTCTTTAAAGAGACACTCGGGAGAACCGTATGCGTAGTATTAGAAACGAGTGAGAGTTGGCAATATGCCTGGCGAAAAGCGTGACAGGGTAAAAACAACCAGAAGGAATATCAGGATGGAGAAAGAAAAGAAGAGAAACCAAACCGGAGGCGAGGAAACGGCGTAATAAAAAGAATCAGTCGGGCTGTCATGCTCGTGTCATGCTAAGGCGAGCCAGCTCGTTCTTGGACTGACGTCGAATCCCGTTTGCAGGCCCTTGGTTGGGACCCCACCGGATCGGGCTGCAGGAAAAGAAAGGCTCCGTTTGTTTTCGTTTGTTCATCCTTGTTTTTTTGTTTTTTTTTTCTACGTGCCTGCTCCACTTGCTGAGCTGCAGCGCACGTCTTGGTAGGTTGGTCGTGGAGATGTGTGGTCCAACGGCAGTCTAGTGCGCCTTTTGGTGGTGGGAGCGGATTGGAAATCGGCGCCCCGTTGAAGCGGGAAACGCTGCGAATACGAAGAAATGGTACCTATGTAGTGTACCTCAATAGGTTCCCTCCACTGAAGTTTTGTCCTAATTCTGCTTTGGGTGTGGGACCTGAGTACCGGTATTTGTACGACCCCTGTTCGGTATTGGCTGTCCACTCAATCCATTTTAGGAAGGTGAAGCGACCGCGTGCTGTAATCTGATCTTGGCTGCAGATGTCCCGTACCGGTACATCACGACAAGGTTTTCTCACCCTACCCTACCTAGCTTATTACGTATGTCCGTTACTGTAAATTCACTGCTTATTTTGACCTTTTTGCATAATCCGAGGATATAAATTGATTATGTGAATTGATATAAATAGAGGCGTAAGTTGGTTGTTGATTGAATTGGTTGGTTTGACTTGATCGAATAGTAACGCTGGGAGGGGCATATCTTGCACCGGTCCAGCCTTGCTCAATGGATAGACATTATGAGTGAGCAGCTTGATTACCCAGACAGCACGAATGAGGACGGGGCCGTGTATGTGGTAATGAGGAGTGCGAAGAGGACTCCTAGGCCACATCGAAAACTAGAGCCAAGCTTTCGGTCTCCCGGAGATTGCTTCTTGAGGTTGGATTTGGTAGCGGGAGAGGCCATGAAGAAGTAGCCGGAGTTGACCACATGATAGGCTTAGGGACGGATCTTGTCTAAAAGAGAGACTATGGGTGGCTAAGTGTAGGAATCACCCGAAAGGATTTTGGACGACTCGAGGTGGGACAGAGCTGGGGAATAGATCTGATGATGTAGAGACGTGAATGAGATCTCTTCGAAGAGAAGGGGAACGAATGTGTTATGCATTATCACAGCGACAGTATCCCCTACCTTATCTTGTGTGGTGTTCGGTCTCAAGATCTCACAGTCCACTGGCATGAATAAGAAATTTATACACTTGCCCGACCCTGAGGCCGTCGAGGACAGCAAGGCAATATCGGTCTGGATATGGATATCTCTGAAACACCCCTTTAACTTAAAAGTCGGCACCTATAAATAGCTTTGAAGCATCGTGGCCTCGAGGTGAAGCAAGGGCGCGTAGAGTAATGCGACCCGCACCCCCGTGTTACTACCGCCCACTAGGTTGTCTGGTCCGGAGCCGCATCGCCCTCATGCCGTTTGTAACTTTTGAGAAATTCGTCATCGTAGAGCTGGCAAGCCGACTTGCGGTCTTCCGGCAGCCAGCACAAAACCTTTCGCACAAAGGCCAGGAGCTGCTGCTTTTCTTCGCCCTCCAATCTCGTCTCGCGGCTCTCAAGGGACTGGTCCGGAATGGGGGTCGAGGCAATCCAGTTTCCTGGGAGGAGTCATTATTAGCATATATATCTCTTCCAACTCAAGGTGACAGCCTCTGAGTCGAACCCACCCTCAGAGTCCCAATACTTCCGGGACTTTACATGCCTCTCAAGAAACTTCTTAGGTGGCGAACCTAACAATGACACCATCTCCGCGAGATGAAGCTCATCATCCAGGTTGTTAGCGCTGACAGCGCGGAAGAGTGGACCACCCTCAAAGAGATCCCAGACCTGATATAGTTTTAGCTGTCTCTACCTCACATGGTGTGATTCTAATAGTGCGCCAGAGGTCCAACTCACCATAACTCCGAGAGACCACATGTCGATCTTGGAATCCCAGTCCGCTCCCATGATGACCTCTGGTGCCCGGTAGGTGCCTGGCATAACATCCCCCGAATGTTTCTCGTGAGTCACCGGATCTCCGAGGCGAGCAGCACCGTAGTCTGTAATAACTGCCGGGCCATGGGTAGTGCCAAGCTCGTACGAGAGGTAGATAAAGCGGTCTGGTAATACTTTACGAGGCGTCGGATTTGCGAGTTCGAGGTCTTCGATCTGCTTAAACACGCGCTCCTCCCCAGGATTAAAGCTGACAAGAATGTTATTCGGAGACAGGTCTGTATTAAGAAATGTTAGCCACGATGGTATTAAGTAGGGGTGGTCTAATAGTACCAGTGTGAATCACGCCGGCTTGGTGGAGGAAGTCTAGACCCATAATGACCCAGAGTAAGGTAAATCGCAATCCGTCCGGGTCGAGCGCATTTCCCGGGAAACTCCTTCGAAATTTAGTCAAGGGCTGACCAAGAGGAGCAAACACAAGGCAATGGTGACGGTTAGCGTTCAATCCCTCGATCTCAAAATTGTCCAGGACCACACGAAGTCGGTGTTTGCCGGGATGATCCGGCGCGTCGATGTTCTTGATATGATTAGAAATAGCCACCTCCTGTAGGGCGTCTTTAGTGCCACGTTCGCCGGTCGTGCAGATCTTGATGGTCAATAGCCTGTCTTCCCTGGAGAAACCGGTAGGTTAGTTCAATAGCTTCGAAAAGTTCCGGGCTATTATTAGTACATACGCACTTAAGGTCGCGACATGCCCAGACGGTCGATCCTCCACCGAAGCCTAGTTTGCCCACGATCTGATACCTGTCTTGCAAGACTTGACCGATACGAACAGCGTAGTACCGCTCAGCCTTGTAGTTAGGCAAATTTTCTTCTTCTATCGGCTTATCTGTTGGGAGGGTCTCGAACCCAACCGTCCGAAAGACCTTGGGCTGGGTTGACATTGTCCGCGCGTAAATGGGCGGGTCCAATCGCTGAAGAACAGTCCGAGGAGCGAGGATGGATCTAGTTTGGGTTATCGCAGCGAGAGAAGGAAGAGGGCACTTTTGTACCGCAACGACCTGTCGACGCAGGGCTGCGGTGTAGCTCATGGCAAGGTGATGCTTCACTGCATATGGAGCTGTTGACGTTGGCCCTGTGCTAGGGAGTGGCATGTTCAGTACAACGTACCTTAGTTCAATACCCGAATTATGCAATACCCCGAAGCGCGGAAGATTGAAGTTGCGGGATTGAAGGCAGCCATACCCCACACCTTTGTGGTGGGTGGTGCTATCAAAGTGTTACCGCCATTACCTGCCACACCTGAAACCTGGGACACTGGGTATATCACGACTGGGCGATCACTGGCAGACTTCTTGTACAAGTTCAAGTGTGAGAATCCATTGTAATTATTCTGCAAGCCAAACTCTGAGCCAGGCCATGGTCACCAAGTACCAGCGTGTAGCTATGAACCTCTTCCCAACCACAGAGGTTCACTTTCCCTTGTTGGCATTGCGAGAGGGGAACAACCTGTATGTGTCGTCGTCGTGTAGGTGGACCGACGCGACTCGAGTACCAGACTCAGTATGGTAGCTAACGGTGATGACTTCTTTCTCGTCGTTAGGGTCCTTGGAAGATTTGTGAGGCCGAGTGCCCCTAGTGTAGTAGTGTTAGTTCCGCCCCGGATCTCGGCTGCTTTTATTGAGGATGGTCGACGCCGCGGAACTTACTGGATCCGAGCGGATGTGGCCTTTGGATACTAGAAAACAACTAAGCAAGGGTATGCTGAGTAGAGGGTGAGACAGGACTTACTTGGGTCTCCATGGATTTCTCTACAGTTTGGGCTGTTGTTCTATATCCGGTTGGGAGAGCTTCGACAGCCACTCCAACATACTTTATAGCGAGGCGGGATGCGGTCTTTTGCATTATGGGTGATGTAGGTGAACAGGACAGATTGGGGTCGTACAGTGGAAAGACGGAAGACTAGGAGGCCGAGAAGCTGAGTAGATTGGAAAGATGAGTGTCCTAGAGATCTGGCGAAAGACCATACAGCGCATCTTGGTCTCATATTTATTTCATATCTATTTGCGAATCGTACAAGTCGAGGGTAACCGCGCGCCAAGTGTGACACTAGGAATCGGGCCATCGAGCGTTGTCGCCCATGTTGGTCTCAGGCCCGAATTTTGTACATTGTGGATTTTATGTGGCGTGCTACGCCAATTAGATGTGACCATTCATCCTGTGGCCCGGCGTCCCAGGCTCTAACCATTTCTCATCATACAAAGCTGCGAATGCCGCGGAGTCCCGTGGACTTCTTCTCCTTTTTCTCTCCACTTTCGTCCTTCTGCTTACCCTTGTCCTCTCTCCGGAGTTTGTTCTGTATACCGCCTGTGACACGATTAGCCAGCTGTTCAAACAACATTGTGCACCACCGTTCAGAGGGAACCCACCTAGTCCGTGGAACCGCAGCTCCGGGCTCGCACTGGTCCCCTCGGCAGACGTTCCGGGTGATGTGGATGGCGGCCCCGGAGTCGGCGGCTTCGAATCGGCTGGCGGTGCCCTCGTGTAGGACGTCGAATCCGGTGGGTCGTGATCCGATAAGATGCGATGCCGCCTGCCCCTCACATTGACGGGGCTGGTCGAGTGCGATGACCCGTCCTCGCTGTCCATCCGAAAGCCCAATTCGCTCCGCGGCTGTACTGCCCCCGAACCCACTCCCACCTTGCTCTCCTCGTACTCCAACTGCAGCGCCGTGTACCTGCGCAGGAGATTCCGGTAATCTTTCTCCAGCTCGGTTTGCTTGGCCCGGCTAGCTGCCAAGACGTTCTGTATGGTAGCGTTGGTCTCGCTGGCAGGCCTGCGATGCGGTCCCGCCTGGGCCTCCGTGAGTTTCTCCTGGAGAGTCGCTATCTGAGACTGGAGGAAGCCCCTTGTCTTCTGCAGCTCCATTTCTCTCGCTGCGAGTTTCATCTTCATCTCCTCCGACCGCGTCTCGGCCTCGGCGGCCAACCGCAGAGCCGTCTCCCGCTCTGTTTCTTTCGTCTGCTGATCTCGTTCGAACACCGTAAGTCGCTCCACTTCCGCCTTGAGTCTGTTCACTTCCTTCCTGTCCGTCTCGACCGACTGCTTGTTCTGCTTCGCATTCAGCTCCTTGACCTCGGCCTCGCTGACAATCTTCCGCAGCTTCTCGCAGTCTTGCTTCGCACTCTGCAGCTCCTGCCGGAGCGCCTCCCTCTCCGCTTTGATCTGCTTCAGCTCTTCCCGCCGCGCGACGAGCTTCACCGACGAGTCAGACTCCCATTTTTTGGCCAACGCCCGGCTCTTTTCCGATTCCTTTCTGATCTGCATCTCGGCCTTCTTCGCATCCTCTAGCCGCGTTTTCAGGTTCCGATTCGCCATGATGAGGTTCTGTGTCTCGGCCTCGCTGGCTGCTTCCCTGACTTGTGCTCGCCGCAGCTCACCGATGTGGGTCATGTGTTGCTGTTTCAGGTATCTCTCAAAGTTGAGATCATTCTGTAGCAGCATGACATGTTGCTGCAGCTGTGCTACCCTCTGGTGCACATCCCCGTGGGACACAGAGACCGTCGACGGCGCAGCAGGACCGGGAGTGGGTACTCGACTAACGGGCCTCGATGGCACTGATTCCGCATGGCTCAGTGCCAACGATGGGACACTATCGTTTGGTAATGATTGGTAAAGGCCCGACTTGATCGTCCTATTCGTCTGGAGCATGTCTTGCAACTGCGACTGCCAGTTGGATACCGTGAGCTGTGGGCGCGGAGCTGGGCTGTCGGCCCCGCCGCCGTCTCGGCTCCGCGCCTCGCTGGTGTCCGGAATGGAAGGACGACTGGATTGTGACGCGTGTCGTTGGACCATCGAAGGGACCTGGCTGCTCGTCGGGGAATCCACACCCGAGCCTCCCGAATTCCGCCGACTTTCGAAAACCGGGTCGGGTCCAAGACCACTGAGGAGTGCCGCTTGCAAACCTTCCCTCTCTGAGCCGTCAACGGATAGAACCGTCGACGTGCCTAGCGGTTGCGGAGCAGGCCCGGACCCTTCCGCTGCCGGTGGCGTAGGTACGCGCAGCGCGAAGCAACCCGCAACCAATTCGGCAGGCTCACTATTCAGCCATCTCCCCATATCCGTCTTCTCCGACTCGACACTAAGCGTATAGAAGTTGGGATGTAGGAGATGATTCCGCCGGAATTTTTCCGACTTGTGCCGCATCTCCGTCGGCTGGACGTCCACATCGGCCTGGCTGGCCACATTCGAATGCCTCAGATACCGGTGTGGTTTTCTGATATATTCCGTAAAATTGAGGGGATATAGCCCATAGAGAATAGTAAAGTAGTCGGCCAGATGAACTACGCTCCGCTCGTCCGTCTCCGGGGAGAATGTGCACGTTTCCCAGCCAGTATTGGAAACGGAGTCTTTCTGCTCCGAATCCTCAGCCTCATCCTCGATGAGCCCAGTTCGTTCTTGATCCCAGAAGAGTAGTCTTGCGTAAATGTTGAATAAGGTGGGCAGAAAAGGTATGAGGGCACTCGGAGTGTGTGGTAGGGCCATAATCAGGGTGGTGAGGGCCAATGACACAACGACCGTAGAGGTGTCTAGTTGTAGGCATCGGAGAAGGTTGCCAAATAGCGGTGTCTCTAGTATGAGATGTAGGTGTGGAGGTTGATTCTGAATAAACTCGGAGAGCATTCTGATGGTTCTGGTTCGATATTCGCTCTTTACGAAGAAACGATCGAGGAGATCGAGGAAGGGCTGGATTTGATTGGCATGATGCGTCAGTGTCACGGACACAAAAAAGAAAAAGAAATGGAATGGAATGGGGGAAAAGAAAAGCCTCACCTTAGGTTTCTTCTTGCCCCACCTCACGAGTGCTCCCCGGATCGCATGTTCAGATGCCACTGCACTCTGCACGTCACCGGTTTCCACAGCGCGGTGCATTCCCATCCAAGCCGTGTAGAGCCGCTCGGAAAAGGTATCCAGGGCCGTGTTGCTATCGGACTCGCGATCATCCTGATCCTCCGCCAGGAGCATATCTAGCATCCCCGTGATTATCTCGTCCAGGACGCTTTTTTCCATGGCAGAATTGGCCTGGGTTACTTCCTGCAAAAGATCCCACCAGTAGAAAACGCGGGACGGGTCGCGCAGAGTTGGCATCAGGCGACGAAGGATGGCAATGAAACCTGCCAGGTTGGCGTGTATGCCTTTGACGTGCTTCTGGTATACGGATTGGAGCTCATCCTGGAGTTTTTCTGCGCCGGCTTCATCAAGCTTCTCGTGTTTGGATATGTAAGCCTCGATCGTCTGGGTAAGTTCGTCTGGAAGGGGCAGCGTTGGCGCATTGCTGCAGTAGGCCGTAATGGCCTTTGTCAAATCCTTCAGCGACCTTGAGACATAGGTTAGCAATGTGCATCAAGTCAAAATGTCGCAACGAGCCTATCCAGCTTCGCACGCGGGGTTACGGCGGGAGCTCAATCAAGAACTTTGCGTCCAGGGAACGAGGGGTTTTTAAAGCGACATACCCGGAAGACGCCATGTTGGCAACATCAGCTCGTCATGAAGACGAGCAACGACAGACAAATTCACAGCAACGACGAATTATGCGAGGATCGCTCAAAAAATATTTCCAAGTCGCCGTGGTACATGGATGCGAGGTACATGTTCACTCGGCAGTACGAATAAGTACGTACAGTGTTTGGTACAGTTAAAATACTGTATGTGCGTATCTTATCTCTTATCTTTCAGCCCGCCTGGCCATCGCTTTATCGAAATTCCCCGTACCCCAATTGAACTTCTCCCTGCTTATTACTTAGTACGTGGCTATACCAATCGCTCTATCATTGATACCTAGTATACTACCTGTTTCCAGGACCATCGTCTTCATTCAAATGATTGAGCGACTTTCTGCTAAGAATCTTACAAAAATTGCAAATCTTGCGAAGAGGGACGGGGCTGCCAATGTCTTCCGGAGAGGATGGCTTGTCATTTTAATGCTCAAAATCGAGGACAAAGTGGGAAGTTGGGTTCTATGAATCGGGAGTGGCGGCATTCCGGCTACCGATCAAGAGCCAAAAGATAACGTGCCACAGTCATGTAAACCCGTTTGCGAGTTGTCTTGAAGGCCCGTCCCGTCGTCTAGAACCGCAGGCTTTGAAAGATCATCTGGTCGGACAAGATGCCTGACAGTCCAATGTCGTGTTAAAGCAGCCGCTGGCTGACGTCACGCTTGTGTCTGTTCCCTAGTCTGCCCCTGATTTGATTTCAACAGGATAAACCTCACCCTCCAGACATGCAGTACCCGAGTCCACGATTCCGGGCGGAGCATTCGCTTCTGACGGTGGCAGAAAACCCCAGTTCGGTTACACCGGCATACCTAACTGAATTGGCACTACGTACGAGAAAAATCGCCCTCAACTGGAATCATGATCGGTCAGCATCAGCGCCAAGCGCCCATGATATCGCTGCCGTTTGATTACAGAGCACACAGGTTGGCATTCAACCGCATCTCTGGTGACTCCCGCCTCTTGGGAGAACAGGAGGATACAGGACACCACTTGCCATATGCCTATTGTACGAAGTAAACGCAGCGTCCCACTGACCCCCGCTGGTGGTCTAGGTCGGCCCCTACGGTGGAGTGATCGCCTGCAGCGAGGTACCGAGACCCACCCGGTGACCTCAGGAGATGCAGCTGTTTTGGCTGGGACACTGGAGCTAACCCCGCATTCTTAGCTCGCATGACCCCACAACGTAACGGGGAATCAGTGCCGCCTAGCTTCTCAGACGGGACTGTACAACTAACTTACTGTATGACAAGTCCTCTGAAATAAAAGGGCAGCATATCGTAGTAGGTAAACCATCCACAGATATCGGGCTCGGGGATCCGGTCTTTCCACTCCGTTACCTCGAAGATGGCGGATGCAATAGTGAAGATCTCTTTCGAAAAGGGACATCGGAATGTTCAGAACCGCGCGGCGACACCTCTCAGCGCGTCTCGTAGCCCTTGTCCGGCTCCAAGTCATACCTGTTAATAAACGACCCGCCGAAGTCACGTATTCAACATGAAAATTGTCAAAAATCAGGTATTCCGTGCAGATGCACTATGCCAGACTACGAATATGCACACCCTTTCCATACAGGGATGCCATGGCTACGGCAAACTTACGCATTCATTGATGGGTAATGGGTAATCGCGATGGTCCAGTATATATATACGTATATTCTCGAACGCACCCAGTCGTCTCTCGCTTGAGGCTCAAGGCGCTACTCCCTGCGTAGCATGCTCTGTTCCTACTTAGTACCTTAGAGATTTGGTATTCGTAATTCGAGGATATTCGCCGAGAACCTTATATATCCCCGCTAGGGGACGACCTAACCTTTCCCATCCAGCCACAAACAACTCACGGACCTTGCCGACGATTTCTTCACCAGGCGGACAGTACTATGCTCGTAAGGGTCCCTCCGAAGCCTTCTAGTTTTCTGATTGGGGCCCTCTAGACACTGCTCGTTGAATTCGTCGTCGTGACTCGTGAGGCAGGCAGGATCGTAGCCTAATTCGCCTGCTGCATTCCCCAGACTCTTCGTTAGATAGCGGGGCTGGCTAGGGCGTCTTCCCCGCAGCCGGAAGGATGGAACGATGAAGCGGATACATTGTCGGGGTATAGTGGGCCCCCACACGACAACAGACAGACCAACTTGCATCACATCGCGTCCACAGCGGGAGGATGGATACATACGTAGCGGCCGGTTGCACTGCTTTCATCAGATATTGTTCTTTGCTATGTCAATTCAATTGACTATTTCATCCAATACTGCACTGTATCAATTCGCTTGCTAGAGGATGTACAAGCTATTCAAAAGTCTCGTATTCTCTTGGCGCAAAACTACCCAATTCGGCTACGGATTTGGGTGGTACGTCAGGAACCTGCCATGAGCTGATTGGCATCTAGTTGCTCCTTACGATGACGCCTCAGCAATTGGGGGAAGATCGCTTGCCCCTCATCAGGTCACGAGCGCAACTAACAAGGTCCCTCCCGAAACAACCAACGCCAGCCATCCCCTCGACCCCTCATCGGTGCGAGTACTTCTGTCAATGCCTCCCGACCTCAAAGTCCCTTCCCTCTTTCCCCTTTCTTCTCCTCTCCTCCTCTCATCAAGCTGATTCGGCATACTTCACATTACATTTCCTCGCCGTCTCCCCCGGACCATCACAGCCCCAAACCCGAGTCAATTGAACCAGGAGGCCTACCAGAGTCTCCTTACCGGCTTAGATTGTGACCCCAAAGCCGTTCCCTCATCGTCAACTTTCCATCACATTCTCTTTTTAGTTCACAAAGTTCGTTCAAGATGGCAAACAAGGATTCTGCCGTGTCGGACGAGCCCATCGAGGTTCTGTTCGCACTACATCCCAAGTTCAACCTCACTGACCTCGCTGGCCCCCTGGAGGCTCTGACCTGGGCCCAGCACGATGGCAGCGATCAATGTTAGTGTTGCCCGTTACTTGGGGCGTGCTCGAGCTGCACCTTGACCCCTCTTTTGAGCACCCCGCACAATGGGAGTGAGGAACCAGTCGTCTTAGTCGAGGTGCTAACAGATGACCAATTGGTCGCAACCTTTTTAGCTAGCAAAGCCTTCGAATGCACACTCGCCGCAGCCGAACCCACGGTCCTGTCCAGCCAGGGCGTCATTATTGGCAGCCAAATCTCTTACAAGGAGGCGTACGGTCGTCTAAACGACTTTGATGTTCTCGTCGTCATCGGTGGTGGCGTGGATGACGTCCTTAAGGGAGGTGCTGAACCCCTTCCTCTTATCCTCGCATATGCCGAGCTGCAGAAGAACGATCCTGGCCGCGAACGCACCCTCTTCTCCGTGTGCACCGGGTCCCTCCTCCTTGCTAAGCAGGGAATCCTATCCGGCCTCTCGGCCACCACGCATCCTGATTACATCACCAAGTTTGAGATCCTCTGCAGTGAGGCCGCCACCAAGAATCTTGCCGAACGCACCGACGTCGTTGAGGACGCCAGATACGTTGTCAATAACCTTCGCTTTGACATTGGTGACGAGGATGAGAACCCATACATTCGACGAAAGTCGGACGCTCGTCGTCCATCCAATGGCCGGTATGTTCGCATCACTTTGTTTTGAACTTGTATACATAGGCTGACAGCGGAAAATGCAGAAAGGGAAGCATGTCATTCAAGACCGCCACAAGGCGCGAGTCTATTGCCCGCCGCTCCGCGATGCGCCTCGGGGGGCTTCGAGTCATGACGAGTGGGGGAGTGAGCGCAGGTATAGATGCGGCTCTATACCTAATCAGCGCTCTCGTCTCCGATGACTCTGCCGCCGAGGTCGCACGCATCATGCAGTGGACCTGGAACAAGGGAGTGGTTGTGGATGGCCTCGATGTTTAGAGGATAGATGGCATGGCGAATAGGCTGGGGTCAGAGTGACCCAATGGAACGGCGGACTGTGATTTCTTCGGACTGTTCAATGTAAACCTGGTAACATTATGAAATGCGAAACGATTATGCTCTTTGCTCTGACGAATGAAGGTGCAGATAAATACATGTATTGTTTGCTCTCCAGTGACTGTAGTCTTACCTGTCCATAGTAAAGACACAGACGCGGCAGGGAGTGCTGTTGTCCTGAGAGGAGCTTGAGCGAGTGGTCGACACGGGGCGAGGGTTCAGGAAATTCTCCGTGCGTGTACAAGGTGGCCATGCTAGCCAAGATACGAAGTACATGGGTGTTAATATTAGTCATCATCGGACACTGGAAGAAAATGTTCCGTGTCGACCAATCAAAGATCGCATAGGAGTTGCACCTTGAATTTTTAATCAACTGGATAATCGCGATCACAAGCAGCGTGATAGCACTTCGCGATTCCGATTCAACGAGAGCTAGAGCTAGACCACCAGAATGGCAGAAACAGCAGTAGGAAACTTGGCCAGAAGGCTACCGAGCTTCAAACTAGGGAAGAAGAAGGTGTTCCTGTATGTTTCTCCTTTCCAGCCTTTTCCTTCCCCTCTCCCCAGTTTGAACCGGAAAACCCATCACACGCTGGGAGCACGGTCTCTCGACGACCACATGGATGGCTAACTCGGAGCCTCCTTTCCAGTCCATCCCACGTCATCACCTTCCTCCGACGAGATGACCGACCCCCCAATTGGGCGTTCTTCCAGGTGCCCCTGACCTTCACAAAGTTCGACCTCCGCGATTACCTCTGGAACCTATACGGGGTGGAAACTACAGCGATCCGCAGTGTCGTGCAGCAGCACCGGATAGAGCGGCGCAACGGCGGGCGCGGCGCCCTATTCCGGCCGCCTCCGAAAAAATACATGACGGCCGAGCTGACACGGCCGTTCGTCTGGCCCGAAGTGCCGAAGGACGTGGAGGCGTGGAACAAGGATCTGTGGGACGCGCGGGAGAAGTCCGTCAGGCAATCGCACGAAGACCAGCGCAGGCGGATGAGCGGGGAGCTCGGGTCCCCCAGCAAGGAAGGCATGAGCTTCGATCGTCGCCAGCTGCGGGCACGGGCACAGCAGTACCTCGACGGCCAACTCACCTGGGAGACGGACGCGAAGCTGGACGAGAAGTGGAAGGCGGAGGGCGAAGCGGGAAAGAAGGGGTCAAATCGGCCTTGGTTTTGATTCGCGGTTCTAACGAGACTGCAGCGGGCACTGGGGGGAAACAAAAGAAGGTTTATGTATACTAAGGAAGCAGCGGCACGGAAGTGGGCGTGCTTTGTAAAACACTTGTCTCGAGAAACATGGCCTACATTTGAACGTTACTGGCGGGTATCTTATCCCTTTGGGTGTTGTTATTTTCATGAACTGGATGTTTGTTGGCTCCCAGTTGGGTCCATGTGACTTTCAGGCACTATCCAGCAATCCCGTCTCTGGAACTCTAACACGCTGTCCCCCCAACTCCACCACCCCCCCGTTAGGTTTCTTGCAAAGACCTCCAGGCCACGGAAGCCGGGGCCGAGAAGATCGTCAAAGAGACGACGCAAGTTGGGTTTCCTGGAATGCAGGTCTGGCACGGCGACTACGACACGCTGAGGCACCTTGACACTGCTCCCGACGCGCCTGGCCACGATGAGCCGCTCCCAGGGCTTCCTCCACGTCGACACGAGGTCGAAAATCGGGTCCCCGGCGGCTGTGACCTTGAGCCAGGTCCACTCGGCGGCGACCTCGAGACCCCATTCGGAGAGGATGCCGTTCGTCGGGGCGGTCAATAGCTCCAGGAGGCTGGGCTTGTTGGTCACCCAGACGGCGACTAGGCCGTCGGGCGCGAGGTGCGAGCCAACGGGGATTTGAGACAGGAGGCGTCGCGTGTCGTCTACGCCTCGCGTGGTGGGGTATCCGCCTCTCTTTCGCTTAGCGGAGCGGTTCGGCCAAGGAGGGTCGAGTACGATGAGGTCAAAGGAGGGGGCTTCCGACATGAATTCTTCCCTCTTTTCCTCGATTGTGCCGTGGACGTAGTTGGCGCTTTCCGGGAACCAGTGGCCGGTTGGATCACCGTGGTCTTCGGGCTGCTTCTGTTTGGTGGTCCGCCTAGGTAAATGAAAGGGACCGGTGTTGGATGACTTCAACGTCTCCAAAGCCCTTGTAGCCGCAGAACCCGTCATGAGATCCGCCAACAGGGCGGAGGGCGACTGGGCATGTTGGCGAACATTGGCATCCTTCGGCTCGGGGACGAGGAAAGGAGTGGAGATGGGCTCGGCCGACAGCAGGCGACGGGTCGGAGTCTGATCTGAGAGAACCTGGGCCTCTTCTAATGACCTGGGAATGTCTAGGAGAATGACAGATTTGTCCTCGTCATGGAATAGGATGCAGGACTCATCGCCGGGTGCTTGAAATGTGAATAAAGGAGATGGCGGGGAGACACAGGGTTGTTGCATCGGGTCCGCCTGGCCGGTCCCGGTGCGTTCCAAGGGCAAGTCGGGCATCGAATTTGAAATCCGGGGACATCGTGACGGGGCATGGGAGGTCGACAATTGGGTGGTGTCTAGCCGCTAGGCTTGGGTCCCAGGTCCCACCATTGGCATCCTTGATTTAGGGTCAGGTGATCAAGCAGATGCGTGACTGTGCCTGTTATCAGTGTCGATATGACACATCGAGACTTGGGGAGATCCGGGACTTGGGGAAGACAATGAGTTCTCCTTGTGAGGTCTCGCGGACAATCGAGTCTTTTACTACACTACCAACGTCTTTTCAAGTGATTTCCATGTGAGGACGTATATTAATACGGAATGCTACGGATGGCTTGGCACTCGTTAGGATTAGGTATCATTAGTAATACCGTTACAGTCAGCCACGACGGTTAGCAATGGCAGTTTGCTCGGCAATCTTCGGTTCGGAGTCTCCTCTTTACCGGCGGGTGAAGTCTCCACTTTTCCCTAACCCCAGACGGTCCTCCAATTTTTCGCAGTTAAGCCGGATAAAAGTTCCCCACCGTTGCAGAGGATGACGTCCCTAGAGCACCCGTCACAAGCCGGAAATTTCTCTCGACATTTCCACAACTCGCGATTACTTCCACCCGTCTTCCCTTGGCTTTACGAAAACACCGGCAGTGGTCAATTCGGGGACGGAGACACAAAAAGACGGACAGATTGATACTTCAGCCTCGGGCCTGGAAATGTCGTATCGGTAGCAGTCATCTCGCCCCTTTTTACATTCATTTCCGAACAACCGAACGGGCGAATTGGTGCACTAGGGCCTCACGTGCCCTCCCGTTTCCTTTACCGGCTTCTTCCCCCAGGGGACCCAGGGAATGCCCTCTACCGTCCGTGAGCATGATCACCAGATGGCCGCCGCGAACGATGTCGGGCGTCCAAGGACAACGGCCGCGCCGGCGACCACAACACCCCCGTCTCAGCCCTCTCCAGAGATCAAAAATGAGACCATAGCCGTGCGGAAAGATACGCAAAGTTTTGACTATGTATGGCGGTCCGGCGTCGCAGGCGGCATAGCTGGATGTGCGGTAAGTTCCCAGCTCGTCGTCTCTTCAATCGCGGATGCCTTACGGGCTTTGTCTCACGCGACTAACGCTTTTGTTTTTCTTCGCCTAGGCCAAGACTGTTGTCGCCCCCCTCGACCGAGTCAAAATTCTATTCCAGGCTAGCAACCCCCAGTTTGCGAAATACAGCGGGTCCTGGGCCGGCGTGGCCACGGCCATGCGCAAAATTCATACCCAGGACGGCATCCTGGGTCTTTACCGTGGACACTCGGCCACCCTACTGCGCATCTTCCCGTACGCCGGCATCAAGTTCCTGGCATACGAGCAGGTCCGGTCGCTCCTCATCCGCCGTCCCGAACACGAGACGCCCATCCGTCGACTGGCCAGCGGCGCTGCGGCCGGAGTGAGCTCCGTTTTCTTCACCTACCCCCTCGAAGTCGTCCGCGTCCGCCTCGCTTTCGAGACAAAGCACGGCCATTCCTCCTTCCGCGCCATTTGCCGGAGGATCTACAGCGAACACCGCGTTGCATCGTCCTCCCGCGCCGTCTCGGTCATCGCGCGACCCCTTGGCGGCGTCTCCAATTTCTACCGTGGCTTCGCCCCCACCATCCTCGGCATGCTTCCCTACGCAGGCATCTCCTTCCTCACACACGACACCGTGGGCGACATTCTCCGCCAGCCCCGCCTGGCAAAATGGACCATCCTCCCCGAGACGCGCAATACGCCCCATAGACCGGGCAGACGCGTCCCGCTTCGCTCCTGGGCAGAGCTCCTCTCGGGAGGCATCGCCGGTCTGGTTTCTCAGACGTGTTCATACCCGCTGGAGGTCATCCGCCGTCGCATGCAGGTTGGAGGCGCCGTGGGCGACGGCCACCGCTTGCGCATTGCTGAGACGGCAGGCCTCATCTTCCGCGAGCGTGGCTTCCGAGGGTTTTTCGTCGGTCTCACCATCGGCTACGCCAAGGTTGCGCCCATGGTGGCAGTGAGCTTCTTCACTTACGAGCGAGGCAAGCTTTGGCTGGGCATCTGATGTCCAGGGGTGGGAAATTGATTTGCCATCTTTCGTACCTACCTACCTACCTACCTACCGACCTACCGACCTACCTATTTCTGTCCACTACCTATCCATCGTTCCCGTACGTTCCTACCGAAAGGGAAGACCTCTTCGACGGGAACCAGTACTAGATGCGGTTTGGAATAAGGAGGAAGAGGAGGCTCATGTCTTTTGTGCTTTGGCAAAGAGGCGTTGACGGGCGATTCGGCACGTTATGATCAAACGAGCAGCATTAGCAGCGGGTTTGTTTATTCGAATGGGATATACATACAAGTTCCTTTGTGTTTTATATGTGGTGAATCTACGATAGAGAGGGTTGGACGTCTCCTGAGAGAACTTTCGGGTAGCTGAAGTGGGAATGTCATGGTCATGACCAGAAGGGTGCATCGGGTTGATACAGATGTATTTAAAATACCATATAGATGTTTTTATATTGCACGTTGAATCGAATTGATGTTTCCACAGTCTCCGGTGGTTGAAATCGGGATGTTGACAGTGTCTTATAACATGGACATGCTGGCGAGGCGAGGTGAGATATGCGCGATGGATACCATAACAAACGTGTGAGAACCAGGATTACATTTCGAATACTTCAAATATATATTAAATCATGATATACTACCTCCCCAAGCATACCAAACCAAACTTTTTTCAACCTCGGAGAGCACAGATATCCGTATATCTGGGCTGGTCATTTCTGCGAGTATTCCAAACATCGGGGGTATCCAGGTATCTAGAAAGAAAATGAACCGAACCATGCGTCCTCGCTAACTCCAGCCACGCTCTATAAGTCAAAATGAAGGTATCAGATGGAATAAACATTATCGTGTACATTGTGCAATAAGGGAAAAAGGGACTGAAGGAGATGATGAGGCAAATCGACAGGAGTGGTATCGTGTAACGTGTTGTGTTCGTGCCTCGCTTTCCATCTGCACAGGGTTGTTTTCCCCTTATGTAGCAGGAATCGCACGCCGGCGTAAAGAGAACTCGTTATACCCAGGAAGGCGGCCCCTCTCCTGGGGACAAACGTCTGGCTGTCTCAACAGCCGCGGTTGCAGGTGGCCGTCGGCGTTCATCTCCTCGCGCTGTTCCATGGCGGCATCGAAGCTAGGGAGGCCGGGGTCCGGTGATAGCTGCTGCGTCGCCGACGGCTGGACGACCACCTGCACCGGCACTGTGAGGTTGACCTTTGTGTCGGCAACGGTGACGGTCAGCTGGAGCGCGTAGGTGCGCGAGATGAGGCAGGTGTGGAAGGTCGGGAGAAGTAGCTTCCGCGACGTCTCAATCTTGAGGGGGATGCGAATGGACGTCTCGTGGTAAAGGGGGCTCTTTGCACCTCCGCTGTCGGACCCTGGGCGCCCGTGGTCCGAATCGGACAGGCTGTCGGTGGGGTGGCCGTCGCTGGAGTAGCCGGAATCGCGGCGGGTGATGGACGTGGGCCGCATCTTCCACGACGTCTGGTTCATCTCGGTGGAGGCCGACCCGATGGACATGGAGTAGCTGAGCTGCGGAATCCCCGTAAGAGCCAGCTGCCGACCGTCGCCCATGTTGGGCGGGACCGACATGGGCGTGCGGCTGAACCAGGTGGTGGCCTGAAGCTTGGCCGAGGCACGGTTCACCTTGGGGGGCGCAATCTCGGGGGAGTGCGGCTCGAAGGCGAGGTCCACGAGCACCGAAGTCTCGGCGCAGCCCTTGAAATCCGATGCAACCCGGAGGGCGGCGGGCTGGGCGGCGGTGGCGGTGACGACGCCCTGTTTGCCGGAGAAGATGTTCCTGCGGATGGTCTTGGACTTGGTGAGCCTGTACTGGCGGTCCTGCGGGGTGATGTTCAGGGGCGGGTCCTCGACCGAGGTGGGGAGGACGTTGATGCGGCGATCGGCTTCCATGACTTTGACGGGCCGCTCGTTGAGGTCGGGCTGCTCGGCGACGCGGGCCTTGATGAGGTACTCGACCCGGGTCATGTCGGGGGACAGGTCGTCAAAGTCCCAGCAGCCCATGGACGGCGGGAGGCGCACGTGCTGGTCGTGGACAAAGTCGGACTGCTTCCTGTGGTTGCAGGCGCCCAGGGTGAGCTGCGGAGGGATGACGAAATGGAAGGGGATGGTGTAAGTGCGGCCGGCCTCGAAGAGGCGGGGGGTCGGATAGGCCGATTCGGGGATGGGCATGTTCATCTTGAGAAAAGCGTGGGAGGAGTAGTGTGACAACTGGGCAGCTTCGACGCGGGAGCTGGCGCGGCCGACGAGGGTGATGGAGACGATATCGAAGCGGGTGTCTTTCCAGGGGGTGATGACCACGTCGCCCGAGACGGGAGAGCCCGTGTTGAAGATCTTGGCCCGGTAGTCGTCATGGAGATTGATCCGAATGTTGGTGTTTTTGGGCAAGATGGGGCGGGAGAAGGTGAGAGCAGTGCTCATACCGCTGGCGGCCGACATGACGGCGGCACTTGTGTAGTTGAGGCTGTTAATGATTGTAATTTGTAACGAGAATGTCGTTTCCCTTGTTCTCTTTTGGTATGATGAGTCAGTATGGAGATGAGAAGCAGGTGAGTATAGCTGCCATGTACGGCTTTAATGAGTTATTCAGGATGGGTATCTTCGTCCGGGCCGTGATGTTGATACGTAATCATAGCAAGCTTCTTCAGAAGGAGGTCAAGTAGATTGTCTATATATGCTTTGGTATCACGACGAAAGCAATGATGAGTATCCAAGGCGACGATGACGAAGGAGCAAAGGGGCGGAGGATGTCTTTTTATTACTCCGTCCTATAACTTCCCTTCTCGTGGCCGGGCTCTGGTGCCGAACCTCATCTGTCTTAGACCGCGCCTTAAAACCTGAGTCACACGTCAAAATTACCATGGTTGTAAGCCACAAGGCGAGGCCGAAGATCCATGATCAAGGACCGGGGGACGGCAAGCCAAGACAGGAAACAGCTGGACGTCTAGTCATGCATAAAGGTGTCGGGGGTTCCTAGTCGAGTACCGGTACCGGGACTGGCATGTTGTATTTTAAGGTGGGGACCCTTGGTCCCACTTTTTCCGTACAGTATGTACATACTGTATCATACATGTACACAGGCATGTTTTAGTGTAGGTAGTCGAGAAGTATGGGTATCCTTTGAAGTTGAAATACAAAAATGGCCAAAGTATAAGATGAATGTCATAGATATCAGCATCTTCCGCACTTAACTTTGAAAATGATATGTCAGAGAGCCCTGTCAATGGCACGTTGTCGAACCCGGACTGTGGCTGAAAAGTCATGTCCGTATAGGGCAGTGGAGCTAATGCAATGATGCGCGCCCTTCGCCTGACCCCTTGCCAAGCGCCAGTGCTTACCAATTTACCCTGCAGAGTCTGTCGTGAAAATCTGGTGATAATGACAACATTTTCTTTTCTCCTTCCTAGAACTTGTGTCATTCCCCTGATCATCCCCCCAACTCGTCTGGTTGCCTTGGACATCCCTGTCCGAGATCGGTACTTGTCTTCATCCAAGGGCGCGCCTGTTAACATGAATTCTGGACCCTTACTTCGTATGTACGTTGTACCTTAATCCATCGTGCTCACCTGACACCATTTAGGCCGACTTCGGGTAGCCTATTACTCAAATTCAACGCCACGTTTCTGTACACTTTGTTCAACTGGAGTCCGATATACGGAGTACGAAATGGAATACGCTGTGTACTTTGTAAGGTGACGTTGGTTCTTGATCATGAATTCAATTACTCCGTACAGCTACGGACTATTGTGTACGAGGACCTTCATCCTCCGCCAGAATAGTGTACAATAGGTGCCAAATACAATACCAGCAAGGCCAACCTTTAAAAGCATCCCGCGTACCAGTACCTGCCTTATTCTTCCATCTGGCCCACCGCAAGGCTGAAAAAGGGTCAAGCCGGCTGCACTTAACGTACACGGATTCTCAGAGGGGCTACTCGGCGGCCTAGCCCATTAGGAGCCGTCAGGGTAAGCTCACGGGACCGGTCAGGACCCATCTGGTCGGGTCGCCTTAACGTACACGGTCCGGGTCCCTCCCAAGCGGCCAACATGGTGGGGCCCTCGTCCCCGGCGTGCCGATTAGGGAAAAGCGAAAAGGTTTTCCAGAACGTCGTCGCCAAGTCCTGTCGTTAGGGGAATCTTGTCCCACTTGACGACATGAAGGGCCCAGTTGGACGAGAGTACCGAAGGAGGCTTCGCCCAACATCGCTTACAGATGATTACTCCTGTTTACCTCCTGGTATAAACTTCTGCATCCTGGATTATACAACCTGGTGGAATGATCCGACGTCTTCGTGTACAACGTACATATTCATCCACCCGCCTGCTTCATCGCATGCAACGCAGGGAATACGTTATAGTCAATGCGGGAAGTCCCATTGGACTGGTGGATCGAGGCACGCCCTGACGGAAATAAAGCGGATCTCCTGGGCTCCACTTTGAGCCGCCGTGGAACCGTCTTACCCATGTCTCGGACCAAATATTCGGCTTTTAGTCTATGGGGGAAAAGGTCTAGACTCGGGAAACCATCATTATCCCTGGGCAACATGCAAAAAGAAACACAAAACTACAACGTACGCCGACCTTGGAAAATTCGAAAATCTCTGCTTCGAGCCTCCACTTTGAGCCGATATCAAAATTATCCGATTCACTTAACCCGGCCTTGCTTGTTGCGTTCATCGGATGTTGTCTTGGTGACGTGTTTGGTTTTGGTCGACTTTTCACCCTTTTTATGGGACCATGATGACGCATGGCGATTCATTCGCTGCATGATAAGTGGGTCCTCTCGACTCGTTGCCAGCCACTAAATGATTAATAATGCGACGCTTCGCCAATCGTGGCTTTCTGCTTGGACGTCAGATCTGGTATTACTAACCGATGTCGGACGGCCGTCGACGCACGTGGACGACAACGACACACGTGGAAGACTATGGCATTCAAAGGCCGTACCCAGACACGAACGGCATCACCTGAGAATAGAACAAGGGGCATTTTCCATCGCTCCCTATTAACCTACTATCTCGACCCGACGCACGGGAGGACGTTTCACTAATCGGTTCCTTCGCGTTCTACCGTGGTAGCCAGGCGAGCCGTTAGACCCTTGATGCTGATAACCTTACCTTGAATCCCCAGATTTAGGTCCTCCCCACGATCGCCCTAGTCCACCGCAACACGCGGGACTATGCCTGAATCACGAATGAGAAGTCCGGGGTTTGGCCATACATACACTAGCTCCAGCTCGTGCCCAAGCCAGATCGCCCTGGTCATCAACGGGACAATGAATAAGCTTTATCCGTCTTACCTTGGAGAAGAGATGACAAATTGAGAAACGGTTGTATGACTAAACCACGGTCCTCGAGGTACTAGTACATGTGCCAATGCTGCGAGAGCACCAGAAGGACCATCTCATCACGTGGTCCCTGTCGGGAGCTAATATAAGCGAGGACAGTCATAGCGGTAGACTCTGGTTAGCTCCAAGCTTTAGTGTCGTTCGTCAACTTTTGTCTGGCCGAAGCCGGAGGCGGGGAGGAGACGGGGAGGGAAAGCTGGGATTAGATGCGCTGTACTTCGTACGGGGTAAGGTCGCCCAGACCCAAATTCATGGGGTACGGGGTAGCTGAGGTTGGAGCTGTCACAGTACAAGTGGCACACCGTTCCACGGCGTTCTCCGGCGAGACAGGCTCTGGCTCCGAACTAGGCTCTGCGTCACACAGCTTCCCTCGTCTCTCATTTCGTCTCCTTTTCCTTTCCTTCGCTATTCTAATAACTGGCACACAAACGAGGCCTAACACATACCTCTCCGTCTTTTACCGGTAAGCCAATTCCGGTCACTCCACACAACCCCCTCTTGTTCTCGTATCGCCGTATCAAACGGTATACGTCTTAGTATATATGCGTCACGACGATAACTAGGAAGACCGAGGTAAACAAGGAGCCCTCCTCAGTCGAAGCAACCTAGAGTCATCTAGTCTTTCCATGAAATGAAGAGCATGATGCCCGCCCCCAGGGCAATGGCTGCAAACTGAACCAGCGTCTTGCGTATTTCCTGGCCTTTGTTGGGACCCGTTTCGAGCAGCTCGGGAATGACTGCCACGGTACCGACATATAAGAATGTCCCAGCCGTGAAGGGGAGAAGCATGTCGCCCCAGCTCTGAGTAAAGGTCAAAATGTCAGCTCATGCCCGTGTAGGACCGTGTGGTCCAGGTGGTTGGCAGTTATCGAGGGAAAGATGCGGGCAGAAGCAAGAGGGCAATGTTTGGGCCTGCAGCCATCAAGAAGAGAAGGTGGAACGGGGACAGGGAAAAAGAAAGGACATGTTAGTAAAACTCACCAAGCTGGTCCCCCAGATACCCGCATTTCGCGCCATCGCGCCGTCACTTCCGGCGCCGTGGCCGCCAAACTCCTGAACGGCGATACCAATGAGAGTGCCCAGCAGAGCCCCAATCGCCGTGACAAACTGCGCACCCATGGCGGCGCGCTTGCTGAAGCCCGACTGGACGAGCAGCGCGAAATCGCCCACCTCGTGCGGGATCTCGTGGAAGAAGACCGCCACGGTAGTTGTCGCCCCGATGGTGGGGGAGGCATAGAAGCTCGCCGACATGGCCAGCCCGTCCGTGATGTTGTGCGTAAAGTCGGCGCTGTTGCGACAAGAAAAACGTTAGCGCCTTTTACAACCCTGTTCGAGCAACAAGAGGAAGAGAAGCAAAGTCGCCCTTACATCAGGTTCAGGTAACCCCCAAGCTTGATGCTGGCGTTCCCTTCCTTTCCATCCTGACCCGCCGCCTCCTTCTGTACGACCTCTTCTGACTCTCCGTTCGCCTTCTTCCCCTTCCTCGCCCTCGCGGCGCCCTTGGCGTCCTCATCCACGCCGCTGGCCACCGCCGTGGGAACAACCATGTTCCCCTTATCCTCTCCATGTCCGTGACCGTGGGAGTGGTCATGTCCGCCTGCGCCGCCCGTGGCGATCCGCAGCGCCTTGTCCATGGCGACGAACGTCAGGAAGCCAACCAGAATGGCGACGCCGAGGAGCAAGTTCCGCTTCGGTTCGACGAGGACGAAGCGAGTGCGATCCGGCTCGTCTTCGCCCAGGAAGATCTCTGGGAGTAGGTGGAAGAGGGTGTCGCCTAATATGCCGCCGACGGCGAAGGCGACCATGATGGACAGCGAGGCCGGGTCAATGTCGGGCGGGCAGAGGGCGAGGAGCATGTTGGGCGGCCCGGAGATGTACAGCGTCGCGAGCAACGAGTTGATGGCCGGGTGGCTGGAGGGAAAGAGCAGCTGGAAAGCCCGCGCGAGGAACGAGGAGGATTGTGATGAAAACCGGGCATGTTTGGCCCCTGAGAGGGAAGCTACAATGGGACATTGCTGAGAGGGAAGGGGATCAGCTATCAGGGCTACGGGCGCGATCAGGGCGATTGGGGCGATCTATGGCCCAAGGGATGACATAGGGACGACGGAGCGGGAAGAAGCCGTACCTGAAGTTCATCGTCCAGTTCCTCGAGACTCAAGCTCTCGAGGGCGGAAAAGGTAACAGGCGATTCTTTCCCAACTGCTGGGTCGCCATATGTGGCCGTAGCGACAGCGAAGTGAAGGGAGAGGGCGAGGGCGAGCCCGTACAGGACGGGCTTGACTGCTCGCGACGCCATGGTGTGCTTAGGTGTCTGACGTGACGACACGGAAAATATTCGAGCCCAATTGTCAATAGATCTCTGGGGGCATGATCCTCCGGGTGTTCGAGTCTTCTGGAGGATTTGATTCCTGATACTTGTTCAGTCGCGATGTCGGACGTTGGGGGGTGTACTGTATTAATTCGCACTATGCGGATAACGGGATTGGATTTGGGAGGAATTCGTGTCACGTGCCCTGATGTCACACCTCGGGTCAACCTAAATCCCATGCCGTAATGACTAAGCAGTTAGGGACCTCAAACCTTCGTTTCAGCTGCTTTCACGATCCAGGAAATTCGTCGGCAATTTTACCCCTTTCCCCCCAGTATATACAAGACACGATCTCCTGCTACGCAATGACCGGGACGACATGAACGGCAACATCCTTTCGTAAAGGGAGAACCAGTGTTATGTTACTATTGTTACCAGTTACCATCCATATCTGACCGAGGCCCACGGCGTTGTTCGAGGGACTGAGTCTCAACTTGTCGAAGCTCTACAACACATTCTACTGACGCATTCCTTGGCCGACAAATTCAAAGTTGTGTTTCTTATTATCTCCCGATACAATATTCAGTCAACTCAAGAACGCCTCGCCTTTTTATTTATCCAGCCCCTTTTCCAGAGATACCTTGTGGCCCTGACATGCTCCTACAAGCTCACCTCGCCCCCTTTTCTCTCCAAGGCTGCTCTCAACTCATCGCTCTCCCCACTGTGTAACACCATCTCCGAAAACAGCCCTCCCTTGGCGTACAATTCACTGGGACTTCCAGCCTCTGCCACTCGTCCGCCACTCATGACCACGACCGTGTCGTAGTCGATAATCGTCCTCAGCCGGTGCGCAATCGTCACCAGCGTCCGCCCCCCGCCCGCCTCGTCGAGCTCCTTGCGGAGAACCTCCTGAATCCCCCGATCCGTTTCGTAGTCCATGCTCGCCGTCGCCTCGTCCAGGAGCATCAGCCGACTTTTACGCACGAGCGCACGGCAGAGCGAGAGAACCTGTCGCTGCCCGTGCGAGAAGTTTTCGCCCTTGGGGTTGACGTGCGTGTCTAGGTCGAAGTCTGTCACTGCAGATGAATATCCATTCGAGTTCCGATTCTCGCCGCCGTGGCTGTTGCTGTTGCCGTTTGCCTGAAGACCGTGGCCGCCGTTCGTTTGCTGTTGCTTGAATGCAGCAATTCCCTGGCAAGACTGCAGGGCCCTTTTAAGGTCGACCTCCGGCACTCGCCCGGTTGGGTCCAGGTTGGATTCGACAGTGCCGTTGAATAGAACTGCTTCCTGGGGGATGATGGTGAGAGCTTCTCGTAGTCTCCGGCGAGGAATCTTCGTAATGTCGATGCCGTCGTACAAGATCTGTCCCGATACTATGTGGGTGAAACGTAGCAACGACAAGACCAGCTAAATTGGAACTGTCAGTCTCAAAACTCCCCAGAAACGAAGACACTCCTGCAGGGTAATGACTCACCGTGCTCTTTCCAGATCCCGTCCTCCCTACAATGGCCACTCGCTCCCCCGCTTCGAAGGTGAGATTGACGTCGGTGAGAATGTCAGGCCCATCCGGGTCGTAGCGAATGGTAACATTCCGCAGTTCGACTCGACCCGTTGTCGGCCATTCTCGAGGCAGGACTTGCGACTCCTCGTCGGCATATTCACCTTCTTCGACGTAAGGCTTGTCCGACTTATCCTCAGGCTCAAGACCCGCGTACTCACGAACCCGAATGAACTGCGCCACGCGTTAGCAATCAAGGCCCCGAGCTCGAACGCCTCTCTCTCTCTCTCCCTCGCCCCATCTACTCACACTCTGAAGCTCAACCTCAAGGTCGTTCATACTGCGAACCAGCAGCAAAATCGTCTGGCTCAGTCCCGTCGCATTGGTTAGAGAGAACCCGACAAGCCCCGCAGACACGACGCCGGCCTTTGAAACGGCGATGATGCCCGCGGAAAGTCCAACGAGAGCCGTTATGAAATCCACTCGCATCGCAACCCAGCGATTGCAGTTGTAATTCGCCTCCGCCGCACGGGTCCATACCCGTAATCTCTCGGCCAGCGTCTCGCCAAACGCCCCGGCCATCCCGTCCCGAGCCCGGATGACCGCGAGGCCGGCCAACGTATCCGAGAATTGCGTGAACACAGGCGACTGGGCCGAGGATACCAGTTTCTTGACCGTCACCGCCGTCCTGGTATACATCTCGCCCACAATGACGCCGACGAAGCAAGTGACAGCCGCCGGCACGACGAAAATGGGCAAAATAGAGCTGATGGCGCCAATGCGGAAGACCAGGTTCATGCCGTAGTCGAGGAAGTTCCGGAGTTGACCGCAGACCATCGAATCGAGCGAGTACATATCCCGAGAAAACCGATTGATCACCCGACCAACGGGGACATTCTTGAACCAGGACAACGAGACTCCCATCACGGCCCTGATGAAATCGTTGTGTAGTTTCCGGGCCGCGTGCCAGGCACCGTTCTCAAAGGCTAGAATGATGGCGGCCGTGCTCACTTTTTCGGCAGCGGCAAAGGCGGCATATACTCCCAGGTAGAACCCGACGTTGACTGCCTCTTCTTTGGAATAGGCTCCGACCCACACGGACAGCCAGAGTGAGCTGGCCATCCAAGCGACGTTCGAGAACAGCTGGAGCAGGATACAAGCGATGGCATAGAGTGGCCCGCCAAAATACGTCATATATTTGAAGACTATGGCCATTTTCTGTAAGCGACATGACCAGTGGTGCGCCTGTTATGGACATGGGAGATAATTCTTGCGACTTACACGTGAGGCGAGTGTTCTTCCCGCTTGCCTTCATCTCCTGTGCCACCAAATCTTTCCCGTCCGGACGGCGCGCCGTCTTGGACGTGTCGTTGAGTGAGTCGCTCCGGCTTTCGAGCTCCGGCTCGAGCCCTTCGTCCCTCACGTTGACACCTGCTATTTCGCCGTCCCCTTCTGGAAAGACGGACGCCACGGGCTGGCGCACGACCCCGATATTCCGTTCAATGCTCGAGACCGTGCCGTCCTCTAGAAGGACGCAGAGATCGGACTGGGCCGCCACCCAAGGCTGTTGTGACACCAATACCGTCGTCCTACCTCTCAGCATATCCGTGCAGAAGCATCGTTCCCAAAGTGAAGCCGACGTCTTCGCATCCAAGGCAGAGAAGATGTCGTCCAGTAATATCAAGGGCGCTTTGGAGTATAGAGCCCTGGCCAAGGCTATCCTCGCTTTCTGGCCACCCGAGAGCGATGCGCCGTTCTCGCCGACGACAGTCTGGTCCCCCTGGTCCATCTGGCTTAGATCCAACACCAAGCAACAGGCCTCTATGACCCGGTCGTAACGTGCCTTCTCAAAGGGAGCCTGAAACAGAATATTCTCTCGGATTGTCTCGTTCTGTAACCACGCTGTCTGTGACGCAAATGCAACATCGCGGGGTCTCGTGACGGTGCCCCCCAGCCGCTCCGCTTCGCCGAGGATGGCGAGGAGCAAGGTCGTTTTACCGCTGCCACTGGGACCGGCCACAGCGTTGAGACCACCTTCAACAAATGAGACAGATACCTTCTGTAGCCTGAACGTGGCGAGCGCGTTGCGCCTAAACGAGCCGTCCTGGATTTGAAGCGGGCCTTCAGCATATTTCTCCATGGCTACCGTACTCTCGAAGTACCTGTCAAGGCGGTCGAGAGCTACCATGGCTGCGGTAACATTCCTCGAGAGACTCCCCGCCTGTGTGATGTTCTTGCGGATGTTTTTCACCAGGTGGACCGTGGTGAAAGCTGTCGCGGCGTCCAGCTCCTGCTTCCTCACGGCGACATGAAGCAAGAATATGAGAATCAGGGCAATGTAGGGGATGAGCTGGGTGACTTGGTTCAGGGAGACGTAGAGCACAGAGACGCGCCAGAGATGCCGTTGCTCGGTAGCCCGGGTGTCCTGAAGTTTCCCGATGGCAGCATCCTCCCAGGCAAAGTACTTGATGGCGCGGATGGAGGATAGATACTCGGAAACGAGGGATATCCGAGAGTCCTGGGCTCGGCGTACCGTGCGGGTGGCCTTGGCCATGAGCTGCGCGATGAAGATGGAAATGGGAGAAGCAAGTAGGAGAACAGACGCGCCGACGAGCGACGGCCACCCGAGGATCTTGTACAGCCCGACTATGGCCGCCGCGGTACCTATGGGCAGACCGATGCTGATCATGACGACGTCGCGCGAGGCCCAGATGGCGTCGACATCAGCGGCCATCAGATTGGCCAGCCGACCGGCCGAGGTGGACGTCTGGGCCGGTTTTCGGTTTCCTCTCGATCTCCCGGTAGGTGTAGACGTGGAGACGGAGAAGATATCGTCTTCGACCTCCCTAGAGGACATGGCTCTGTGGTAAAGCTCCTGGGTCATGGCCGACTTGACGCGCACAATCAACCTTGTTGAAGTGAAAATGTACTGCTGAAAAACAACAGACCGTGAAATGGGCCCAGAGAACATGAGCAAAAGCCAAACCCACGGCCGGATGACGGAACCCTGCGGATCGGCCAGGTAGGAGAGGAGCCGGTAGAGGGCAAAGGGGGCGATGAGCTCCAGAAGGTAGGCGGAAGCTATGTAGCCGGCCATCATGGCCGTCTCTTTGTACAACAAACGCAACAAGGTCCAAAAGGTCGACTTGCCCTTGGCTCGCGCATCCTTGACCTTGGACAGCAGAAGAAGCGGATCGTCGTACCAGGCAATTCTAGGCAGGTCGTCCACCGTAACCGGACCTCGGGTGCCCTTCCAGATCAAAGGCGTCAGCCAGTCGTAGGTCAGAAAGTACTGAGCCCAGCTGCATATCTCCTCCGGGGCCGGGTCCTTATCAACTGCGCCTTTGGGTAGATCGTACTTGAGAGAAGGAGGCACCCATTCTCGTGGCGTGAAGAGGGCGATCAGCACTGAGAAGCTAAGGCTAATAACGGCACCCATCAGGGGACCTTTGACGAGACAGGCCTGGTGAGCACTCGTACAGGGCAACACAACCGGTGCGGCCAAGAGGAGCAAGGTGGCAACGAGGACAAAGTTGACCTGGTGAAGGGCTATATGTCTCCATTCCAAATCATCGACGAGTCTCAGCAAGCCCATGATCAAGGCATAGGCGACGCAGGCAACGTTGAGCCAGTTCGCTTCGCCCCTGGCGGAAGCTAGAGCAAGGAACGATAGGGAGGCGGTGCGAGTGGCGAGAGCGCAGACCTCCCAAGGCCATCGAATAGCTGAGGCCGCATGACGAGGAAGTGACCTCCTCACGTAGGCGCGGTTTAGAAGTCGATAGGAGGTCCACAGGAGGGAGATGAAGATGACCAAGCACTGGATGTAACCAGCCTCAGCGACAGTTACGATGGATTCTATCCAAGGAAGCCGGGTGTGCTCGGCGCTGTGAACTGGGTCAGTCTACAGGGCAGATCATAGGGGGTGGGCAACGGAATTGGGTCTTTACCTCCATAAGGGAACCTCATTCCACTTTGATTGTTCTCGTTGGACCGTGGTGGCTATGCGCACCCATGCCTTCTCCGGAATGATGTCTTGGTCCATCACCATCACCTTCATCTAGATAATTAGGTGAGACAGGAAATTAGAAGTACCGGGATCGTCCTTTTGCCCAGCATTTCATGTTCTGAAGCTTCAGAGATGCAATGGGGAAGATACGACAGGATGAAATAAAATAAATAAATAAATAATAAAAATAAAAAATAGAAATAAAAATATATTTTAAAAATAAAAAATAAAAACGACAGCGGAAAGAGGCAAGAAGTGGAAGAGGAAGGAAATGTTTGATGCGATTACCTAGCATCTCGGTCAATGGTCATAGTCTCTTGTATCTTATCAGGGATAAGTCGGTCAGCGTCATATTAGTGGACCAAAAAATGCCAAGGATTTGGTTCAATGTCAAACCTGGTACCGTTCGCTGTGAGAATAGCCGGCTAGTGACTAACAATTACCTGGGGTGACGATGTCCCTGGTACAGGCCATGGCCGCTCGTCTGCCGCTTCTTCTTCACCGATTATCATCCTTAAAAACCTGGGCCAAAGGGGCGCCAAATCACGGAAGCTTTCCCGCTGCAGGCCTGCTGACAGGCACTAATATTTAACTGGACATCCGCCAAGTTCCAATGCAGCGATTGCTGCTTCCGGGCTCCAGCCCAGGTTCTCAGTGGAGAATCAACATGTGCCGCGTCCAATGATCTAATCCCACGGTGACAGTTTGTTCACCGACAAATGACAACAACCTGGACCTGACCTGACATGTTCACCTTATCATTGGCAGTGATACCGATGTCGCTGTCGAGTTAAGCCTCAGCATGCTTCTCATCTGTTCTCGTACCCAAGCAAACAGCCGTAGCATAGTCTCCGTCATGACTAATCGAAAGCATGGCCGTCTGCTCCTCCGTCCCGGACATCCCTCCAGTCCGGACCACGGCTATCGGCGGCCCGCTCCCGTTAGGGGTCACCTCTGGCTCGCCATCCTTTCTCCGCTCCTCCTCGTCGAGTTGAGCTTCGCTTCTGCTATCGGCCCGCTTGATGACTATGTCATGCCACGACAGTCTCATGGACGGATGAGCCTTGAAAGTTGCCTCTTTGGCCGCAAACCTGCGTCCTTATATTAGTACATTTTGTTGGCTCTTGAGCCCAAGCAATGTGGAGGAGCAGACGAAGAAGAGCCATTCGAAAATGAGGTGTATGTTCGCCGTTTCACTTAAAGATAAAGGAAAAGGTAAAAAAGGATGGAAACACACCGTCCGGCCAAGAAAGTCGCCCGCGTCCATAAATCCGGATACGTCTTCTTCAGCGTGGAAAAGTCCAACCCCTCTCGCAATCCATGGCCGGCAATCAGCGCCGTCGGGAGGGTAGGAGGCAGCCGGGTGATCGGCGCCGCGGCGATTTCTTCGGGCGTCAGGATGCGGCTGACGAACCGCGCGGCGTGGCGTCCCGCGAGGATGCGAAATATCCGGGAGATACGACAAATGTCGGTCCCAACGTTGAGGGGGAAAGGAAACGATTTGGGACCCATTTGGGGGTTTAATTCTCCCGGAGAACGAGTAAGGGCCCTCGAAAAAGAGAGGCACGCGTGCACGTCAACCACCCAGAACAAGATTCAGCATTGAACGTGAAATTTGGCTCAGTGATGTGGGAGGTAGTTTCCTTGCGCGGATGGTGATTGCAAACACGGTTGATGAGACGATCCAGTTCTGGTGGGTGGGTCCGGTCCTTTGAGCTCGGTCAAGCCAAGTGGGTCCATAATAGAAGGTACTTGTAAGGTACGTTGTACCTTTGGGACCTAAACTCGTGTGATAAGATAAGGCCTTCATCGTTGACGTCATGGACGCATGGACGGTCAACGGCTTGTGTGAACCATCAGAAAATGCTTCGAGTTGGTCCTACCTAATGATTACATCCTGTTATATTCCCTCGGCACTCAATGACACGCAGATCCTTGCTATGAAAATCCATCAACGGTGTGGAACTAACCATAAATGCAACACACAGAGCAAAGGGGTGAATCTTGATCCGTCTCAAAATAATTCGAGTTCGCAAACCAGCCATTACAATATTTCCGCCCTCAACCCCATCCTCCCCTCATCGCCAGGCGATACAGTAGAATAAATATTCGGGGACACACGCACCTCAGCAGGCGGCCGGCCCAGCATCGCCGGTCGGATGACGAGCCAAGGTTGCTTCTCAGTTGTCGCCAAGAAGAGGGGCACGCTCCTGATCCGAAGGCCTGGTGCGGCTCAGCCAGCCGTACTCCCTGCCGGTCCAAGCCGGGACAGCAATGACAAGCGTGGAGACGAACAGGACCGCCATGATCGTGAAAGCAAAGATCCACTGGAAGGCGACGAGCTTGTCGAAGAACTGGCCAACGCCAATGGCTGCGGCGAGCACGCTGAGGGAGAAACCCATAGTATAATCCTGAAGGGCACATATTAGGACTCGAGAATTCGTGGAGACTTTGAGGCGCGGATTTTTTTACCCACCTTATAGACCACAATGAAGAAGCCGCCGTAGGCAAGGAGTGACCAGATGAAGATGTTGCCGAAGACACGGGCGACGAGCGAGTGGGGGCGAGCCACCATCATGGCGCCATTCCAGTAGATAGCCACAAAAGTCCAGGCGAGAGGACCAGAGACGACGGGGAGGTGGATGAAGCGCGGGTAGGTGTTGTGGCGGAAGTAGAGCGAGCTGAGGTTGAAGAAGTTGATAATGAGAATGACCTCAGCCCAGATGAAGTGGGAGCGGACGAAGAGCATGACGAAGGCGAAGTGCAGCAAGTTGTTAAGGATAAAGTGGCTGCCAACGCTCGCAGCGGCGTTGACGTAGTCGGCGTTCTTGGAGAAGAGGTGACCGACATAGCCGACTTGCAGGACAAAAAGAACGGCCCTGGGGGTTTGTGGCGTCAGCTCAATAACCCACGTCGGCGTGGATGTCCCGACTCCTGGGACGCGTTTCGGTCATGCAAGCCGCCAAGTCATTTGAGTATTTCGTAGGAAAGGGAGGGGGATCTCACCAGTAAACATCGACAATAATACTGTTCAGGGTGAAGGCGGTGCGATGAAGGTCATTCTGATCCCAGATGCGCCTGCGAATTGTGTGGCCATCTTGAGGATCGTTGTAGACGTAGTAGACGGAAACGATGAGAGCTAGCAACCAGGACGCGATGGTGAGGACCCTGTATGTGTTGATGGAGACAGTGCTGTGAGCCTCCCTCTTGGCGAAGGGGTTCCCTGACGAACAAAAAGAATCGCAACGTATTAGCTCGATTATACACATCCTACAGAAGACCTCGTGCGAATTGCAATGGCTGCTCACAAGCGTGGACTCGGTCCATGATGACGATGGGGATGGCGTTCAGCTATCGGTGGATTCGCAAGCGGTGTTGTAGTCTCGCGGGCGTGAGTGGTAAATTACGGTGCAGGGAAATGAATATCACACGACAGGAGAGAGGGTCAACTTTCAAGGCGAAAAGGGGGAATAGGGAGGGGAGGAGCGACCTGGGCTGAATATAAAGATGGTGCTTTTATTGCTGGAACGTCCTAGTGCAAGTATGAGGTGCGAGTACCAAGTCCCTGACGTATGTACGTGCAATGCACCCAACCCCACCTCCAAGAATCGGTAGGCTTGCCGCCACGGGGAGGCTAGAACTGCACTAAGAACGGATCGAGGAGCGGGCATGGAGGCAAAGCGGGGTCGTACGAATGGAGAAGACCATTGTAGGAAGAGCGACGATTGGTAGACCAAGGCAAGTAGGCGAGGAGCGTAGTCGTACTGTCGGTACACTGTACCTTGGTGTACCACTCCACTGGTCATAGTGCCATGGTACCTATGTACCTGACTATACAATCGGCTATAAGTTTGTAGGAGGGCAAGTTAAGAGAGTACACTCAAACCGAAACGGCGGCTGGAAGGGAACTTTGTTCCAATATCCATACTAAGTATCCCGGAGAGGGACATCCTGTCGAGTTACTCCGTAGGCGGTATGGAAGGAAAAGCGAAGTGGTTACCTTATTAGAGTCTTTTAACACTTCTCTCAAACAAGGACTTCAGCCCAGACGCGCACATTGTGTAGTTAGATAACACGTTCGGTGGGAAGGCCATGCCTCGGACTGGCATGTACGAAGTGGTGTACTTTTTAATAGGTAGGATCACCGAGGCGGTTCTATCAGCCCACCTCAGTGGGAATGACGTTTTGCCTTGAGGTCAAATACCTCGACCGAAGCTGGCCGCTGGGCATTATATGTAACATCGCACCTCGATGTAAGACAGTTGGTGTATTTACTTTTCGACTTGAAGCTACAGTCAAGTGCCAAGGTACCGTCGTAGGTACCGTACCCGTTAAGCTTTGAAAGCTCCGAGGCAGCAGCGCAGGGACCACAGAGTGACCTGGTACCGGTACATACGATGCACGGATAAAGGAAGTGGAGAAACGAACGAGAATATTACTGGTCCAATTAGAAACGACAAGCATGCTCGCCTTACATATGACGAACGTCTCCTCAGTCCGCAGCTCCCCAGCCACTACGGATACCGTCCGAACATCTGACCTACCTTTCCCCTCCGGTTGTAGGGCCATTGGCCACTCCGGAGCATCTCTGACACACACATCGTCACCATTTCGACAAATCGCGCTTCAAGGCACCCAGCCACCCCGTTCTTTGGGTCACCTGGCCACTTGCAACCCTTGGACCTGCGGTTGTCTCTGAAAATTCCCGGTTCTTCTGTTTTACTGTGGCTCGTAGTACGTGTACAGTGTCTGTGAAATCGAGATTCGGTTTGAAAGCGGCATGTGTTTCTTGAGGGATATATACGGTGGGACTTTGCGAGGACTTTGCGAGGCCATGACACCAATGCTTAGGCCAAGCGCCAAAGTCGAACCGACAGTGCAACGTATTCTCGTGGGCTCATGATGAAACGACTGGCGGCTTTCCTGGAAAACACCTTATTTGGCCAGTCCACCCATTTTCTTCCCATACCGTGAATGAGCGAAGGGCAGAAACCAGGGGGAGTGACTATACAACATGCGAAAAAAATAATGAAAGGAAACGGGTTTGAAACAAGAGGCAGGACCATCGCAGCGAAGCAATCAGACACGGAATAGTGCATCATCCCCTGCGTACCGTCTGTGCTCGGGAAACAGCTTCACTAGGCCCAATTCCCTTGGTGATCAGGCGTCGTCGACACAAGCTGGCCGGCCATCGGGATGCCACTTGCCGAAAGACCAAGACCCATAGTCGTGAGAGGCCCAAAACTCGGGCCAGGTCTCCTGGTCAAAGGGTAATATGAAGGGCTGCGTGAGCGGAGAAGGGTTCGGGTCGTCGAAACTTGGACCTGGGCTGGGACCGAGGAGCGCATTCTCGTTTACAAAGGTCTGTGACGCCAATGGGCCGATCGCGGGACTGCCATCAGCGGACATGATGTCAAGGGGATAACCATAGTCGAAATCCCGGTACTGTTGCCGCAAACTGTCTCCGGTGCCAAACACGGAAAGGGCCCGGTGGTCCGTGTCCCGACCGCAGTAGGGCTCTGCATCATGGCCACCTTGCTGAAGGAAACCGAGACTTTGACCGTCGGGATACGGCTCTCCTTCCGGCTCGCGGGGAGACGACTCCGTAGAAGCGGGGAGCAGAGAGCCCCGCGAAGCTAAGTACTGATATGGAACCTCGATGCCAACTGCTTCGACGATGACTCGCTGCAGGTCTCTCGGCACGTCCATATCGAAGGGCGATGGAATGGAAGTAGGCGACGGGTGCACAGCGCTGCCATTGTCGTCCATTGATAGAAACTCGGCGAGGAAGACATTCCAGAGCTCCTCGTCTCCGCGCATCACAAGAGCTTGTGCGCCTTCTAGAGCCACCTCAAGGGTGTCAGTCTCACCCGAGGCAATGCCAGTTTCAAAGTCCAGGCGCGACGCCTTCTCTTTGCCCTTTCCTGCATGCATTCGCCGGCCAGGCCGGCGTAGGATGAGGCGGCAGACGACGGACAGCAATTCCACGGCGCTGATCCCAAGATCGTGCTCCGAGCTTGAAGCCCAAGCAGGCGGGCCGCGTTGGGGGGGATATAACGTATGGAGAGCATGCCAGAAAAGGCATACGAGTTCTGCGTGCTCTTTCTCTTCGACTGGCTCGCCAAAGGGGCGCAGGTCCAGAAGAAAAAAAGACCGACTCTCCAGTTTGTTACGCAGTACCTGGCTGCACCACATGGCGCACCTGCGTACTGTCGTGTGCTGGTTTAGTGAGCCCGTGTAGAGGGGCTGCTGAAGAACGTATTGGTGGAGGAGGTCGGGCTTGAAAAACATGTGATTCGTGCCGGGTGCAAGGAGCGGGCCGTCGACGCTCGCACTGCACGCTTCAGCCCATCTATTGATGCTCCTGTTGAGGAGCAGATACCCCATCATGTCGATGGAGCGGCAGGATCGGGACGGGTTCGCCAAGGTGACAGAGTTGTCCGAATCGGAACTAAGGAGGTATGTCATGGCGATAAATGCGTCCAGCTCACGATGGCCACCATGCTGGGACTGGCGAGGGAATCCATGGGTCCCAAGTAGCCGGTAGAACAACGCCTCGGAAGAATCTTGCGCTGCATTGACCTGCTGTTGAAGGATATCTCGGACCACAGTGACATGCACGTCCTCTACAGCGGACCGAACGCAGGCGGTAATGATCGACTGGAGGGCAAAATCCTGGCCAAAGGACTGTTGTTGGAAGGAGTGGAAGATGTCGAGGTAGAGTTCAAAGGCTGCTTTATAGTGAGATAGTGCCCATAGGAAGTTGGCCGCTTGTTGCCTTTGGCCGGAAGAGGTGGCAGCCCACGGCTTGTGGCCCCATCCATCTATTTCTCTTCCCTCGGTGTTGAACGTTCCCCCATGCTCACCTTGGGGCTTGGGAGGTTGTAGATGTGCTTGCGCACCAAGAGATATAGGACTGGGTAGATATAGCTGGGATATCTGTGACCGATCGGAACCGCATTCAGAAGGGACCCGACCGTGAAAAGGAGAGGAGCATGGCGTTTTTGATTTCAATTTCGATTTAGGCTCCGATAGGGGGCCCGGAGTATCAGGATACGAAGCGGCCTTGTTGTTGTCGCTGCCAACAGGCCCGGACGACGAAGTGACCCCCCTATCGGCGTTATATCTTTTCAGACCCCATTTCTTCAGTCTGTGCACATATTGCCGGTGGCTAGTTCTCCATTGTAAGTCATGGGCGGCTCCCGCCGAGACTTGAAGCAGATGTGTACTGACGTTGGTGCAAAGCTGTGCTTGTGTCGCATCTCATGCTTGATATGGTTGAGGGTATAGCCCGCGCAGTGCAGCTCTTGGATAATGCGTCGGTAAGGTTCCCATTGGGATTCCGATAGTGTCTTTGCACGGGGTCGCTTCGTCGAGTCCCTCTCCCCAGCGTAACCCCCAGCTGGGAGAGGCATGGCGGGCTAGCTACATGTGGAGCGAAGAAAGCGACTGCAAAGATGGGTACGGATAAGGAGAAAGGTCTTCATGGAGCATGATGACTTTGGGGAGAGCGAACTGATCCTGTCATATACATATTACCGCACGGAGAAGATGCCTTTTCTGGGACCCGTTGCAAGTATCACACGGCAGTTTCAGGGTCTCCTTGCCAGACAGACACGCCCGGCCAACGTGCCGCAATTGTGAGCCCAAATACAAGGCAGGCTAATTGGCCCTGCCACTGGTGGGGAGGCGGAGGTGAATGGCGAATCGCCGTAGGCTGGGGGTGAGGTTTGTGGTGTGTTGATACCCAATACGCCGAATGGTAGTCCATCTCACATGCAACCCATCTCATGCGCTCCTGCACACGAGCATGCGAATGACCTGCCAGTCATGTCATATCAGCGCAATGTGAAGTGGTGGTGTTTTTCCTTCTCGTTTCTTCGAGGTTCCCCTAGACCTTGTCATACACAGCCGTCGCGTGAAGCGGGAAACGGTTGGACGGCAACCGTTGGACGTGTCAAGGTAAGGGGTATTGGCCGCCATGGCTGAGACCAGAGGGATGGCAGAAGGATATAACAGTATAACAGCCGGCGACCACCCGAAGCTGAGTGACCGGCAACCGTCGAAACAGATGACATGGTCACTTTGGAACTTCTTCGTGGAAAAGAAGCCACGGCGCTCTCGCCCACAGTTGATGAGTATGGAGTAACAGAACAGAACCGCCGGGCAAAGCCGTGCAAGTGGCTATGGGAAACGGGCGGGGAAAACCGGGCGAAGTAAGTGTTCGGAACCCAAAGACAGGCGACGAACGAGAAATCTTACAGTCAAGGTGACTCGGGATAAGAAACCCGGGCTTCCAATCGCAGTCCTCCCCGAAGCGCTACAGAGTGACGCTTTCTGTTCATCACAGGCGGATAAAGCGGGTTACTGAACCGGCCCGACGCTGATGTTTGGACTCGAACCCAACGCCTAGGAGCCCAGTCTTTTCCTGTGGCTTAGACTCGGGGCAGTGGTGGGTTACACGATGGTTAAGTGACCCAAAGACGGACAAAGTGGAGGAGCGTAAGAATAGCCCCAGGCGTATTTGCCCCAAGCCCGGAGCTACTTCAAAGGAGGAAGCGAATCCGGTGACCATGTGATACAAATGATCGCAGTATGGGTATACAAGGAAATGGATATCTCTTTGCCCCTTTTGCTCTGTTGGTAGTTTCGCTCGGTGACTCGGTGAGAAAGAAACAAAAGAAATGGTGCAGCGGAGCGTCGCGTGTAGCGTTTAGGACGTAACAAATTGATACGATTGAACGGATATATTGAGGGTTGTAACCAGTTGATTGATGGAACGGATATATTGAGAGTTGTAATCAGTTGAGTAGTTGAGCAGTTGAAGCTGTTATTGTTCTGACGTACGAGCAAGAACCGTGTATACATGTACATGCAGCTGTGAACCGGAAAATAGTTGATCCGTCCCCGGAGCTATTGCGGAGACTTTGGGTTCAGCAACACCACAACGACGGGGGACCGTCGAAATAGTTGATCTTGTGG
Organism: Sodiomyces alcalophilus JCM 7366; assembly: GCF_042370955.1. Taxonomy (NCBI): domain Eukaryota; kingdom Fungi; phylum Ascomycota; class Sordariomycetes; order Glomerellales; family Plectosphaerellaceae; genus Sodiomyces; species Sodiomyces alcalophilus. Next base: position 1,378,309 of record NW_027263537.1, read on the forward strand.
GAACGAAAGGCCTCTCTCTCCATGACCTTACATCGACTCCTATTTCAGTCCCATGCAAACAAACACCGGATTCTGCGAATCCCAGGCTGAAATACAGTACAAGAGAACAATCAATTCAGTTCAATGCTCCTCCCGCCTTGCTGTCTAGTGCTATGCTCAAGGGGGTATCGCGCGTATAATATGTGTCTAGAGGACAGAGAGCAAGCACTCCATAATACAGGGTCGTCTATGCGCCGCCACGTTCTTAAACCACCTCTAAAAAGACTGAAAAACAAAACCATAACCAGACATTCAAAGACAAAAAAGAAAAATGACCAAAGCAATAGGCTAATGAGGATTGCCCGTCACATAAGCTCAACACAAAAAAAAGGTCCCCATTACGCAGCCTCCGCAATCAGCTGCTCTCCCTCGTCCAACATGTCCAACACCTTCTTCAGATTGTCAATCAGGCTGCGGCCCAAGCCCACCAGAAGCAGCTTCTCCGCGTTGGCCGGAAGGCCGAGGTACGTGGGCGGCTCGCGCTCCGGCAGTTTGTGAATCCACTCCATGAATTCCTGCAGCGTCGTACCGGCGGGGACCACGAGGCTGCCCTCCTCCGAGCCGTCCGTGCTCTCGACGAGCCTGTGCCCGATATCGTACGCCGTGGGGGTGAGGAACGAATCGACGAGCTGGTTCAAGAGCTTAAAGTCGGCCTCGTCGTCAATCTTGCCGCCGTACGTCTCCGTCACCAGGTACCGGATCATGTTCCAGGGGATGCTCTGGGGGTTGACGTTGGTGCGGCTGCCGGCCACATTCTCGACCCAGGTATCAATGATAAAGGCAGAGCATTCGTACTAAATTAGAAAATAATTTGTGAGCAGACCGCATAATTTACCATGTCTAGTCAAGAAAAGACAAGGAGAAACAAAAAAGAGCCAAAACTTACATCACTGTCGTTAAACTCCCAGAAGCCCTTCCAGCCAAGATTAGGAGCATATCGCAGACGCTCCTGCACGACCGCATGGAGGAACGCCAGAAGGAGGTACAACCTCGTGCGCTCGACAGGGCTCTTGACGGCCCGCGTCGACAAGGACGACATCGAGTCCTTCATGTTCGCCCTGACGCCGGCAGGCTGCTCGTACATCAGCACCCGCGAGGCCCGGAGCAGGTTGACGGGGATCTTGGGACTCGACTCCATGGAGAGGAACAGCCGGAAGTCCGGGTGCGGGTTGAGCGACTCCATGCGCTTCTCCAGGCTCTGGAGCCACGTGGGCGCGAGGTGCACGTTCTTGACCAGGACCCAAGACCCCGTCTGCGCCGCATTGCCGATGGCCTTGTCCGCACTCGCCGGGCCCTCGTTCGATCCCATGGCGATGTTGGTGCACTTGGTCTTCATCCTCTCCACCAGGTTGTCCACCTTGAAGCTGGCATCGAACCCGGGACTGGAGACGAGCGCCACGGGCCTAGTAGCCGGGACCTGTACCACCGTCTCTCCCAGATCCTCCACCACGTCCAAGAGGTCGGCGCCAAACACGAGGCCGACGAGCCGCTCGGCCGCAGGCACAAACCGATCGAGCCGGAAGAGTTTGACCACCAAGAGTGACAGCAACGCCCGGTCATGCTCCGAGGTGCCCTCGTCCCAGATGTCAGGAACGAAGTTCTCCGCAAGCTCCTCAGAAAGGAACCTGTCCCAATCGGCCGAGGACGCCCTGTCAAGTCTTCCCTTGAGCGCGCTGAAATGACTCGCCCTGGCGAACGTCTCCTCTCTGGCGTCGCTCTCCGTAGACAGGTCCTTGCCTTCCACCCGCTTATCAAGGACAACGTCGATCAGGCCCTTGTCCATGGGTTGGGGAGATCCCTGGACGAGCAACATGGCCAGCGTGATACGGTCCTTCTGCAACAGACCCAAGGCCGTCCGCTTGTACGCCGAGACGAACAGGTCCCTCACAATGATATCCCGGCGGACGTTGTGATTCGTCTCGTTGGCAAGGTTAGGATTCCCGTGGAGAACGGAGTGGAAGATATCGAGGAAATACTGGAGCGAGAACTGGTAGAAGTGGTTGAGGAAGTGAAGTTGCTCCAGCACCGCAAAGACCGTGCTGCAAGACCGGGCAATGATCCTGTACTGGTTGGTAATCTCCTCGACCTCGGCCATCACGCCCTCCGTGTTGCTCATCTTGGCCGAGATCTCCCCGGCCTCCCTCTTGAGTGTCTCCAGCGTCTCGATAACATTGTCGTCGTCCAGAATGTTTCCGCGCGATTCGTTGAGGGCTTGGAGAAGGCGCTTCTCGAGCTGCCGTAGATGAACCTTGAACTCGCCCTGCAGTTTGATGAGATTCGACCGGCGTTCGTCGACGTCTGGTCTCTCCGCTTTGAGAACGTCGTTGAGAGACTGGGTCTGCAGGCTGCTCTGTGTGACCGTGAAATTGACAAACGTTGTTCGGCTGCAGATGTCCGGCGCGAAAGTGGCAGACGGGTCCCGCGTCGAGAGATAGAGCTTGAAGGCGGGTGAAAAGTCAATCTCCTGCTTGCCGAGCTGGATGAGCACACGACCGCCCGTCTTCTGGTACTCCTTGTTCAAGACGTGGTTGAGGATCGGGTCAAGATGCTCTGCGTCCTGAATGAGAATCGGGTTACCGAAACGAAGCGAGCTCTCCAGCTGCTTGGTGAACGAATCGTCCAAAAAGCTGGTGACCGTCAAGCGGCGATCTTTGCTCTCGTTCTGGAGGAACTCGGTAACCCTGCCGGACGGGTCAACGATCAGAGGGTAGCGGTTGAACCGCTTCAAAATGATGGCGTTCTCCGTGCACAAGTCGTCGACCGGCAAGCTGTTCTCCTGCCAGCCGAGTCGCTCATCCGCCGTCGAGAGATACTCCGTGACAGGGTTATGTGGCTTGTACTGAACCCCGGAGAGCTGGAGCTGGTGCAGCCAGTCGTCCATCATGGACTTTCGGAACGTCTGGTCGTACAGACCGCTGTAGGCAAGGAAGGCCGCCGCAACAAGGACGTCGCCCACGAGCGTGCCGATCTGCGTCTCGAACGACTTGCTTCCTTCCTCCCAACGTACTCTCTCCGACGACAAACTGTCCAGAAGCCTGACGCTTCGGTCAACCTTGAACTGCACCCTCGACATCTCGGCCTTGATGGCCTGCGTCTCGCTGATGAGCGCCGCGTATTCCGTCTTGTACGTGCCGATGCTGGCCTCTAGATTGTTGATGGTGTTCTCGACCGCCTTGGCCTCCGCCTTGGTCTGGAGGGCCTGTTCCTCGAGCTGCTCGACCTCGTTCCGGAGCGGGCCGACGCGATCCAGGATCTCCGAATAGGTGACTTGCGCCTCTACCCACTGCACAAGAGGACCGCAAGCCTTGCTGGCACGGTTGACCTTTTCAACAGTGAATTCGGGGTTTGACAAGAAATCGTTTCGCATCTTCATACGCAGGGCCTTTGTCATCTTGCCTTCGTTGTTATAGTTGACGATGCTGGCGATAAAGTCATCCTTTCGGACAATCGCCTGGATGGTCTTCCAGTCGTGGACCTTATGGCCGAGCAAGGTGCAGACCGAGTCCAGGGCTAGGCGGACACCCTGGGGCGGGTTGCCCATGGACCGGACCTCCGTCAGGTGCTGCCGCTTGATGTTGCTCACGCTGGCCTTGGCCTCCTCAACAGCGGGCTCGGCGCGGGCAAGATCCTCCAAGACGATCTTCTTCCGCGACGCCACCTCCGCCTCTTGGATCTCCAACGCGGCCTGGATCTCGAGCGACGTATTCTTTCTCTGCTCTGCCTCCCGCTGATCTGCCACCATGCGCTGGAGCTTCTCGTTCGCTTCGGCATCCTTCTGCTCGAGCTGTGCCTTCTTCTCGGCAAGGCTGGCCCGCAGGTCGCGCACCTTGTCGACTGTGTCTCGGAGCTTCTCCAGGCCGACATTGAGATGGCGCTGTTGCTCCTCCAGATCCTCGCGCTTCTCGTTATACAGCTTCACGTACTGGGCGACAAAGTCCAAGAAGTGCCTGGGCGTGAGGAAGGTGACCTTACCCTGCTGCTTCTGCAGCCTGACATTGAATCGCTGGAGGGAGTAGTGGATGTAGACCATCGAGTTGACAACGCACTCCCTGTGCGTCGGTGGCAAGTTGAGACCGCGGTACGCGACCGGAATGGTATCGGGTGCTTGGAAGTTGGGTCGGTCCAGGTCGATCGACTGAGTGAGTTCGTGGCCGACCTGGAACAGAGCTTGGTCGGACCAGTCGCCGAACCAGTTGAGTACGCAACGGTTGAAGAGGGCCGGACTGGTGGCCGCCTTGGAGCCGAGACCATCCTCCGGCGGGTTCATTATGAAGACAACATGCAGGTTCTTGACAATCTGCTGCGTGAACCACTTGTAGAGCTCCTCCTGCGAGTCGAGGTGCAGGTTCTGACGCTGCGCACCCTCCTTGCAGGCGGTCATGAGGGCCGCAAAGTCGTCGCCCTCGAAGAGACCGGGGACCTCCGCGTTGGCAAGGAGCGTGTTCATCCTCTCCAGGAAGCCCGAGTCGAGGACATTGGATTCATCCATAATGAAGCAGATCTTCTCGCCCTTGCAACCGCAGCGACGTAGAACCTCCCGGAGATCGTCGTCGAAATCTTCGGCCGAGTACTTGCCGTGCACCTTGATCTGGTAGACCTTGAGACCGTTCATCCAAGCGACGAAACGAGACAGCGTAGTCTTTCCGCTGCCACTGACACCGATGAGGATGAGGTGACCCTGGGGCTGTCGGAATACCCGGTCAATGCGAAGAACATGGTCCAAGACGTCGTTGAACAGAATGAGGGGCACATCGACTTCTTCCTCGCAGAAGGTCTTGAGCCGGGCCTTGACGAATTCTCGCAACTGTTCGCGATCCACGGGGACATAGTTTTTAGAGAGCCAGTTGGAGAAAAGAATAGGACCGCCAAGGGCTTTCTCCTCATCGATGGTGGGGAAGAATTCCATGGCAATGTTCCGCACGATCTGGTCGGTCCACTGGCGCTCCTCTTCGGCGACGAGACGGTCCTGGAAGAGACGCAGCGCTTCGTGGGCCCAGATTCGAACCAGACCCTCTAGCGACAGGGTTTCAAGGGGTCGGATGGCTTCGTAAATGCCCCTCACCCAGCGAGTCAGCTCACGAGGACTGTATACGTAGTGCGGTTGGATCTTCGGAGTGAAACGCTGTTGGGATTCGAGATAGAACTTGACCATGGCAGAGGTGAGTTGATCGGCGTAGCCGCGGAGTGTCGGAATGATCTTGAGCACGGCCGAGTTGAAAGTGCCGTAAATCTGTTGGAGAGAAACCTCGCCGGGGTAGTCCACCATGATGAGCGGCGCGTGCCTCAGGAACCTCGCACCCAGGGGGGTACGGCCGGCATCCGTGGGTGGGTTGCAAGCACCGACGAACTGGATCCTGTCGAGGGTGACCCAGGACTTGTCCGACGTCCTCCAGAAACCGTTATGCTCGACGAGCTGCCGGAGGAACGAGATGGCGCGCTGTGTACCGTACTTGTCGGGGGCGGGAAGGTTGATTTCGTCACAGAAGATCACGAGCCATCGGCCAATCTGAGTCGGCGACAGCATGACGCCGTTCAGCGTCTTCTTGTACTCGCAGTACTGCTCAAACGTCTTGATCAAGAGGTCCGGGGTGGTGGCGCTGGAGAAGTTGAGGCCGACAACCTCCATGTTGGGCAGCTTGCGGAGGGCGCTGAACAGAGTCATCGTCTTGCCCGAGCCCGGAGGGCCGCAAAGTAGGAGAGGCTTGTGCTCAGCAAGCCAAGAGTAGAGCACATCCTCGTGGCGAATAGTATCAAGGGTCGGAATGACCACATCGGTCTGGGTGATGGAGTGCGTGTTGACTTCAACCGTGGGCACCTGGTTCTGCCACGGGGACCAGTCGGCCTTGGGTAGAGTGACGTCGAAATCGATGAGGGAACTTGTGCCATCGAGGGGAGGAGATCCGAAGCTCGCGAGACCACAGACGGCGTCACCGAACGCTTTGCGATCACCCAACGGACAGTCGCCCGTCAAAGCCCACACAAGCGCGAGAAGAAGTTTCTTGGAGATGTACCCCTCGACCTGCTCCGGTTCCAGGGGGAAGTCCGAATGCTGCGCGTTATATTCGATCATGTCGCGCACGGCCTTGTTGAGCAACGAGAACAAGGTGGAGAGGACACGCGCAACAGTAAACTCCATGATGTGGTTGTAGTTTCGAGCCTGATCCAAGGCATCCAGAATGAAGTTGTCCCCGGTGAGATACGCCTTGAGGAGTTCTGCCACCTGCTCCTGGACAGCGAGGGCCTTGGCAGGGTTTTGTGCGGTCGCGACGCTGTCCTCGTCGAGATCCTCCAACGGCTTCGTGCGGAGCGTTTCGAGATAGTTCTCGACCATCATGAGGGGCGTAACGGTGTCTTCGCTGAACCAGACCATACCGCATCTACTGACAGTGGCCAAAGTGGCGTACTTCAGCGTCTCCACCTCGAACATGATGCGGACGTTCGAGGGTAAGCTGAGACGCTCGCCGTTAGGCAGGGTGAGGAGTTTGTTATCGTCAAGTACGCTGTTCAAGTTCTCAACCCATTCGGGGTCGACGTCGCCATCAAAGACGATCCAGTGGCGCTTGGTATCTTCGCCTCGCAGGTTGTCGACAATCTTCCGGAGAATGCTGGTGAACAGTCCGTCCGTCCACTCTCGCGTAGTGGGGTCAAGGTTGCCGTACAGGGCCTCCTTCGACATGACCTTGGAATCAATGACATGGGCGACACCCTCCACGCCTTCAACCTTCTGCAGAGCATCCAGCAAGACCCTCCAGGCAGCGGACTTGCCCGTGCCCGAATTGCCGACCATCATGACGCCGTGGTGGATGTTCTGGATTTGGTACAGCTGCAACACCTTCGTCATCCAGGTATCATTGACGACCAACTGTCTCTCGGCGGCGAAGCTGCGAAGGGCATCCTCTAGAGCTTGCAGATTCGCCGGCACATACTCGATGCCTGGGAAGCAATCCTCTTCCACGGTCGCCATGATTTCCACGTCCGTCTTGATGAGTTTGGGGGCGATCGTTTCGCGGATGCTCTGGACAATAATCTCCGGCTCGACAACCTCCTCAGCGCCCAGCTGACCGTCGCCGACCGTTAGCCGCGCCCGCTTCAGTCCACCGGAGCTCACGAGAACACTCTTGAGTGCCCGGAGACCGAAATCGTAATGCGCCTGTTTGGAGAGCTTGCGGGCGCACTGATCGAAGAAGGGAACCGTCTGCTTGGACAGCGTCTTGGCTTGGTTAAAGCCCTGAGAGTACAGCATGACTTCGGCGATCAGTTCCTTGTCGGGCTTCGACATGGCAACGCTGCGGAAGAGCTTCTTCAAGTTGTCTGGCAGGTTGGAGCGGCCCGCATAGCCAGGGTTCATTGTGATGAAGATGCCGGTATCCGCATTCACTCGCAGCTGGCGGCCAACCAGCTCGATCTGCGCCGTCTCATCTTCGGCCCCCTGCTTGAGACCGAGTTGGATGTTCTGGATCTGCTGGGAGACGGCAGAGAGGATCCTCTCCTCAAGACGGTTAAACTCGTCGAAACACCCCCAAGCACCAACTTGGCAGATACCCAGGAAGATGCGGCCCATGGCCTGGAAATCGAATGTATCGTCGCAGCAAAAGACAAGAGTAAAGCGACCCAGCTGAATGCCGAGGGCCTTGACCGACTCGGTCTTGCCAGTACCAGCAGGACCATAGGGCGATCCACCGAGACGCTGACAGAGCGCTTGGGTGAGAGTGAGGAAGCATCGGTCAGTGAGCGGTGTCCTGACGAGCCGGTCGGGGACACCGAGGTACTCGAAGCCGTAACTCAGCTTGGCGTTGGCCATCTTCACATGGAGACGCTGGATGTAGTCGCCCTCTGGCGCATATACGTAGCGCATCTGGAGAAGCCAGAAGTAGTGAGTGGGAGTGTTAGCATTGAGCTTAATGAGCTTCTCAATGCAGTCCCGTTGATGGACGCATTCAGTGATGAGCTGTTCGCACTTTTTGCGTTGGATGACTTCGAGATCGCCCAGGACAGTATCAGCGAGATGCCGGAGCACCTGGACCTCCCTGCCCAACAGGGATTGCAGAGTAGAACCGCCATCCGAAAGAGATTTCTCCACTGCGGTCGTCCAGGCGACTTGGGTAGCGAGAACGGCAATCTGGCTGGGGAAAGCTTCCATGAACTCCATCAACTCGGACCTCTCAATGTTCTCCGACTCGAAAATGGGCGTATATCGGTCCACGGCCTCGGCAAGCAGCTCGGCGAGCGTCGACTTCATGCCGCTCTCTAGAAGGGCCAGCCAGTCATTGATGCGCGGCGTCTTGGCCAGAGAGATCTCCTTCTTGAGGCGAACCACCTCGCCCTCGTTCGAGGTGAAGCCGGAGATGATCGACTCGTCGTCCATCACAAGCCCCGAGAGACCAGCAAACATCTTCTTGAAGTGCTTCGCGATCCTAAGGGTGTCATTGCTGTTGCCGATCATTTCCAAGAGATCCTCGTCGCCCACAAAGTAAAAGCGCGGGAAAGACACGCGCTCCTTCTCCAGATACTCGCCCAAGGCCTTCTGGATCTTGTTGAGCAACTCGGCCAGACGTTCGAGGGACCTTTGGACGTTGGGAATGCCGAGAACGTCCATGACAAACGGCTGCTTGTAGACCTTCTTCATCACTGTCGAGAACTCGCTATTGATGTTTTGGAATCGCGACGACTCGATGGGCAGCAAGTGCTTGATATCGGCGTTGCCCGTGAAGACACCCTCGAGGTAGACCCACTGGCGCTGGACATCGATCCAAATGTCAAAGAGGACGTGGACTCTGTTCAGCTTGTCTTCCCACGAGGATGCCTCTTCCTCGAATTCCTTGTAGTAGGGAGAGTGCTTCATAGCCTGAAGCGAGTTCAGGTTCTCGCTGCACTTGGCGAACAGGTCATCCCAGCCCCGGATAAGACGGCACTTGTTCTGGTAGTTGACCAGTTCTAGAGCGTAGTTGGTCCACGTCTCGCGGACTTGCTTGAGGAACTCTTCCAACGCCATCTCGCCCTGGGCTTGGGCGATAATGTCTTTGACGACAACCTCCGTAGCAACAAGATTGAGGTCCCAGACGTCGCCGAGGGTCATAGACACCGGGGAGTAGCGCTTTCCCGGTCGGATCTGCTTGTAGATCTTGGTCCAGTGACGATCGCGAATAGCCTCAGACTTCAGGTCGGACAGAAGCGAGTTGACCTTGAGATAACCTCTGAGTATCGTCTGCACATGCTCAAAGGCGGCGTATTGGCGCATTCGACTTGGCATGTCCTTGGTGCTCTTGATGAGATCGTCAATCTTGGATCGGACCTTGCGGGGCTGCACGGCAGTCCATAGAGTCTCTTTGGTCTCATTGAGGCTGGACCAGATGGTTGAGAGATTCGACCAGACGGACTGGAAGTCGTGGACCTCTTCAAGAATGGCGACCAACGAGTTGTCCATCGTCGCGGGAAGGTCGAGGGCTTCCTTGGCTTTGCCCACCATTTCTGACTCGGTCTGCAGACTGGAGATCCTTGTCTCGAAGGACGCCAGAGTCGCCGAGGCATGGTCGGGTTTGATGGTACCAGAAACAGGCTTCTCTTCATTCCATTGGGCGGTGATCTCAGAAATCTTGTCGTTGACGAGCTTGTCTTCGGCGGTAATCTTGGCACGGAGGGCGTCGGTCTGATCTTGGACAATCTTCGACTTCTTGTCGAGGATCTCGGTCAAGGACGCCCACGAGTTGTCAATCTGTTCAATGTGCAGCCAGTCGTTGGGGAACTGATAGCGCTGCCGGACCAAGGTTGACTGGCCCTGCCTAAACATTTCAACCTCGGGCGCCCACGCCTTGACATTTCGCTTGCAATTCTGGACGATGGTGATAAACTGGACGGCCTGGGCGGTCGAAGAGGCATCTGGACGAGGGATCTCGAGGTCGCGACGGGCCTTGTCAACATCCGCATGAACTTCGCGCATGCGGGTGCCGAGACGACTGGCGAACTTCATCAAAATCTCGTGCTGCCATTGATCATACTTCGCGTTCACGCGCGTCTGGACTTGGTCGTAGTCAATGGTAATATGCCCGAACCGGCGGCTGACTTCCTGGGTGTCGAAAGTTTGCCGCGTTTTCCGAATCTCCTGGAGAAGCTGCAGCCACCGCGAGAGCTGATCGCCGAGGACCTCATACACCTGCTCCGACTGAAGATCCCACAGCGACTGGAACTGGAGCCACTTATCGACGTAAGCGTTGAGCTCACGGAGCTTTTTCTCGACAGATACGTAGACGCGGCTGAGCAGCTCGGTACATTCCCCGGGCAAGTCGTCGAAACGGGGCTCGCTGGAGACTGTCATGGTGAGGGTCATTTGGTACCGGGTAGCCTTGACTTTCTTCAGGTTGCAAACAATACCCAGCCAGTCATGAAGCTGGACGAACCAACTGGCCCGCGCATATTCCAAGGGGGGGTCCAGGTAGATGACTTGGTTGCGCATTGTAAGTTCATGCACAAGGCGCTTGATTGTCGGGCCCATTGGGGCAGCCTCTCCACCGTTCTCGTTGATTCTCTTGCGGGGGCCGTCATCGAGATACTCGTCCTCGAAGGACACGATCCAGGACTGAATGGCATGTTGCAATCGCGACAGGAGAATTTCCTTGATCTTTCTATTCACCTTCTCCACCCAGTACGGCAGATTAACGTACTGCTCAAGGTTCAGCTGGTCGACGGATTTCTGAATGGTCTCAAGTAGCGCCTCGAAAGCGTCTGCCTCGTAGGGACACGAGCTCAGTTCCGACAGCGCCTTTTCGATGGCAGCGTGAATCGAGACGAGGGTGGCCGTCTTGGTCTGCAGGAGGGACGTGGCAGAAGCGAATTCGCGGATGAAGAGACTATGCTTGCTTTCGGCGGTTCGGCCAGTGAGTCCGTACTCGGTTGCGGCAGGAAGAATGGCACTGGATTTACCCGGGTAGTACAGCTCGTGGGTGTTGACAAAAGACTCCCACCGAAGCGGTACACCCTTTGAAACGAGACCGTAAGCATCATTCCGATACCCGTGCAGCAGGGCGGATTCCTCGCCCATGAGAGAAATTTGCCGCGTGACTTGAGAATAAGTGCGGACACTCTCCATTAGGCTGACTGCAAAGGGATAGACACGCTTGGCGTCCTTGGAGACGGTGTTGATGGAGTGCGGGATGTTATACTCCTGCCAGGTTAGGTTCCGGGTCTCCTTGAACAGCGTGATGACTTGAGGGTCGAAGTTGACCGAGAGCTCTAGCGCGCCGCCCGCTGAGCGGACACGACGGATCTCGAAAAGATGACCGGAGATGGAGATTTGTCGTCGCTGAACATCGCTTAACCAGGACTCGAAGATGGGACGTGTATTCAATTTCTTTCTGAACAGGTTGCTCTCATTCTCGAGTTTCTGCCCCTCGGCATGGAGCGCCCAGTCCGGACCTAGAACGTCTTCGACCTTCTTCATGTACCAGTCAAGCTTGCGTTCAATTTGGCGAGCCCAAATGATGGCGCCGGACACGGGTGGCAAGTCACGCAGCTGCGCCATGGCATGGGCTTCCGAGTGGCCATACTGCTGTTTGAATCGCTCATGGAGACTGTTGATGGCTTGCTTGACATGCTCGATGAGTTGGTTCTGGTACTCGGCGATGGCACCCCTGATCTTCGGTCGGACGAAGAGAGCGTTGAACTTGGAGAAGACTCGGAACATCTCATTCGCATTCTTCGCCGTGGCCAACCGGTCGCGTAGCCGCGAAATAATCGAGTTCTCTACGCGAGAGGTGCGCTCATTGTAGAGGTTCTCGGCACGAGTCCATCGCTGGGTGCCTTCGGCCGACACGTCGAGGAGATCGACGTTCCGGAGGGCCTCCCAGGCCTGTTTAACCTCTTCTACTGCATCCACATCGCCCATCTCTTCCATAACAACGACCCCGTTTGAAGCCGTGGTCTCGACAACACCGCCAACGGTCGCTTTGGGGCCGAGTACGTTGACGATAGTGCGCTGGAGCTGCTCGTGATTGTCGCGGAACTTGCTGACGTAGCTGAGACGAGCTTGGAGTTCCGCATGTCGCGCGCTGACTTTGATGGGGATGAACCTCTCATTTCGTCTCCGCGTAACCTCTCGAGCGACATTGGTAAACTCCTTGATGCTATCGTCCCACGTTCGGAAGATATCGCCGCACGACCGCATGATGGTCTGGAATTCTTGGTAGTCGAGGTTGACAAGTTCCGTGCCGGGGAGGAGTCGGTGAAGGACGTCATCCAAGTCGGCTGAGATGGCCTCTACCAACGGAAGGGCTCGGCGGATCGGGTACGGGCATATCCTCAGCTTCTTGTTGAGGTGGCTGAAGATTTGCACGATGGCGTCCTGAAGTTTCAACAGGGAGGTGGCCGAGAGGAGCTCATCGAGAGGGAAGTCCCGCATCAACTGATTGTACTTCTGGACCTTTTCAACCGCCTCCTTCAGCCCAGTATCGGCGACGAAGCTGACCGTCGCCTGAAAGCGCTTCGCGTTTTTGAGAATGTCGAGGGTCAACGTGACCCCATCACTCCGAAGTTGGGCGTCGATGCCCTCGAGTGCCGATTCCATGGACAGCCAGAAGTTGACTTCCTGGCTAGCTGTAAACTTGAAGTCCTGCGGCGAGTTGCCTGCAGGGTCGCGTGTCATCTTGGTGATGACCTGGATGGATTTGATCCAGTTATTGACGTTGCTCTGCAGGTTGTTGAGGAACTGACTGTCGCTCAGAATGGTAGCAGGGATGAAATCGATGGTGGGCTTCGTGTGGCGGGTGTCGGCCTCGCTTAGAGCGGTCTGAACCACCGAGTGGAAGTTGAGCGAGACTTCGGGTATCTCGACGTTCTGCTGAAGGTGCAGCAAGCTCAGCTCCAGATCGTTCCATCTCTTCTTCGTCACGGGAATACCAGTTTTGGAGTCGACATCCGCTCTGCCCCGCGTGGTGACGGCAGATTGTTGCGTCCTCGTGTTGGCATCAAAGTACGGCGCCAGCGCATTGTGAACGACAGAGTGTAGAACCTCGAAAGCAGATGTAGAAGGGCCCTGTTCCCCGACAGTAGCATTAAGGGTGGCCGGACCGGGAAGATTAGTGAGAGATATCTGAGATGTCAAAGGCACGGCGGGATCGATGGGGTGCGGGCGATGTTTTACGATGGCGAGCGATGCCACGGTCGTAGCTGAGGATGAAATTTCGTTCGTCAAGGTATACGTATATGAGGGAGGTTCTGCACGGTTAAAAGTCATAGTTAGACATCAGTTTCTATCACTGGGGGTTTGTTTGTTGTCCATCAAGACGTACCAGGCTCGTTATCGCCTTCCTGGACGGTCAAGGACGGTAACACATCCTTCTGAACGATCAAGGCGGCCTGGGTATCGGTAGCAAAACGAGCACAGCGCTGGATGGTGTCGGCATATTGGCTGCTATGAAGCAAACTGCCGGGGGCTTCAAGGTCGGCTCTAGCGGCCCCGAGAGCCACCTCACATACGGAAGCGAGATGCTCAATCACTCGTTCGGGGTCGAGGGTAGGGAAGGTGGCTGCCCCGTTGGGACTGGGGTTTTGAGTTGACGCTACCTCCATGATGGGCACGCTCGATGGTCGGAAGAAGGAAGATTAAGGCAAGCAGTGGGACGCAATCGTCATGGTGGTGTGTATCGAAGCCGGTCGAGTGATGCTTTCCGGGTATGGAGCAAGGAGACTCAAAAGTTGGGCCCCCTAATAATCAGCGATGATAGCCAAGCAGGAAACGCGAAGATGTAACAGGCAGGATGGCAAGGAAACAAATAGTGAACGGAATGGTTCGTCAGTATGGACGATATGAAGTCCGCGTCGTTTCTACTGCCCCTCGTGTTCTCGTGGGCTATTATCGTCGGTATGTGTTGAAGGGAAGTTGGGGCCTGTAGGGTTCCAGTAGATGCCGCAACTTGCTGCTGGCTGGCCGATGCCACTTTCCCTACTTTTACGCGACCCCTGTCCAACCCCTGTCGCGACGGCATGTGTCACGAAGCGTGTGACCAGTGAGATAGAGACACTGTACTTATTTGGCGAGTCTCGTTTTATTGGCCGTCCACTCGCAATTTGCTCCCGACTATTCCTTATTAGTAACATGGCTCACATTCACCTTACTGAAATAGGTAATTACGGTAATTATCCCATACAGGGTCTTATACAGTACGATACCTCGCATAGTGGTAAGAAACGACGACATTGCTCTTGTTCTAAACTAATGCGTACGTTGTACACCTCACTAACAGGTACGCACTCTAACGACATCAAAGGCGATGTACGCTAATTCGTCCAGCGGCTATGTACCTTGGGTTTGGGAAGCGCGTTCCTGAAGCTACCTAGGTAGCTCATCAGATATCGGTATAGATAGGGAGAAACCTGGTAGAGACACGCTTCACCCGTCATCATACACACTGGGCTTCTCACATGCTTAGGTAGGTAGACACATTCATCAGGATCTCGAAAGATTTTATCGATTTTTCAGCATGAATAATAGGTGCAATTCATCCCGAGTGCTCGCTGAAAAGACATCTGTTATTTGCAAAACCCACGCTATTCCCAAATTCGTAACCAGTCCAAGATTTCCAAGTCCATGTCTACCCCAAGAAATCAAATATGAAATATGAACCGGGCATCCATGACCTCCCATGATGAGCTTAAATGTTTGTAAGGCTAGCAGAAGCCGAGAACTGGAATGCCCAGTGCCGGGAATCCGAGAATCCAGAAGATGGTTCTAGGATTCTATCAAGTGCACTCACCTTGCCACCTATGCCCGGCAAGAAAGCATGTATTCCTTCCAGTTCTTGTCGGGCGTTGGCGTGGAATGAAGCTTTCATCACTTCACAAACAAACAAACAATAAATGGTGGCGAAAACGCAAACGCCATTAACTGCCGTTGGGAACCCCAGCGGAACCGTCCTCCGCCCCGGACAGTCGCTCGCGTTGTACCATGACCCGTTGGTTACAAATGTCGATGAACATCTCAAACTTTTCAATCATTTTATCTTTTTCCTGCATTTGCTTCTTCAACTCGGCGATTTCTTTTTCCTTCGACTCCTTGTACTTGTCGTGTTCCTCCCGCGCCTTGGCGAGCTCTCGCCGCAAATCGGCCCTGATGCGGTCCTCGGCCGTAGGATGCGGTTTGTTATAGATTGCAGGTCGATCTTCTGCCAAACCCGTGGCAACCTTGGAGGGATTCCGGTTTATCGCCGCCCGGGCATTGTAGATGTCGCGGGCAAGTATCGGCACGTGGGGATTCTCGCTCTGGAGAATCTCCAGTGTTTCGCTTACACCTACCCCTGAGGGGATGCCGTCAGTCTTTGGAAGCACGCTAAAGGGAGCACAGTTGGGAGACGAACCATTATCCTTGAGGGCTTTTACGGCCGCAACCATCTTGCTGTCAAGCTTCCTCGCGGCCGGATGCCGCAAGGGGCTCTCGCTAGGTCCATGGTTGTGCTGCAGATGCTGAGGATCTGGGCGGTAGCGAATCGTCCACTGAGTTCGCTGCTCAATGGCGAAGAAGCCAAACTGACAGTCGCATTTTCGGGAGGATGTTTTGCGCTTCCGGGCTTCCGGGCTTACTCGGCTCGGTGGTTTCCCCGCCCTGTCGCAGACAAACAGGACCTTCTTCAACCCCGGCACCGTTTTTTTAGACCTTCCAATGACGATGGCGTAACCGACCGAGGTGCAATAGGCAAGGGCGCTCTTATGGACAGCTTCGAGGGTAGGGTAGCTGCCGCCTTCCGGAGGGGCCGACATCATCTCTCCCATTGGTCGGGGGGGCACGAACGGCGAACCGTCGGCCATTTTCGGGTCAGAGGCGTCCGGTTGTTCGGCCTGGCCGTCAACGTCCATGCCATCCACAGAATTATGCTGCCCATGTCCTTGGACGGGCGTATCCGGCTGAGAAGGGGTGGGCTGTGGCATATGTTGCGGCTGCTGCTGTTGCTGCTGATGTGATAGCTTTTGTTGCTTCGGCTGCGAGGGCTGTGGCGGCTGCTGCTGGTGTTGTTGCTGTGGTTGTTGTTGCTGTTGTTGTGGCTGTATCTGCTGATGATGGACCTGCTGGGCCGGCTGGGGCGGGGTCACTGAAGTCGGTTGAGTCTGCGGCTGCGGCAAGGGAGGAGGAGCCTGGGAAGGTGTTGGGTGCTGTATCATGGGCTCGCCTTGTGAGGGTGATTGCTGTTGCACTTGTTGAGGCCCCATTCCCTGATGTCCCAGGCCTTGTTGCCCTATGCCCTGCTGCCCCAGGCCTGGTTGACCCAAGCCATGTTGGCCCATGCCCTGCTGGCCCATGACTTGCTGCCCCAGGCTTTGCTGGCCTAGGCTTTGCTGTCCGATGCTCTGTTGTCCGATGCCTTGCTGTCCGATGCCCTGTTGTCCGATTCCTTGTTGTCCCATGCCCTGTTGCCCCATGCCGTGTTGTCCCATGCCTTGTTGCCCCATGCCCTGCTGTCCCATGCCCTGTTGTCCCATACCCTGATGCCCCATTCCATGCTGTCCCATACCTTGTTGTTGTGTCAGACCCTGTTGCTGACCCAGGCCATGCGGCTGCTGATGTTGCTGTTGCCCCAAGCCTTGCTGCTGGCCAAGGTTCTGCTGCTGACCTAAGCCCTGTTGCTGTCCCATGCCCTGTGACATGTACATGGAAGATGGATTGGACTGCGGCTGCATCTGCTGTCGAGATGGCGGGCCCCTCGACCTTCCAAGCGCGGCAGCGGCACCATGGTTCGAAACGTGTCCATGACCGGCGTGTCCCGGCGTTGGTCTCGAGCTACCGTTCACATGGCCGTTCACGGGGGTGGGCGGCTGATGGAAGATGTGATGAGGGTATGTAGCCTGGGGAGGCTGCTGGGGCGTGTAGGGGTGGGTCTGGTAAGGGGACGCGTTGTGTGTACCGGGCGATGGCTTGTTCGCTGGATTCGCCTGCAACGGCGGGAAACCTGGTGCCGGGTGTGGTCGTCCATGCTGTCGAAGGTTGCCCACCTGAGGAAACGACAAGCCCGGGTGGCTGCTGGACCCTGACATTATCCAGAGCCGAGGAGCACAGGTGGGCGTCGCGATGTGGAGGGAACCAAGGGCCAACCAGACGATGTGGAAATTAAGAGAAACAACGAAGCACCTCGACGACGACGACAACGGCGACGAGAGCCACGAGGTGTCGCGGCAATGACAAACCCCTCTGCGAGGTTCAAGTCGTGGTTGGGGGTGTCGATAATAGCGATTACTATAGCACAGAGGCGTGGAGTGTGTGTGTGGGTTCTGGAGGTGTGGACAGAAAAATATGAAGGGAACAAACAGGCGAACGAGGGTAGGTGGTGTGAGAAAGAGCAGGGGGGAGGTAAAGTTTAGGGGGAAAGTGGCGGGAGGGGGAAAAACAATGGAATTCCCGGGTATGGTGGCCTAACTTTCTACCTTAGTCCTACTAAAAGTGGGACGGCGGGCGGTCAGTGGCTTTTTGGTCACGTGACCTTTCCCGACGAGCTGATATCATCTTGCGTGTCGATACGGGACCCACGGCGCGGCGGCTGTTGGCTGTTTAGAATTCAGCAGCGAGGAAGCGAAGGATTGGATTCGCTTAGAGAGGGAGTGTGCCAGATGATTTACACTACAGTTAGGAGTATGTAGCCACCAAAACCACAACATGAATTGTTCTGTCGAATCTTGAAGTTCACAAGTGTACATATGTACGTTGTACGTTGCAAGTCATCATCAGAGGGGTACGGGTTATTAAAGGTAGCGGGCTAAGCCGGGGTGTCTATCCAGAAGAGCTAGCCTCCTGGCTCTTACTATAGACACTCCTTTCCCATACTTCACACTGTATACACTGTGCGTCTACATCTACAATGCACCCCCCATTGGACAGTGTCCAGAGAACGAATCACTGTGCTTTATTTCAGGATCTTCACAACGCCGAGGCGTGTGCCTTGCACGTTATATATTGCATCCATACCTACAATATATATCATCATATCATATATACACCGAGCCTAGGCTACCGAGACGGAACATATACCTAGACAGAGGCTGATACTCAAAATATCCTTCTTTGGCCTGTCTGCCGACAGGCAGTCTACTACTTGCCATACATGGCTCCCCCTATAAGCGCTGTACCAGACAGCGTTGGTTCTGATATATGTGCTGCTCCCAAAGAAGTCACCAGCGTAAGAAACCCGCTCCAGCTCGCTCAACTCCAGCACAAATCAAGAAAACAATCGCGGTATATGCCCATAAACTCAACCAGCTCAAACACCCAAGTAACCCGGCCCCCTGAGCCCACTGCCCAGTAGACCTATCGATTCTCATAACATTCATTAAACGAGGTGGAAAGCGCTTTCGTTCCCACTGGCTTCACGCCTCTATTTTTGTTGTTCGACCTTCTTCCTCTTGCTTGGCCTTCGGCCCTCCTCTCCATCCACAAAATGTCCCTTATCCAACTGGTGTTGACGAAGATTGTCGGGACGATTCCGGTATTGGCTTTTACAGCCCGGGAATGGGCATTTGTAAATCTTCGGTGGCGTTGTGGCATGTTGTAGCTTCTTATGCTTGGCCATGCTGCCGCGGAACCAGCGCGGATGACCCTTGGGGCGGAAGCCACATATCTCGCAGCATTGTGATGATTCGACTTTTTCCACCGAGCTCGCTGTCTTCTCTGGCGGTGGGAGGACCGCAGCAGTGTCTTGCGACACCACCATTCCCGTATCCTCGCACAATCCATGGGTGTTTGACACGGGCTCATGCGCCTCTTCGCCGTACACTGTACCGGACGACGGCTCGGAATGCGCTGCTGAATCCAGTGATGCCAACGGGTTGATGGTCGATTCTACATCGACCATTGGTTCAGTCATCGTAAGGACGTCCGGCGCCAGAAGTTGTTGGAGCGAGCTATCGCCCAGATCAGCCGTGATGGATGCGAAAATGTCATCCAACGACTCTTCTTCTTTCTCATGTCCTTTCTTATCGCCGACTGGGCCTAATCTCTTGTTGCAACGACTGGCGATGATGGCTTCTACCAGCTGGATACCATGCAAGTGGTATGTCACTCGGGGCACAAAACCTGGCAAAGGCTGGGTATAGAGACGCTCGCAGTGTTGCCTCACTTTTGGCACGTAGTGGTCGAAGTACGCCTCTCCTGCCACAGACCCCTATTCGTATGTTAGTGACATTACGTCTCTGGCTCTTCACCACTTCCGCCCGAGATGGCGCCATCACTGACCTTCCCCGCCTGTATCAACTCGAGCTCTACCCTTCTCACGGTCTGGATGTCTCCAACGTCGACCCAGCTTTGCACTTTTTTCAGTTTAGACGCGAGGCCATTGGGCTCTGGAAATAGATCACTCAACGTAGACACAACAAATCCGAGAGTGATAGAGAAGTCGGGGCTAATTCCTGCATGCACATTGATGTCGATGTCTTGTAGATGCTTAGTCCACAGGGCCGATGTCTGGACGACAATCGACCCTGAAGCGTTACAAGGCAAGGCGGCATACTCGAGCTCTGAGAAATATGAGTGGCTAAACGTACAGAGAGTACAGAAAACAGTAACGTACCATCGAGAAAGAAGCGTGCGGTTTCAACGAGCTCATCCATCTCAGTTGATTGGTTCGCTGAGGATGGCGCATGTTCTTTGCCCGTGTGGGTTCCTCCGGGCGGCATGGTTAGGCTGCGTCGCCTTAGTAGCATACTTTCCAATTCTGTCTGCGACAGATCCGACGGATACCATACTGCGGTTGCTACTTCCAGGTAGGAGCTACGAAGTCCTATCGGTAGCCTGTCGCCATACAAAAAGGCTTGGACGAACAGGCGCTTCGCGCGGCCTCCGGCATCGTCTTCGTGTATAACAAGCGAGAGAGTGTACGTGACATGAACGAAACAGAGGATATCGAGCGGCGACGTCGGGAACTGGCCCTGAAGAATGCCCTTGAAAGTGGCGAGGCCAGCATTTGCGATCTCCTGAGGCCCTACCGACTGAAGTTGGCAAGCCAGTGGATTGTGAGACAGATGCCGTATCTTCTCCATGGAAGAGCGTGCGTGGGTTTGTAGCGTCTCCCAAGCAGAACTGACAAAGAAGTCGGGATCTGCGGAGGAAGACCTGCTGGGTCGATCAGTATGAGAGATGATCCCGCGAGCGTCGCTGTGCTTGGTCAGTGCAAGGTTGTGTGGTGCAGGTAGCTTCGGCGGCGTTGTTGACGGGCAAGTTTGGATTGGCATCAGCTGGTCGTCCGGGCACAGCTTCTCCGGGCGATTCTGGAGGAGCGGGACGGCAACGGGGAGGTCCGCAGGGAGTTCATATATGGTCTCGCATACAAAACGACTTTGACGACTGGCACTGGAGCCACCCCTGGATAGGAAACCTCCATCGCTTACTGAATCCGAGGTCGGCGAAGTCATATCGGTTTCGAAGCCGGAGGCCACGGACCAACCACTACTGAGAACTGAGGCGGGCGAAAGAGTATTACTGAATGTGGTGCTCGTGCTGGCGTTGGATCGCACGGATGACTGAGGTGACAGCTTTTTGCCTCGACGGTATGTGGGTGGTACCAGGCCGTACGTGTTCAACTGGAGCGATGGCCGTTCGGCATACAACGTCTGATCTAGAGGTTCCGCCGTGATGTCGATAATGTCACGGGTGCCTCTAACGTCGCCCGCACCAACGATTCCCGGGTCGAGTTCCCAGGAGAAGGTGTCAGGCATGCTATGCAGGTGGCCCATCCCGGCATAAGGATCCAGAAGCTGTGACTGGGGGAAGCCGGCTGCTGCGCCGGGACTGGTCGCAGGGAAATGCTGGTGGCGGAGGAGGTGACATTGCTCGGAGCCTTGGGATTGCGGCTGTGACGTCGTAGCGAAAGAGGCGCGCAGGTGAGAGGGTGGGAGAGTTAGCGGGATCTCATGCGAGTCGATCTCAGCAATCTCATTGCAGGAGGATAGCTCAAATTTCTCGGGTTGTATGTCCAGAATGTCGTCAAAGTTGATGGACAGAGTTGTGTCGTCTTGATTCAGAGTCGGAGTCCCATCTTTTCTCGTCTTCAAGCCAAGGTTGGAGAAGAAGGATTTCGCAATCTTGATGATCTTGCGGCGCTTACCTGGGTGGCCCAGGCAGCGCTTACACTTGCGATCGGTAAACTTTTCTGGCTTTCCACAGTCGTAGCACCAATACTCGCCGGTGTAAAGCAGATCACAGGTGTAGAGGTGCTTGAGCATCG
Source organism: Sodiomyces alcalophilus JCM 7366 (assembly GCF_042370955.1). Taxonomy (NCBI): domain Eukaryota; kingdom Fungi; phylum Ascomycota; class Sordariomycetes; order Glomerellales; family Plectosphaerellaceae; genus Sodiomyces; species Sodiomyces alcalophilus. The sequence goes on from NW_027263537.1 coordinate 1,399,536, forward strand.
ACTCGTGGTCGGGGAACCGTTTCCTGCATCGAAGCAACGGGCACTCCAGTGTCTCAATGGGGGACATTTTGGGGCAGGCATTGCGCTGGACAGCTGCCCAGACAATGAAGCGATGTAGTGCGCACTCATCGCGAGAGGTATGTCGAGTGCTTGGCGGCGCGATGTCAGATCCTTCGTCCTAGCTAGAATCCAGAAGTGGCCATAAGAGATGAAAATGTAAATACAAACTCACACACACGATACGGGACTTGGTGGATTCGTGGACCCAGTAGTGTATGAGCTCGTGGTTGTTGAGCAACACGAGTCCCTGCGTGACCTACTCGGATTAAGGCGGGGAGACGAAGTCGATCCTGAAGGCCATAGGGCTGAAGGGCTCCAGGGGCGGGAGGGATTGTCCTCCCCAAGAGGGAAGGCGGGGTTCTTGGTTTCCATGGATCGCCGAGCAACTCAAAGCGTCAACGAGAAATCAAGTCAAAGAATCAAGCCGAGAGACATGGCCACTAGAAAAGTACGATGGAAAGACGAGCAATTTTCCATCCACATTCGGGTTGTATCGTCTGGGTAAAAGGGGAGGGCCGTCGGAAGGCAGCAGCGCGGGACTGGAGATGTTTTTGTCTCGGAGCCTTTATTCTCCAGAGGCTTGGTATGTAGGACCGGAGGCCCAGATTTAGGACTCCATGATAAGCTGCAGGTAGGACTCGTCGCTTTGCTTTTTTGGTCTGGATGCAAGCTCCGAGCTGGGAACAGGAACGGTTGCCTCCCATTCCCCGGCAAGGCACTGTTGGATGGAAGGAGGTGGGAGGATCAGACGAAAGGGGCTCAGCACCTCCAGGACCCATATCTAACCAGCCATTGGCTCAAAAGACCATGATGACTAATAACATAACCAGGTACATGTACGTTGTACCTAGCACAACCATCTAAACCTTAATTGGCATACCTATGTCGTGAGTAAGCAAGAGTAGGTAACGCGCATAGGCGGCTAAGAAACTACTCGTTATTAATGATTACCCACTATACGAAGTAGGTAAGGTACGTTGTACCCATTTACCCCATCCCCTCCACTCTAACGATCGAATGCTATTTGCGCGCTGGCGTTTCGGCGTAACGACGTGACGCCCGTCATCATGATGTTCGGGCGAGGGCGATGAGGTAAATTGAAGAAAAGACTGTGGCTGTACGTCAATCACGTAATTCAGCAACAACGGCTAACTCCAACGGCGTGTGCCCAGATACATCCGAACGAAGCCAACAATCCCCCTTCCTCGCATCCACACATAGGTAAGGACGAGGGAAGAGGTTGGTACGGGATAGTTCCGCAACACAGGCTTCTCTATTTATCGACTTCGTCCCCGGCCGATCGCTCTAATTACAAGCCCATTTTATCAAGATGATGGCTTCGTTGCGACAGCTGGAGCTCACGACAACCGAATCGATTTCCTTTCCATCCCAGTAGACATCGACTTGCACCGGGCCAGGCAAAGGACATCTATCATCTTCTAGCTCTCCGACTGCCTTTTCTGGTACGTCAACACAATTCCATGTCACAATTATATCGATTGCCAACGAGTGAGCTATCTCTGGCAACCGCGGAACTTGGAAATTTCCTTGCGCTTCATCATCTAAGATAGCATATTCCAGAGCTCATCGCATTCGAGTGGGATAGTTGGCCCTTCATACTAATGCGCTCCAATCTCAGATTGTCCGACATCATTGTCGATGATGATTACACGGTGGCCCGACAGTTTTACATGCGGATCGCTAGTTCCGAGCGATATATCCAATATCCGAAGGACAACGGATTGTTCGTTCCCGATGGAGTAGTCCAAAAGGCTTGGGAATGGCTCAAAAAGACAAGAGAATTAAGTGATTGATTGGGCCTAGGTATCACGAAGCTTACCTATGCGGCGGTGTTACGGGTCTGGCCTCGAAGACCGCGTTCGTATTCCCTCCAGTTTCCGCAGATCGTTTTTCGACCCATCCATCTCACTCGGCTTCTCTCCAACGGCGACTCTCATCTCGGCTATAATTCGTTCATACGTCTTGATACTTTGGTCGATGTTAACGGTCTCGCCCATGCCGTACTTCTTGGTGGAACTAGACGCGCTGCGCGATATCTGCTCCCGTCCGTGTCGGGGAATATTACTGACAAGTTCACCATTGAAGTTCCGCCGATTTGTTCTCCGCGCAGTCGATAGCATCATTTGATTCTCGTCTCGAGGCTCTTGATATCTTCACGGTATGCCGCGGTAACGGACATGATGTACCTTTGGGCACCGTAGGGATGCCTTTACAACGCTAAGAGGGCACCGCGACGAGACAGTGATCTCATCTACTGGCAGCTGACGTTGTCCATCGCCCCGGCTCCCACATACCAGGCAGGTAACTTCTTGGTCATGGACCCGCCAATACTTCGTACACCGCATAACCAGAGCATGCATAGTACATATGCGTTCCTCCAGAGGGCTGCAACACATGAACAATTTACAACCAAGTCAAGGCCTCGTGGTATTCATGGGAATAAGAAGTCGACAGTTCGCGATGCAACTCATTTGAATCCTCCTTTGGCCGAGCTCCATCATTTGATAAAGGTCCGCCCCTGGTACCAACCGATAAACAATCTGGTCGAAGAATATAGACAACTTACCGATGCTTGTCTGTACACGAAAGTCGTGTATGTATTCGTGCGAGGGGTACGATTCACGTGAGGCTGGACGATTCACCCCGCCTTAACCTCTTACCCCTCCTTACCTAGTCCACACATTGCTCCCTTGCATTCAGCCTGCTCATATAGAAGCCATGACATACGTAACCAATCCAAATATTTTGTATAGATCGACAAGAAGTAAAACCAACATTTTAAATATACCTAGTTCAAACATTTGTGTGTACATATACCTCGCAAATTCGAACAGGGATCCTCAAGTTGGTATAAATATTATAATATACGTAACCACTTGTTCGCGGCAGTAATATCTCTTCTTTGCTGCACAAGCTTGCCTCCTCATGAGTAGGCATGTACCTACCAGGAAAAGAATGATCGTCTTCTCGAGACAGTATCGACTACCTATAAGCCCCGCAGCATACAACCCACGGTACATTCCCCGCCCGGTTGAATTCCCTCTTGGACGGACCAAGTGGCACGGACGGAGTACCAAGGTGACCAATCTTCTCATTCACATCATGTTTCACCCTTTCTCTTACTCTACATCTACAACGAAACATATCAACCTGCCGAAACCGTGAAACTCATGGCGCCATGGGGTCTGGCGATCACCTCATGCAGCTTGAGAACGAGCAAGATCAGACGCCAGTTAATTACCTCAATCCGTTAAACGTTGGTACCTAGGGGCAGAAATGGACGTGGGGGCGTTGGCAACACATTCATATCTCTCCACCGTCCTTCTCAGCCCATGACATTGGGTGGTAAAAGTAGGCTTTGCTAAGTAGGATGCCGTTCAGCCAGCCGCTTCGTTAAACCCACCCAGCTGCAGCCTTACTGTAATGGTAATAACCATGCATCTTGCTACAGGCCACTGGTGTCCAGCGTTTCATGTATCGGAGGGTTACTTTGACAAATGCCGACAGTTTCATTGGTCTCTGGGGTTACAAATGGATAAGCGCAATCAATTCTAGCCATTGACTTGGGTTTTCGGTGAGGAAGCCCGACGACTTTCGACTTTTGACAACTGTTCGATCCCAAAAAAAGGACTCTTCTGCAACAACTAGGGACAGGCTACACCATCGGATCGTGTAGATCTGACATGGTCTCGCGGCTCGTCAAGTCCATTTTGCTTCTGGTCCCGGCACCGCACGCACATATCGTCTCCTTCGCCTAGAGAAGGGAAAAAAAGAAGAAAAAAGAAGAAAAGAGGTGAGAGACCAACTTTTTGTCAATCGACCGCCAAACCGCGTACCATTTGGCCAAGATACCAGCACCACCACTACGCCAAGGGAAAGCTTGGTCCCACGACCCAGCCTGCGCAACTCTGTTATCGCCGAACGACAGCCCTCGAATTGGCAAGCATGAACAACAGCCCGTGACCTTCAATGTCCTGTCCTATCACTACGTTGTACTTCGTACACGTTGTTGTACCAAGGCTAGATAGGGCACCACACCCTAGACCTGCCAGGATGCCCAATAAGAGATGCCGTAAAGTGGGCAGTTCGAGACATCTCTCTCCAGCGAGCCATCCTTCCAACGACTAGTGTGTCTGAGCCCCAGCACCCTGGCTCTGGAGCCCTTGTCGTTGGGGGGGCCTGGACAATGGGCACGCGACATGACAGGCCATGGCGGTGGACCGTCAAATTCATCATTGGTCCTAGCGGGAACCCCTTATCAGGGAGTCTGCAGCTAAAAGGCGGGCTCTCGTTGGGACGTTGACCTGTAGCTGCGCGCATCGCATGCATCTACGAGGCTCCACTTGCGTGATGACCCCCCATCCCATGCTGGGAAGATCCGATGAGCCAAGCGACGATCTTGTTGTTTCGTCTGTTGGCTGAGAACAAAAAATCTTCTCTGGTCAGCCAACCGAACCGAATAACACGGCGCGACGGCCACTTCTTCATGTATTTCAGGGTTTCCCTTGTTCTTTTTTTTTTTCTCTTGCCGTATTTCTTAAACCCGTCTCCGTTCCAGGACCCCTGGCCATTCAACTTTTCGGTATCTTCATCGTCTTGTTGACCCCGTCAGAAGTTGACAACTTATTCTACCTCTGGGTCGGGACTTGGCTTGACCCTGACTCGTCGTCAAATTCTACCTTGACTCGACCCATCATCTCCGATAGTCCACGCACCGCAACCTTCTTTGGACGACGCGCCATCTCGTGATAGTGCTCCCTGAGGATTGGGCTCCGCATATGTCTCGTCCACCCAAGAGGTATAGGCAGTACTTCCTCGAGTTGTCGCTCGCCTCTTGCCAGCGAAGAGAAGCACTCTTATCCAGTCCATCCGTCCCTTCCCTCGCCGGTCTAGCGCAAGCACGGGGACTATAGTAGTAAATGCCCCAGCATAAAAAGGTCGCTCACGCTCTGCAAGGATGAACGGTTCTCGCCCTATGGGGGTTAGGGAGCTGGATCTCAGCAACTGGGACACCAGCGCTGTCGCGGGAGGGCTTCAACGGGCGGTGCCGGCCATCAAGTCGGGCACAGGTAAGAAGACTCCTCTCATTCGTGTGATTTTACACTAGATGTTCCGTTCCGTCTTCTGCCTGTATACATCGTCTCCATCCAACACTCAGCTTCGTCGTTTTCTGACAAGTCTCACTTAGCCTTTCTCACCTTCCTCCGTGCCAACCTCGTCCTGGACCCTTCAACTCCGTTTCACGTCAACACCCCAGTACTCCAGCCGATCTGCAGCCCCGAGCGTCAGTCCGCACCCTCGCGGGCAACGGATACTCATCTCGAATCTCTCGATGATATCCCGGATATTACCATCGAAATCCTCTCCGAGCCAAACGACAAGGCAAAAGCCCTGGCTTTAGTCGCCGAGTCTATCTCACAGCAGCGTCAGCAAGCCGCTTTATCTCTTGTCCTCCACCCTCTCAGCACTGTTATTCTCATCAGCGCCCTCGCTCTCGTCGGCCACGAGACGAGGAGGCTCCCCCATCATCTCGGACTGGCCATTCCCATCCTTGTCGTTACGGTCTTCCTTGCCTCATACCTCCTCGGACTCTACTTTCTCACCAAACCCTATGCTCGCCTCGCTGCTTCCGTCTCCCCCAATTTCTTCCGCTCAAAGGGCGAGCTATTCGTTCCGGGTACTAGGCAGGCCAAAACGAGCGCAGGTGCCAACTGCCCACCGAACGGCAATCTCGTCCTAGCCGCCTATTCCGGTACCGAGGTCGTCGCCGCGCTTGTCCTCCGACTGGAGCCGAAACTGCCCCATATCCCCATTGGCGCCGCCGGTTTCCCGCCCATTGGGCCCCCTTCGTCGGGGGGCGGCAAGCGGCGCAGCAAAGGGAGCAGTGGCCATGCCGGCCCGCTGCGCGGCGGAAGGGGTGTCGTGCGTGCTTGGACGACGGCCCTGCGGTGGCGCGGCCGCGGGATCGGGATGGACCTGCTACGAGAGGCTGTGCGCATTACCCGGGAGAGGTGCGGCCGGGACGCCGAGATTGGTTTCGCGCAGCAACACGCGAATAGCATGGTTGTGTTGCCCGAGATATTCAATCGGCCTCTCCGCCAACAAGAGCGACGGGCAGCGAAAGCCTTGGACAAGACCGTTTCCGCGTGGGACGCCGCGAGGAAGAAACGGTGATTCAATACTTTTGCTAATGGGCGACGGGCTCATCATCCTTGCGTGGCGTGGTGGCACCTTCAACTGGGGAAGGCGTTAGACTCGTCAACGTGCGAGGAGGGTGACATACATATATGCGTGGTCGAGATGGACTCGGCAAGCTGGAGAAGCTGGTCATCCCATTGATAGATAGACGCTTCTTGGATTTGGATCGGTGGTGGCGAGCGTTGCTTTCTTTGCCTTCCCTTCTCATCGATACCCCTCACTTTTTTGTACGTTTGGGCCAGCTACCACGGCAGCGGCCATTTGAATATCGGGACGCTCGTTTTCTCATTGGATTATCATAGAAAACTGATGACGGGACTTGATTTTCCAACCTCACGATCATTTCTCCCTCACCACATGGACAGATTAAATAATGACTTCTCGTATGAGAATAAACCAAACTCATGATTTCTAGAGCAAAGTAAATCCTTTCAAAACCATACACTCAGTTCATCCAGGTCATTTCGTATTAACAAAAGCACTATAAACCCATGCTGTGACCATTCCATGCCATGTTTAACCACCAAATATAACAAGGCGTGGGCGTCTGGTCAACTCCGAAGCTCCAGGCGCCAAATTCATGTCCGGGTAACAAGTGGTAAGATAGGGACAAAGGTCCAGAGAAGGCGACTCCGCCCAGCTTGACCAGAGGAAAAAGAGCTAGTTCGTATGTGGATCGAAGCCATAAATCGGCTGTCCGATGCGCTTCAGACTGAATATTACATCAGTCACGGTCACAGTCTTGGCATTTCTGTACTCCGTGTACGCAACGCAGTCATGTAGAATCTGCGCGAAAGAGCGTCAGTAAAAGTCCTTTGTTCTTTTTCATGGGTCGAGTAAACGAAACAAAAGCCAAGTAAGCGAGGGAACCAATGGACATACCTGTCTCAGCCGCTGTTCGAGGCACGTTCGCACTTCGTCGTAAATGCCGCCTGAGATGCGCTTCACTCCTCCTCGACGGGCAAGACGGCTATTTGGATGGAATATGATTAGCGAATTCACTCGCCTGTTGGCGATGAAGATTCTGATAGCAACTTACCGGATGGCGGGTTTAGCTTCGCGAAGGATTTCAAGTCAGCATTTTGGTCTCAAGATGACGATGACGCCAACGCATGGGATTCATTCGCCCTTGCCGTAACATATGAACTTACTAATTCCACGAATGGTATCCTTCATTATTTTTCTGGACGAGAGATAGTTAGCATCCCATTTTGGTGAACCCGCTCGGTTTAGATTGAAACTCACCGATGGCGCTTCGCCCCAAAAGCCTTGCCGCCGGTTTTGCCCTTTCCTGTATGCGCCCCGGATGCACCAGGCATGGGCCGCGCCATTCCCCTCTTCAGGCCAGATGGACCTCCGCGCGCCGGAACTGTCGCGACGGGCATGGTTGAGCGCGATTGTTGATGATATTTGCGGCGAATCTCGTGATGAAGATTGATGCTGATTTGGTCAAAACGTCTGAGCTTGCTGAGATAACTGATTTGGTAAGATAGGCTGGGTAGGCGAGGCTGACATATTAGTAGTGGTACCTCCAAAATACAATCAGTATTGCCTGCGCCATCCCAAATTTGGGGCGAGAAACGGAAAGACCGTCCGTGTAAATTCTCGAAGTAACGCACTGTATACTAAACCCTAGGTACATCACGAGGTACCTGTCTGCCTGGAACACTTCATGACCACGACCTTTTCGCGACAGGATCAATACTGTCGACACCTGTTTGCTAAGGGTCTGCATCGATTGATTGCTGGAAACACCTACAAGCCGGGAATGGTAAGCCAGAGAAATGCAGTGTTTATTAGGATAAGCGATCTGGTAAGGCTGCGTTGTAGCACTACGAGGCGAGCCATTCATGATTGAAACACATCCTGCAAACCAAACGCCCATACCCCAAATATTATCGTCCTACCCCAAAGGAATGTCTGTCTATTGCGTCGCCGTGATGAAGGTCGCCTCGGTGTAGAGATCTCCCTCCTCCAAGATTTCCTCGTCGCCAATCTTCAGCTTCAGGGTGAGCTTCTTCTCATGGGGCATGTACTGTAATAATGTTAGCAGTGCGCATGATCTCACGGATCCTCCTGGAAGATACTTGCCTGGTAAATGTACGGCTTGGTGCCAGCCGTGGCCGCCACAATGCTCTTGATGAACCCGGGCACCTCGGCCATGACATCCACGCGGTCTTGACGCGCCTGGAGCGCGCCCTCCAGGACGCCTTCCACCGCCTTGCCATCCTTGGTAGACCCGGACCAAGTGAACTTGACCTCCTCCGGCTCGGGCCAATCGTTCTCCGAGTCGGCCTTCGCCTTGGTGTGGGTCGCCGTGCTGTTCGTGCCGGCGTACACAATCTCGTTGTCCTTGACGATGCCGCCCACGGCGACTGTCGTGGTACCGTACGACGGCGGGGTGGTGAACTCCATCAGGATGGCCGAGTAGTTGGGTCCCTGGAAGTTGGCAAAGTTCCAGGTGGCGGCCGCGTGGTGCGGCTTCATGCCCTGCAGAGCGAACGCGTACATGGCCTTGCCCTTGAAGTCGATGGGCCCGTCGGGCGTGGTGATGGTGCCCTCGGAGACGCACCTCGGCCAGAAGGCATGGCTCATGGAGCCCCAGGGGCGGGACAGATCGGTGCCGAACAAAGACATGCCAGTCTTCCCGGCGACGAAGCCCGGTGCCGTCCGCGTGATCTTGATGTTGACGATCGACCTCTCGTCGTTCATGCTCTTGATCGTGTAGAAAGTTCCGTCTTCCGAAAGCTCCACCGCGCAATCGTCGGCATAGAAGCTCGTCTTATCCTCGCTGAAGTCATGGTTGTGGAGTTGCGTCGAGCACCAAAGGTGCGGCTTGGAACGGTCCAGGTAGAAGATCTTGGAGTTGAATTGGCACGTCGTGTGGATTCCGCTAATACCCAGGATTAGCGACAGAAGAAGAGACGGAGGGGGAGAACGTGAGTATTCGTTCGGAGAAGCAAGACATACGCAACGTTGCTATAGATCACCTGAAGAAGAGCGATGTGCCCACTGTCCGAAAGGAGGTAGAAGCTCTGCGTTTCCACATTTGTCGAACCCAAAGCCCTCCATTTCAGTTGGTCCCGCGTGAGTTCGGTGTAGGGAGTCTCCTTGGCTTCCTCTGCAACTGATTTGATGGCCGAAGGGCCGTAGATAGGCTCTTGCGTGCCCGCAACATCGGCGAGCCTGTATAGGACGAGGTTAGCTGCACGGAAACTCGGAGCCAAGGCCAGCGCCGAGGAGGAAAAGTCGGAGCGGGGGGGGAGCTGTACTTCTGCTTGGCCCAATTAAACATGGTGGACGGGAGGACGAGGAACGTCTCTATGCAGCAAAAGCAATAATGACCCTGTTAACAAAGAGCGAACAAACTTGAGGTGTGGGTAAAAGGATGTGTAGGGAAAGTTGAAGTGAGCGGGTGGTGGATGTAAGAAGTATAGGGTCGTAACTGAGGCAAGGTAGGTCGTCGAGTTCTATCGATGGAACAGACTGCTTGACCGCCTAGCTCGTCTGGATGGAGGGGTCGCTTTAGACGTCACGGTGTCGTACTGCGGGAGTGGCGCTTGAAGTCCGTACAATGTACGAGTACTCACAATGTACATGTACCTACAAAGTACGAAACCACCTTCCAGGGGTGGGCTTGGCAGGCGGCTGACATAAGGTCCACTACTCCAGTAGAGATAAGGTACTTTTATCCAGTGATCTTTTGCCCATGTACTGTGGAGCATCAAGACGGGCGTATCCAAAAATTCGACGATACCTAAGCTCTTCTTTGACCAGCGCCTGTCCTCGACCAACCGTACCTGTTGGACACCCCATCGCGTCACCATGTCCCGAGCCGCAAGAGACCAGATCGTCAAGCTCATCGTGGGAGCGGGACAAGCTTCCCCCAGTCCGCCGGTAGGCCCAGCTCTCGGTAGCAAGGGTGTCAAGTCGATGGACTTTTGCAAGGTATACAGCCGCGCATTTCCACCCTCTTCTCTTGCCCTTTCGTAGGGGTGAAAGCGGATGACTGATTCTATCGCGACGTAGGAGTTTAATGCGAGAACGGCACACATCAACCCGGGCACTCCGATGCCTTGTCGGGTCACCGTACGAGGAGATCGATCGTTTCACTTTGACATCCGCACCCCGCAAACATCATGGCTTCTCCTGAACGCCGCGAATGTGCCTCTCAGTCCAAAGGGCCAAAGGAAAGGCGCGAGCAACCCCGGGAAGGAAACCGTCGGCACCGTCAGTCTTAAGCACGTCTACGAAATCGCCAAGATTAAGCAATCCGAACTACGACTATCGGGACTCAGTCTTCGGGGGTTGTGCCGGGCCATCATCTACCAGGCGCGGTCAATGGGTGTCAATGTGGTACCATGAAGAGGAACTTGCCAGAAAGTAACGCCTGTATCATCAATTTGTGAGCGAACGAGGCCCTGGGTGGGATGTCGGGCCAGGATCTACAGACCGTCATATGTACCAACAAGCGGAAACGAAGGCAGCTGACGGCTTACTTGTATAATAAAAGAAGGGTTGGGAAAACATAACTAGGCGCCACTGTGGTTTGGAGCAATGCGTGGCGTGTCGCGACATTGGAGTCGAGGCAGCTGGTCGAGATGGCGGATGAGCACCACCGTCCTCGATAATGGACAACTTTGGCTGGCTTACTGTGCGTCGCATCGGAGATTATATACTCGTCCAGATATCCAAGCATTCCATCCGAGGACAACTTTTGAAAGACCATATTTCCAAACAACTGTCATGGAGTCGCCCCAGGATGATCGCCGCTGATGATTTATGGATCGGTTTAACTTTTAGTAAACTGATAACTTGGCCAACGTTAAGACACAGCGTCGTTTCCTACATAGGGCCATGATCTAAAATACCTAGCCAACACAACATGGTTCTTCAACGACACACCACGAAGTACTTGCATGTTAAGTATGTAGCATGAGATCTAGAGGCGCCTTGGAAGTCGGAAAAAGTCTCCTTATTCTCCTGTCTAGCGATGCTTGGCGATGTGCGGCTACCACGTAGTCCTGTGCCCTGACGAGTTGCTCGGAATCACCTGTCAAAGATGCTCGGGAAAGAGTGTCCTTCAAAGAGGTATTCCAAGAGATGGTCTAAACAGATGGCGAATCCCCAGATCGGAAGGGCGCCTCGCGCAGCAATTTTGTCTCGAACCTTTAGCAAGACAGACTGCTTCATAAGAATGGACGTAATCTGGTAAAGCGTTTTGGACAGTCTAGTACAGCACCCGTGTGCTGGAGTCTGGGTGCTTCTAAAAATCATTCCTGGCAAAAGCTTAAACGCTTGAGAGCCACGACTGTTACATTGATACTTGGGAGCTTAGATCCTGACAAGTAACGTATGTGAGTGGCAGAGTTGTAACTGTCCGAGCCATGCCATGACCGACGATAGAGTCGCGAGTCATGGGCCAAAGAGAATAAGGCCAAGTTCCGTGGTCATATGGTCGTCGAAGGCCTATATGAGTCGCGTCATTGGCGATCTGCCAGGCTGGTGAATCCGAGATGCAGGCATCAAGAGATGGAAGGCTTGGATAAGTCCAGTGAAAAAGGCACCTGCCGAGACTATGCCAGGATGACAGCGGAAACAAAAGGTCACTAGAGGTTCTCCTGTTCTGTTTCAAGCCAACAAGTTGCTTTGATCATGGGATGAAGTATGCCTCGAGTCGCCCGTAACGTTGACGACACAGGCGTCACAGGAGCGGCTTGCAGCTTTGCCGTCATAGCATTTGTGAGAGCGGCGATTCGTCCTGGCTGCTACCTATATATGACTCTATCAACGGCCCGGGAGAGATAACGGCCGTCGGCTATCTGCGGAGCGGGATCATCGAGAAACGCGGCGGAGAAACAGTTGTATCGCTCAACCGTCAGCAAGTACGAAGTACCGTGGCTCGACACAAGTATCGAGCAAATTTACCCACTCATTTAACGCGTCACCAACACGAGGGTTTCCCCCTTCATATAACCTAACCCTTCAAACGTCAAAACCTCGCAGTAATTTAGGTAAAGCTCATGTGACGCCGCGGGTGAAATATTCACGTGGTGCCGCCCGAGGCTCTACTGTGGAGTCTTTCCGCATTTGCCAAAGCAGATTTTGTAAATCCATTTGTATTTCAAACTCAGGAGGTGCTATGCCACGAACTCAAAATTGTTACATCGTCAAGTGGAATTCCCACTCGGCATTCTTGTGGATTCACTGTACACTGTACCTACCCAGGCTGTACGGCCCCACCATCCCGCCGTAATTTGCGTACATAAGCTCGGCATGAAAAGGTACGTACTTCGGAGTTTTTGCAATCCTTGCAACCCGGTCGGTCCATAGGTAGGTAATGAATTAGCGACAATGGACCTTATCGGAATTAGAACATCTTGATCATGACCCTAACTTGCTCTATTACACTTTTACCTTCAACAACGACGAATACACTCCTTTTCTACTCCCTTGACCGCAGTGTCTATACCGCCACTAGAACTCAAATTCCGCTCAAGCAACCATGGCCACGCCAGGCCCTAATGGGGTTCCGCAGGAACAGGAAACCCAAGATCCAGGTAAGCTTTCCGCTTCGTCCGAGTGCACGACTGGCAACCCCGCTTGGGTCTCTGTGTCACCGTTTTCTGACAGGCAAAATCTAGCAGAAACCCCTAGCATTCCCGAGTCTCTCGGCCAAAAAGATGACAAAACACCCGGGCCTAGCGATGCCAACCCCGCCGTCCGCTTTGCCACGACCGTCGAAGAGATATCTCCTGCGCCGGTCCCGATAGCTGCCGATACGAATACTCACTCCAATGATCATGCTGGAGATGCCATCGACGAGGCAATGCAAGATAAGCTTAAAGAGCTGTCTAAGTCTCTCCGTTCGTCCGAACTCCAAGTTGGACGACTTAGCAGATTCGCTTTCGATCCTTACTCCTTGCCCGCAACCAGGGTATGTCACGGTCCTTTTGGAATTAGGCTTTCTTTTTCGCGAGCACTCGGCCGAACAAACTCGGCGCCCTCAAGTTCACGTCGCCAAACTTCATGTATAAGGCGTACCACGATGTCCTTCGGCTACTGCTTGTCAAAGTCGTTGCCATTACTTCTGAGCTTGCATCTTACCATCGGCACCCCTTCCTCCCGTGGGCACAGAGTCTTACAAGATCAATTCATCAACTGCGCGCGACCTCATGATTGCTAACGTGGGCAATTGCACAGGTCCCATCCCGTGAAGACGACTCCGCGTCATCCAGTCGCCTGCCGACGCCCAGTCGTGGATCGCCACATCTCATGCCAGCGCAGCAGATGCAGTCCCCGCCCCTGAGCCCTGCCGCTGCGCACCACTCCCATGAGTCCGAACCCAAGGTGGTGGTGCGCCACCACAGTCCCGGGAAGGCGGCCGCAGCAGGTCTTGAGCCTCCCACCATCACGCCGCAAACATCAAAATCCGACAACCAGTCTTCCCCTCCGTATGCAAACAGGGGCACCCCTCGTTCAGCGTCCAGTGACCGGAACCCCGCCATGTCGAGGATATCAGGAGAGTCGGGTCGTCGGCCGCATCGGAGGGGACTTTTCGACATTGGACCCGGCTCCACCCCTGTATCTCGCGAATCGAGTCCATCACGCGCCGCCCAGTTCTACTCGAAACCCATCACGCCCCAGGGAGATATCAACGACCCATACGCTGCCAACAAGCGTGAGCCTCGGCGACCCTATGTGGACCGCCGGTCGATCGAGCCTAGGTTTCAGTTTAATCTAAACAAGAGACCGCTCAGTCAGGGCTCTCCTTCCAGCTCAACCACGAGTCTGTCGTTGAAACCAGACAAGCGCCCCTCGAGTATTTTTGGATCTCGGCGGACTGGCACAGACGAATCTCAAGATAAGGAGTCGTCTGGCGGCCACAGCAGACAGAGCTCGTTCGCCGATCTCAAGAGGTTCTTCAAAAGAAGCGGTCAGTCCAGGTCGAGGCGAGACAAATCAGAGGTGTCGCCACGTCCCAGTCGTGTTAGCGGGTCTTCAAGGACGACGCCGAATCCCTTTGGAGACGATCATGGCTTGAGTGCAAAATATGGCAAGCTAGGGAAGGTTCTGGGCTCGGGCGCTGGCGGCAAGGTCACGCTGATGAAACGGCACGAGGATGGCGTTGTCTTCGCCGTCAAGGAATTCAATCAGAAAGGGCAATACGAATCCTCGAGACGATATGTCAAGCGGCTGACGGCCGAGTTCTGCGTCGGCTCGACGCTTCATCACGGCAACATCATTGAGACACTGGACATTATTCAGGAAAAGGACACCTGGTATCAAGTGATGGAGTATGCGCCGTACGATCTCTTCGCGATTGTTATGACGGGGAAGATGTCCAGGGCTGAGATCACTTGTTGCTTCCTACAAATTCTCAATGGTGTGACGTACCTCCACAGCATGGGCCTGGCGCACCGGGACTTGAAGCTCGACAATGTGGTTGTGAGCGACAAGGGTATCATGAAGATTATTGATTTCGGTAGCGCTCACGTCTACCGATACCCATTTGAGACAGGACGCATCCGAGCCACAGGTATGTCTCGCATTCTGGTTCCCTCCCACGAGGTTTATGTTGCTGACCGTCCCTCCTCTTCCCCCCTGCTTAGGCATTGTCGGTTCAGACCCCTACTTAGCACCGGAGGTACTAAGCGGAGAACCGTACGACGCGGAGGCGGTCGATATATGGTCATTGGCCATCATATTCTGCTGTCTTTCGCTCCGTAGGTTTCCGTGGAAGGTACCGAAAATGACGGATAACTCGTTCAGAATGTTTGCCGCGGAACCCACGCCGGGCCACGATCCCAAGAAGCTTACCATTCCGTCCTACTCGACAAGCGATATTTCGAGCCTAGTACCTAGGGATTTCATTCCTGCGGAAGACGGAAGTTCTGCGAAGAAGCGAGAAGAGAAACAGTCGGGCGGTCGTCATTCCCGGCATGCATCCCAGACAGGAGTCGGCGACAAGAACGAGACTAAGCCCGAGGCCAAGAGCGGGGCCTCTCCCCAGGAGGAGCCCAACGGGATTTCCGAGGAGAAGAAGAGAGAGAGCGCAAGTTTGCCGAAACCATCAGGCCAGGAACGAAGGAGTGCGAGTACGAGTGCGAGTGCGACAACATCATCCAACCCTCCTGGACCGGAAAAGAAGGAAGTCGTCAGAGGGCCTTGGAGAGTCTTGCGGCTGCTGCCAAGGGAGAGCCGCTACGTCATTGGACGCATGCTCACGATCGATCCCAAGGAGCGAGCCAAGATGCCGGAGATTGTACAGGACGCTTGGGTCGCTAACAGCGAGATTTGTCAACAATTTGGGCCAGGAGGAGAGGTGAAGCTGGCAGAGGGACACACACATATCCTCGAATCTCCTACACCGGCTGACAAGCCAGCCAAGAAATGAGGCCTGTTTTTGTTCTCTTTTTTACATGTTCTTTTAGACAAGGGGATGGCGTTGTTGGTATTTTGCTCGTACCAGACGAGTGGATTCAAAACGGTATGGTGGGACAACGGTGTTACTTGGTTTATATAGAGTGGGCGGGACGGCTTACGCCTTGCGGCAAAACAAAATGTCGAGCCTGGTAGATTACAGCGGTTTATTTCTTTCAACTCACGGCGACCTTTTTAGGCCAGTGGTTTGGTCAGTCCTGGATTTCACGAAGTCTAGAACAAATATCAATGCATCAATCATCAAGATAATAGGTGTACGAGGTGAGAAGACCGTTTTGAAGACCGTTTTGTTGTCGGCGGTTGGTCAGACGCCAGTGATACCTGTACATAGGTACTTGGTACCTGGCCTTTGTAATCAATGCGCATGACCGGACCTCGGAAAAATAGCTGGCCGCTCGGGCCAAAAAAATTGCTGGGCCGATGGATATTCTGGAAGCTCTTAGAAACCAGCTCGAATAGCTTCAAACCCCCAGAAAGCTCGTTCCCTGAACCTCAAAATCTTTCCTCCGTCAACCACATTCTCTCCTTCACATTCTCTCTCGTGTCTTCTCGTGCGACCATTTACCAACACACCACTTAATCACATTCATCCGTCACAATGGTGAGTCCATTCATCCCAATCATTGTTTCCATGGAGCTCGCACATGCCTGTTTTTTTCCCTTCCCCTTCCGCAGGCCCAGAGCCTGTAGAGCAACTTTTTTTTTCCCCAAGTAGCTTCTATGGATTGTCAAGGCTTCATGTGAGAAGAAGATAAAGGAAAGCGACACGACAACTGACCTTCAACGGGTACAGGCCACTTCCATCCGCTCGATCCGCTCCCTCGTCCCCCTCCTGGACCGCGTTCTGGTCCAGCGCGTCAAGGCCGAGGCCAAGACGGCCAGTGGAATTTTCCTGCCCGAGTCGAGCGTCAAGGAGCTCAATGAGGGCCGCGTCCTCGCTGTCGGCCCTGGTGCCGTTGACAAGGACGGCAAGCGGCTACCGATGGGCGTTAACACTGGTGACCGCGTCCTGATTCCTCAGGTATGTTTTTTTTCTTCTATTTCCCCCTTATCTTCGTCATGTTTTCTTTCCATTGCTGGTCCTATTGCCCTGTGGACGACTCATTCTCTAGCGTCATTTCCTACCTTGCGCGACATAGTGACAAGATGATGGATGGCTAACATACGAGATAGTACGGCGGTTCTCCCGTCAAGGTTGGCGAAGAGGAGTACCACCTCTTCCGGGATAGCGAGTAAGTTCCCGCATGATCCCCTTTTCTCTGTATCCCGCCATCGCACTTGCCTAGCATGTTGGCTTCGCTGTATGTGTTCTGTACAGATAACTTATTTCATTTCTACAGGATCCTGGCCAAGATCAACGAGTAAAAGATACCCCAACGGCTGAGCGCAAGTGTACTATACTGTGTACCAAAAGGAAATTTCAAGGAAATACATCTCAATTCGAAGCAGAGTCGGAGACCAGGAGATATGTCCGCAAAGAGAGGTGGTTGTCATTTAATTCCGGCATAGACCGGTGTAACAATTGTACGGCTGTATGTTTGGCCATGGTGTTCTGGTCAGTTCGGTCGATCAGCGATTTACCTCGGTCATTCTATCGGGGCAGTTCGTGTAGGATGGAGTTTCGGTCCCGTGAATATATGTAATCCCCGCTCTCTTTCATTGTTTGTCCGAGTCTGCTGTGTGATGTTCCTTGTGGACTAGCTCGGCTCTCTGATTTCGATTTTGACGCATTGGCAGATGGATATCCAGCTCATCTCGTTCTTGTTTGTCTTTGGCGGCCTCTCGGACAAGGCTTAAGGATGGGACGGACCAATATAACATGCGCCGAGAGCCAGCACGGCATAAAGAATCATAGGACTGACGATCAATATCGGCGCCTTTGGTCAGCTGTATCCCGCCAATAAGCTGATCCTTGAAAAATCAACCCTGAGTAACGTCTAGCGCAGCGCAGAGAATCGGTTACACGAGCTTCCGACCGATACACTAAGACGGGTAATGGCTCACGTCCTGTTGGTCATTGTCGCCTATTAGACGCCTCCATCCCGGTTGAAGTGAAGCTCGATTTGAGATCTTGATTTGATGAGACACGACTGGATGACGACGAAAAAGAAGAGACCTGCTCACAGCATGTGGCAAGTTTATTGTTCCTTTTCGTGCCTCTGTCGTCCGCCCCCTGAGCTCTCATCTTACTCTAGGACGGATGACTCTCTTATAGCTCGTTCGGATACCCCCCTTGTTATACCAAGTCGCCGAGCAAGACGAGACTAGTTCATCTTACTACTTGTGGTCTTCCCATTAGACAGCAACGTCGACCCGAGATATCTTTAGATGGCTATTGACCGTCCCGAAAGTGACCCTCCGACTTCCCCATATTTGAGCAACGGGGCTCGGTTCCCCCAGATGGCTTCCCGGTTGTTACCCAAACAAGGAGCCGAGTCGGGAATGGCACGTTGCAGATAAAGACAATCATGCATCTTTCATCCAACCACGGACACATCATACGCGCACCATCGAATTGACTCCTTTCCGCTGCATGGACCCCTGAACCATGGCGTTTGCACCACGCGATCACCCAAGACCTGTCCGCTGGCCTGGTCCGTTTCATCCTATCGTGCGTTGGACTACTTTCATGCCAAATGCACTCTCATCCCGGACGACTTGGAATCGGGGTCGAGGACGACTGACACTGAGCTAACCGCCCCTTGGCCCTACGGAACCTCGTCCTTCGACCCTTCCAGGTCTCCTCTGCGTCCTATAGCGAAAATGAGGATAATCACGACTGGCCCGGCGTAATAGGAACAGTATGCCTTTATACTGCTCCCCTCCCCCCTCCACGGTAAGATGCGTTGTCAGAGTATCAAAGACCGCTACCCCATGTCGAGTGCCGTAAACGTCCATTATGATCGACTCGGGGAATAACGCCTTGTGCGACCCTTCTTTACCAACTTGGCACGGAACACAGTCGTAACTCGTCCAGTAGTCGAGGCGCGAGGATATCGATGTATGGGTAACGACTGGACCTCGTCCGCTCTGAGCACCCAGGACTTCGAACGAGTCGAAAGACGAAGATGTGCCGGCACACAATGACTGGATATATAAAGGTGGGCTTGGTTGGCCGTTGATCTTTGGATTACCGACCTTCCATGTGCCATCACCCCTTCAGTTCTTGACGTTCATTCTTGACTTTCCTTTTCTCTCAAGGTCAGCTTGACGCCCTTCGATCTCTTTGTCTGACTGCCCACTCTCGCTCGGCTTGGGAGACCTGCCCTTCTTTCGACTTTTCTTTCTTCCTATTGCCTGTTCGTCTACTTGAGTTATGTGAATGCAGGACAAGCCACCTGTTGAACAGTTTCTCTATTCCCTTGAATCCAGTGTTCCAGGGCCTTATTTTCAAACCACTCGCTTGGTCTAACTTGATTTCTTGACAACGAGATTTACCGTCTCGACCTACGAAAGACGACAACAAACTGCAATCCTTCTTTCTTTTGTACTGGCATGAAATCCACCACCTTTGCTTCGAGCCTGGCGCTCGTCCTCACTCCCGTTACTTTCGGTCACACCATCCTGTCCCGATTCTACATCAATGGACAATCCCAGGGCGACAGCACCTGTATCCGAGTGCCCCTGGATTCGCGGCCCTCTACCGATCCCATCACCGACGTGACCAGCGATGACATGGCATGCGGTACTATCTCAAGCCCTCTGCCCCTTTTCAGTCCAACATACACGAGTCCCGGGCTACTAATCGTCGAATAGGATTTGACGGCACCTCAGGGGCCAACTTTACCTGCCCTTCTTCCGCCGGTGCCACACTCACTTTTGAATTCCGTATTTGGCCTGACGCCCGCGAACCCGGTTCTATCGATCCTTCACACCGCGGTCCTTGTTCTGTCTATGTCAAGCCCGTGTCCGACATATTGGCCGACCGTGCCGCTGGCCCTGGCTGGTTCAAGATATGGCACGAGGGTTACGACGAAGACGAGGGTCTCTGGTGGTATGGTTCCCTGTATTCATCTTATGTTGCTACTACCTTTCTTACTCCTTTTTGTTCCCCCATTTATTTGCATTTTGTTTTGTCTTGTTGGTTCGACTGAACTGACGTATCCATAGCACCGAAAAACTCATCAATAACCGCGGATTGCTCTCCGTCGAGCTGCCCTCAGGCCTCCCTGCTGGCTACTACCTAGTCCGTCCCGAGCTCGTTGCCCTACACCAAGCCTACAACCAGGGCATCCCCGAGTATTACCTCGGATGCGCCCAAATCTACATCGAAAACGGACCCAGGGGCTCCCTTGACATCCCATCCCAGTACCAAGTCAGCATCCCAGGCTACCTCGACGGTTCAGAGCCAGGCAACAACTTCAACATCTACAGCCCGGAGTTCCCGTACGTCATCCCTGGCCCCGAGCCCTATTCCCCGAGTGCCAGCTCCAACGCCGCGGCTTCCGAAATGTCCCGCTCGTCCTCGTCGTTGTCGGCCATCGACGGCGCCATCCCCTCCGACTGCCTCCTCAAGAACGGAAACTGGTGTGGCCGCCCCATCGAGCCCTACTCAGACAGCTCGGGGTGCTGGGCCGCCGTGGAGGAATGTTTTGCGCAGGGCAACGCCTGTTACAATCCCGCCCCGGCCACCGGCGTCAAGAATTGCGACCAGTGGAACAGGTTGCTCTGCCACGCAATCCAAGACCGCTGTGACGCAGGTAACTTCGAGGGTCCCCCCGAGGTATACTTTAATGAGATTGGTCCTGACCCTCCTGGCCGCATCCCGGCAGCCGTGAACAAGGGCGCTGGCGCCTTTGACTCCCACTGGGGTTCGGCTCCGGGCTTCGGGGCTGGCGAGGGTTCTCACAACGAGGAAGCGGAAGGGGGCGAAACACCCGTGGACTCGCCACGGAGCGCCTCGACTTCCAGGAGCAGCGCCTCCTCCCCTCGCGCCTCTGCAACCCCACGGCCCGGCGAATACGAGGACGGGAAGGATGTCGGTGACGACGGTCCACGCTTGGTTGTCTCCCCTGACGGTACCTGCGGCGGAACCACGGGCTACACTTGTATCGGCAGCAGCTTCGGCGACTGCTGCTCGTCCCGGGGCCGATGTGGCCTGCGTACCCGCCACTGCGGCTGCGGCTGCCAGTCTGGCTTTGGTCTCTGTCGCCGCAACTCCGGGCGAGTCAAACACTAAGCTTGATGAATAAAAAAAGTACGCTCGTTTTCAAGGAATCGTCGTATGATGTGATTTCCCATGACTGAATTTCGGGAGGCATTTCATCTTCCTGCACGGTTGATAAGAAACACAACAAGATAAGTCACATCCGTTTCGCTTGCAAGTTTAACTGGTTCTATTTGATGATTCTTGTCATCTCGCATTCACCCCTGGTCTGTTCCTCGTCCGTCCATGGACAATCCACGCGACCCCATGAGTGTTGTTTCGTCGTGTCCGCAGTCTGTTGCAAGGCCATGCGCTCTCTACATACGGCGTGCTTCAGAGTAGATGTATGTCTAAAGCCAAGAGTGAGCCAGCATTAAAGTATTACCATGAAGGGGTGTTGGTCCCATAGAGAAGCCAAAGCAACACCAACCCAACCCCCTTTCTTTTCTTTCCTTTATTCCCCTTTAATTACCCCGGAACGCCTGAACCTCAAGCTCAAGATAAAAGCCTGCGAACATCATCTACCCGAGTGACTTGCGTCTTCTTCCCTTTAACTTTCTCCTGGAACGCCTTTCCAACGAGCTCTCGCTTCGTGGCCTGGACATCCAGGACGCGCTCCTCAACGGAATCCTCCATAACGAGCCTCCAGATCCTAGTCGGCCGTGTCTGGCCCAGTCGATGAACCCGATCCACCGCCTGATCCTCGATGGCCGGCGCCCACCAGCTGTCGGCCAGGATGACCGTGTCCGCCGCCACGAGGTTGAGCCCGACGCTGCAGACCGCCAAGCTGGCTAGCATGATCCTGGTCTCCGGGTCTTCGTCGAGAGCCGTAATGGCCGCGTCTCGCTGCTCCGTCTTCATAGTCCCATCGATACGAGTAAACTTGTAGCCCGCCTCGGTTATTTGGGCCTGGACAATGTTGAGAAACGAAGTCCATTGCGAGAAGACGACCACCTTGGATTTCGGATCTTTGCAAGTCGCCTCCAGGATCTTGAGGAGCGCCTCAGTTTTGGAGCTCTTATTGTCTGCGTCGAAATCTGCGTCTTCCTCACTCATTTCGGGAGCAGGTTCAATCAAGTTTTCCTCGCCGAGCTCGTTGCGACACATGGGGCATTTTCGCTGAACCGAAATGACGCGCAGGATGCATGCCCGGCAGTACACATGCTTGCAGTGTGTGATGATCGGGGAACCGAGAGGCTCGAAGCAAATGGGACAGTCTTCCTGCGTTTCGATGAAGACTTGGAGGGCTTCCTGCAGGATCGCTCTGTTCTTGTTATCCAGAGCGACGACCTCTTCACCGCCAAGTTGCTCCACAAGCTCGTCAAACTTCTTCCGACAAAGTGTCCAATGATTACACCTATAATACTTGTCAGATGAACAGACTCATTGTCTCCCCAAGGGTGGGACAAACGTCACTTACATTTGGCGGAGACGCAGCAAACGCTCTAGGACGCCCGAGAACTGGATTTGGCGGTTGCTGAACTTGGTCAACATGCCTTTGGCCTCGTCGCTACCTTCAGTTAGTTTTGGTCACCCACTTGCTTTGGCAGTGGCATCTCTTACAGCAACGTCTCGTACCGAGCCCTCTCATCGGGCCTGAAGGTAATACGATGCACATATTCGGTCTTGGGAGGAAGTTTCAAATCCACAAACTTCATCTCCTTGTGCCGTCGAAGACAAAGATCGCCCATGATGTTCTGGAGCAGAGCCTCTGCCATCGGGTCGCCGTGGGTCAAGGGCCGGCCTATGATGCTGTTAAAGACCAGCGGCTTCTCAATGCCTCCAGTCATGTGGAGGAATGCCAGCATCGACTGCAGGTCTTTGGCGGTGTTGACTCTGGGTCTGTGGGTTAGCCGATGTACTGAGACCCTCATTCAAGCCCCTGCTGGGCAAGGGAAGAAAAGGGAAAAACAAAACTCACATAGGAGTCCCGGTTAGCACCCAACGGGACGTGGCGGTCAGCTGACACGCCGCTTTAGCCATGTTCGTCTTCGCGTTCCGGATCATATGGCCCTCGTCCAGCACCACGCGTCTCCATTTGACGGACATTAAAGGGCCGCTGCGCGTGTCCTTCTCTCTTGTCAACTTGCCATAGCTGGTGATTACAACGTCGTATTGTCCCAGGTTTTTCGTCAACGGTCCAGCGGACATGTGGTACACGATCACGCTCGGGAGATGTTCCCTGGTGACGTGTCTCTTAATCTGTTGCTCCCAATTGCTCATGACGCCTACGGGCGCAACAATCAGGGTCGGACCCGATCCGGCAGTGTTTACAATCAGGCTGATGATCTGAATTGTCTTTCCCAGGCCCATATCGTCTGCCAGGATGCCGCCGGATAGCAGTTTGGCCGGGCCAGGGGTGAAGTGATTTGTCGCAATGTTGACCATTCCACGTCCTCCCGCATGCCATTTCCACAGCTGAACAGTGTCTTCTGAGTCCTTTTTCGGGTGCTGTGGGTTTTCTTTCGACACCATCCATGCCAAGCCCTGGGTAGAGTTGTCAATGCTGCATCCACACAAGTTGTTTTCGCAGTGAAAACTCGGAACCCCGACTACCATCTGGGCTGTCGTCAAACGGAAAGGAGGTGACATGATTGACATACCTGTCGTTGGTAGGGGAGAAGTTGCGCCCTCATCTTCTCGGGCTGGTCCGCCATGGGTAATTTTTCTAGCTCCTTCTCACTCATAGCAAGGGATTTGATAGCGCCTCGGCGGGGGAGCTCAACGGCTTCAGCAAGCTCCAACAAATCGGACATGGAAATGCCGTATTGTTGCAGCTGTTCGAAATTCAGGTTCGTCGAGCTGCCTGCCAGTCCGATGGCACTCTGTGGCGCTTGCAAAGCCTTCCGGGCTTCTGCCCCAGCCCTTGCCCAATCTGCCTCAGCTTTTGCCCGTTCTGCCGCGGCCTTGGCCCGTTCTGCCTCAGCCTTGACCCGCTGAATCTCGGTATGGGGGAGAAGTCGATCCCTTTTTAGGGCGTCCTCCACAGAGATTCTAGAGTACCGGTTGCTGGGCCCGTACAAATTTAGCTTGATGGGGCAGTTGTAAAAGTCCTTTTCGCCAGTCAAGACTCCCTCTAGGGAAATATCACCCCGATCCTGCGGTGGATGTGTGAGCAAGTGCGGAGTGGCAAGATGGGACGGGAATACCAACAATATAAGGAGCCAGCCTGGTGGCCAGATGGCGCGGCAGGTGCCCCATCTGGATATTGAAGACGTTCCTGACGCTGATGGCATTTGGATCGTACTACCATCTTCCACGTCAGCGGGTATGGGAAAGGAAGCCACCGGAACCCCCAAAGCAGCAAAGAGTCTTGTCCAAAAACAAGAACAAAGAAAGGATTTACCGGGTTTGTGGGCTCCCTTTCCAAGAGAACAAGCTCGCCTGGCGAAGCATAGCCGTTGTAAAATCTAACGCCAGCAATCTGAGTCTCTGAGCCATCACAGTCAGTTTTGGATTCTTTGTGTCGCATCATGTACTTCTAGTAGAGTCATACCCAGTGAGCCGTAGAATACTTTCGGGCCCGGATCGACATCCTGGGTCAAGTCAATAACTTCCAGGTCGTCCCAGCCCCGGGTAAAGAGCGAATCCACGTCCTCTTTCTGGCCTGGGCGTCGAGGAATGACGGCAGGTCCGGTGACAGCCCGTTGACTCGTACCGGGATAGGAAGGTCTCGAATCGACTCCATACCCGACCGACGATGGTCCGGGGTACGTCGAGCTTCCATAACCAGACGAGGAAGCAAGCCGCTTGGGCACAGGGGCAGCACCTCGGTCATGGTCATCATATCCCGTCAAGTCGACGTAGGCGCGTTTGGATAGTGCCATCTTGTGCAGGCGGCTGCTGCACGAATCCTTCTCTGGACGCTGAGTGGAGGAATGTCAAAACTTCCCAATGCTACGGTACCTAAAGTGGTAGTAGGTGATCCCAAACGCGAGACACGCATCTGTCATTCGCGATGTGGATTCACTGCACCACGATAAGCTTGCAGCTCTGCAACAGGGACCAGGGCCAGGGGTCATTTTCGGAAATAAGCGAAAGTGCGGTACATCACGTGACTTTAATCTATTCGTCGATTGATCACAGGCCCACACCTGGGCCAATGAACGCCATTCTCCAAATCACGACATTTCACGTGACCTTGGGATTGCTACTGAGCTCTGCTTTTAAGAATAGGTAGGGACGGGTGCTCGCACGCGGCTCTTCTCCTCATGCAACGTCATGTCATGGCTTTTCAAAGGATTGAACCCTATATTCGCCGTGTTCTCTATATCAGGAAATACCCATGAAGCAAATGTGGAAGCTTGGCGAGGTTGAGCTCAGCCAGCGTTGCCAAACACTCGCCCACATTGCTATTAACGCCATATATCCGACCAACCGGGCTCGCTGACATTGTGTTCAAGGCCCGGGGACACAGGTTTCCAAAACGAAACAGACTACTTAATAACATACAGAACCAAGCCACATCAACGCCGTCATTGAATATTATTGGAGAGAAAAGACCGATAATGCGCCTCCTACGCAGCGTTGGGCTGCCGGATGCCATGGGCTGAATAGTAGCCGCACTGCGACACATGGCTACGCTTGCCAGTTTTCGCATCGAAGATGTTGCAGCCGCTTTTCGCAACGTTGGGTGGGGTATATACTGGCCAGTGTCAGGTCAGCCTTTGAACCGGTACTCTCCAGACTTGGGGAAGTCGACGAAGCAGACGGGCCACGCCGAGCAAAGGGAATGATATAGGACTCACGGTGCAGGGATACGGCAAAGCTGTCGCCCTCATTCACGATCTTATGGACCCCGAGTTCGTCGGCCATGTACGCCTGGTCGTTTTCTTTATGTGTCTTGCGAGATATCACTTTCATCGGCTTCTCTTGGCCTTCTTCGGGGAAGGCATATCGAACCTCAGTCAGGTTCCCCTTGAGTATCTTCATCAGGCAGTGGGCGTTGCCGTGGTCATGGATAGGACTGCCCTTGCCAGGCGTCCACACAAGGACAAGCTATGATCATACAATGGTTAGGGACACATCGTCTTCTACATCGGCAAGGAGGAGAAAGTTGCTGTCATAGCGGCTTGACTCACCAGATTACTCTTTCCGTTGCCGTCGTCAACGAGGTTACGAGTGTACCCTCTGCTGGCGTCGGCGAAGGCGAATCTTGACCACTCCGACTCGGCCGAGTGGTAGTCTCGCATCACAGAAGTCAGGTATTCGATGTCGACGTCATCCGAATCGAGGCCCGACGACGGACCTAACGCCAACTTCAGGGCCTGCACAAGTTCATCGAACCGATTAGGCCCTTGTTTCGAAAGACGGAGCTTCGACGGAAAGAAACGCTCAAACGTCGACGTTACTGTCTCGACTGTGCTGATGGCCATGTCTATTTCTATTATCGATGCCGATGTCAAATGCCGATGATGGGTAGCGGCTTGATGGGGATGTGTATGTGTGCAACAGAGTTGATGCTGGTGATGATGGGATGTTGGCTGTTCGTCGTCTGGGTGTGGGGTTCGGGTTGGGACGGGTTTATACTGCTCGGTTGTCACGTCGGATGCTAAGTGGTCAGGAGACCTGGCATTAGATGTTTCGGCTGACGTCGCCTGATTTGCAGTAAGGACACGGAAGACAAGATGATCCGAGACTCGGCACGACGACTGCGAAACGATACTGGACTCGGCGCGGAAAAGACTGGAAGTGGGGCGGCTCTGCTGACAGGTTCAAAACGTTGGGCCAGAGGAGATGCGGTGAAGGGTGTTCTCGTGCTTTAGAGAAAGTAGGTGGTACCGTCAAGGGGTCCTTGTCGAGCGAGAAAATTAGGCGTAACTGGTACGAGAATGGGCAACAGCCGCTGATAGGCGCTCGGAAACCACTGGTTTGGTCTTTTGCGTTACCTGAGTGGTTGAAAAAGCAGGAGGTCCGGCGCGGCGCTTTTACAGTACGTTCACCGGGAGATGTGAGTTTGACAGGCTGTTCGTGAAACAGACTAAAATCCAGTAAGTTTATTCAAGATTTAGACTTATATGTACCTTGAGAAATATATATTCTAGCAAGGGTTACCTGCCCTGTTATTTGATTTCCCCCATCTGGAATGTACGTTGTACCTCGTACCTGGCGGAACTGTCTTTGGATCCACTATATAGTGGGTCCAGTCTGACGTAGGGATCGGGATTGAATCTGTGCTAACCATCTGCTCGGAATCAGGAGGGAGCATATTAGTAAGCCTTGGAATGAAGTCACCACAGCCTCATGGAATGCAATAGAATTTAGAATGAAATTTGCACCGTCGTATTTTGTGAATAAGTTTCCCCTGGGTATTCATGTTTCGCTACACTGTTGCGCGCCTATAAGCGCTCGATGTTGAGTGACACTCGCCAGGCACAAATTCAAAGTCTTGGGAAGTCAAAACTTGTCATGGTTTGAGCCCTTTGCAGAGCCATACGGAGCTCATTAGTTTCAAAGCATTTGATCTTGTAAATCTACTTACCAGGCTTTAACGGGGGCCCACGGTATGCCATGTACTCTTACCTAGTCGTAGATGATCCGTCACTTCATCGCAGACTGCATTCCAAGCCCGTTTGAAGAAGACGTTGTTTCAAGGGGCACCTGCCGCAGGGACGACCCGAGCCGTGCCGTCATGTCAAGAGAAACACATTCCTGCAGTGTACCAGGAACGCAAAATGGAAACTGCGTCAGCATCCCAAGGGATGAGATGGGCTGGCGCAGGATTGTCAGGAACTTTACCCCGTCGTACGTGTCCCAGCAGCCCCCTATCACATGATAAAGCTGTTGGGGGAATGGAGCAGCGTAACAGCTCAGCCGCTGATGACAAGACTGTAGATGGTTCGCCGTGGTCATGGGGACGGGCATCGTCTCCATCCTTTTGCGTACCTTGCCATACAATGCGCGGTGGATATCGCATGGCGTGGCCATCGCCTTCTTCGTCCTGAACATCGCCCTCTTCATTGTCATCACCCTCATGTCGGTCATGCGCTACACCCTATATCCCAAACTCTGGACTGCCATGCTAGGGAATCATGAGGAGTCGCTCCCTTTAGGGTGCTTTCCCATGGGCTTTGCGAGTGAATACCGATCTGCCATTCGAGGCCCAAATATGGGGAACGAAAAAGTTCGCTGACGTGGGTGTTTTCAGCTATCATTGACATGATGGTCTCTGTCTGCTCACACTGGGGCGACTGGCTCATTTACCTCGCCTGGGCTTTCTGGTGGTTCGATGTCGTTCTCTCAGCGGCAACGTGCATCACGGTCCTATTCATGATGTGAGTTTCACCTTTCCATGCCGCCCGTCTTGTCTGAGAGCAAAAACTGACGTGCTGACGCCCACTCAGCTTCCGTCGCCAGAAGCCCAGCTTAGATAAGGTGACGGCCAACTACCTCTTCCCCATTATACCGCTGATCGTCGCGGCTGCCGAAGGAAGCGTGGTCGCCAAC
The DNA here is from genome assembly GCF_042370955.1 of Sodiomyces alcalophilus JCM 7366. NCBI lineage: Eukaryota > Fungi > Ascomycota > Sordariomycetes > Glomerellales > Plectosphaerellaceae > Sodiomyces > Sodiomyces alcalophilus. Next base: position 1,427,851 of record NW_027263537.1, read on the forward strand.
GCCCTACCCTCCAGGTCCCACGCCATCACGACGCTCATCACGTGTTATATACTCTGGGGCATCGGCCAAGGCTTCGCCGGGCTCGTGCTGGCATTGTATCTCCACCGCTTGACTGTGCACGGCCTCCCTCCGCGTGGGATCATCGTCTCCGTCTTCCTCCCTCTAGGACCCCTGGGCCAGGGCGGGTTCGCGATCCAGCATTTTGGCGTAGTTGCGCTGAAATTATTTCCTCGGTCTACAACATCGCTGACCGCTGCCCCAGGCGCGGGTCCCTGGATGCACGGCGGGGAGATCCTTCATGTGCTAGGCACCTTCTTGGCGCTGTGTATGTGGGGTTTCGGGGTTGTGTGGCTCTCGTTCGCAATATTGAGCCTGGCGGCACTGCGACGGTTCCCGTTCAACGTGGGCTGGTGGGGACTCACATTCCCGCTCGGAGTTCTGGCGACATGTACCGGTATCTTGGCGGAGACACTGGATAGCCTCTTCTTCCGGGTTATGGGCATGATATTCTCGCTTTCGGTGTGTCTGCTGTGGCTAGCCGTCGCTGCTGGGACTCTGCGACGGACATGGACAGGCGAGATATTTCATGCGCCTTGTCTACAGGACCTGCGGGAGAAGGAACGGCAACGGATGTCGGATAGGAGGGTGTAGCCTCCCACAAGGTTAAGGAACTCATTATTCTGTATTGGCATTAAGCGGAAGGGCGGCTGTATTTCGTTCTCTCATATCGTACGTTGTAGGTCTAGGCTCAGTGAGTATATGATAGGGTTGCTTCTCAAATCGCATCGTTTCTGGTGTTGAGGGAAATGGATTGGTAATACACGCGGATGATTCAGCGGACCTATGCGGGCAACAAAATCCCTCTCTGAGCTAATGGTTCAGTGCTCCAATTTTCTCCATATTATCAGAAACCAGCCAATAAACGATGGGTTTTTTTTAACATTCGAGCCTCTTGGTGACACGTTGGTGTTTCGTGATTGGTACGCTGTCTCGATGTTGCTTACAAAGACGGTATATGATTAGTATTAGTGGGTGGGTACGGGGAAGTGGGGATAGTATTGGACGTGATTTGGCTTAAAAATGTCCATCTATGTACACGAGCATTATACCTACGAATAAGTTCTTACAATAACAGGCTTCCCGTTGAAGGTTACTTCCGCTATCATGAGGATTCTACGGAGTATCCTTAGCTATTGTGTTATTACGGCTGTCGTTACACTGTAAACGCTGCGGCGAGGGCCCTTGTCATGTCATAACCACACCATAAATCTGGTGCGGTACTCGAGTAATGGCTTGGCGATGACGTGACGTCACTTTCGACCTGCCCCTACTGGTAGCGAATATCTGTACACGTACCGTGCACAGAGTTGTCTTGTTAACAACGTTACAGTAGCTCATAATCATTGGCTGGTTTCAGAATATATCGTTAGTTGCTCAATTGTCAAGTTGTTTTACGGTGCACTAGTGTAGCTCTGGTGCATGTTGCCCGTAGTGCGTTGTAGACCCTGAAGCTAGTGACAGTGGCTCACAGATCGCAGTCACGAATGGATCTCTGAGAAAAGAATTGCCAAGGTCCGCAAAGATCTTTCATCTGGGTCATGACAAATCCAGATCGTGGTTTCGGAGTGGCCCAAACTCCGCAGTTCCACAGTAATACCTGGTACATAAAACACTTAAATAGTTGCGGCGCCAGGTCTGAGATTCATCGTAAACCATTTTGAGGTCCTGCGAGAGAAATACCGTATTTACAACAAAAAACGAAACTTCAACAATGTCACAGTCAATACTCGGGAAACCGTTGACCCTTAAGTGCGGTCTTGTACTGCCGAATCGGTTAGGGAAAGCCGCCATGGCAGAGAATATGGTCCCCGACGGGTTGCCAAACGAGAAGCTGATGGCGGCGTACGGACAATGGGCCGACGGCGATTGGGGCATGATCATGACATGTATGTATGGAACGGGTTTTCCACCTCTCGGGGGAAAACAGAAAAAGAAGAAGAAAAAAAAAAGTTCTGGACGACTAACGGGTAACGCATAGCAAATGTTCAGGTGGATGCAAGATACATCGGCTTGCCAGGGGATGTGGTGGTGGACGAGACGCTTGGGCGCGAGAAGATGCTCGCAGCATGGAAAAAATGGGCAGAGACGATCCAAAAAAACGGCAGCCCCGGCATCGTCCAGCTGAACCACCCTGGGAGACAATCCCCTGTTGGTTCTGGCAAACGAGGCTTCTTCGATAAGACCCTTGCACCGAGCGCGATACCGTTGCGGCTCGGCCGAGGCCTGATAGCGACGGCCGTGAATGCGCTCGCATTCGGCACGCCGAAGGAGATGACCATCAACGACATCCAGTACGTGATCGGCAGGTTCGCCGAGGCGGCACGACTTGCGGCCGACGCAGGATTCGCCGGCGTTGAGCTCCACGGGGCGCACGGCTACTTGCTGGCGCAGTTCCTCTCCGAGAGATCCAACAAGCGAACGGACGCATACGGTGGGTCGCCTGGCGCCCGGGCCAAGTTCGTGGTCGACGTCATCCGTGCCGTGCGGGAGGCGGTGCCCAGCACTTTCTGTGTCGGGATCAAGTTGAACTCGGTGGACCATCAGTCCTCCACCGATGTGGCCGGTTCCATTGAGCAGCTGAGGCTGATCGCCGCTGCGGGGGTCGATTTCATTGAAGTCAGCGGCGGCTCCTATGAGGATTCTGTGGTAAGTAGATCTCCATTTCACTCTGCACCCCAGAGGCGGCTCAGTGTATTTTTGCCTCTCGATTGCTGACCGCATACAGACGGTTCGAGGTTATGAGACAAAGGAAGATGCCGAACCGAAGCAAAAGTCCGAAAGGACAAAGGCACGCGAGGCATTCTTCCTGGACTTTGCAAAGGCTGTCCGGCGCGAGTTTTCGGACGTTCCCATGATGGTCACGGGCGGTTTCCGGACGCGCAGTGGCATGGAGGCTGCGGTCGCGGAAGGCGACTGCGACTTGATCGGTCTCGCCAGGCCGGCGGTGCTCAACCCAGCAGCGCCAGCCAACACCATCCTGAACGCGGAGGTTGCCGAGGATGATGCCAAGCTGTTTACGAGGACCATCCAGGCGCCGTGGTACTTGAATTTGCTCGGCCTGCATATGGTTGGTGCCGGGACTGAGTCGGTGAGTGCATGCCTCTTTGGCATCCCCCCTCCTTTTTTTCTCTTTTAACCCAGCTGTGCATGCTGACCGTCTGCAGCTATGGTATGGCGAACAGCTACGAAAGCTGGGGGATGTATAACGGACGTTATCTCGAAAATCTTCTGCGTGTTGTAGGGCGGGTTAGAGACTGTCGATAGAATTGCCCCGAGAGTAGATGGGGCTATTATTGTAGATTACAGTGCATCTTACGCTTATCCGATAAAAGATAGAAGGTAATTGGAAGGTGGGTATAAATGATAAATGTCAATATCATAACATGACATACCTAGGATGGGATGGATACAGTACGGCCAATGTAGTGTTGTGTCTAGGGTGAAGCTCAAAAAGTCTACTTCCGTTGATGCCCGACAGCCAACTTGAATACCCCGCTCGCCGCCGCTGCCGCTGCCTTCCGCGATTCCCCATGTGGAGACTTGCAGGAAGTTCCTCCGCCGTAGCCAGTCGCTGGTTCGCGCGATTCGTAAGGCTTCCTTTACCGCGCGGCAACGGCGGCGATCTATCCCAAGAAAACACACCGACGTCACCCGGAAATGATGGACAGGACCAACGAGAACATTGAATCATCGGCGATATATGCCGCCCCAAGGCAGGTCACATCCTCGGCGCAGGGGACGATTCTCAGCATGTCGACACGACATGACTGGCGGGCGACTGGTGGATGTGAAACGAGCCATGGCCGGGAGGCGCCCAACAGCGCCAACGAGGTGTCAGGTAGAATCGCAACCCACCAGTATGGCCAGGGAGAAGGCCTGCTTCTGGACAGAACTACCGGCGCGGCCATGATGGATACTTCACTGCCCGAAGTATAAAGGTTCACCCCTTTCCCACCTGTGTTATGCTATGAGACAAATCTTCCTCATCCTTTGTTAACCGAAATTCAGTCATCTCACGAGCACACTTCTGAACAAAAGATCCTTACTCAATCCATATCAAGCCACCCTTCAGAATACCAGATTCTACTCGAATTTATCTCCAGCATCATGTCCATTTTCACTAACCGACCGTGGCTCCGGAGCGACTGGGAGGAAGCCCAGAGAAAGCCGGAATACGCCACGACCGCCTTCTGGAAGACCATCTTCGCCGAGGTGTACCCATACCAACAGTACGCTGTGGCCTCCCAGCAGCCGCCAACGGAGAACCCGGATGACAGGCGCCGTATCGACCTCGTCGCCCGATCCCGACGTAGCCCCGGAGCGGTCTTACTGTTTACGGGGGCCACAAAATCTGGCGCGTCCCCAACCCTCGTACAGGAGTGCGAGCAACAAGCCTTAACAGCGTGCTGGGCGTATCTGGACCAGTGGAAACTGGACGCCGTCTGGGCAATGACCTGTGTGGGAAGCAAGACGAGGATCTGGGCCTGCAGGAAGCCTAGAAGCGACAACGAAGATGACTACTTAATTCCGGTATTCCCCCTCGGCGAAAGTCTTGGCGATATCGACGAATACATCGAAGTTGCAGAACGTGGCCTCGAAGTCCTTCACTGGCTTGGATACATCAAGGCAAACCTAATACCACCGGAGACGATTCTCGATGGCCCTCGTCATGGCCAGATATCGCACCCCGTGCAAGGTGTGGTTGATGCCAGCCACTGCCACCGGGTTAATGGCCTCAGAGAGAGGCCGGTCCACAGACGATGAACTACAGTAACTCGACATAACTGTCGAGCCGATGTACCTATCTACGCACACCTTTAACGTGGTGTTATAAGTACATCGGCTCGTCAGTTTTGTCTCGTCACTGTACCTTGAGTTTTCGTTTGTGCTGCCATTGCTCTAGTTTGCAAGAACCTGTATTTGGCTTTGCTCGTGAGTGCCCTTCATTTCAAAGAAATTGCAACCTAGAACCTCATCGCCCTCACTTGTGGACTGGTCTGAAAAATGGGTCCTTACTCTCCGCAGCTCTCCCACCACGTGTGTCTCCCAGTCTGATATCGGAGAGACACACATAGTCCGCGGGGTCTATACGTTACGTACGGATCAACACCTATGCGGCAGTCACCTAGCGCACGCCGTGCGCAGTTTTGGTACTCAAAGAGCAGCCTCTGCAAAAGGAACGTCCTTCTGGTGGAAAACCTTCGCAACGGTGACATTACTTAACGGGGCAGCAGAGAAGTTGGCTTCAAGATTAGTCCTCGGGGAGGTAAACGGGCAACACTCGGGACCGGAGACGTTAAAAAATCCGGATTCTCCCCGTCTCTGAGTGTCGTCTTCGGGAAGGCGCCTATAGCAGAGAGCTTCCTTGTCTCTGTCCGTCCATATATCAGTGTCGTTGGAGGGTTGGCAAGCATATGAGCCGTGCCATGTCCCACGACCCACGGGCCAAGGGGTCCGCTAGTAGATAGCACAGTTATGTCGTACCAGAAAGCAGTGGACTTTCAATGGGTCAGGGGTGGGTGCTTCTGAGGCCAACAGTTAGGACCCGATCATTGGCCGGGACAGGAATATAATTCCAGGTTGTTGTGTCCTGTAATCGTCATGATAAACACTCGGTCGGTATCGCAGAATAGACGAGTTATACTTACCTGAGATACAGCAGCGACACCATCCAAGCGGCCGTCATCCTCGATAATGAAGACCATACCATCAAACCTCCTGCTCGAGTATCGCGGCTCGCCGGCGGTAGTCTCTCGAGTTTCTTAATACCCCGAGAATCGATTGTCAAGCGAACGACGGGAAGATGGCTTAGAGCCTGGGACTGGGTCGGATCGCAGCCCCATTCTCACTTAGCTACCTGCTGGACGGGGATAGAGGAGACGCTCCCCGAAGAAACGGCGTCGGACCGCGCAGCAAGGTCAAGTGCCGCCGTAAGACGCCAGAACAAACTAGACTGAGAGAAGTGACGGATTATTGGCCTGATCTCCGGCGGCATCCTAAGGAATTCAGGCAAGCAACGGCCCAGCGTCCATTGTTTCGACCATAGACTGGGGGCAGTCCTCGTACGCGTGTGAACAAGCACCATCGCGTAATATACCAAATACCCTCGAGCTGTCAACTCCCAGAAATGGACTAGAGTGGGTACGTACCTACCTATGCGGGGCACTAAAGTACCACCGTGTCAACTGGTAATTATACTCACAGTGTACCATTATGGTAGTCCTTTTGGCGGGGCAGCGTTTTCGCTTGTCGTGATCCTGATCCCAAAAATTCCCACCCCTCTCCTGTCGTAACCAGTAACACAGCCGCGAAAGCCAAGGACCCTCACTTTTCCTTTCCGATCGACTCCTGGTCGACACCGCGCAGGCGCAGGTCATGTCGGGACTATGGAATGACTGGGCGTTATTGCCTCTCCTCAATGGTAAGGCGCCATCTGCCAATACAGCTCACCCCGCTAAAAATATCGACATTACCTGACATTTGCCCTCCTGCCTTAGACCTACACGATGCCTGGCAGCAAGTCCGTGTACCAGCTCTCCTTTCCGTTGCGCTCGGCCTTGTGATTCTTCGGATCTATTTGCGCGCGAAGGGAGAGACGCCTGATTTGAAAGTCTTGCCCCGGCAATTCGCCGATGGCCTGGCCACCGAGAAGAAGAACCTTGCAGGAGATGGGAAGACCAAAACACAACCGGAGGCGATTTCGAAAGCAGAACCGAAGCCAGTCAAAAAACCACAAGGACCAAAGAGAGTGAGGGGAGGAGTTGTGAGACGCCGCTCGTCCGATGGCCAGTCGAGTGACCAGGGGCCACGGCAGATTCAACCGCTGGTCTTCTTTTCTAGCATCACGGCCAATACCTCCAAGATCGCTCGTGAATTTGCGGAGCGCCTGCACGCCGACCTGGAACCGGTAGCATCCAGCACTGGATGCGCTTTTCTAAAGTCCGAGGTTCTCGACCTCGCCGAAATCGACTTGGACGACTACTTCGTGGCCCCTCCCAAGACCGAGGGAGTCGAGCTCCTATACCTCTTCCTCTTTCCGAGCTACAATATCGATACCATCAACGATACTTTCCTCGAGCATCTAAGGGAAACACATCATGACTTTAGGATTGACACGGCCCCGCTGTCGTCGCTCCTAGGCTACTCCGTCTTCGGCTTCGGAGACCGCGAAGGTTGGCCGACCGAGCAGGAGGGTTTCTGCTTCCAAGCCAAGGAGCTTGACAAGTGGATGGCCAAGCTCACTGGCCGAAAACGAGCCGCTCCGATTGGCATGGGAGATACGAAGCAGGATTATGCCCAGAGACTGGCTGAATGGTCGGAAGGCGTCGTCGACATTCTCCAGCAACTGGCCAAGACCGGAAGCCTGGGAGAGGGCTTGCCAGGGAGCGGTGCACCAGTGGAGAGCGACGAGGAGGACATGGAGGATGATGACGATGATGGGGACGATGATGGGGACGTAGCAGGAGGCGATTCCCGGGCGAAGTCTCGGAAGAAAGTCGGGAACATTGAAGATGTTGAGGACCTCGGTCGCATCATGAAAGAGTCACGTGGTGATCTCAACTCCTCCGCCAAGGAAATTGAGGCGCCCATTGCCGTTGATTTCACCACGTACGACAAATCGAGCACCGGTAGCAGGAAGAAGGCCGCCGCGCAAACGGCCATCAAAGAGATGGTGCCGAAGAGCTCGCCAACGTATGCCTCTCTCACCAAACAGGGGTACATCATCGTCGGTTCCCACTCGGGGGTCAAGATCTGCCGCTGGACCAAATCGGCGCTGCGGGGCCGGGGTTCGTGCTACAAGTTTTCCTTCTACGGCATTGCGTCCCACCAGTGCATGGAAACAACGCCTTCCCTGTCCTGCTCCAACAAGTGCGTCTTTTGCTGGCGTCACGGCACCAACCCCGTCGGCACCAAGTGGCGCTGGGTCGTGGATCCGCCCGAGGCCATCTTCGATGGCGTCAAGGCCGGCCACTACCAGAAAATCAAGATGCTGCGAGGCATGGCCGGCGTCCGCGCCGAGCGGTACGCCGAGGCCCTCCGCATCCGCCACTGCGCGCTCTCCCTGGTCGGCGAGCCCATCTTCTACCCGCACATCAACGAGTTCCTGGCCATGCTGCACGCCGAGCGCATCTCGTCCTTCCTGGTGTGCAACGCCCAGCACCCGGACGAGCTCGCGGCCCTGAAGGCCGTCACCCAGCTCTACGTGTCCATCGACGCGTCGAACCGCGAATCGATGCGCCGCATCGACCGGCCGCTGCACCGCGACTTTTGGGAACGGTTCCTCCGCTGCATCGACATCCTCCGCGAGCGGCGCCACAAGCAGCGCACCGTCTTCCGGCTCACGCTCGTCAAGGGGTTCAACGTCGAGGACGAGGTCGAGGGCTACGCCAACCTCGTCGAGCGCGGCCTGCCCTGCTTCGTCGAGATCAAGGGCGTCACCTACTGCGGCACCTCCACCGCGGCGAACGCCGGGCTGTCCATGAGCAACGTCCCGTGGTACTGGGAGGTGTGCGAGTTTGTCAAGGCCCTCGAGAAGCGGCTGGCCGAGAAGGGGCTCGGGTATGGCATCGCGGCCGAGCATGCGCATAGCTGCTGCGTCTTGCTCGCGAGCGAGCGGTTCCGCGTCGACGGCAAGTGGCACACGCTCATCGACTATGAGAAGTTCTTTGAGCTGCTCGAGGAGCGCGGACCCGACGGCGATTGGCGGGCCGAGGACTACATGGGTCCCCCGACACCCGAGTGGGCTACCTGGGGGAATGGAGGGTTCGATCCTCGAGATGAGAGGGTCGACAGGAAAGGAAGGAAGATTGTACAGTAACTACCTACATAGGAGATTGGCCAAAACTAAAAAAAAAATGAAACCGGCACCAGACAGTTATCTTACTGATAGTCGACTGTTTTGGTCAAAGCAATGTTGCCAGGTTCGGCTTTCCTAAGAAGCCACACATACACGCACACGCACACGCACACGCACACGCACACGCCTTGATACGTAAATCACGGGTGCCCCTAAACCTTGAACCGTGGGTCATATACATTGGGTTTTCTTCCCATCCTTATTTTGCCCCATCCGCGAGAACCTCTATCGAAACAACAACCATATGGTGGAATTATAGTACAGTGTGCAAAAAGATGTTGGTCATGTCTCCTCGGCGTTGGGGAGGGCATTAAAAATGATCGAAGACTTGAACTGGTCTCATAAGGCCTGGCAGAAATCGGTGGATACGACGCCGTCCCACGCGAATTCATGTGCTCGAAAAAAGCCAAAGCCTTGTAAAGCGGTGGTACAGAGTGGAGGGGGTAAAGGCGAAAAAGTGTAGGACGCGTTGTTGCCCAGGTCGTGCGAAACCCCCCAAGTCCGACGTGTTGGGGACCTGGATAAGGTGCGTTGTGCGTCCTTGGCCGGGAATTCTTTAGTCGAGGCCAACGTTGGGCATGTCGGAGAGGTTGATGCCACCGGTGTAAGAGCCGCCAATCTTGAGCGAGTCGTCAAGGGCAATCATTTCGGCGAGGACGTCAAGTATAGACTGTAGTGTAGCGAGGCGAGTCAGTGTATTGAAACAGGATATTTCAAGGGGGAGAGAACAGGGAATCAGAGGGGACATACCTTGGGAACAGTCTTGTCGTAAATGTTGATCAGGTCGCCTGGGGTAGGGTAGACCTTGAGGCCCTTGTAGAAGGCCAGGGCGGCGTCAATGGCCCGTGTAGCTAAGGTTGCACGCGTGTTAGGCTTGGAAATGTTCTTCTCCGACGATGCGAATAAGGAAAGGGGTGCAAATGCAAAGAGAGAAACTCACGATCGGCGGCAAGAGTCTCGCCCTCAGAGACCTGCGATAGGAAGAAGGCCTCGCGGGCTTCTACATCGGTAGGGAAGCCTTCTGCCTTGGCATCCTCAACGGCCTGGCGGATGGCCTGGCGCATGCGAACCGTCTCCTGCTGAGCCTCCTCCTTCTCGGCACGGTGTTTCCTGCGCTCGTTCCTGCGGAGCTCACGGCGGAAGTTGGCATTGGCGCGGCGTTGGTAATCGAAGTAGACGGCATAGGCTGGAAGAATAGAAGAGAGATTGTCAGGTCCAGTACTTTTCATTACATCGTGTTCGGTTCATGTCGATTGTGGAATGGTGCGTAGGAAAAAGGGGGAAGGTGCACAATTGGCGCCAATCCAATCCCGACGGCATGACGTGATGGACCGTCTCGGGCAGACAGGAGAGGCAAGTGGAAATGCAAGCCGGTTTGATGCACAATGGAAAAGGAGGTGTTGAGTGCGAGAGAGGCTTACCAACAAGGCCTGTTGCAAAAGTGGCAATGGAAGCCGTCACTATCGTGGATTGTTGAACCATCTTGAATAGGGAAAACCGAATTTCTTGCCGAAGACGAAGCTGTGGACGTAAAAATGATAATAATTTGATGGGATTAGAGGAAGCGTTGGCGTCGATTCGGGTCCGATGGAGAGTCGCTCTGGCAGCTTCTTATCAAAAAGGCGAGTTATTCTGGAGTCGACAAAGGGAGCGAAACAGAGGGAGAGGCGGAGGGTACCAACGAGCTTCCTTTTCCAATGTCCACTGTTGGGGGTGTTCGTTGGAGCTCCGAGTTATCAATTTTTTTCCTTAGGGATTCCAAAGACCGGAAGTTTTGGGCGCAAGGTCAAAGGTTGGACGAGTTTGGCGCGCCAAGAATCCTTGGTTCTGGAAGAACCGGGCGCACGGACCACATCGAGGGTGTCGATTACGAAGTATGTACCTTGGTACTTGTCTGCATCACGCATCACCTCCAAGCTGTGTTGGTCTCTACATCGCGACACGGCCGCCTACCTGTACTTCGACTCTATCCCCGACATGATGATCTCCGACCTTGCAAATAACCAATACTACTCAGAAACTCTATCATAAGCCATTGCTTGAACTTTCGTCGAAAACGCACACCTTCCCATCAACCATGGCGGAACGTAGCAGGTTCTCCTTGCGGACGGGTCCTCGGCGCAAGAACCGACCGACCATCAGCGCCCCTCGACAAATCTCCGAACCAATTCCACAGACCTCAGACACATCAGTTCATGTTCCGGGCCTGGATCAGAAATCCACCACCGACACGGCAGTGCCTCGACCGCGACCACGGCCACCCCCGCAAGCTGGGGGAGACAAGGTAGGTCGCAGTCGTGTCGCCAAGGGCAAGGGAATTTTATGATCACATGTTACGTGTGCTGAGTCGATTCATGTTCCCAGACTTCCGATCTCGTCAAGCGACGCTATTCGACACGATTCGGCGCGTTACCCGAAGACTTCGACGGCGCCGCACCTCCCGTACCGGCCATACCGTCCCTTGACAGCTACGAGTCTAGAGAGAGGAGTGGAGGACCGCCTCCGTCTAGAGATGGAGGCACGAGTGCCCCTCCGGTCGTTGACGTGAGAGCTCTGCGGGACCCCAACCTCGTACCCGAGCAATGTGAGACCCGAACCCCTGCTCCGGTTCTCTCTCCCCCGTACTGACCTCATACTCCCATTTCAGATGTTGCGAATCTGCTAGGTGACGCGACGGAGGACCAGATCCGAGATTTCGAACACTCCCTCCGCGTTTTGAAGAACAGAGCCGCCACTGATCTCCAGCAAAACGTCCTGCAGAACCGGACCCAGTTTATCAAGATCAGTAAAGAAGCCGAGAAGCTCAAGAGCGAGATGCGCGCGTTAAAGAACCTCATGGCCGAGTTGAAGGCGAACACCACCGCTCTACGAGCCGCCTCGGGCAGCGGCATGGGTACCAGTCTGGACGGCAGCCTCTCCGCCGGACTGAGCAAAAGGGACAAGCGCAGCTCGGTGGCGGACCGGAGCGCACTATGGAATTCGCAAATGCAGGCCCTGTACAAGAACGTGGAAGGGTCGCAGAAGTTTCTCCCCCACAGCGCCGGCCGCCACGTGCTGCAAAACGCCGGTCCGTGGGTCGAGCTGGACAACGCCACCTACAAGTCACGACGGGCCATGCAGATCTTCCTGCTCAACGACCACCTCCTCATCGCCTCGCGCAAGAAGAAGAAGACGGACGGGCCCCCGCGGGACGGCCAGAGCCCCGTCATCAAGCTGGTCGCCGACCGGTGCTGGCCGCTGCTCGACGTCGAGGTCGTGGACATGGCGGGCACCGGCGAGTCGTCCACGTCGACGGCGACCGCGACCTCGGGCTCGGGCACGCGGAACAAGCTGGCCGACGCCATCATGGTCCGCGGCGTCGGGCAGGCGTCCTTCATCTACCGGACGGAAAAGCCCGAGGACCCGGAAAAGGTGTCTCTGCTGCTCAACATCCGCAAGGCCGTGGAGGAGCTACGAAAAAACCTGCAGTCGGAGATGGAGGCCAGCAACAAGGCCAAGGAGACCATCAACTACTTTGCGTCGCGCGACCCGGGCCTGCTGCAAAAGGCCGAGCTGCTGGAGACGCTGTCGGACGTCAAGGACATGCTGATCGAGGTTGACGGGAAGCAGCACAACCTGCGCTGGGTGGAGAGCCAGATGGACGAGCTCGACATTGACGTGGCGCTGCAGAACTTTGAGGTGGCCGTGTCCCGCGTCGAGAAGATGAAGAACCTGGCCCGGGGACTCAAGGGCAACGCCGTGGCGCAGGATTTCATCAACTTCAAGGTCGAGGAGCGCTGCGGCAAAGTGGCCGACTTGATTATCCGCGAGCTCGAGGATACCCATAACGCACTGTCCAAGACGCAGCGCAACGTGTCGTGGTTGACGAGGCTGGGTTTCCAGGATCGCGCGAGGGAAGTCTACCTTGCGGCGAGGCATGCCATCATCCAGAAGCGGACAAGGTATTTCTTTTTCCTTCTTTTTATTTTCTTGTCGTCATGAGATGAGACTAACGTGCTCAACAGGCAATGCATCTTCCAAGGCGACATACACATGTACATTTGGGAGATTTCATTTGTCTACTTCACTCTCATCCGCAACACGGTCAACTGCTTCCAGTCGTGTTTCCCGCCGCCCATGATGAGCGCCTGCGTGAAATGGGCCAAGGAGGAAGTAGAAGCGTTCAATGCCATCCTGGCCCGGCAGCTGAGCAGCACGGAGCCCGGCGGGAAAGTATGGACGGAGTGCATGGAACGGGCCCAAGAGCATGCCAAGATGCTGTCCGAGGTTGGACTGGACTTTACGAATCTCGTCGGTCGGGAGTTGATGGGCGAAGTCGACGCGAACAAGAACCCGGTCGGTCTGGGACTGTCTTGACGGAGGCCAGGCTGCCATTACCTTGGCCTATGAGGCGAATGGGATGTTTTGCCGTTTCAATATAATGACCCGTGTGAACGAGAAGAAGCCGAGTGACAGTTGCATGGGCGACGACTCGCACCGTGCCCTTTTTGCGATCTACGAAGTACGAATAGGTACGAGAAGAAAAGTGTCAGGTGACAAAGTACTTATAGATGTACATATATCAATCCCAGTACCGCGTATATAGCCTAGACATTATAGACAACTGCTCTAATCCTTTGGAATATACAGAGTATCTTGAAGATACTCCTAAATCTTTCATCTCAAATAGCCCCCTCCCGCGATGTCTTAGTCTGATCATACTGGAAAATGGGAATGCCCTGTGTCAACCTACAAGGTACTGGGTAGATATTCACAGTTTGCACCAACCGAAAGGTCCGGCAAAAGATAACTGGCAGTTGTCAACGACTGCAAAGGGGTGTCAAGTCGGTTTCTTAGTAACCCGTGCTGGCGTCCATCTAGGGGTCGCGTCTCGCCCATATCCGTACCTTCAATCGACTTTCACTCCAACTTCTTCATGCTTTGGCCAGTTCAGTCCTCTGTCAATTCATTATCACGTCTCTTACCTATTCATTACACCTGCCTCCAACACACTCGCCCAAAGTCGAGAATCCGGGACCTCCATCGCTGCATTCCCACTGGCCTGTCGTGGAAGCCATCACATAGTCCGGTGAGCACTTAGACCAGGAAAAGTCCAGCCCAGTTCTGCTCTTCAGGAATCATAGCACGATTGCTCCCTCGGTTGTGTATTACTTTTCACTACCATATTGTTTCACTTGCTCTCATCCAAGTGGGTGTTGGAGCTTCTTCTTTCCATCCTTGACAGACCATCTACCGGCATAACCCTGGAGGACTTTAATGACATCGATGAGCCCAGGTAATAAGACGACAACGGCTTGTTACAAATGAGTCCTGGGCTTTGTCTCTCTTTTCCATTTCTCTTGACCTTGGCTGGTATCTGGTTTGGGATCGATCGTGAACGAAAGAATACCGTTCGCTGACTCGAATCAAATAGCGGATACTACTCTACTCCCTTGAGCACCCCGGTGAGCTCTCAAACGAGACAAGTTAACGCATCCTTTTCCCCCTCTCCTCCATCAACATGCCGTACAACACCACGGCGATCCCTCCTCGCAAGGAGGTGACCGGACAACCCGCCCTTCCACGTTAGTTGTGCCCCGTCTACCCTCCTCCCCTCCTCTACCTTCTCGAGGGGAGACATGGGAAATGTTCCTAATCCAAAGCCTGCATAGTTTCCAGGGTCAAAAAGATCATCGGGCAAGATCCGGATATAGGCCTCTGCTCCAACAACGCAGCCTTTATCATTACCGTGGCAACTGTACGTCGCATCTTCTCCCTCTCAGTGCCCATTTTCCCATTTCCAATGGCCCCTCCGTAACATACCCTCCCAACGGTTCACGTCCTGACGCCCTCTACCGCACCAGGAAATGTTCATCCAGCATCTCGCAGGGGAGGCCCAGAATATGGCCAAGCTAGACCGCAAACCGCGGAAGAACGTACAATATAAGGACCTAGGTAACTTCCCCCTTATCCCGTTTTTTTACTGCCACCCTATTGCATTTCATCTAACAACTGGGCTCCATGTCGCCCATCCCAACAGCCAGCGCCGTTGCCCACAACGACAACCTCGAATTCCTCGAGGACGTCATCCCCAAGACGGTCCCCTACAAGAAGATCAAGAACCAAGCCGCGGCCACACGCGCCCGGGTCCAGGGCGATAGCGTCGACGGCGCTGCCGGCACATTGGCGGCCACAACCGGCGCGAAGTCCAGGCCGTCACCCCTGACAGCGGCAGTGACCACAAACGGCGTCAATGGCCACGCCTCTCCTGCGGCGGATGAGCCAGGCGCGCCGCTCGAGACACGGCCGATGCAGGCGTCTGATGCGGACGGGGATGGGGACGTTGGGATGTCTGGCTAGCGGCCTTGACTTTTATGAGTCCCCGTACCGAGGTATTGGGAATTACTGTAGGGAGCGCTGGTTTGTGTATTAAAAAGGGGTATTTCTGGGCAAAAGAGAATAAACATGGATGCGATGCGTGGGTTTCTTTTCTTTTCTTTTCATTCTTCTTTGTGGACATGCTTAGTCCATCCCAAGAACCCCTGAATGGGCTGACTTCTATCCCAAACCGCTTGCCTCATGTCATGCTCAAGGCCTACACATCCTCAGCGATACAAGTCCCTCTTCGGAGGGAGTTTCGGGTTCGTGGGTTGTTCTCACTCCGAGTCATCCATGTAAACTCCAGCCCCGGGAGAGAATGCTCTGGGGATGCCCCTATTCCTCCATGGCGTCGGTATCGATATGCACTCCGGGAGGCAGAGTTCCTTCATTCAGCATCTTCTCCAACCGGATAATCTCCTGCAGACTGTCGGCATTCTTGATCATTTCCTTTAGTCGCTTCTTTTCCTTGTCCGTTAGCTTCATGCGGGACAGCCGCGTCGGCGCCTGGCCTTGGTCCGCGACGCTCAAGTCTACCGCCGCCGACTTGATGCCCATGATCTACGCAATCACAATTGTCAGTACATTGTTCCCCTTTTGTGGCCCTGGTTTGGCTTGCAGTTTGCCCGCAAAGCAGAGCAGATTCATCCCGCGGGGCCTACACACCTGGGAAGCTAGCTCGGTGGGCTGTTCGGATGTGCCGAATAGCTCGACCGCCTTCCGCCGCTCCGCATCCTTCACTTTTGCGTAATCGAGGAACCGGACGCCGGGACACCGCCACAAGACCCAGTATCGGTAGTTCTGCCCGTCACGCAGCGTGTCAGTATTTCGTCTTTCCACCCCGGTGCCTAGTAGGCGGGAGGAATGTTTGGCTGGAGGGGAACAACAACTCACCTCCTTAGTCGCTACAGGATTATCGAGCAGCACCAGATGTGTCAACCGAGAGAAACCCGCTAGGACGTCCAGATCAGACAATTCGGCCAGCCGGTTTGACGCCAGGACGAGGTGGCGCAGGCCCGGGATCGAGTTGGGTAGGGTGGGTTGGATCGACGCAATGCGGTTCCGTGCCAGGAGGAGGGTGGTGATTCGCGGTGAAAGGGGAAAGTTGCCCAGGATCTTAATGTCATTGTCGGTAAAGTCGATCGCATCGAGAGGCTGGTTCGAGGGTTCGCCGAGGCCGGGTGTCAGCAGGCAAAATCAGTAGAGGGGAAGCCCGTGGCGCGGGAATGGAAGTAGTGTACGCACACCGGCAACGCCAAGGTTCTCAATGGCAGGTATTCTGCGTCCTGTATTCACCCGCGGTGGGAGCTCGCCAATCAATTCTGCTCGCCTAGATCATGCAAATGTAGTATCTGTTCTTTTCAAACGCACCTCGGAGATCGAGTTCGCGCTCCTTCAGCGGATTCAGGTAGGAGAGGGAGTCTTTGATGAGCTCTGCTGTGAGCCTCATCGTGGGCAGCGGATATCGGTGAGCGGCTGGTTCGTGATGTTACCGTCGGGTAGAAATACTCGTGTAGGCCAGGCGGTGGGGGTCTGGAGTTCGTATTTGGTGTGGTAGATCGTCGTATCGAGCGCAGGGGAGTCGTCTTTCGAGAATTGATGTGAAAATCAATCACGGGGAGCTTAAAGAGCCGGAATAAACGGGAGCGGTGCAGACTTATGGCAAGGCTGAGATGGGAGTTGTGTTACGCCGTAGCAGCAGACATGGGGAGGGAATCTTTGCTGTCACTATCACGTGTACTAGTGGTCCATGGGTGGTCCGTGCATGTAAACCTATGGATACCGACTCCATGATGCCTTGTCTGAAATCGTGTCATAAATGCCGAGTAATTCAGATTACTATCTAATGACAGACACTTTTCCGGCTTTCCTCTATAATCAACTATAACTTTTCTCTGAGAATCCTGGAACTTGGACGAGTTCAGGTCGTTTAGCTAGGCTTTTGCCCAGACTTTCTCGGGACTGCCAGTGGAAGATGGCAGTGGGACGTTCGGTCTATTCGTACAGTCGGAGCTGATCTCCGGACGTTCGATAGCTTGGGGCTTTCGTCCTTCCAATTCTTGGAACGATGTTCAGGTTGCTTTTCAGAACCGGCCGAAGAAGGAGACCGAAGCTGCGGGCTTCCACGGCGGCCCAATGTCAAGATGTCGTCTTCGTCAAGTCTGGACGGCCTTTCAGCTGTTAGTGACTTGGCAGTGAACAAAACGACTGATGGTTATAGCAACTGACCTTTCTGACGCCTTGTTCCCTCGTAATTTGACCAACTCGTGGTGCCGTGTCGAGGAGTTGGTCGAATGGAGGTGTTTGGAACGACGTAATCTCCCTCCCAGTGGAGGCTGGGCACCGGGCTCGAATCCGGGTGTTCGCCGAGAAATCGAGACGCTTGAGACGGAGGGAAGAGGAAGGATGCGAGGCGAGGTTTGTGAGATGGCTCTTGAGCAGCTGCCTACTCCAGGCCCCTCTCTCCTCCTGGTCCCGGATGCTTCTTGGCCCCGTGTTGTATCCCAGATTTTTTAATTTATTTACATTCTATGCAGCCAACGCCAGCCAAACACCCAGTCCATAAAGCGTGATTGTCTCGATAGTGCTATATGTTCCTCCAGGGATGAGACCTCTACTCGATTGTCCTCCATTGACTCTGCACCATGCCGTGGCCATGGAGCGATCCAGAGGGTCGTCCAAATCTCTATACTCCGCAGGCAAACCAACCCGCCACCTCAGAAATGGGCAGTTTCAAGAATTCCGTTGGCAAGGCCTTCCGTCCTCTCACGGGCTGCCTCGATCATCTCGTCGAGGCATCCCGCACTGGCCGCCACGAGGCCAAGCAACGGCGGGGAAGGATTCAGGACCTTGCTGGTGAATTCGGGATGGGCTTGCACTCTGATTCATGAAATTAGCCACCTGTTCGCCAAGGAGTTCGCCAACCCTGGAGTTACTTACCCGACAAAGAAGGGGTGATCCTTGATTTCAACGGACTCGACGCGAACGCCTTGGTCATCGAGCGAGGTCACCAGAAGGCCGGCTTTCTCGAGCTGCTCAATGTACTCTGGGTTCACCTCGTAGCGATGTCGGTGACGCTCCTCAATAACCTCCACGCCTCCGTACATGGCCCGGAGCTTGCTCCATTCGGTACCGGGCTTGAAGTGGGATGTCCGAGCGCCAAGTCTCATGGTGCCGCCCAAGTGCCTTTTTTTGCGCCCCATGTTAGCAGTGTCCTGTCGTCGCACCTATGCTGGCAGTGAGAAGAACGAAAAATGGACTTACTCCTTGGATCCCTCTGGCATGAAAACAACGACGCGGTGCTCTGCTTGGGCCGAGATTTCTTCGGATGTTGCGCCCTTGAGTCCCAACACGTTACGGGCAAACTCCATGACGGCCACCTGCAATCCCAGGCAGATGCCGAGGAACGGAACCTTTCGCTCTCGAGACCACTTGATGACTTCCACCATGCCCTCGGTGCCTCTTTCTCCAAAGCCACCGGGGACGACGATTCCCTGCGCATCGCAGAGCGACTTCCAGGCGGCATGGTACTTGGTCGGGTCCTTCTGCTGCATGTCGTGCTCGAGATGTTCGGCATCGATGGAGACGAGGTTCAGCTTCCGATGGCATCGCATGGCCGAGTGCTCGAGCGCCTTGTGGACACTAAGGTAGGCGTCATCAAGAACGACGTACTTGCCGACCAGCACAATGTTGACCGGTTTCAGGTGTCGCTCGGGGATGACCGTCTTCTTCCAGAGGTCCCACAAGGCCTGGCCCTTCTGGACCATGGTCGGCGACAGGACGGGCTTGTCGAGAGCCAGGCCCTTTTGCAACAGCTTAAGAAGACCTTGCTCTTCGAGGAGAATGGGGACCTGGTAGATGGTTTCCATGTTACGGACACCGATAACTTGGTCGTCGTCGAGCTGGCAACTCCGGGCAATTTTGGAGATTGTGGCGGCGTTGAGAGGATGTTCGCAACGGCAAGCAATCTGGTACTAGAATTAGACGATTTCGGGCCGCAATTGATATTTTTTCGAACCTACCACGTCAGGGAACAAACCAGCACTACGCATTTGTCTGATGGCGTTCTGCGTTGGCTTGGTCTTCTCCTCTCCGTTTATCACGGGGCAGTAAGAAACTGCAATGCTCATGAACTCGTGTTCGGGGTCTCGTTGAAGCTTGTGCCTCAGCTGCACCATGGCCTCCATAAACGGACCGGATTCAAGGTCGCTAACAAAGTGTTCGTGTCAGTTGCGCTTCTCCTAGGCCGGACATGAGACATTCTCGACGAAGATGTCGAGGCACCACGGAGAAGAGAGAACCTACCCAACTGTGCCGCCCTACAGACAAAACAAAGTTAGTCGTCAGGATTGTCCTCGCAAGCAAATTGCAACCCGGGTAAAGAACATACCAACTCAACTACACCAGAAAAGTTAGTATGTGCATGTTCGACGCAGTCAGTTCATCCCGAGGACATACCGATACAGACATCTGGCTCTTCACCAGAGTCATCCACTGGGATCTTTGCCACTCTTTCGATCCATTCTTGAATGGCATCCGTTACATCCGGGACGATCTGGATGGTTTTTCCCAGCCTCTTCGGGTTTCCAACCCTCTCAGATTGCTGTTCATCGAGAAGCATTAGTCACTGCGAATCGTGGTTGAATGCTGGGGGCTGTGATAATGTCGTACAATGACCTGCTGGTAAATCTTTCCCGTCGTCATGTTGCTGTCGCGGCTGAGCTGGATGCCAAGATACCTTGAGTATCAAGTCAGCTGGGTGTCCGTGGTCGTCAAAAATACATTGAAATTACCGTTCATAATTCCCGAGGTCCAAGTCCACCTCTGGTCAGTGTCAGCGTTGTCCCAAAGTGAGGACGTCGGGAGATTTTACCTCCTCCATCAGCCAAAACGAAGCACTCTCCATGTCTAAAGGCTGTTAGCGAATGCCACAGAGAAATACAAATTCAGTGGGACCTACTCTAGTGGGGACAGAAGACCGGCATCCACATTCAGATACGGATCAAGCTTGATGGCCTAGGGAGTGTGGTGTGAGTGAGAGATCAAGGGATGAGAAAGGACCTTCGTAGTTGTGTCATACCGTGACGCGAAGACCAAGAGTCTTCAGGAGAAGTCCAGCGCTGCTGGCTTTAAAGGAGACCTTTGTTAATGGGCGGAGAATGAAGAGATATGCTAAGCTAAGCCTTACCAATAATGCCTACATGGCCCCAAGTCAGCAAAGTGCTTTCAAAAATTCCGGGAGGCGGGTTGAAGATGGATGAGATTGGGGTATGAGACGGTCACACTCATCACAGTCCACACAGTCCACAGCAGCACCACCCACAGAACGCGATAAGCTCAGGAAAATAAAACTCACCCTTGCCAACGCCAGAGATGACACCGCCATTCACGAGAACAATGCGCATGTTGAAAACACTGGTTGGTATCGAGGCGACGTGGGAAACCAGTTGCTAGAAAGGATTAAGAATTGAAGGGAGCATTCGTACACCGACACCGCGCGATAACAAAAAATCTGTAAGGGGCAATGTTGAACCCTTCTTTTTTTTTTCCGACTCGAGACTGATAAGCTGATAAGATAGGGATGGCCCGGCCGGTATCGAAATCTGCGCTACATTACATAAGCCTCGGAGGTACGTACCTATGTTCGAAGACCCGTCCATATCTATCGCGACGTTTTACAGGGACGGTTCTCCTGAGTCGTGCATAGAAAGAGCCGAAAGAGACAGCCTCTTATGCCGGTTACGATATAATTCAGGCCCATACGAATATACTTCGTAAAGCGGCCGACCCGAGTCTTTACATGGGATCGCCGTTACTCTCAAGGCCTTAAGCTAGCCCGGGGACCCAGGGCCACCGGAGGACCAACACTCCATATGGGTATCCGACTCGAGGAATCCAAATACGAGCGAGCAAGCCTCTCAGATGAAACTGAAATAGCGGCACTGCAGACTCCTTGGCTTGAAGTAGAAGTAGATGATGCGGCCGAGGTCAGTCGAGGCAGCGATAGATAGTGTCTCAGCCACATCGGCCAGACGACGGTCAGTCATCGCGACTGGCCTCGACCGCAGCGGGACTTTTCATCTAATAAATGGATGACTGGAGAGCCTTGTCGGAAACTCGCACCGGCCAGATAGATGCACTTTCGAGCCAATAGACAAGGTCACGGGCTGCCATTGCCGTTCATACTACGCTCGCCGAACCACGGACAAGGAACCAACCATGCTTACCACAATAGGTGTATTGACCGACAGTACGCCGACACAAGACTGCAAGACCACCCCTTCAGGTGTCACTATTTATATCGCGCTACCGTACGCCGCATGAAAAAACCCGTCCGCTTGGTGCCAACTCCATCGTCTCAGAGCAGCGCCCCAGTCGAATAGGTCACCGTTCTCAGGAAAACACATAAATCACCCCTGACCTGTCCACCGATACCGTCATGCTGTAGGGTACCTCCAACAACGCCACGTCCGTGATCGAGTCCAGGTGCGCCCGTAGGAGATACTGCTGGTGCGTAGAAATAACCGTATACCGCGACGGCCTTCCGCCGCCGCCGCTCCCCCTGCCCTTAGAGCCAGACCCTGCATTCGGCGCCGTCGGCCCTCCGCGCGGCACCCTCTCCGTGTTAACCGTCAGGCTCGTCGTCGGATGAGAAGCCGTATATGCCGGCTTGATTTCGTCGGGGTCAAGCCCGCTGTATACCACCGAGTTCTCGATCCGGGACATGTCCCAGAACCGGAGTTTCTTGTCAGAACCTCCCGTCACCATGAACGGGTACCGGACGTCTCGCGAATCGTCCGTGGCCGCCGTCCCCATGACCATGCCACGCACGCCACGGTCGGAGCTGCCCGTCCCGCTCGGCTCGATGTTTGTGGCGTATCGGCCCAACATGCCCTCGGGTTTGTCTTCGTCCACGTCCCACGGCTCGTACCCCTTCGGGCCGTCCTTGCTGCCTCCGACGCGGTAAACCTCTCGGCACAGGGTGCGCTCCAGATCCCACACCGTGACCTCGCCCTGGCCAGTGCCTCCTGCTGCGCAGACCCATTTGCCGCGGCCCTTGGACGGGTGGATCGAGAGCCTGAAAATCGCACTCTGCCCCGGAAGCCCCCAGCTCTTCAGTCTCGTGCGGAACCGGAGGTCCCAGAGTGACAGCACGCCGTGTGATGTGCCCACGCACAACCAGTTCCGCTTCCGGTCGACGCAGAAGCATGTCGGTGTCCCGTGGTGCACCGGGTTCTGCAGCGCATACAACAGCGACATGGTACGCAAGTCGATGCCCAAGATCCTCGAACGGTTCGTTGCGAGCACCAAGACCGAGTTCGACTCGAGCCTGAAATGCTCGCACCAGACGGCAAACTCGCCTTCGGGAAGCTGATGCTCCCGCAGCAGCCGTAGCTTGCCATAGCGTAGCACGCCGCCCGCCGACATGGCCTCCACTTTCAAAACGTGAACGCTGCCGTCGTTTGCGCAGCTAACGAACGAGTGAGTATTCTCAACGAAGCACAAGGCCAACACCCGGGAACCGGCCGCGTGTTTATGCGTCTGCCGCGACCGGTTCGTAACGTTCTTCTCGAGCCGCGCACTGTCCCAGACCCTGACAGCCCCATCGTCGCCGCCCGTGAGGAAGAAGGTGTGATCCGGCGCTACCACAAGACGATTGACGGGACCAGTGTGCTCACCGAAAACCGCCACAAGGCGACCCGTAGGACGCCACGGCTCGTTGACACCCGAGCCGATGGCCTTGCCCGCGCTCCGTCGGGAAATCGCAGGCACAGTCGGGCCGAATTCGACCAGGTCGTGGGGGAAATTGTCCACGTACATCGTGTCCAACATCTTCAGAATGCTGGGGTCATTGCCCTCGTACGAGTGGTTCGCCTTGACCTCCGTCCTGGGGCCGTTCGCATTGGCCGGCCGGTCCGACCCTGCTGGTCTGGTATGCGGCGTCTGCGAGAACGGACCTTCCACCTCGCCGAAGGCGTTTGTATCGGTCATGACCGTCTCAGGTACGCTTTTGTTGCTATCCTTGCGGTCCAGTAGACCGAGGGCGCTAGATTGGTGTCGAATCGTCCGTCTCGAAGAGTACGGCTGGTCGCGAACTGATGATGCATCGCCATCCACCACGGAGTTACCCACGGTCAGCGTGTCCTGATCCGTCGGTGCACGCTTCTTGGGTTCGATCGGCCGAGTGCGAGACACCTCCCGCGACACACGCCCCTCAACCACACGTGTCCGCAAGTTGTCCAACGCACTCGATTGCCTCTTTGTACCCGGTACGTCGATCGTCATGGAAGCATCCAATAGAGCATCGGCGATCGTGTATGGGCCCTGTTGGTCAGGCCGCGGGCTGGCCGAGGATGGCTGTGGCGGCTCTTCGTCGAAGAAGAAGATGGTCTGTGGTGTAATTCCCAGTGTTTTCAGCGAAACAATCCCGTTAAGGTTGGCAGTGGGCTCGCCAGCCGCAGACTCGCGTCCCTTCATTCTACTCGTGCGCCAGATAAACTCCTTGAGGGCAACGAGCTTGAACTCATCCTCGAAAGTGAGGCCCAGATTTCTTAACCTATCCAGCCACTGCTCATCCTCCTCGTTGCGCGGTATTTGCCTGAGAACGTTTACGCTCAAGTCCTTGGCTGACCGTATTGCGACGGTATTCGGCAGTGATCCAGATATCGAATGCCGGGGGTGTCGGGAGGACTTCCAAAATACCCCTTTATCTGTCATCTGCGCCCAGACGCGCGCCTGGTCGAACACGGCCCTGGGCAAGGGCGGCTTGAGGGCGTCAAGCATTCCCAGCAGGTTGAACGCAGGCATCTGGTCAGTCTTGACGTAGGGCAGTACTAGCGGGAGGACGATGCCGATTACGTCCGCCGTGCCGAGGAATTTGGTTGACAGGGAGAGAAACTCGGCCGCGGATTCTCGGATCCATACGTTCGGATGCATAGTAAAGCGTCCAACGATATCGATCAACTCCCACAGCTTTCCCCTGGAGAGCAGGCCCAGGCTTGCCAACTGTGCAAGGCAGTGCAATGCAGCCTGCACCACAAACTCCTCCGTATCCGCCAGCGCCTGGATCATCAAGGGTAAAATGAACTCTTCTAGGCTGACGCTGCCGATGAGCACCGATATGCCGACGATGGCTTCGAAGAAGGCACATTTCAATGTCCAGTCCCGGTCGTTCAGGTAGGTGTTCAGATGTGCCAAAAGAATCTCGTTCGCCTCGGCCGGCCCAAAAAAGATGCAGAGCTCGGGCACCGATGTCAGAAACGCACGCCTGACCGACACGTCCGAGTCCTCGACCAGGGCTTTCGTGTGCTGTTCGAGCATCGCAAAGAGCTCGCGCTGCGCATCGTCGAACAGGTTATCCGCCATAGCCTCGGCCTCTGCACCGGGTTCCAGTTCGGGATCGGCCACGGACAGGGCTCCGGTCGCCTTCATCGTGGCCGCCATCTCCAGGAACCGAGTGGCCGTGGTCGCCAGGCTGCCCAGGCAGGACGCATACGTAGCCCTTACGAGCGGGCTGGGCGTCAGGGGACTGATCAACAGCGCGGTATTGAACCGGGGTAAGACGTACTCGATGAACACATGGGCGTTCACCGGGTTCACTGTCCGGACGAGCTGTAGAAGCTGTGTAACGGACCGGATCGCCGCTATCACGACGAGGTCCGACCGGTCACCAAGCAGCAGCACCAAGTACGGCAAGACCCGATCCAACTTGGCGGCGTCCGGAATCCGCTCGGCAAAGGCGAGTAGGATGTCACATGCCCGAATTCGAGAGGCTGCCCGCGCCGTCTGCCGTATTGAGGACACCACGAGGGCCAGGAAAATCAACGTGCCATCCTTCTTGGGGGGTTCCGAACTGCCCGTGACACTGCGTTCGTGGTTCGGGATGTTGAGACGGACGGGGAAATGGCCCAGACCTAACGGAGGGGCAATCGGTCTGGTCCGCGACTGGGCCTTTTCTTCGTAATGGTACCCGAGAAAGTACGAAATCTTGTCAAAGTCGAGAAATACGCGGTCGATCCTGTCATCGGCCTCGCCGAGATTCCGCGATGCGCCCGACATGGGGCTGTTGCCCGAAGAAGGATCGGTGACGAGACCCATGTACTGATGGAGGAAGCTGTAGAAGTACTCGGGGAAGACCTTGCCTTTCCAAAAGTCCAGGTACTGCTCCGCAGAGTATCGTCTCTCGGGGTCGAGCTGGACCATGTGGGAAATCATGTCGCGCACATCCCTGTCGGGGATGCGGCTGATATGTGATATCACGGGGTCGTATTCGCCGCGTCGGTATTTATAGAGCTGGCTCAGGGTAAAGATGGGTGATTCCAGGAACACCTCTGCGATGACGCAGCCGGCACTGAACACATCCATGGCCCAGGTGAGCCGCGCCTCGCTACGATGGAGCTCTTCGTGCGGAACGAAGCGCTCGGGGGCCAGGTAGCATGTCCGCCGGCCCGACGTGTCAAAGTAGTAGGAGAAGTCGGCGGGGTTATCGTCCGGCAGCAGCACCGGCTTGAACGGGCCAGAAAAGTCGGCGAGATAGAGCCAGTTCCATGACGTGACGAGGGTGTTTTCGGACTTGATGTCTCCATGGTAAATGTCGCGAGCGTGGCAGTCGCGCAACACGCAGAGGAGCTGGAAGGCCAGCCATTTCTTCTCAATGTCTTCCAAAAAAGGGCGGGTGCTCATACGGTCGTACAAGGAGTTGTAGAGGAACTGTCGAACCAGGTAGCCATTGGTGTCGGTCTCGATGATGCGCTGGAACGGGAGGGCATTGGGTACATTGACGAGGGCGTTTCGCTGCTCTGCGAAGCGAGAGCGTGTCAGCATGTGAACGCTCCCGGACCTCAGCACCGTGGTGTCGGGAACGCCACTTCCCAATACTTCACATACCTATTATCTTCTTCTTGTATGAATCGAGCGATAGCGGGGTATACGGTTTGACGAGGACCTTGACCAAGACGACGCCATCGTGATGCCTCGCGCGGACGCTCTTCATGAAGCGTGCACTGCCGACACCCTGCTCGTACACCAGGTCGGAGAGCTCGGGCACATCGATGCTCGCCGCACCGGTGTAGTGGGTTGCGAGGGAGAAGCCCTGGCCCATGGTGGGCGAGCTGATGGAGCCGAGGCGAGTTTGGGGGCAGATCTACTTGACGAGGATGGCGGGGAAAGCGTCGTGGATGGAATCTATCATCTTGGTGTCGTCATTGGGCGTTGGTTCACTTCTATCGGATATTTCGAATGTATCTTCGCATATAGACTGGTT
Organism: Sodiomyces alcalophilus JCM 7366; assembly: GCF_042370955.1. Lineage (NCBI taxonomy): Eukaryota > Fungi > Ascomycota > Sordariomycetes > Glomerellales > Plectosphaerellaceae > Sodiomyces > Sodiomyces alcalophilus. Next base: position 1,454,388 of record NW_027263537.1, read on the forward strand.
GATGGCTGATTATCGGAAAGGTTCGTGGAGTGGTGAGTTGCGTCTGAAGGCCTTGTGGTTGAAACGAGAGCTCTCAAGGTAGGTAGGTAGGTAGGTACTAAATAGGTTGACAGCTCAGGGACCGAAAGCACGTCACAGCTCAAGGCTACACTTGCAGACCCACCCGCCAGGGGATGACATAAGCCATGTAAACGTGACCTCCATTGTGAACCTAAAATTAATTACTTCATACTCCCTTACCCAATTGTATTGCGATATCGGAACACCTGAACCTCTTTTGATTTCGAGGTAAAGCCACGCATGGGGAAAAGGCAGCGGGGGGTAACTATTATTTATTGGGATGGCAATGAGACAAACCCTAACAAAGATGCTGGTACTCTTTTGTGGCAGAGGCTAGGGATATCTTGCTGCCACCACCTCCTGCCATGTGTCGTAACTAGACCACCAAGACCACCTTCGTCTGGGTGTCGCAAAGCACCCGCACCTAAAACACCTTCTACCATACATAACGGGTATATGAACGGACTTGCTTCGGGACCGCTGAATCGAAAAGAGGAAGTACTGCGCATGCTTGGTCGTAGGATGAAGTGAAAGCATTAAAAGTGTCGTGGGCAAGAACGTAAGCCATTCGTACATAGTGTGCAAGCAGTTTGTGTCTAGTACCACTGTCCCGGTCGCACACATATGAGGCTCATGTGCGGTGTACATGCCAGCGGAAAGGAAGTTGCATCGTTGGTTGGGCGACGTGTATGTGTGACAGGCAGAATGAAGAACCGTCGCCGTCCGTCCACAAGACAAATACCGCTGTCCGAAGAAAAGCACAAACGCCTTAGCCGAATGGCCCATGACAAATGCTGTCGTGAAGTGGTATTTGTAAACCCATCCGTTCCGCATGGGGCGCCGGTCACTCTCAAGAGCCATATGGCATGTTGGACCCGTTCTCGGTCGAGCCATCGCCCTCAATGGTCTTGCGCCAATGCTCTGGCCGGCATATACAGACCAGAGGGAACGCCTTTATCTCGCCGCTGACCGGAGGCGACGTATCGCGTTTGCCCGACGCGTTGGAGACTCCACTGTCACGTTGCGCTTGCCGCCTGACATCCCATTCGTCGGCCCGTTCGTCCAGCATAACACCCGTCGCCCAGCCGTCGTCCCATATACCCACAACTTTGAGCATATCCCCGCGCTCGAGGGCAAACTCGTCCGGAGCTCGCGGCTGGTACGCCCAGAGAACAGAAACTGTTTCACCGGGATGGATATCGTCGGATGAGTAGTAGTCTTTGAAGAAGGGAAGTTGCTCCGACTGCTGGCTGGCCATGCCGTGGGGAGACGACATGCCACCCGCACTAGTTGGGGACTGCGGGTCGTCACCAGCCAGCACCGAACCGCTCGAAAGCGAGCCGTGTCTTCTGCGAATGTTGCCGGGCGGCGGCCGCAATACGCCAACACCGGCCCTGCTGCCCGAATCAGGGCTACTTCCAAAGTCGGAAGACGTGAGGGACTGTCCCGGCCTCCGTCCGGCCATATATCCGGTGGCCGCACCGACACCGGCAGCGAGCCCGGTGCTGTGGCGCGAAGGAGGCCCGGAACTGCCTTCCAAGGCCGACATGCGTGCAACACGACCACCAGGAACCACCTCGAAATTCCGGGAGGGGGACGGACGGCTGGCTTGTTCCATTGCCGCCGGCTGCCGAGCAGGGGAAGGCTGGTTAAAGATGCTATCGCTCTGGCTGGCTCCGTCGCCCTTCCTCCGACGCCAGCACACGAAGCACAGGAAGAGCAAACCGGCCAAAAGGGCCGCTCCGGCGATGGAGCCGACCACGATGCCTGCAATCTGACCCCCAGAAAGGCCCGCGCCGCCGTCGTCGTCATCACCGTCAGCCGCAGTGGCGGTCGGAATCGGCGGATCAAAGGTCATCGAAGGTATAATGGCTGGAAGCGTCACGTCGGCGCACCTGTTCTCGGCGTCTGAATGGTAGCAACATGTGTCCGTGGAGTTGATCCCACCCGATCCACAGTAGGAACATAGGCCCAAAGTGCTGTTGCCGTAACCGCAATTCTCTGGCTCGTTGGCGATGCCTTGTATGCAGCGGTCCGACGAAAGCGCCCCAGCAGGGAGAGCGCAGTTGGTGAAGTCAGCCCGGATCAGGTCCACCAGGTCATCGCCAGGATCCTCGCAAAGGTCATCACCAGCGGTGACCAGCGCCTCGCTTTGCGCAAAATAAGCCTGTCGGGGATGTGAGTGGAAAACAATCTTGGCGCAGTGGCGGGGGAAAACGTACGCATGTATCGGCACAGACAGCCCGTGACGCTTCTTCCGAAAGATCACAGGCGTCTATTGAATTTTGAATGATGGCATTGCAGAGAACGGTGGTTGTGAAACGCGCGTAATACTCATCCGTGTTTCTGAGATCAATACTACCGCAGCCAAATGACACTTCGTATCTGTCCATGTCTTAGCACGCAACATTACTGGGCAAATAGGTTGGGCCAATATCACTCACTTGTTTCGTACGTAAGTTGTCCGGACATACGACAGGAGTTCTCGGTCAAAGGATTCTCGGTCCGAGACGAAGCGTAGAAAAGGGAACAAGTCGGCCACGAATTGACTGGTCGAGATGGATGCTGATTGGAAAGCAGGGCACGCCGTTGAACGTTCCAACGATATGCAATGACTTTGAGCGGAGACGGCCGTCGGGACGGTAAGGGCTGATAGGAGAACGCCTCCAAGGAGTCTTGGTTTCGGATATCGCTTCGACCGTCGGGCTGAACCGGCGGGGAGTCTAGACGAGGGAACTCGCCCTCGGCCCGGCGACACCATTTCGACAGTAGCGTAGCTGTGTCCTGGTGGGGGTTGGCGGTGTTCGGCGATCAATCGAATGTTCGTCCAGTGCTGCAGCGAAAGGAATATAGCTGAACATATGAGATGCGGTTAGCCCAACGAGTACAAAGTGTGAGGATCTAAGCGAGCGAATAAAAAGGAAGGAGCCTAAGTGACACTGTAGGCATGGTGAAGTGATGCACTCGCAGACGAGCGATGCGATGGTGATTGGCAAAGCGCCGTGGGTAAGGTACAAACCTTATTTCAGTAGGCAAGTGACCTTCTCAGAAAGAATGATGCTGAGACAGAGACAAAAGTAGAGCGCAGTGACAGAAAAGAAAATGTAAAGAACGTCGGTTCTGGCGAAATGGCGGGAGGGCCGGTGTGATATTGACGTTGGACGCGAGAGATCGAGAAAAAGAGGTCCGAGTCGACTAGCTTCTCGAAGCGCGTAACAAAGCTGACCGGCCGCTATTATTCCATTCAAAAGCAAGAAGGCAAATGTGTGAAATCGGATGTAAAATGAGCGCGTCGAAACTACCGGCGCATCGATGAAAGCGTGGTTGGCTGGAACTCGAAGTTGGGTGTGAATGTCGGTCGCGGGTGTTCAGGAGGGACGTGACAGATCCCAAAGGCCTGGACGACAGACGGTGTGCGAGTTGGAGGAGGAGTTGAATTGACGATGAGAGAGAGACGTCGGTTGTCGCTGCCTCTCTCAAGCTCCAGCCTCACGTGTTATCACACAACTCTTTTGCTGTCTTCTTGCACACACACGCGCGCCGTGGAAAGAGAGAAACAAACAGGAGGGAAATAATAATACTAAATTACCGGGGCGAGAAGCCCAACAGGAGAGAGCCCCCCCATACGAGCAGATGCTGAGCGGAAGGAAGGCTGCATCGCAACAGGCGACACCTTCCGTACTCCGTGCAAGGGGGTATTGAAGGCACGGACGAATAGGAGATGGACGTTGTTTCTCGGCAGGCCGTTGATTGGGCGTTGAAAGGTACGTCGTTGCAGGAAGTGGGTCGCCCGGACCCCTCTTTGGGTTACGATTAAATTGCCGGCCAGGTACGGAGTACGTACCTACTTCGTAACGGCTTCACATATGAACATTGTCTCCTTCAGACATTGGGGATCAGGGTGTTTCTCTCACCGTACGGAGTCCCACGTGTACCAGGGATATTGGTAAAGAACCTCCGTAAACCTTCCCCTCTTCTACGCGTACGCCAGGCGACTGCTCGAAAGGTCCCGGAATATCTTCACCCAAGGTTCTCGTACAAGTAAAGGCAAAACGTGTGTCCAACGATGCTCCCAACGACCGTCAGGATGGCTGCTACTTCAGGATCTTGTTGGGTCGAGTCAGGTACCTAGCGCACCTAGGGTAGAAAGAAAAATTCCTTCTTCGCCGCACCAGAGGCCCAAGAGAGGTGCACTGGTATTTTTTTTCTTTCTTGGTCATGCACGTCAGACCGAAACATGGACTGAACCAGTTCTAGTTTGAAACGTGGCAGTTGCCAGCGACGCTGCGTTGTTCTCCTAACAAACTTGACCGACATTACAACGTAGCTGACACTACCTATACTACGAAGCTTTGCAACCACGACAAGAGAGGTCCGAAGAGAGGAAAGCCCAAGCTCTGACGAGCCAAGGCCAGATTAAGATTACGCGTTTGCGTCGCGCGTATGTGATTGGCTTTCTGCGACCTCTCGCGCACGGGTTTAATTACAGTGTCCGAGCGACCGTATTCGTACTTTGTGTTCAAGATTCGCCCTGCGCAGCACGATATATCGCGAGTTTTTGTATTCACAGTACAACGTACAACGTACGCAGTACGACGAACCCAGTCAATCCGTACCGATAAGAAACCACTGGTTCAGGACACTGGCTCAGGAGTCACTGAAAGAAGGCCGGAAGATCCAGATCCCCAGCTCTATCACGGCTCCGATTGATTCCACGTCAAACCCCAAGCGCGAAAATGTCGTCAGTATCGGTAACTTATCATGGCATTAGCGCTTATTGATTCTTCAATATGTACACCCTGTTGATGCGCGATGGACTCGTAGCATGTTAACATCTCCTGCTGGGGAGCCTGTGTGACCGGCGAGTCCTGATTACAACAGAATCACCAATACCGTTACACTTCTTTCATCGCCGTCCGTACGACAGGAAACAGATGGACGACAAGGAGCTGTTCATCACTCAGTCCCGTGCGTTCCAAAAACTTGGGTTCGCAGATCTCTCTGCTTACCAATCCATGCAGCCTGGTGTGCCAGTGGTGACATCAGCCAGGTACGGAAATCGGGGATGATAACCTCCGGCCTCCGCGGCAAAGACGCAAGTGCCGGGCAGTCGGTGCTGACCTGGACCACCTCCGACCTCCCAGTGTTCTTCCTCACAACGTAAACCAACCAACCGGCTGTTTCTGTAATAATTCCCCCGAAGGCTTCACATCTTTCACAACGGATCACAATACGGGCTGACGGGTGGAGAAAGCTGACCCGTTATGGCCGTGAAACTCCGATGAGGCTCGGTGCTTATCATCTCTTAAATCCTCTACTGGTGTGATGGAAAGAAAGTCCTGACTTCGGAATATAAGCCGACTCGTTGCGTCCTGTGATCCGCGAGTTTTTGATACATGTCGTGGTCTGGGAGACTCACCTCCTTCAGCAAACCTTCATTACCCTCTTAATCCATAAGACCACTCGTTTCTTGACGACTACGCCAAGACGACAAGGAAAAAGAATCAACATGGCATCGCAACTACCTCCGAGCCCCGACCCGGGTAGCGGCATCAACCCCCAGGTACGTCCCGCTGTTCGTCACTAGCCGCACCGGCACCGCCCCGATGACCGACAACGATACAATACCAAACTTGATTCACTAACTCGGTTCAAAACAGCCAGGATCACCTCCCTATGCGGTCCAGGGCGCGTTCCCGGGCCTCGTCCCCAACACGACCACCGACATCCCCATCTCCGCCGTCCTGATCGCCTTGTACGTCGGCCTGGCAGCCACCACCGCCCGCCTCATCCGCAGCAACAAGCGCAAGGGAACGCCCTTCGGCCTCGCCGCCCTCTTCATCGTCATCGCCGTCCTCCGCACCCTGGGCCTCTCCCTCCGCGTAGCCTACGCCGTCCACCACGACAACGTGAACCTTTCCATCGCCGCCACCGTCGTGTCCAACGCCGGCGTCATCGTCCTCATCATCCTCAACCTCCTCCTGGGGCCCCGCCTCATGCGCGCCTTCTTCGGCCCCCGCCGCAGCGCCACCGGCTGGCGCCGCCGCGTCTCCACCCTCCCCTTCCTCGTCCCCATTCCTCTGCTGCCCATCATGCTCATCACCATGATCAACGTCATCATCCTCACCTTCTTCACCCTCGACCCCACGGTGCGCAGAAACTGCCTGACCGTCCAGCGCGTAGCCGTCGTCATCTTTGCCGTCCTCGCTTTCATCCCCGCCCCGCCCAGCCTGGCCGTCGCTCTCCTCGGCTCGTCCCCGGCCCGCAACGGAAGCCGTTCGCAGGTCGGGACCGCAAAGCCCGGAAGTTTGCTCGCGAGGGTGCGTCATCCGGGATCATACACGGGGTCGGTCCGCACGAGCGCGCTCGTCCTACTCGCCTCCTCTTCCATGCTTACCCTCGGCGCCGTCATCCGTGCCGTCATGATCTTCAGCCCTCCCCGGCCTCTGACCAACCCGGCATGGTATCACAGTAGGCCGGCGTTCTACTGCTTCAATTTTGTCATTGAGATTCTCGTCATGGTCCTCTACCTGCACGCTCGGTTTGATCGGCGGTTCCGGGGGCCTGTCGAGGTCGACGAGAAGAGCCCTGTCGAAGAAAGCCTGTCGGATCCTGAGAGAACTCTTTCTGGTGGTGAAACTGACGTGCAAGAAAGGAGCGCTCGTGGATAGGGCCGTCTAAAAATGTATTGTTTGTCTTTTTGCGAGGAGCCGAACACTCCCCTCTGTGTTTGTGTATAGAATAATCACACATAAAAACAATTTGTATCATACTGTTCAGCAGGCGTTGACCGACAGCATATAGAGACACCGGCGTCTACATTTTTCCTGACACGTGCATGTTTAGTTAGGTTCCAAGTGCACAATATATGTAATGTCTACTGAATGGCTAGGGGCTAGGTAATTCATAAGACTTGATGTGCTCATTACAATCGACAAGTTTGCTTTTTTTCTGCAACCGACCGTCTATGGCTGAACGAGCATCTGAGGCATTGCCCAGTAGCAGAATGGACACGAGGGGCTTCATTGGATCCTTCAGTGGGGGACGTCGGAACGCCTCCGCAAGGGTGATCCGTTCTTTGGGGAAGAGGGGCATATCGGGTCTGAACATGAACAACATCGTTCCCCTTCTGTATACATACCCGGCGCGCAATGCAGGGAAGCAAAGAAAAGAGCTCGCGGACCTTGGGTGGTGATACAACCATTCATACTTGAGATAGACCCTACTACAACTCGAGCAACTTTCCCTTCACCAAGGACCATTTTTGCAAAAGGCCCACTTTCGGACCCATTCGAAACTCCTCGCCGTCCCGCAGGGGGGGCAATACCCGATGCCCGGAGCCCAACTAGCCGTGTGGGTATGAGAGTGGGAAGGTTGGATTAGAGGAAGTAATCGGGGGTGCGCCTCGACACCATGGGTTCGCCGGCCCGAGGGCAAGGGTCGAATTGCAAGCTGAGGGAGGCATATGAGTGAGCAGGAGTGCGGGTAAATAAGGGGGAGCTGCGACGGGGCCAACTCACAAGGTATATTTCAAATGTTCGTCAATCTCCATGATGGCGGCTTGGTTACCACACCGGTAACAGTAGTTCGGTGCTGGAAGATGGTCAGACGCGGGACACCGCAAGTGTGGCGGGAAGAGGAACGGGAGAAATCAAACGAAAGAGCGTACCCGAGAAAATGGTCACGACATTCCTGTCTTGAGACCAGTTGTATCCCTCCATGACGAGCTGATGCGCGCGCGCAATCAAAGTCAAGCCGTTGTTGTGGTTAAACGCCTCGGATATATCCTGACCAAAGGTGTATCCGGCGCCACGCGGCGATATGCCCCAGCCGCAGCGGTCGTCGGGGTCGGACCAGAGAAGATCGCACATGGGTCCCTCGTGCGGGACCTCCTGGATTCTGTCAAGGGCTCGGATATTGTCGAGGGTATCAATGCTGGGAGAGAGGCCGCCGTGGAGGCAGAAGATCTGATTGTCGATGAGAGCGGTGAGGGGGAGGTAGTCGAAGAGGTCGGTGAAATACTTCCAGACATTGGCGTTGCCGTACTTGCGGAGGCACTCGTCGTAAAAGCCGTACACCTGGGTGATCTGGCGCGACTCGTGGTTGCCGCGGAGGATGGTGATGCGTGAAGGGTACCGGATTTTGAGGGCGACAAGGAGAGTGACCGTCTCGACAGAGTAGTAACCACGATCGACGTAGTCACCTGGTTTTCCACATCAGCATGGGCACGAGACGAACTGCGAGGGAGGTGGGATACAACGGGCGTGCGTGTGTACATACCCATGAAGAGATAGTTGGTGTCTGGGTTTGGCCCGCCAATCTTGAAGAGCTCCATAAGGTCGTGGAATTGGCCGTGGATGTCGCCGCAGACAGTGACCGGGCATTTCTGGCAAGGTGGGGTTAGCTACCTCTGACGGGAACCAGCGCACTGGGAAGATCGAGAACTTACAACCGGTTGAACGTTGGACTCTTCCTGTAGAACTTCCCGCGCCTACATAGATATACGTTAGTTCAGTCCCATAGGGGTGATTCCTCAAAATGGGGTAACGCGAGGCGCTGGATAGGGCAGGAGGAGTTGCGTTCGAAGGGAGAGGAGCAAATCGGCGGGACGGTGGATGAACGGCAAAGCACGACGAACCTTCTCACAGAGCCTCTGGACATCCGACTCGGCCAGCTGCTTGCAGCTCATGAGGCACTCAATCCATCCATCGAGGGTTGGGATCGTTGTGGGCTCAAGGTTTGCCTGGACAGGAGAGATGTCGGATGGGACGCGCCCAACGTCCTCCATGTTTGTATCCATTTTGACGTTGATGATCTAGGAGACGGATCAAGTTTGGATTTGCGGTTTAGAGAATAGAGTCCAGAGTTGGTCGTTGCTGTCGTCGATGGTATGGGGTCGTAAACTCGTGAATGTCGTCTGTTCGTCTTTTCTTTTCTCTTCTTTTTCTTTTCTTGTTTTTCCTCGTCGAGCGAATAGGCGTTGTTCGAGTTGGAATGACGTGCCCTGTCGCGAGTTGCGGCAGGCTGAGGCAGTGGGAGGAGAAGTACAGAAACCAGAAGGAGAGACAGGAATCGTGATGCGTGGGGCAATAAATTGCAAGTGGGTGGGTGAGCTAGCTTCTCCCGGTCGGTCAGTATCAGGGGGTGGGGGCCCTTTCTGATTTGGCGAGTACCTTTACACTTTGCAGCACCAAACAAAGTACCCTAGGGTGTTATCGTTCAGGCGGCAAAGCGTCGTGGGATGGGATTGCGCCTCCCAGTAGGTAGTATTGAGAAAAACCTGGAGTAACCGGTTAATGAGGTTGTCGGGATTGCGTGGTGGGTGACGTTGGTTGGGCTGGCCAGGTATTTCAGTTTCTTCCTCCGATGGGCAGGCAGCCCAGTGACACGGAAGGGAGGCAGGTACGGCACGAAGTACATAAGTACCCAGTACACTTAGGTACTTCCGTACAGTCGATCATTCGGAGTGGAGTACCTTAGATAAGGCTGGGTTGGCTGCGATAAGAGCAGTTGTTAGAGCATGACACCCACTTTTAACCTTGAAGAGGTACAAGTAATGAGTACTCTTCTATCTGGCCAACATTACCTCACCAAGGCTTCCGCATGCTGGATCTTGCGAATAACCAGGTCGAGTTCCCAGTGGCACACAATTATTCTGTTCCTTCCACCACCCACCCCCCCGACAAGACAAAGCGCTTTCAACGATGCTCGGTAGTCCGAGGCCATGACGTTCCAAACCCATCACGCCTCGTCGTCGCCGAACCCGAGATCGAACTTACACCCCGGTTTCGAACGCCGTCCGTCATCCATCACCTCGAGACTCTCCTTTGCCGTCTCGACCATCGAAGAAGGCAATGTCGAAAACAGACTGCCGGCACAAGAGCGGCAGATTGAAGAGGAAATCGCCGAGATCAAGAGATACGAAGACTTCACCACCATAGACTGGGTCCAAGATGCCGCGCGAGAACAGGCTCGGAGAAAGTCCCGTCGCCGGCGCAAAGCTGGCCTCATCGACAAGGGCCAGCCGGGCTGGCGGTACCGCCTCTGGGAGTCGTACGAGGCCGCCCAGGGCTGGCTTGTCGTCACCCTCATCGGCGTCGCCATTGGTTTCAACGCCGCCTTGCTGAATATCATCACCGAGTGGCTCGCCGACTTCAAGATAGGATACTGCACCACCGCGTTCTACCTCAACGAGAAGTTCTGCTGCTGGGGAGAGGATAACGGCTGTCCGGCGTGGCACCGCTGGACCGGTTTGGAGCCGTTCGACTACTTCTTCTACATCATCTTCGGCACCTTCTTCGCCTTCACATCGGCGGCCTTGGTCAAGTCGTTCGCTCCCTACGCCGCTGGGTCGGGCATCTCGGAGATCAAGTGCATCATCGCCGGTTTCGTCATGAAGGATTTTCTGGGCTTCTGGACACTCCTCATCAAGTCCATTGGCTTGCCATTGGCCATCGCCTCGGGTCTTTCGGTCGGAAAAGAAGGCCCGAGTGTGCACTACGCCGTGTGTACCGGCAACGTCATCTCGAGGCTCTTTAGCAACTACCGACGCAACGCCTCCAAGATGCGCGAGATCCTGAGCGCCTGTGCTGCCGCGGGCGTAGCTGTCGCCTTTGGCAGTCCCATCGGCGGCGTGCTCTTTTCCCTCGAAGAGATGTCCAGTTACTTTCCTCTGAAAACCATGTGGAGGAGCTACTTCTGTGCCTTGGTGGCCACCGCCATCCTTGCCGCCATGAACCCGTTCAGGACCGGCCAGCTCGTCATGTTCCAGGTCAGCTACGATCGCGACTGGCACTTCTTCGAAACGTTCTTCTACATCATCCTGGGCATCTTCGGCGGCCTCTACGGCGCCTTTGTCATAAAGTGGAACTTGCGCTATCAGGCGTTTAGGAAGAGGTATCTCTCCCAGTACCCCATTGTAGAGGCTACCCTTCTTGCCCTCTTCACGGGCATCATCTGCTACCCCAACGTCTTCCTTCGGACCGACATGACGGAGAGCATGGAGCTCTTGTTCCTCGAATGCGACGGTCCCGAGGACTACCACGGCCTATGCGCACCGAGCAGGAGGTGGTGGAACATCCTACTTCTGACGATAGCAACGGTGCTGAGAATCTTGCTGGTCATCATCTCGTATGGATGCAAAGTGCCGGCCGGGATTTTCGTCCCCTCCATGGCCATCGGGGCATCGTTTGGACGTGCTATGGGCATTGTCGTCGAGGCCATTCACGCAGCCAACCCCGGGAGCGTCTTCTTCGCCGCCTGTAAGCCAGACGAGCCCTGTATCACCCCAGGCACGTATGCCTTCCTGGGCGCAGGGGCCGCCTTGAGTGGGGTCATGCACATCACAGTCTCCGTTGTCGTCATCATGTTTGAGCTTACGGGCGCCCTCACATACATCCTCCCGACCATGATTGTCGTCGGCGTCACCAAGGCTGTCAGCGAACTCTTCGGTAGAGGAGGCATCGCGGATCGCATGATTTGGTTCAGCGGGTTCCCGTACCTGGACAACAAGGAGGAGCACAATTTTGGCGTATCGGTTTCCCACGTCATGAAGGGGGATGTGGTATCACTCCCGGCGAGTGGCGTCCCCTTGGGGGAAGTAGAGCGCCTTCTATCCCGCCACAAGTACCAAGGCTTTCCCATCATCGAAGACACCAGTTCCAAGACTCTGGTCGGCTACATTGGCCGGACGGAACTGCAGTATGCGCTGGACCGTGCCAAGCGAGAAGGCACAGTCGATCCTGGGGTCCGCTGCACCTTCTCGCTGCTGCAACCCCAGGGCACTGTGGGAGCCATGGCACCGGCCGCCACGTTGAATAACGATGCCATGACATCGACGTCGATCGACTTGAGCCGATACGTCGACCCTACCCCCGTGACGGTCCACCCGCGCCTACCGCTCGAGACGGCGATGGAGCTGTTCCGCAAGATAGGGCCTCGCGTCATCCTCATAGAGTACCACGGGAAACTCATCGGCCTCGTCACCGTCAAGGACTGTCTTAAGTACCAGTTCAAGGTGGAGGCGGCGGAACACCCGCGCGACGACCACGAGATGCTCGAAGCCCAGGAGAAGCTGTGGGCCCTCATGCGCAAGGCTGCCGGTTGGGTGTCGGGCAAAGTGTCGAGTGCGTCAGGCGGCCGGATACGCCTGAGCTCATTCGACGAACCTGGGCGATCCGGCTGGACGTCTGGTAACCGACATGGAACACAGATCATGGATGGTGATGAGGACGAGGATGATGACGGGGCTCTGGAGCTCGAGAACCGTTTGAATGGGTGATCTGATTGGGCTTTGTGACTTGTTTTCCTTTTCTTTCTTTTACCTTGTTATTTCTGTCTTTCTGGGATTGGCGTTTTGGAATAACGGGTGTGATACCCAGAGCTAGCCGGGTATTGTTCAACACATGGATGGCATGCTGCCGCTGCGATTTCGTCACTGACGTATATCCCGACTTGTCTATGAATGAGAACTTGGGATGGGAGATTTCTGAACGAGAGAGGGTAGACGAAGAGCAACTAGAAGAGCAAAAAGTTGGTCTAAATTATGTGTATATGTCTAGTACATACCTACTACTCTCAGGTATCCATCACAGGAGCCTCGTATGCTCAATGTTTACGTCAAAAGTCGGTGCGTTCAGGCAGATATGATTCACCTCCGTTCTGTGCCATCGCCATTGCTCGTTTCGAGGCCCGTCAAATCGCCCAAGTCGATGATATCCTCATCCACGCCCTGGCCAGCCTGCTTAACCCGGTCGCGGCCATCATAATCTTCATCCTGAAACGAGTCAGACCTCTCCTGCGGCACAGGGACGTAGGCGTTGGCATCGGCCTCGACATTGGCGTCGGCATCCCCCGCCTCGTCCTTCCGGCCGACGATGACGTTGCCGGCGACTAGGAGGGCGGCACCCAGCCACCATAGCGGCGGGAGGGACTCGGCGAAGATGACTAGGCCGAGGAAAGCGGTGAGTACAAAGTTGGAGGATGTGTTGATGATAGAGACTTGGGTGGTTGAGCTCCCCTTGGCCAGGGCCTGGGTGAACAAGGTCCACATGATGCCGTTGAAAAGCAGGTTAAGACCGAAGAAAGCCTGGAATGATGGTCAGCAGTCAAAAGAATAAAACGGAATTGGTCAATGGGATGGAGAGCTTACGCCTCGGAGAATGACTTCAAAAGCGCCCCCAATGCTTGATAGGTGGAGGAACTTGGAAAGACTCCGCGAGATGGATGTAGTGAGTTCGGTTGTTGTCCTGAGAATTGTGCATGTCAGTAGTCAGGGCCAGGCAACCAAAGAAGTCATATGTAGTAGATGATAACAGAACGGCAACCTACAGCTTGGCAAAGACGCCATTAAAGGCAGCGCAGGCGCCACTCGCGATGGCGAGGACGATCCACTTGTTCCGAGTAGCCCAGCTCATCGTGCCGGCCGCGGACTTGTCCGTAAACCGGTTACTTGCAGTCGGAGTTGTGGTTTCGGAAAGACCAGCGTGCGTCGGGGGATTGGATTGGATGCGAGGCTTTTGTCTTTGGCGAACCATTGGCGGGATGCTGTGTACGTTAAGTGACGAGGATCATGGGATGGCGACGTGGGTGTCGCACGTATCGATATATGCCCACGATTCCCGTAAATTAGATTCGAAATGATCAAATCGAGTCAATGGCCCTGGTCCTTGACGGTTAAATGGAAAACAAAGACAGAGACGAGTGCCTTGGAGTATCTGGCCCTACGTTGCTATCATCTCAAGTGAAGTTCACCCTTTAGCTGTCCCGTCTCGAGATGCGAGATTCGGGAAGTGGAACCCCCATCTGCAGGGAGTGGAGTGGCTGCACACAGTACATGTATGGTACAGCAGCATCAAGGTACGCAGGTACAGTGCAACATATTACGTGTTCGTACTAAGTACCTAGCAGTACGTAATATTTGTACAGGGTATGAGATAAAATAATCTTAGTACCTTACTAAGTCGATAAGATAAGAGACCGCAGCTCCATTTGCGGGGAGCACGTCACTAACTCAAATGGTGGTCAACAAGTGGTCTGTCAATTTCTTTCCTTTTTTATTTATCACCTTTCCACCGAGGCACCAAGACTCGAGTTTGAATCTGGTCACGGGGTTCCAAATTACTGCCTATTTGACCGCAGCACTCTAGTCACCCGTTATGTATAAGACCCCCATCATCTCCTCTGGACCAACTTTAGGACCCTTTTCCCAACAATAATGACCCACGAGATGGAGGAATCTCCTTTGACCAAGGTTCGTGTCTCAAAATGTTTCCCCTTCTACATTCCAGACTCTCAGACACTGAGCATCGGATAGGCGCATGATCACGCCAGAGCTGCCGCCAACGCGACCCACCAGTCCGAGACCACAGTCGCTGTTAACGAACATACCTTAGCAGCTGGCGAGTTTGCTAAAGCCGCAGAACACACCACGAGCATCGAGGCCCTCCGAACACTCGACCTTCTCCAAGAACACCACCAACTGCTCTCCGAGCTCCTGAAGCTTCCCCTCAGCCGCCAAGCTCAACCCGCCGAGGGAGAGGACAAGCAGGCGAGCGACACCACTGCCGGCCCAGTCGCCGAAGATGCGCCCGCCAGGTCAGAACAGTCGGGCATCTCCGCGGACTCTGCCAAATCCGCGGCACCGCCTTCGCTGGCGCAGAAGAAACGTTACCCCGCTGGCAGGCCGACAACGTCGTCTATCGCAACGAGCTTGGCCTCCGCACGCGGCATCAAGTCCCGGAACCGAAGCCATCTGGTCCCTCCCAGCGTTACAAACGACCAAGCGCCCGGGAACCTAGAAGTACTATCACCCAGAAAAGAGGGATCGCAGTTGAAGATGCAGAATGTGCTGGATCAGAATGGACGCCCGGGATGGGTGCCTCCCACGGCCGGCTCTCCTCGAACGGATACGCACAGGAAGAAAGACCAGGAGGTGCTGCGGAAATTACCCGAAGAGCAGACCGCGACAAGCGAGGATGGCTACTCGCGCTTCTACAACACATTTGGCACCTGGATCAACCGGCTCTCCGCACCGCTGGCCTTCGCCGGGCTGCCCCTGATCGCAGAAGAGCCGGCGGCGACGAGTCCGGAGCAGCCACCCGAACCGCCCGCGGCTACGGAGAAAGCAACCTCTTCGTCTTCCTCGTCCTCGCGGCGAAGCAAGTACAAAGCCCCTGCTTCCATCGCCGAGCCAGACCTTTCCAAGATTTATTCTCGCGCAACAATGCGTGCCATCTCAGCCAGCGGTGGAAACCCCAACGAATCCTTCTACGTCGTCCCCACCAGCGGCCATACCATGTCCTACGCCAACATCCTCAGCTACGCCGACAAGGAGAAACGCCGCCTCGAAGCGTCCCTCCACAGCGGCGGTGACATGAGTCTCATCGAGGAGGACGAGGAGGATTTTGTCGACGCGCGCGAGTCGCCTTCAGCGCCTACGTCGCCCTTGCTGAGAAGACGGGCGGGCGGGAGTCGGTCATCACGGCCCGCCGCGCCGCCGTCGAAAACGGTCGAGGAGCTGGCCCTGGAGAACAAGGGCCTGAAAGACATGCTCGACAAGCTGAGTCGGCGACTGCACGCCTTTGAAGCCAGCGCGCAGAACTCGACCCTCGCGCTCGCCGAGAGCATGCGCTTCATGCGGCCCGGGTCGCCTCACCAGTCTCTTGGCGGCGGGGACGACGCGGCGGCGTTGCGGTCCAAGAACAGGGAGCTGGAGAACCAGGTGGCGTCGGCAATGCAGCGGATGGAGGAGTTGGAGAAGGAGCACCAGAAGATGGAGCGGACGGTATTCAAGTACCGCGAGAAATGGGAGCAGCTCAAGGCCGGGGCCAAGGCGAGAAGGGAGGCGCAAAGCGGGACGGCAGGCGCGGGTGCTGCGAATGCGGAGAGGGGAGAAGGGAAGGAGTTGGACGAGTCGTAGTAACGCGTCTCGAGGGAGAGCGGAAGAGGGGAATCGAAGGTAGGGGTAATATACGTAATTTTCCGATGCAGTTTCGTACGATTCAAAAGTAGGCGAGGGATGAATTGTCCATTGGCCGGATACCCTCTTCCCCAAACAATGTACGATATAATCTAAAGTCCTTCCTCGTCTCCCGTGCTGTCCTCACCATTCCACCAAAAGCTGACACTAAAGCTCACGGTCAGGCTACGCACATAATGCCACCATCCGACAGGGATGTACAACACGTCGCCCTCCTCGAGGACACACTCCCAGCGGCGCAAACCGCGAAACTCCTCCAGCTCGATAGGGTCGCGGGGATCCTGGCCGGGCGGGAGATCATCCCAGCCCTCGATGACTCCGACGTCGAAAGTGCTCGTGTTGCGCATGTCGATGCCCGTGCCGTCGTCCTCCCCGTCCCCGCGCGGGCAGAGCGCCTCGGTGTCGAGCGGGGAATACAGGCGGACGTACTTGGCGCCGACGACCTGGGCGAGCAGGTTTTGGTAGCCGTCCGTGTGGAGCGGCGTTATGGTCCCCGCGGGGCCGAGCCAGGCGTTCACGAGCGGGATGGGTGGGGCGGGTCTGCTGAGGGACGGGGAGACGGGGTGCGGTGGCGGGTTGGTGTGGCAGAGGTCCGGGGTGAGGATGTCGTTGCGGAGGGAAGGGAGTTGGGTGAAGAGCTCATGCTGGGCGAGGTAGGTGACGGGGGAGGGAGACGGGGAAGTAGGAGGAGAAAGGGGCCGCGCTTTTTTCTCCCCGGCGGTTTGTTTCGGGTTGCTGCTGCGGCCGTCGTCGTTGCCGTCGCCGTCTTGGTGGAAACGGTCCAGGAGTTCCCGGACGGTGATGAGCTCTTGTGTCCAGCCCTCGTCTACGTAGGTCCGGCCTACTTCGACGGGGACTAGGCGGCGGCCGTTGAAGGTGCGCGAGAGGAGGTAAGCGGGTTTCTTCCAGGGCCTGGTTGTCATGGCGGGCCAGTCATCCATGAGACCCCGGATGACGAGAGGGAGTGGCCCATCTGGTGTCTTGGATCCTGCGTCCACGTAGCGTTGGAAGTCATACATGGTCATGTTCTCGTGGCGGGCTACGGGGTTTAGGAGTTCTGGAGTGAAGATCCGATGTGCCGGGAACGATTTCTCTGTATCCCATCGTGAAGTTCGGGGTTCGCCATCAGTGGTTATTCTTGCTCTCTTGCTGGGTTGCGAATCATCAGCCTGCTCGGGCGAGAACGGGGCGGTATCATCGTGATATGCCTCCTCAAGAAGTTGTAGCATCCTCTCGATGGTCTTTCTGCCACGCCTGAGCCCCGCCCCTCCTGCCAGAATCAGGGCTTTATCCAGCGTTTTTACAAGTTGCCCAACCAAAGCGTCGTCGTCATTCTGAGGCACCGGCCCCTCGTCTCTGCTCAAATCCACACTGGCGCCGTTGCCTGTGGTTCCATCATCCCTCCCCGGCTGCCAGTTCGAGACGAGGCAATTGAATTTGAGAATGGAGAGATCGGCGTAGAGTTGTCTCCAGCAATAGGGCAAGTCTTGATAGACAAAGTCGTAGAATTTATTGTATGTGCGGCTGATTTCGGCATCGAGTCGTTCGAGGAGGTTGGCGTGGTCGACTTGTGCTCGTGTCGAAGCCAGCAGCGGGCTCTGGTCCATCTCACCAACGAAGTCGGGGGGGACCACCAGTCTCACAGCATCGTTCGCCAGAAGGCCAAGTCTTTCCAGAGTATCTAGAGGCAGTAGGTATAGGCCTTGCACTGCTTCAGATGCTTCATCCTTCGCGGGCCTCTCAGACGAAGGATGAGCTTCAGTTGCGATCTCCAATGTTGTCCTTGCACATTCCTCTAAGAGTTGTCTGCCCCATCGTTGTAGAGCTATATCTCGGAAATTCTGATTTCGTTGGTTTTCACTGTTTGCCGCCATGTCTGATTCTACTGCCGACGTCACTGTTGTCGTGTGGTGAGGAGGGTTAGGGTGGATCTACAGATGGAGCGCAAAACGAATAAATTGAGGATCATGCCGACATCGCACTTATATAGTCCGGCATTTGCACTCAATCGAAAACACAGAAGATATAAATCCAACTGCGTCGGAGTTACTATTCACACAATTCTATTCTACACAATACAGCGTCTTAGATTTGGTATTCTCATCTGGCATTCCTCGTGCGAATAGCATCTAATACGCGCGGGATTGGTGTTAGTCGGCCATGTTCAACGACCAGACTCGGATTCCCTAAATACTGAACCCCTCCTCTCAAATGTCATGTTTGCTGTGCCGTCGTCATTTTCGCATCCATCTGCCGCATAACTTCATCCTCCTCGTCAACAGCATCACCCTTCCCGTTCCCGACATGGAGACCTCTCTTCTTCATCTCCTCCTCAATGCGACTGCGCAAGACCACACCGTCGTCGAATATCCCCGGCACGTCCTCCTTCTGCTTCTTCACCCAGCCATCCAGGCTCCTCATCCCGACGACCAGAAACCCCAGCTCCTCGCGATCCACGTCGAACACCTCCCACCACGCGCACTCGGGCATCTTGGCCCCCAGGTCCTTGGCCGCGTTGTATATGGCCGCCGTGGCCAGCGCATGCGGCTGGTGTGTAAGGTACAGCATCTGCGGCGACAAGAGAGCCGTGTTGAGGTACGCCACGACGCGGCGTCCGATGGAACCCTTGGGTTGGCCCGCAAAATCCAGCGTCTGAAGGTAGGTGATGGCCAGGGCGTGCGGCAGGGAAACGTGCGTGTCAAACGATAGGGCATAGAGAATGCGCGGTTCTACGGCAAGGAGCCGGTTCTGGAAGGCCAGGTACTCGTCATCGTGTTGGTAGGACAATCGCAGGTCCGGAGGAGGCACCGGTTGTGTCGGACGGAAGAAGCTCGATTTGGAAGAGAGGAGATGGGCGTAGACGTTGGAAAAGTCGCGCACGGAGCGTGGTATCGGGCCCATCTTTGCGACGAGGAAGAGAGCAGCGGCCGAGACGTCCTAAAGTCGCGTGTTAGCTGGGGCAGTCCGGCACAGGAGCGGCTCTCGTCCCTCGCAAGGGATCTATGGGCGATGACGGAGGGGAGATCTCACGCTAAATTCGTGAAGCATGGGGGATTCGACAAGCCAGTATCGCGCCAGCAGGACATTGGCTTGGGCAGTTGTGGATTGCGGCAGCTCCAGGAGCATGCCGGCCGCTTGGGTCAGGCATTGGGTCGCATAGAAGACAATGTCTTGCAGGTCACTCGGTAGGGAACTAAAGTTGTTTCGTCGCTGCAACTGAGAGGCAGTCGCTAAGGGGTTGTTCATAATGTCCATGACCTCTGCTAGTCAGGGGAGATGCGGTTTCGTTGTCTGTTTTATGGAAACACTACAGAACAGCTGAGGGAGCTGAGCTTAGCTTAAAGTATGCTGGGGAGTGGGTTCGAGGCTGAGGAGTTTGTCATTGTCTGATCCGGCGAACCCGTCGTGTGATTGGTTGATGATATCTCGAGCACGGAGCACTCTCAGAGTACAACGTGCGGAGTACCTATACTTAGGTACCAAAACAGTTGACAGTGTGCGAAACACGGTACCGGATTGGCCCCTCGCCAGCCTGGAGGCTTCGGCTAACACGGTGGGGCCTGACTCCAGCTGTCGGACCTACCTAGTAACGACAGCCTTCCTTGTCAGCCGCCTGCCTGCCTCGTCACCACCGACTCCCAAGAGAGGCGTGGTCGGATTTGTCTCTACTACAAGCCTGTGCGTGTTGAAACGACACGACCTTTTGAATCTTCATTCATACCGGCTAAACCCGCTCGCTGTCTACGAGGTCCGACTCGATACCGTCCTCCGCCGTCCCCGCAACCGTCAATCCTCAATCGACTTGCCGTCATACATACCATCACCCCCTAAATAGTCCTTGGTCTACAGAGCTACCTGATTCGCCCGTAGCGAGTCCCCGCCGCCAGCCATGGACTATAGCGCATCAATGCAGGATGACAACCCGGTCGGCGCCTCGCCCTGGGGCAATTCACCCACCTCATCTCCTCGTCAGCAGAGGACCGGCTTTGGCTCGATCCTAGGCGAGGAGGCCCCCGACTCCCCCTTCCGCAACGGCCTCTCGCAAGATCAGGAGAGCGGATTTGGCAGCCATGATTCCTCGTTCCAGAGACCGGACACCGCCAGTACCACGTCTGGGACCGAGCCCGGAATCGACGAGTCGACGACAGCAGCCTTTTCCGGATCCCAACACCACGACGCATCGGCACCCTTCGGCCACGACACGCAGGCTGGCCCAGAGAGCTCCCAAAAGGCGCCGGACAATACCTCTGCGTCCGCCTCTGAACCACAGGGACAACAGAGCCAACCTCCGTCGCAACCTCAAAAGCCACACTACAGATTGGTGGCCAAGATTTCTGGCTTGGAAAGGACGGGCAAAAAGGACCCCATTTTGCGATTCGATGTCCATGTAAGTCTTGCAAAGGGAGAAGGGGAAGAAATTCATCTCAAGACACCCATTAGCTGGACATGTTGTGCTGACACCTGGTTTCTTTTGCCCAGACTAATATACCTCGATTCCGTACCACGCAATACCGTGACGTCCGCCGACTACACTCCGAGTTTGTCAAGCTCGCCGACCATCTGATCTCCGCCAACCCCGAGGTTCTCGTCCCGGCCGTGCCTCCTCCCCTGACGTCGGCTGGGGCAGGGACCGAGGAGGACGAGGTGCGAGTGAGAGGGCTGATGCAGCGCTGGTTCAATTACGTTTGCAGTAATGAGATTCTGATGAAGGACGACGAGATGGTGCTCTTTGTAGAGAGTGACTTTGGCTACAGCCCTATGGTCAAGATGAAGCAACCTGCCACTGGCGTGCGGAGGAAGATCTTGAAGCAGTTCGCCCCGCCACCCGACGATACACCCGAATTGCAGGAGGCGCGCCCCATTGTTAAGCTTTTTTACTTGGGTACCATGGATGCCGGGCACAAGGTTGACAAACTAGTGAAATCACGGCGTGGTGAGTTCCCCCCGTCCCAATTTGATTATTCCCCTCCTCTCCCACCCGTGGCGGTTTTGGCTCTCCATCACGCAAACAACTCACTGAACGTCACAGGTCTCGGCCTCGCCGAATCTGACTTTGGCGTCAAACTCGGGGCCATGAACGTGCAGGAGCCGCACCAGGGCCTCGCCAACGCCTATCGCAAACTCGGCAAGGCGATCCAGACAATGGGCGACTACCACGCGGCCCAGGCGACGGCGCAAGCCACGACCATTGGCGACCCATTCCAATACCACTCCTCCGATGCCTTCATCGTCAAGGAAACCCTGACGAACCGGCAAATCCTCATCCGCGAGTTCCTCCAGGCGCAGGAGGTCACCCGAAGCAAGCTCAACGCGGCCGACCGTCTCAAGGCGAGCTCCAACGTGCGCCGCGAAAAGGTGGACGAGGCCATCACGGCGCTAGACGAGGCGCGCCACAACGAGACGATGCTGTACCAGAAGACGACCAGCGTCACGCAGAACCTGGTCAACGAGCGACGCAAGTGGTTCGCCCGGACGGCGTCGGACCTGCGGCTCAGCATCCGCGAGTACGTGCTCCGCGAAATCGAGGCCGAGCGCCGCACGCTCGCGCTCCTCGAGAACGTCCGCCCGGACATCCGGTCCATCGATTCTTCGGGCGGCCTGAGCCGGCTGGGCCGCGAGGCGCACCCGACGGTGCGCCGTACGAGCCTCGCCGCGAGCCAGGGCCCCAAGGGCGACGCGTGGAGCGGCGTGCCCCGGCGGTCCGACGCGCTGAGCCGCAGCGTGTCGGGCGGCATCGTCCCCGGCGCCGGCCTGGTGGAGGAGGGCGGAGAGGGCGAGGATGGACAGGGCGTCGCGCAGGCCAAGGCGCCGGGTAGCCTCACGGGCGTGGTTGAGGAGGAGGACGAGGACCGGTTGGACGCGAGGAACGCGGCGAGCCGGCTCGCATCGAGCACGTTTTGAGGTGGGAGGTATAAGGAAGCAAGGCAACGGGGAGAATGAGTGAAATGAGAGTATGGGCGGAGAATCAGGCGATGTTATCAACATTCGCATGGCGATCCCTTTGAAGCCACCCTTATTGCACATTCGGCCGACGATGACTTTGCTGTGCTACATTACGGATACGTACGATTAGGGCCAGCGCCCGCTTACATGACCATCTATATAACGCTGTGTATTGTTCGTGTACGTGCCACTTGATGATGCGAATCGTTTTCTCGTCCGGCATGTTGATAGCTGCGTGCCGCGATATAAGTCACGAATCTTGCCCAGCCAAAAGTTTGTAATCGTATCATGTATAAGCTATGATAACGTGCATGGTAATGATGAGGGATTCATGAGTACCCCTGGTCTTATAGGGTAGATGCTTCGTCTCTGTCCAAAGCCCAGCTTTGAGCCTATCCAGGTCCGTAATGTCCTTCATAGGTAGGCGTGAACTTGATTGTACGGAGCACAACTACTTGTTACCGTAGCTACCTCCCCAGGGCAGTAATATGTCCATGTGGCCACGCGCCTTCTCGATATACACTTTGGCCTCTTTGGGATCCTTGAACGGCGTGGCCTGGCTATCATGTCATTTCAAATAGTTAACCGATTCGATGCAAGTGGGCGATCTGCTCGGTATGCAGCGGCCCGCCCCGCCCCTCTTTGTAACTTACAATTTGCCGTTAGTGTCACGACGGACGCGGTAAAGCTCGTGGGGCAGCGTGTTAAAGTCGGGATTCCGGGTCATTTCCTCCTCCATATCCAGCGTGATATGGAACCGCTTAGGCATGGTCCCTCTGATGGTGAGGAAGTCTTGGAAGGGCTCGATGTGAGCATAATGCCGGTTCTCCAACAGCTCCGCTTCGGACCGCCCGACGGACTCCAGGTAGGCAAGGATCGCGTCATTGTATTCGGACGGGTTTCCCTCGAAGTCGTCCACGTTGAGTCGCAGAATGACACGCTTCGGCGACGGCGCTCCTTCGACAGCACCACTGGCGGTGGCTGTTTGGCTGGTGGCCGAGCCTTGAGGCGTCGTGCCTTGGTCTGTAGATGCTGACATTGTCGGGATGATACGACAGCTACCGGTGTTGTTTGTCTGTTTGCTGTCTCTGAAGTTTGGAATCGTTAGTCGAGGTGCTACGGTATGTCCGAGACGAGAGGGGTGAAGTGAGAGTCGATGACTAAGCATGTCGGCGCTTATACGAAGTACACCCCCTGGACGAACGAATCGACGAAACCCAACCCCAAAGCCCACCACCCTCTTTCTCATCTGAGCAATGTATGCACACAACGTAGGCCAGGAAGCAAGGTGCCGGCATGTGGCAGCAAACGTTGGCTGTACTTCGACAAGTGTCCGTCGACACCTTCCCAAGGTACCACTCGGCTATCTTGGTTCCTTATCATGCACTAGCCTATTGTGAAAGGCTTCAAGATGGGCGACTAAGTGGCCCTCAAAGTGGGCGTCTCATGTAGCCACTGCACCACCTGTAGGAAAGGCAGGTATAACCTCTGCAAGAAACTGCGCTTCCGATATGCAAACACCTACCCGACGGCCGTCCAGCTCCTGTGCGCCAGAACCGCGCCGGCATCCCGAATCTCGACGGCATGGTCACCCACCGCTTCAAGGGTCTCCTCAACACATCCAAGGCTTTCGAGCTGACTAGTCGGACCGTTGACGACGATGGCAACCTCGTACCGAAGGTTGTCTTTGAGGCTTGAGCAGCGTGTGGCCATCTACTCTCATGATTCATACAAAGACTCCGGAGGTAAGAATAAGGAGGTGTACTGGAAACTGATGATACACCTTGTCTGTCACAGGCTGGCTGCACCTTCTTGCGTCGTGTTCGAAAATAGGCCGGTAATGAGATTGACCCAGAAACACCACGATGCAATAAAGAAATGTATAGATTTCACAAATTCCAAACACTCACCCATGAAGTATGTCGTTGATGGCAGAACATGACGTTCTTGGGTGTTCATGACACGACTCCATGTTCTGCGCTATAATGACTCAAGTGTGAATGTTTGGCAGGACTAGCTTCTGTCTACCCCTTCGCTTACTTATGTGCGCCTGCTGTTGTATTGACCCTCTCCGGGAATGCCTGATTTCCGGCTTACCGGACGAAACAAGACCCTGTATTCAGCCCATGAACTCCCTGTCACGTCCCCGCAAGAAAATACCCATAACGCCCATGCAGTCATTGCCTGAGTTGGCAGTCATTCGTCGGGGCTGTCCCTAACCAGAGCGCCATGCTGGCGTCTTGACGCACCAATACGCCCGAAGCTCCCTCTAGCTACAGACAGTCACTCGCTTTCGTCCGCCAGATTTACATCATAATGTCAATACCAGCGCCTTGAAGACCGTACGGCGCGGCGCCCTTCGTACCCTGTGCCTCCCACTGCATCCTGGCCCGCTGCTCCCGGCTCCTAGCGCCCTCGACTATCTCGAACTTGCGGCCCAGGTCGCGGACTTGGTGAACACTCTGCACCACGTCGTTGAGGAGCGACACGAGGTGGACGTCATTCTGCTCCTGGAGCATCTCCTTCCGGAAAGCGTCCACATCCGAGGGCTCGATGAGGTCCAGCCGGCCCACGAGCGCCTGGATCTGCCGCAGGATGGTATGGGACGGGGTCGTCTGGTCGGGCGATGCGGCGGTCGCTGTGGGGTCCTCCCCGGACACGAAAGCGGGCGGCAGGCGTTCGAGGTAGTGGATGAGGAGCTGGATGCGCGAGTGCAGCATCTTGGTTGCGTTGGCCTTGGCCGTCAGCGCGCCCAGCATGTCCTCTTCTTCGGGGGAGAGGACCACGTCTTTCTCGTCTGGCGCGGCGGCTGCGTCGCCCTCTGCCGACTCTGGCGCCGCGACGGCCTTCTCCTTGCCTTTTCTCTGCTGTTCTTTCGTGGTCTCGGCCTTGGGCGCTGCTGCCTGCGGGGCTTCCACGAGAGCGGCGTTACCGCTGCCGCTGGCGATGAAGTCCATGCTGATCATCTCCGCCTCGCCCGTCTCGACGGTGTATGGGAGTTCGCGGAACTTGAGCTTGAGCTGGGACTGGGACTCGCCGTCGTCCATGGTTTTGTCGCCTTCGTTGTCGACCTTGGCGGCATCGTCGACTTCGCAGCTGCTTTCGTAGATGGTCAGGGGAAGCTTGCCTCCCACGGAGTGGTCGAGCACCTCGCTCGGGTGGAACCCGAGGAGGATGGCGGATTCGTTGATGTAGGTCAGGATGTCGTTGTGGATATGGGTGAGCTCGGGAGTCGGTCCGGTCGACGGGAGCAAGGTATACCAGCCTACAAAGTCGAGGTTTCGGTCCTTGTGTACCGTTCTCACTAGCAGGGAGAAGGGTGTTAGAGTCGGGGCCCAGAAGGGTGTCCTTGTCTAGGGGCGCGAGATACTCACTCTGTTCTATCCGGGCCTGCACCATGGGTAGATCCAATCGGTAGTTGTAGGGAGTGTCGGGGGCAGCAGAAAGGTGGCACTCGAAAGCATGCTCGATGGACACTTCTCTCCCGTTGTGCTGGCCCATAAGGGCTCCAACGATGGGCCACTCATGTTCCCGAAGGGTGTGCCGTGTGATGTAGTCGGAAATGCTTAGGAGGACGAGTGGGTGGAGGATTGCTTGGAGGCCGGACGCTTGGTTGGAGACGAGCAAGTTGGCACTGGCCGTGGACCCTGTAGTTGGCGACATGATGGGCATATGGGTGGTAGACGGCAAGCTGAGGTCGAGAAACGGCGGGGCGAGAGGCCGCTGGGAAAGCTTCGGTTGATGATGTACGTTGTACTATGTATGGATAGTGATTGGGTACCCACTTGATTGAGGACTGGCGTTCTTATCTTATCGCGCTTACCCGGATAGTGAAGTGGGTCTGTTAATGATTTTGATTATTAATCCAGATTTTGGCATCCCCGGATTAGTAGACTACGTGACTTCTCAGCAAGCGGCCAGCCTTCTAAATTAGGTGCTTAGAAACTCATAGGTAGTAGACTCTCATGACCCTTGACACATCAACAGTTTCCTGGTCTGCCTGCTGTTACTCGTGCGGCCAAGCGTGCAGCAGTCGTTGGAGGTTTTAGCGCGAGAACAGCCGCCGAGTAAAGTAGCGCGCATATAAAAGTTACAACGTATGTACACTGTACAGGCAGTAGCGGTATATTACGTGTACGTTGTACCTCGCGGGAATTGTGCTTGGATGTTTGCTACCTTAATCTTATTCTGGCTAGCTTGACTGTTTTACGCAGGGGGATTAAGATGTTACGAAGTACTTCGTATACTGTGGCCGACTTGGGGAGTGATTCTGACGGTGATTCCTCCCAGATGTCTAAACACCTACACATGCCATCGCTGTGTAGGCTGAGGTTGCCATATTGACTGAGGTTAATTCCACAATGTGAAAAAAGGCAAGTACCAATTGCGTTTTATTCTCGAGAAGAAGTGGTGGGTTTAGAAGTGAGTTCGACCGGAAGAGGAATGCCTCCTTCGTACAGGGCGGGATGGCTACCAAGGGAACAAACCTTTCAACGATTGAAGCCACATACAGTTAAAAGACGCCATGGGCTGTAGTGCGTATACCTACAGAAATGGCAGTCTCATCCGATCAGACTTCTACGATACGATAGGTATAATAAGGGATCAGTCCCTGTGATCGCAGACATGGTAGACATCTCTTTGGGTAGTGGACAACTGGACAGTCGACTCCTCAACTCCTTGCAGTCCACCATCACCCCCCAATATTCTCTTTTATGAATCTTCACGAACAGACTTACCACGTCATGCTGCGACGAAAAGTTAGCCGCGTTGTGCGGTCGCGCCGTCCCCCCAGCAAACCCCTTACGGTTGCGCCGGTCCGCATACCGTCTCATCCAACACCATCACCACCGACACCATCTAACCCTACATCCAACCCTGCACCCAACGCGTCATGCTTGCTTCTCAACCTGATACCCGAGATCTTGTTGCTCATCAGGGACCGGCTCGGGGATTGCGATCAATTCCGTCTGTCCCAAACCTGCCGGGCACTGCGGCGACTTGTTCATAGAGACTGGCGTGCTGAGTTCCATCTGCCCGAGGCCCGACGCCTTTTGCAGATCGAGCTCGCCCATACATCGCCGAATCTCTGGATATGCGATTATTGTGACTGGGCACACGGTCTGAATCTGTCCAATACGCCTTCTGCCCGAAGCAACGTTTGCGGCAGGGAACAGACCAGGCGTATCGAATCCGATACAGCCTGGACAGGGTATTGGTTTGATCAGAAACACGTGCAGGTCGCACTCAAGCTCTGCCGGCTTCCGCTTTCCAGCCTTGAACCCTGCCACATCAAGTATCTCGAAGACATCATGGCCCCCCAGAGCATGCGGAGACGGTTCCCGGGAGGCCACGGCATCAACGAGCACTATCGAGCCCGACCCAGGATCATCCACCGGAGCTTCTACCTTTAGCAGGAGTGGACCTACTCCGGCCCGCTGCACGGGGGGGATCATTCCGAGAACGGCCCCCAGTCGACCCGCAGCGCGCTGTTCGACTGTTTGATTGCCGCCGACCGCCCCATTTCAATTTGCAAACACCATGTTGTAGACGGGGAAACGGCACTGACGTTTGTCAGCGCCTTCGGTAGAGATGCTGCCAGGGTCGTGCAGCTGGGGTATGCTCTTGAGAGGGCCCTTTTGTCCGAGTCCGACCAGCGCATCCGGTTCTCTTGTTCATTTTGCCCGACAGACTGTGAGATCCAGGCATCAAACGACAACACCCGTGCACTTGCCATCCGAACGTGGAAGAACTTTGGGCGCGGAGAATCACCGACGGACCCAACGTGGACGGCTCATGGATGTCCTACAGGAAGAAGCACATGGCCTGAGTGGTTCTATGGACTCACTGTCTTCTATACACCTCATCCGCCTGGGAGTATCCAGAAGAAATGGTCTCGGCTGTCGGAATGGCAAGCGAATCGCAATACGTCCAAAATCGTATTTGTCAAACGGAAGACTCCAGTTGTGCTGAGGCGTGTCAGGGGGAATTTGGGCAGCCGGGACAGGAGACGGCCTCGGGTGTAGATGCTGGGTGTGGTCCGCGCGGACTACCCAGGTCCTACAGGCATACGGATTCAGCGATAGGTATAGAGACTCGGCGATAGGTATAGGGACTCAGCGATAGGTATAGAGACTCGGCGATAGGTATAAGGACTCAGCGATAGGCATAGAGATTCAGCGATTGTTTTCCCCCTTTGCATCCAGAAACTTACAAAGCAACGTGATATACCCAAGTCAAGCCCAGGTCTACTTACCATTCCGGTCATCTTTGATCGAGATTCAGTCATTCTTACTGCTTTCATGCTTACTAGACCACGAGATTCTACTACATGGGTCGACATGTTTATGAATCGCATGAATGGCCAGAACCAAGGTGCCTTGGTGCAATGGTGGCTATAAGTTAAAACTTGCTAGACAGTTCTGGTTCGAGCATCGAATTAATCCAACCTTCACCTAAACCAGAGCTACTCTTAGAGTACCTATTGATAAGACAGATAATTGCTATTACAGATCCAGGCTACACGAGACTACTCAAAGAATGGTGCTCCCCGATGGCATGAGTTTCATTATACTGGGGTAGGCAGTCGTTGTATGTAAGAGCAGTGTCATCGTTACAACTTGCTTCTCACACAATTAACGGCGTCCGGCTATCCTTTAGAATTGATTGATGCTTTCTTCCTTTAACCTATCCTATGGCCCGGTTAAGCCCTGGACTGATTCATGGTGCCACCTCTGTTCATCAAAGCCTGACCTGAAGCTCTCCCCTTTGTTACATGATAGCGAGAACCACTCCAAGATGGATGATGCCTACCTATACTGGGAGAATGCCTGGCTCATACAGCTTTGACAGACATATTCAAACATGTTATGCCTTCCATCGCCGCATGGATGTCGCATAAATTGGCCTTTTCGTGCCCATAGCGGCAGGCCTGGTTAAGTGAAAGCCTTGTCCCCAGCAACTCCTCTGAAAGAAAAGGCACTGCTTTTGCCTTAGCCATGAACACAGGTTCTCTATGAAGTATGGGGCTTTACCTGTCGTTTCGTTTGTTAGTCGGCGAATCAAGAAAATGGGCAGGATTCAGCGAAAACCTCGGGCTTAGCCATCCTCAAATACAGGATGGCAGTCATGGCACGCCGGATTCATGGGATCTTACAGGTATTGCAACTTATGCCTCTGCATCGCGAAGACTTCAGAGTAACCAGTCGCAGCCATGACAGAAGTGCCTTTCTACCCATCCGGCTTTCCCATTCAACCTCCTACCAACTCGCTTCTTACCTCCAATCCTCAGCTCCCACACTCTCCCAACCTCGCAAGCACAACAAGAAATACGGTATCAGTCAAGAGGGAAGACGACGATGTTCAGTTTGTATCCTCAAACCCGGTGAAGAAGAGGAAGGTAGATCATCCTCTGGCCAAACCAACCGAGTCGCTCCCTCTTACTTCCGCTGCAGGCGAGAGGCCAGCATTGTCGCATCTATGCCCTGGAACTGGGACCATGAATCTGGGACATCAGTCCCAGATCAAGCCGTCTCCGGGCCTCCGCACTGATACTCCCAATCAGGATGTCCATGGAAACCACACCCAGCGACAGCAAGTTGAGTGTGGACATCCCGAGCTGCGGGTCAGTACTGGGACGTACAACTTGCGTGCTTCTGCCACAAGCCCTGTCAGCGCCTATCCAAGAGGATGCTCAGTACCGTCCCCCAGCCACAAGTTTTTTCAGGACACGTTTTGGACAGCACCCGCTACTAGGCCTCGCAGCTCCCCCGCCTTGTCACCGAAGCAACTCCCGGAGCACATCTCCCCATCTGTTCTGAAACTCAACCCCTCCCAGCCATTTACCACGCACGCCGAGAGTCTGGACACGACCAAGGACCTCCTCACTTCAAAGGCACCTTCTCCGCAGCCAATGGATCAGCCGGAAGTGGTGGCAGGGGTCAAGACTTCTAGTGCGAACGAGCAGCTGACCTCTGCATGCTATGCTCCGCCGGGAGCTACCCAAGAGATACGCAGTCAGACAGATACGAAGAGGTCACAGCATTCTCAGAACCTCCAGGCTGTGGCACCACTCGCCATTCCAGACTCCCTGAGCTGCCACCCGGACCAATCTCTGGACAGGCAGTCGGACGGCATCGACACAGGCGGTGTAGCGTTACAGTCTCAGATCCCGCCACAGCGCCCTGAAATGTCTGGTGCAAACTTTCACGTTAGCAATTCTCTCTGTACATCAGGTGAACCGGCGCAGTCCGGAAGTCCAGTTAACAGTAGTAATCAGGGGCCAGTGGTTCGAGAGCCTGCTCCAAATCGACCCCCCGTCCCCGGCCATCAGCAGCACAGGGATACCAGGGGGCCGTGTAATGACGGCTCGCATCTCGTCAAGTCTCCCTGCCGCAAGTGCCTAGAGGCTAGACTACGGAGTCAGGCCGCAGCACTTGCTGCCGGGGCTGTTCCGGTTCTTAACCATTCTATCGCTCAACCGGTCAATTCACAGCATGCCTACCCATCGTTAATTCCATCGGCATGGACGCCGCCGACTAACACGGCCCCTTTCGCAGCCCACTTCACGGGTCCCACCGCTTACGGATCATTTCTTCATCAGCAGTTAAATCCCGGTCAATTAGGACTTACATCTGGCCATTACCCCTCGCATGGAAACTCGGCAATGGCGCCAAGCATGTCCACTGTGAATATGGGCCCTTCTCTCGCGCTCCCCGTCAGTCAGATGGCACCCAACTTCCAACAATATACGAGTGGCCCGAACTCCTCTCGAACAGCGGCACCAATGTCTGCCAAACGGCCAGCACCCAGACCCAGTCAACCGCAGACGCAGTCCAACGGGAAGCACATCATTGTCGATATTGCCGACACCTGCCTGGAGCTGTTTCCCTTTGACGAGGTTGCCCAACGTCACAACCAGCCCGTACAAAAAGTCCGGGACGTCTTCAACGCCATCATCCAGGTGCCCTTGCTGAGGTGCGCCACGGATAAGCGACGGGCCGGCAAGCTCGGGACGGCGCGGGTGAGAGAGTTCAACCAGGCACGGAGGGAGATGCAGTCGAGCGGCAATGTTGGGGAGGGCGGAATGGGAAAGTCGACGATGCATTCGCGTCCGCCGCAAAGGCAGACGGCATCGCTGCATCAGCAGAGGGATCAACAGCAACAACAACCTTCGGCGTGGGAGGTCTCGCAGTTCATGGGACCAAGTGATATGCGGCTTGGGCCTTATGCGCCGTCTGGTGGCCCCTGGGGATGACATGTACCCGACCGTTCAAGTGCTGGGCAGGGAGGACAAACTTCGGAGCACTTTACCTTTTTGCCCCTTTCCCCCTTTTTGTTTCCTTTTTGTTTCCTCTGTTGTTGACGCGAGATAGATATTCCGGGATAAACAATGCTATTTACTGAACAGCATGGCGAATTTGCCCACCCATCACATATTGCAGTGAGCTATGTCTTATCGGGACACCTCGCCCACGTCCATAGAAGGCCAGAAAACATCAGGACTCGATGGTATCTTGCTAACGGCCGCAATCTTTCTCCGGGCTTCCCGATAGACTGCCTGTATGTGCCGCTCGAGACGAACCATCTCGTCTCCGTCGCCTGTTCTCTTTGCCTCGACGTAGCGCCTCACAAGCTCGGCGTGCTGGGTGTCGTATAGCAGCCTGCTCTTGTGGAGGTGGGCTCCCCGGTCGCAGTTGGCGCAAGTGTCGTGGACGACGATTCTGGTGGGGTGCGGCTGTTCACCAACACTGGTGGTGGGCCGGATGGTATGCCCGCAGGCCATTTCCATCTCGGTGACTGTGGTGCGGCACATGATTCCTGTGTTGATGGGATATATATGCCCGGAACTTGCTCTGTAGACTGCAGATAGGTCTGGACCTTGGACGAGGGGGTTTCTATTTAGTAAACCAGGTGGGTAGTAGTGTAGGCATGGAACAGAGGGATCCAAGATGAAGTTCCCAGCAGACAATAATGTTATCTGTTATAGGACTGCCGCGTCCGCCGCTTTGGATTGCTTGGTACTCTACAGATTCAAGCGAGAGGGCCTGCTTTAAGAGTTAATTGCGACATGGTCCGCGAGCCAGATATTCTACCCGCATTCTTCTTTGATTCATAGAAATGTAAGTTCGAATGGAATGATTCTGGTATGAGACGGAGGAATCTAGACCCTGCTTGAAACGCTGCGCTCACCTGGACTCCAGTAGGTCGTATAATGAAAAGGGTATCCCATCTCGACTGGTTCGGATCAGTAGGACGTGGACCATGTCCTCCAAAGTCGTGCAAGAAGGGCGAAAAATATTCATGATCTCACCACGCATCTCTGGTATTTGATAAGATAGAGTTCATT
The DNA here is from genome assembly GCF_042370955.1 of Sodiomyces alcalophilus JCM 7366. Lineage (NCBI taxonomy): Eukaryota > Fungi > Ascomycota > Sordariomycetes > Glomerellales > Plectosphaerellaceae > Sodiomyces > Sodiomyces alcalophilus. The sequence continues at coordinate 1,486,718 of NW_027263537.1, forward strand.
CTCTTCTCCACCCAGGGCAACGTCTGGCGATTCTCCCAGACGTGGCGGATCAGTGGACGCCGTCGTCAGTGGCGGCTTTCAAGGTATTCTTTGTAATAGCAAGACGATTCGGTTTCGAAAGTCCAAATGCGTATCTTTCTGAGCCGGAATTACGGCTTTTTATGTAGCTGATGCCCACGATGTATGCTCGACAACATAGGCTCAAACCAGAACGACATTCGCTGAGTGCGGCGCTATCTAAACTCGTGGTCGAGATGCGAAGATATGAAAGTGAGTCTGATTAGTAATGTGAGTGTCGGCGGTGGGGATATTGACGCCGAGGCGGTGTCCTAAAGAAGATTAGTGCGGGGCATGTGACCCCACCGAAACTCCACCAGCCAGGTTCTCCGTCGCAACAACCCAAAAAAGAATGCGAGATTAGAGAAAAAGGACAGAAAAATTGAAGCCCGAATTCGACTCCAACAGAACGCCATCTCGCATTACCCACCGGAGCTCGTCCTGGCCCTAGATTATCTTGTAGTATCTATCGAATACAATATATTTAGGTCTTTCCGAAAATGGGCAGGAAGAGAGAAAGAGAAGAGGCAGCCGCCCACAATGGGGGAGACAGGATGGACGAGGACAGCTCTGATGAAGACGTAAGATCCCCCTTCCCCTACCCTAGGCAATGACTTCTCCCGTCTTGTCATGGGCGCACCCGCTGACATCGCATGCGTCTTCTAGTTCGACATGGTCAACGTGGATTTTGAGTGGTTCAACTTTGACGCAGACATCGACTTCCACGGCGTCAAGTCGCTCCTCCGCCAGCTCCTCGACGTCGATGCAACCCAATTTGACATCTCCGCCCTGGCCGACCTCATCCTCTCTCAAAACACCATCGGCTCCACCGTCAAGGTCGACGGAAAGGAGACCGACGCCTACGCCTTCCTCACCGCCCTCAACCTGCGGGAGCATGGCCAGAAGCCCGCCATTGCCAACCTAACCCGATACCTCGTCGAGAAAGCCCGTACCAACGACGCGTTGGCGCCCGTCGTCCCCCCACTACTCGATGGATCCAACAGCGGTGCGCAGGTGGGCCTCGTCCTCTCCGAGCGCCTGATCAACATGCCCACCGAGATTGCACCGCCCATGTTCCGCATGCTCACCGGCGAGATCGAGGATGCCGTCGAGGACAAGGAGCCTTACGAGTTCAGCCACTACCTGATTTTGTCCAGGATATACCGCGAAGTCGAGCCCGAGGCGGAACTGCGGACGGAAGAGAGGCGGGGGAAGAAGCAGAAGCCCGACGCGTCCGCCATGTGGCATTTCCACCCGGAAGACGAGGTGTTGGCAAAGCATGCTGTCGCCCACGGCGCCTACTCGTATTCCAACGAGAACAGTGGCTCCGCCGAGAGCAAGCGAGCTTTCCAAGAAATGGGTATCAGGTCGCAGGGCTACCTGATTCTCATTGAGGCGGCCAAGTGGAAGGGGGCCGTTGACGCCGTAGAACAGTACCTCAAGCCACAATGAATAGACGGGACCAAACAAACCAAAGAAAAAAGATAATACAAAGGCGGCAGTCAAATATGATCACGCATGCATGGCTTTCATTTTCTTGACTTTCTTGATTTTTTTTTGGGTCGTCTTTCCTTTGTTTTTATCTTCTTTTGTTGGCCCTCTTCTCACCACGCTGGAAATTCAACTCTACTGATCACTTGAGGGATTGGCCGGTTCGAGTCTCTGCATGAGGTATTCCACTTCCACCTCCTTCGTCAACGGTATCACAAAGTCCTTGTACATGGCAACCACGGCATCGGCGTCGATCTTGGGCTGACCCTCGGGGGTACCATCGGCCCCAAGGGACGGGTCAGTTCCATAAGTCATGACCTTCAGCCGCAGGCGCGCCAGCACTTTTTCCTCCACGGCCGAGTTGGTGATGGCCTCGGCCAGGCCCTCGCGGTCGGCGGCGCGGATGAGGCGTTCGAAACGCGGCCGGTCGGAGCGGAACTTGGACTCGGCGACGAACTTGCCAAAGTGGATGCGCCGCGACAGCGCCTGCAGGCATGCAATGTCGCAGGTGGCCGACGACCCGTAATTTTCCTGGCTCTCCCCCCGGTCACCCCGGCCGCCGAAATCGGGACACACGGCGGGGAGGAAGTTGTCGACGTAGAAACTGCGGATCTTGTCGTTGACTACCACGTCGTTGGGGTGCAGGATGGCCGGATAGTCCAGTGGGCGTAGAATGGGTTTTTGGACGGCGTCCGGGAAGAAAGGGAACTCGTCGGGCGACTCGTAGCGGCGCATCAGCGACTGCAGTTTCTCCTGCTCGCGGAGGTACCAGTCTAGCAGACTCATATTGCTATCAGGGAGGGCGAGGGCCCCCGGAATGTAGATGTTCTTGTTGAGTGCGAACTGCGCCCGCTCAATCAGGTGGAAGGTGATGGTGTCCTCGAGTCGGCTGGTTTAGTGATAAACCGTCAGCGTTTGTCCCTTCTACGTCTCACGTTTAGGTTTAACTCCACTCACATCAATTGATAGCGGATCCGAGAGAGATCCAACGCCTTGGAGACATCGTTGAGGTTTAGGTCGACGAGCGAATCCATCATGCACTGCGGGTCTGGACCAGACTAATGGACGGCAGAAGGAATAAAAGAAGGACAATTAAACCCCGGAAGGGGCAGAGATGAAGCCAGAATACGTTGGAAGGGATTAAAGTTGGGAGCTCGTGTTGCAGCCCAAAGGTTTCGCTTTTAAAGTGGTGATGACTCCGATCGTGTTCCGATGGAGGGGTACATTATATGGTGCCAGCTGCGCCGGCGCCAAGGAAATCGACCCGTTGAAGCTGACGGCACGGCACGAATTGTGACATCTGGTGCCGGGTGTCAAACTGCTCGATAACGCCGACCGTTCGAAGGTGCTGAAATGACATGATGAAGTACCGTGGCATCGAACGAATGAGCATCTTGATTCGAACCTTTTGCAGCTCTGGGTAAAAAGATACCTAGTGATGAGGAATGGCATTTCAAAGTGGTGCAACACCAAGCAGCTTTGTATCATCTATCAAAATCAAAGTATCAGGTACCTGCTGTGCCAAGTCAGCAACCGCATAAGGACGGCTTGCATTCGCTTGCAGCTGAGAGCAAGACATCAGCGGGGTGGTTGCGTCTAGGTGGCCCGAGCTCCTAGCCGGGGGATCCAAGGACCGGGAAGAACAAGGCACGCGCACTTGCATTTGCTGGTGGATCTATCTGTCGTCAGGGCGAGGCAAAAATCCAAACACCAACACAAGCAGACCGAAACGAAGTAAGGTGCTGGAACTCTGGTTACAACATAGCGCAACGCGAACCCAACCCTTCTTCTATCGAGCACCAAATCTGCCTGAAACCGCTCGGTCCAGGTAGTAGAGTGCTCGCATATCACCATACGCATGGCCGACCCAGAAGACCAGCAGTATGACTTTTACGACGATCCGTCCCTGGACGACGAACAGTCGATCGTATCCGTGAGTTTGCCGCTTCGTCCCTTTATATCGTCCTGCATCCCAGGCTTTTCCCGAACATCTTTACTACATCTATGGTCGTGCGCCACCAACCGCATGCTGACCGTCCCGTCTCGTGGCGATAGACCCGGAACATCGAGGCGTTCGGTCGGAAAGTCACCACAACGGCTAGCCATTTGATGGGCCCACTCTCCGAACAGAACAACAATCCCCAACAATACAATGACGCCATGATAGAGGTGCACAAGCAGCTCAAGCGGCCGGCCATCCGGCGGAACGTGCTATCCATGGCCAGGACGACTCCCACCGACATGGTCCGGTCGAAGCTGTCCACCAACGAGATCCAGCACCGCGCCCTGTCCTTTCTCCCCGACGAGCTCTTGGTGAACATCCCCGAGGAGCAGTCGTCTTATTCGCTCTTCCAAGGTTTTCAGGCCAGCTTTCCTGATTTCACCGACGAAGGGAGGAAACACAGGCGCCGTGCGTCCAGGGGGAGGAGGCTTATCGATGACGGGAATCAGGAGCCCCCCGGCCCTCACTCTCTACACAAGCTGAAGAAGGAACAGTCTGACATGGTGCACGAGCTGGGTCTGATGAGCATACGGAAAAACATGACCAGCAGCGAAATACGGGACATCGACAACAAGATTGCCAACCTGGCCGGCATGAGGAGGATTCTCCTAGACCGACTGGCGGCACTGGAACAGGAGGAGACCATACTGGGACACGACCGTAAGGAAAATTCATCGCTTTTTATCTCTGTTCTTTTGGTTCCCCTAGCTCACTAGCATGCTAACCTCTACTCCTTTTTTTTTTTGAACGATAAGTCGTCGACGTTGAAGCCCGCCTGGAAGAGGCGCAACATCTAGTGGACGAGGCCGAGATGTTGGCCGCGCAAGCCCCCACCAAGGAGGAAGAAGACCTCGCCATTGGCGGCGACGACGGTTTCATGTCGCAGTCCGTCTACGAGAAGATCCCGCCCGTCTCGAGCCCGCCTGCGAAGCCGAGGAAGGCCAAAGTGATCCGACGCAAATCCATGCCCATCCTTCACGAGCATTTCGCGCCTGGCAGCTCCATTAGGGAGATCCGGGCGCACCGGGACAACATCACCGCTTTGGACTTTGATGCGCCCTTTGGAACGCTGATCACGGCGGCTATGGACGACACCGTCAGAGTGTGGGATCTCAACGCGGGACGATGCATGGGCCTTCTCGAAGGGCATGCGGCCTCGGTCCGGGCACTGCAGGTGGAGGATAATATCCTGGCCACGGGCTCAAGAGACGCGACCATTCGACTTTGGGATCTCAGCCGGGCACACTACGACCCCCACGGCGGCCAGTTCGAGAAGGATGATGAAGACGACGATGGCATCGCATTCGAGAACCCAGACGACCAGCCCGTGGAACCTCCCGAGGGAAGCATGGCAGACTGCGAGCTCATCACCCTGCACGCACACGTGGACGAGATCACGGCGCTCCACTTCTGGGGCGATGTCATGGTGTCGGGCTCGTCCGACAAGACCCTCCGGCACTGGGATCTCGCCAAGGGCCGGTGTGTCCAGACGCTGGACGTGATGTGGGCGGCGGCGCAAGCGTCGGCCAGCTTGGGCAGCGAGAGCTCGTGGAGGCAGACGAGCCGAACCGTCGACAGAACGGGCGACTTTGTGGGCGCGGTCCAGGTGTTCGAAACGGCGCTGGCTTGCGGTACGGCCGACGGCATGGTGCGGCTGTGGGATCTCCGGAGCGGGCAGGTGCACCGGAGCCTGGTTGGCCACACTGGGGCGGTGACCTGCTTGCAGTTTGATGACGTCCACCTAGTTACGGGCAGCGCGGACCGGAGCGTCAGGGTACGTTTGAAGCACTTCTTTTCTCTTCGCCCCTTTACAAACGGAAACAGGGCATTAGAGCTAACAACATTGGCCAGATATGGGATCTCCGGACAGGGTCCATCTCAGACGCCTACGCCTATGACAATGGCATCACGAGCATGATGTTCGACACGCGGCGTATCGTGAGTGCGGCCGGAGAGGACGTGGTCAAGGTGTACGATAAGGTGGAAGGACGGCAGTGGGACTGCGGCGCCGGAATCGCAAACGCAGAGGAAGGCAAGCCGGCGGCCATTGTAGAGAAGGTGAGGGTACGGGATGGTTATCTGGTGGAGGGCAGGCAGGACGGCATTGTAGGAGTATGGACATGTTAGACTGGTGAGTGTTATTGTATCCAATATGATGATGCGGGAGGGGAGCTTGTTCTATTACTAAGTATAGTCATGAATTTGCCTTGCCTATAATTACCCTCCACCTCTCGTCCATTGTCTACTATGGAGCATCAAGTCTGTGTACGTTGTATTCGTCCTCCGTTTGCCGCAATGCTGACTAAACACTTCGGGTACAAACGGAGGTACCTAGGTACCTATCAGAAAGATAAGATATCACCTCCCCACCACTGCCCCCCTTTTCTCCTCCGTCCTCCAGCTTCCGTCTCCCACCTCTAGCGTCGCATAGGCACTGCCGACCTGTGCAGCCAACCAGCCATCCTACCTATGTATGCGCTGTTTTGCCGCCGTGGTGGTCGCTTTTGGTCATCCAGACACATCTTTATTCCACTTCCACTTCTGCCTAACCGTCTGCTTACCTAGCCTCTACGCACTCCTTTCGGTGTAACCGTTAGGAAGGTGATGAGGGAGGATCCCAACTCGGCGCCTTACAAAGGATCTGGCATTGCCGCATTTCCCATGAGCTTCCTTATTATACACACTCGCTTCTACTCTTCCTAGCTAGTATTCCTATACCAAAATCAACCCTCTCGACCACTACCCAGGTAGCTGTCCACTTGCTCGAGTCGACTGGTACTGGAACCAGCCATATAAGGAGCCGTCGACCTACCGAACCGAGACGGATTCACCCCACGCCCTCTTGTTGTCATCCTAGAAACCTCAACATCCCCGTCCTATGCTGGCGGCGTCAGTTCCGCAGGTCTGCAGGTGGTCGAAAAGCGAACCGGAGTCCCACCCACAAGGCGAAAAGCATCATCCAGCTAGCAAGGGAGTCAGTCGGCCGCCCTGCCGCGGCTTGGGCGCAAGCATTCATGGCTTCCGCAGTAGCAAAAGACAAGGCACCCGAAGCGCCGCCCCGAAGAGCCTTGAACTTTCTCAATCTTCCCTCAGAAACACAGCATCAAATCTTTAGTCTTGTAAGCCAAGCCGCCTGTGTCTGCGCTTCGTGTCCCATCTTACCTCCTATCCCACATCATCCCCAAGCATGCCCTCGCGTTGCACGATACATGGATAGCTAGTTAGTCCATGGCTGACTCGTTTCTTTCTCTCTTCCTACGCGTTCTCCAGTGCTCTCCGACTTCTCTGATATGTCTCGCGCTCGTCTCTCATCACTTTCGCGACCTAGCCGCCGCCCAGATGTACCGCAACTTCCACATCATCTTCCCCGACGATGACGATCCCGACTTTGACTCTCCCGTGGACAGTCTGGCCAGCGGCTTTGAGACGTTTGTCGCCAGCGACTATGATTACGCCCAGCACCTCCGAGAAATCGCCCTGGACACCACCAGCGCCGGGGCCAGGGGCGAAAGATCTTACGACGCGTATCGCTACGGCTTCAGCTGCGGGAAGTTCATGAACACCCTGCTGCTGCTCACGCTCCGCAAGGCCAAGTCCCTCGAGTGTTTCGCCTGGAATATTCGCGTCGAGCTCAGCCGCCCCGTCTACAAAGCCCTCCATGCCATCCCTTCGCTGAAACACCTGCATATACGCTTGCAGGCCGGGCCTTCGCTCTCCGAATCCCCGCCTCCCCTGCCGTACATCTCTGGGGCTGCTTCGCACCCAACGAGTAACAATTTCCACGGCGTGCCGTCCCCTCTACCTCCACCCGGACCCACGCCCCAACCTCTAGCCCCTCTGGCCCCTCTGGCCCCTCTGTCCCCTCCGGCCCCTCTTCCGTTCAGCCCCAATGCCGGAATGCCGCCACTTCCGCCATCTATGAACGCCTCTTCTTCCAAGCCGCCTCCCAAGCACAGGCGCAAAACTTCCACCGCCAACACGGCCCCCACTCTTTCCGGCTTCAAGAAGCTCAAGTTCCTTTCCGTATTGGACATTGACGACCTCGACTGCATCCCGGAAGTGCAGGGCTGCATCAAGAATTCGGCCCTGAGTCTCCAGAACCTGGAGCTCTCCTTCTCCGTAGCCCTAGCACAGCAATCACGCAAACCGACGCCGGACCTTGATCATGACGTCGTGGAGGTTGATGACGAGTTTCAGCCTATCCCCATGCCTGCTTCGGGCCCGAATTGGGACGACGCCGCAGCCCCCGTAAAGGCCTTCAGGGCGCAGGAGATGCGCAAGGTGCAGGAGACTGTCCTGGCCCAGATTTTCGACGTTGAGCATCGCCCAGTCAAAGAGAGCCCGCAGAAGTCCAAAGGGGAAGAGGTCGCGGAACAAGCTGCCGAAACATCTAGAGAAAACCTCACTCCGGCACAGGCCTTCATGGATAGACTTCGCGATGTTTCCGCTAAGCTGATCGCGGAAACACAGCAAGAGGGTTCCGAGGAGCCAGACGGTTCGAAGCAAGCCATCTTGGAGCTGATCGAGAATGCGGCCAAGAAGTACCTGGAATCCGAAGACGCCAAGCCCACATCCCCTGCCGCGGGCGCTTCCAACGACGCCGGGGGGTCAGTGGTCGAGCGGGCCGAGGATGACAAGGCCTTGAAGGACGGTGCACAGTCTGGCTCTGACGCCACGGGGCCGGCGCCTTCTTCGTCGACTGTACGGAAGGAGACGTCTCCCGATGACATCGACGTGGAGGAGCCACTGGCCTCGGACGAAACCGAGGAGGTTGCCGATACCAAAGCGGCAGTTTCTCACAAGAACGGCGTTTCACCTTCTTCGTCGACCACTACCAAAGCCACGGCATCGACGCCGTCAAGAAGTGGCGGAAGCCCGTCGCCAGACGTAACCGCCACATTGGAGCGGCTCAACACGATCTCCAAGGGCGTGGTGGCCCAGTTGGCGATACTCGATGAGCTCATTTCTGACTCACAATCCCAGCTCCGCGAACTGGCGTCCGCCGGACGAGACCGAGACGAAGCCCGTATTTCGGTCGCTGAGACGAGGTTGCGCGGCTACCAAAAGGATGCAGAGGCTCTGCAGGAGAAGCGCCGGTCTGTGGAGGCGGAGATTCGCAACACGGAACGGTCGGCCAATGCCGCCGCTACCAGGGACGGTGACGAGGCTCAAATGGGCGACTACATCCGTAAAACGAGAGGACTTCAGCTCCGTTACTTTGGCGCTCACCTGATCCCCGTCAAAGCGTCGGTCCTGAAGGCTTCGGTGGACGTCCATATGCTCGAGAGGCTGACGCTCCTCAACGTCGGTGTTCAAGCGCCGATATGGAACATGCTGTCTCGGGAGAACAAACTGTCGCCGTTGCGGCTTGCCCGCATCTCCACCGATAACGTGTCGATGGCGTTCCTCATCTGCGTGGCGCAGCTCGAGAAAGTGACCGACCTGTTTATGCTCGAGCGGGCGGAGGGTCACAAGCCAGCCAGCTTCGCGGCCAAGTCTGCGGCGACGATGGACCACATCCGCAGGCTCGTACTCAAAAGGCACATGGGGACGCTGAAGAGACTGCTCATCAGGAACGACCTGAATTCCGACTGGGATGCAGACGAGAAGACGATGATGCTGGTTTGCAACCGCGGTAGGGTGTTGCGAGAGCTGGCGGTTGCAATGGGTGTTCGAGCCATGGTAAGTGGTCACTCCCCATCCGAACTCCAAACACGGGACGCATACAAAAGGCGTAACAAAGGATGGAACCACTGGTTTTGCGCTAACTCGACGGTGTCGCAGCACGTTTTCATGCAGCAACTTAGCGGTCTGGTCAAGCTCTACGCACTGCACGTGGTACACTTCCGTAGCATTGACACGTGCCCGTGGGTGGTGCGAGAGACGCAGCGGTTTCTGGTTGATATCCTCTCGTACCACCCAGAGCTCGCGCTCGAATGGATCTGCATCGATGACGACCGCGTCGAGCGCATCATCCGTGGCTCGGAGGAGCGCGACGAATCCGCGACCGGGGAAAGAGAAGACGGCGACAAGGACGACGTCGGCGGAGCAACGACAAAGAAAAAGGGCACGCATAAGAAGAAGCAGAAGGAAAAGGGCACGACCAACGCCGGGGCATCTGGGTGGTTTGCAAGCGACAGCTCGACGTACCCGCTTTTACCGCTCAACGACAGCTGGGACAGTGCGAGCGAGAGCGAAGACGGAGACACGGGGCACGCGAAAATAGAGACGGTCAGCGACCTCCGCTTCTACGATACCTGGGATGTCAAGATCTTCACGAAGGAGGTCCTGGCTGGTCGGCTTTAGTCGTTTTAGAAGTACGAGTGGCTGGGCGACGGGACGGCGCTCTTTTGCGCTACCTCTCCTGTTCTTCACCTTTTCCTTTTCCCTCTTTTCTTGTACTGTTTTATTTCACTTTTTCCATCTGCCTTGGTTTCATCAGCCCATGTCCGTACGGTATCCATACGGGGTTTGGTTATGATTCCGGGTGCTGTTGATTATAGTATAGCTTGGTTCTCTCTTGACGCGAAGGGGGCTACATTTTTATGACGACCATGATGGAATGACGTTTGGCTGGCGTGCTTGGAAGGAGTGCTCGGTTGGCTCGCAGGAAAACGGATGATGGAAACGGTCCTGATGGGTTATTTGAGTGCAGTATAATTATATATCATGAATTAGACGGAACTGGGTCTCGATTGTAAGGATATGAATTGAGTGTGCTATTTGGCTTGGATGCATCGATTGTCGACTCCTGAATCCCGGTCGGATTATCAATTATCCCCAGTGTTATTAATAGCTTGCTTCTGCTAGTATCCGGACCGATGTACCGAGTACTTACATTGAAGGTACCGACCCGCATGACGGCATACCCCACATCAAAGGCCCCGCTCAGCTCCACCTGCACCTGCGTCGTCGTAAGTGTACCTTTAATATGACGGGGACTTTTCTTCCATCCATCTCTTCTTCCTACTTTACCCATCCTCGACATTGTCCTTTTTTTCGGTGTTGCGGAGGGCTGTGCTACTATTGTTCCCATCATTTTTTTAACGAATAAGCGTCTCATCACCTTCGTTTCTTTGGCTTCTCTTCTATCAGTCACTCACTACCTTGGTCAGTCCAGGTTGTCCCTCCCATCGATTCGTGTTACACCCGTTGGTGGCTGTGGACTCCCCATCGAAACGCCTTCGCCCCCTATCTCTAGCCCAGGAAGACGCAGCAGCATCATTATCGCCCCATCAGCTTTCACCAGCATACATACTACTACCACCGTCACCGTCCCTCTGGAAAGTCTGGCCTGAACCTCCCCGACCCTCGGCACTCAATCGTTCTTTTGGCCATTCGCGATTTCTTCCACCTGATTACCAGTCGCCACTCTCTGGAACATCCACTCCCTCAGTTTGCATCAATCCGAAGCTTCCCAGGTCGCACCATTACACCATCCATGGGCAAGTGAAAGCGTAGACCTCCAGCAGCTCTATTCTGAATCTCATACCAACATCACTGCTTCTGAAACGCCCTCTTGCAACCCGCCCAGAAGCTACACCGCTCGCCTGCGACTTTCCTACATCGACTCTCCCTGAAATAGAACCTCATCAGCATCCATCTCTCCCAACTCACATCTCGCCACTTCCTACCATGGCCGACGTCGACGAGCCTCAGTTCACCACGCTAGCCGAGCGAATTGCTGCTCTCAATAAACAAAAGAACTTCCAAGCCGCCGAGCCGAAACCCAAGAAAGCTCCGCCTCCTCCTCCTCCAGCACCCCTAAGGCCCCAGGATCGAAGCCAGACCCTCCCGATCGAGCCTATCCCCGTGTCCGCCCCAACGGAACGTCAGATCCCGGCCATCCCCCCTCGCCCGAAAGCACCCCCAACACCAAGGCCGACTCCGCCGCCCCTTCCCCGTCGAGCAGAGACAGTACAGATACGCACTCAATCTCCCGCGCACCCGCCAGGCGGCCGCCTACCTCCACAGCTGCCCCCGCGCATCCCACCCCGGAAGGCTTCACCGGTCCCGCCGGAGCGGGGACTGTCAGTCCAGTCGCTCCAGCCCAACGATAGACGCAGCTCGAATGCTTCCGAAGTATCTACTCTGTCTTCTCTGTCTCTGAACCATACCGTATCGTCAGCCACGAGCGTGCATTCGGTCGATGGCGCCCCTCGCAAGTTGCCGCCCGCTTTCGACCCCGCTGCCCTGCCCCCTCTGCCCCCCACGAAACGAGAAAGGGAGGCTCAGGCTAGAGAAGCAGCGACGACAACTTCCAAAGGCCATACCGAGTCGCACACTGCACAGCCGAGGATTCTACCATCCCCCGTGCAACCTCTTCATTCTGCCAAGAGCACACCTGCTATACGGCAAATCGAGCCTCCTCAACGGCCCAGCCTGCCGCCTCGTCTTACCGACAAGTTCTCGAAATACCTGGGTTATTCCGGCAGCAAACAGGCCACTACCGTATCGGAAGATGCCCCTGTCAAACCACAAATGCCACGACGGCTGCCCCCTGCCGTAATCCCTGCGATCACACCACAACTCACCATAAACGGCCATGGCAACCCGCGAAACGATGTGCGACCGGCTGACGTGCCACCACCCATTCCAGCCACCCGTCGCTCCGACGAACAGGACGAAGACGTTCCTCCCCCTATTCCGTTGAGCACCCGACCCACGATTCCAAAGATTGTTGAGACATCCCCTGCCCAGTCCGGAGCAGGAGTCTCACCAACTAACGACTGTCTAACATGCCGCGATTTTTCCGGCCCAGATGCTGTCGCCTCCCAACACCCGCGGGAGACGCTCCCGAGAGATGACCCTGTGGGGTACTTGGCTCACGTGCTCTGTAGTCCATTTTCGTCATATACAGACAAAGCGCGCGCCATCTTCACCTGGTTCCATCATAACATTGCCTACGACTGCGCGGCCTTCTTCGGCAACGCTGTCCGGTCCCGAACGCCCGAGGAGACCATCGCCAAGGGCGCGGCCGTCTGTTCGGGCTATGCCGACACGTACAAGGCTATCGCCGAACGCGCGGGCCTCGAGTGCGTCGTGGTGACCGGCCACGGTAAGGGTTATGGCCATACCTCCTTGAAGAAAGGCGAACGTCCGCCTCCCAAGAAAGTCGACGGGCATGCCTGGAATGCGGTCCGCATCGACGGCGGCGAGTGGAAACTTGTCGACTCGTGTTGGGGTGCCGGAAACGTCTCCAACGTCACCAAGCAGTTCACGGCCGTGTTCAAACCGGGCGAGTTTACCAAGAGAAACGACATCTTCGGCCTTTCGCACTACCCCAAGGACGAACGATACTTCTTCCGAAGCGACGGCCGCATCCCGACGTGGGAGGAGTACTACATCGGGCCCGTCCACGGCGAGACGCCGACGGTCTACACCAGCGCTCACGAGGAGGGTATCTGGCCGCACTCGGTCAGCCCGCCCGAGAAGCAGATCGAGGTGTACAGCGGCGCGTGCGTGCGGTTCCAGTTCTCCAAAGTGTGCGAGCACTGGACGTCCGAGAAGAACGGCCGGGGCAAGCCGCCGCTGCTCATACTCTCCATCGGCGGCCGCGACGGCCGTCAGAAGGACATGGTCCCCATGGAAACGGACGGGTTCTGGTGGTGGGTCGACGTGAACGCCATTGATCTGGGGGCGCCCGGCGAGAGCGTCAGCGTGGTCATGCTGACCACCATGGCCGGGCGGGACGCGCGGGGCGTGTCGGCGCGGGAGTTTCTTTCCCAGCGAGGCAAAGTGGGTATGAGCTGGAGCGGTGTCATCAAGTGGGATCTCGTCTAGGCGAGGCCCTTTTTTTTGTTCTTCTATTTTTTTTTTTCCTTTTTTTTTTTTTTTAATTCTTTTAGGACGTCGAAAATGATATGACTGGGCAAACACCAAACACGGACGGGCACAGGAAGCCGGGAGTTCAGGTTTTCTCGGGACTGGGCTTCCAGGTGAAGCATACTTTACATGGTAATGGCATTAAGAGCAAGGCATATACAATATAATGGGGGGAAAAAAAGAAACGAAACGGGACGAAATCACAAACGAGGGCAGCGCGACATGTCCGAATCAGGATTGCACTTCTTCTATTGGAAACATGTCTGGATATCATATTCTCCGAACTAACCTTCAGAAACATTTTGTCATTTTTATTCATCTTTGGCTGGAAAATAGAGATGGACGGGATATTATATTCTATGGTCTCTCGAATAACGTCTTGGAACAGTCCAGTGGTTTCTCGCTACGCAACTGCCGATCAAAGCTTCAGCTTGTGCTTCCGCAATCTGGCACCAAACTTGTATATCAACAGAGGCACGGGAACAAGGGCAGCCGCAATGAAACCAAGCAAGCTGTTGCCCCAACCGAGGCCCAGGGCCTGATACATCTCCGGGCCGGCGAGGGGTAGGAAAGCGGCGACCACGCTACGGAAGACGATGAAGGCGGCGAGGGCGGAGGCGGCGTACTCGGGGAATGCGTCGATGATATAGGCCTGGATGGGCTGCCAGACGCCGACGAGGCCGAAGCCGAAGGGGAGGAGGGACGAGGCGGGGACGGCCCAGTGGGTGTGCGGGGCGGAGGCGGCGGTCCAGCCGTACCAGAAGAAGGTGACGGGGAGGAGGCAGGCGTACCAGATGCAGGCGGGGAGGCGCATCTCCGGGAGGAAGCGGCCGCCGTTGGCGGCGGTCATGCGGACGACGGTGCGGTCGGAGAAGAGGAGGAAGAGGGTGAGGGAGCCGGCGTAGCCGGCGCCCATGAAGAGGTAGATGAGGCCGGTCTGGCCGAGGGAGAAGTTGTACTGCTGCTGGAAGACGAGGGGGATGGTGTTGAAGAGGAGGTAGAGGACGCCGTAGCAGAAGGCGATGTAGACGGAGAGGGAGAAGAGGAGGGGGGAGAGGAAGAGCAGCTTGAAGGGGCGGAGGAGGCCGCGGCGGAGGATCTGGGCGCTGGTGGGGGCGGCGGACGAGGGGTCGGAGTCGGAGGCATCGGTGGACGGGTCGTAGACGGAGCGGAGGTCCGGGCGGTGCAGCTCGCGGCGGAGGCGGAGGGTCTTGCGGTGGATGAGGACGCGGGCGTTGGTCTCCCTGGAGAAGAGGGCGATGGCGATGACAGTCGGTGCGGCGGCGATGAGGACGATCCAGGCGGTCCAGCGCCAGCCGATGTCCTGGGCGACAAAGGCGCCGATGAGGGGCCCGATGGTGGGACCGATGAGGGGGCCGATCATCCACACGGTGATGGCCTTGCCGCGCTGGTGGACGGGGATCATGTCGGCGATGATGCCGCCGCCGATGGTCAGGCAGCCGGAGCCGCCGACGCCGGTGAAGAAGCGGAAGACGATGAGGGAGTCGAGCGAGGGGGCGAGGGCGCAGCCGATGAGGAAGAGGCAGAAGAAGGCGTTGGCGGAGGAGAGGACGAGGTGGCGGCCGTAAATCTCGGAGAGCGGGGAGAGGAAGAGGGGCCCGACGGCGTAGCCCAGGAGGTAGATGCTGATGGGGAAGGACGGCATGGTCAGGTCGGCGTGCGGGTCGTAGCCAAAGTCGTCGGCGAGGTAGCGGATGGCGGGGGCGAGGATGGTGGAGGCGAAGGGGGTCAGGAAGGTGATGGTGGCGATGCAGCTGACGATGGTCCACTTGCGCCTGGTGCTGAAGTTGAGCGGCATGTCGGGGTCATCTTGGCTGTCCCAGCCGACGAGGCCCTTGTCGAGGTCTGTGAGGGGGATGGGGTCGGGGGCCACGCGGGCGTCGTCGCCGCGGGTGCGTCTCGAGCTGGCGATGGAGCGTCTACTCCTGGCCGTGGTGTGAGAGGCGACTCTTTCGGCGACGTCCTAGTTTCTGTGTAAGTAGGTTTTCTTTTCTTGTTTGCTTTTGTTCAGTTTGTCGTGAGAAGTCGAAAATAAGGGAGAGGGGAGGCGAGGTTGTATTACTTCTTCGTATGGATCCACTGGTTGCCACTGTCGGGGATCATCTTGGTCTATGGTCTCTCCGTCTTGATCAGAGCTATGGCGGTGGTATGGTGTGGCGGGCATGTTTTCTGCCTCTTCGAGCTCTGTCTTGGTGGATTTCGACGATCCATCCCTATCCGTTTCACGGCGACTCAGTCCTTTCTCCGGATCTGTCTCCTCGCTGGTCATGACGGGGTGAATGATATTGTCAAACGGAAGAGCCAGTGGGAAAACAATCAACAGATGAAAGAATGTGTCCCGCGAATCTACCGGAGGTGAAGTGCTGGATAAACGATACCGAGGATTTGGGTCTTATACATAGCTATGTCGAATAGGAATAGACATGCTGGGGTTACGGAGTATATGATGCGGAGACCAGGGGTAGGACGAGTGGGGGATCCTCTTGCGCCGGGGAATCCATAATAAGGGATTACAAATAGGACTTAACGTTGGCCGGCGGAGGAGGGATTGATGATTAGTTGATGGTGATGTTGGGATCCCGTCTTGAGTCGAGTAAACGGCAGCCGATATCCGAGTTGGAGGGGCGGGAGAAAAAGGAAAGAAAAAAAGAAGAAAAAAGAAGGAAATGAACAAGTAATCTGATACCTATTTGACATTGGGAACTCTGAGGCAAGGGACCCAGCCATCATGGCTATCTGAGGCCCGTAGATCAAGAACACCAGAGATGGCTTGGCTTTCCTTGACATGTCGACTAATAGGAATGGTGCTTTCTAGGTGCTTGCAATGCGAATCCAGGTCATGAAGGACCAAGGCTCGGTAGTTGTACCTTGGTGTAAGGCTCGAACCGTTGTTTGCGTGTTGTGTCGCTATCCATGTTGGGTAGTGCGTGTCGGTAGAGGAGGAGATGGAGATGGAGAAGTTGAGCCGAATCGGCCGAGTGGGGATTGATCCGGAGATTAGCGTTACCGATCCCCCGAGAGAACATGTGACATGATTGCATGTACATAGTGCAGTAATTATTAAACTGCCCAAGTGCAAAGGTACCTAGGTACTTCGTACTCATATTATATAATCAAGTACCCTACCCATAGGTACTTGCCATCTTGCGCCACGACGTTTGAGTTGCAGACACGTGGGGCTCAAACCTTGTCTTCTGATTCGTGCCTTCCACTTTTGCTGCTCTTACCCTGGTCCCTGCTTAGTCCCTTCGCATCCGATAAGAAACTCAGAGCTCTCAAAGTTATCGTGTCCATTGCCTATTTTGCGCAATATCATCATCTTGCAACTGCCATTATACTCTTTCCACTCCTTACTGTCCCATGTTCATTCACCTTTTACATCACTAATCTTCTCACCAAAACCACTCCTTTTCTATCACAAAGAGAACAAGCACAATTAGGACAGCATACAAGTGATTCGACACCTCCACGACTCTGTGGCGCATCGACCTGCGCGCATCACTTTGCCCTTTGGACTATCTTCTATTCTGTCTTGTGAAGATGTGCTTCGCCATTGACAGAGATATTCACTAGTTTTACTTTCTACCCATTAACCTTAGTCCCTTTGAGGCTTGGTGCCTCTTTTTCCTTGCCCTATCACCAACTTTGACTTGTAGGTCTTCCAACCACTTCCTCCTATCCCGCCCCCAGGCCAACCCACTCTTTTCCCAGATCACCAGACGGCAGGCACAGGCACAGGAAACGCACGGGCACTAACCATTATTCTGTTATTCTTAGTATCACCGGCCTTTTCGCGCATCGATCAGACAAAGATCCTCAATCCCACGGCCGCCACGATGGGCGCCCGCTCTCCCAAACCCAAGACCGACCGGACCTCCCTCTCCCGAACCGAATTCCTCTTACACACCTCGGCCGTCTTTGCGGCTACCGTCGTCCTTGCCAATACCTTTCATGGCGATGGCGAGCCTCTTGCCGCCAACTTGGCCCTCGCCGTCATTGGCTTTTCCCTCTGCCATTCCATGATCCGCTGGCTCGGTCCCACCTTCATGAAGGCCGGCTTCAAGGGCTGCGACCTCTCCAAGGCCCACCGCCCCGAGATCCCCGAATGCATGGGCGCCGTTTGCGCCGCCGTATACCTCCTCATTCTTATCGTCTTCATCCCCTTTCCCTTTTACAAGGATATCGTTGCCGCCACTAGCGGTGGTGGTAACCGCGATGTCGTCTACCAGGTTGAGCACGTACAGCAGGGTCGCTTCCTTCACCGGTTCCCGCATAGCAAGGTAAAGACGATTCCTGGCTAGTTCTCCTCCATCCCCGAGTCTCAACTAATTTGAACCCTCAGCTGGCTAGTTACCTCTCTGCTATCATCTCCCTCCAGACCACCGCCCTCCTCGGTATCGGCGATGACCTCTTCGACATCCGCTGGCGTCACAAGTGGTGGATCCCCGCCCTGGCTGCCATCCCCATCTTGGTCGTCTACTTTGTCGACTTTGGCGTCACCTCCGTCGTCATCCCCATCCCTCTCCAGCCATACCTCGGCGAACTCTTCGACCTCGGCGCCCTGTACTACGTCTACATGGCCTGCGTCGCCATGTTCTGCCCGCAGTCCATCAACATGCTGGCTGGCATCAACGGCATCGAGGTGGCCCAGTCCATCGTCATCTCCTTCCTCCTCGTCCTCAACGATGCCCTCTACCTCCTGACCCCGTATCCCCACCCGGCCACCGATTCGCATCTCTTCTCGCTCTACCTCCTCCTCCCCTGGATCGGCGTCTCCGCCGCCCTCCTTCTCCATAACCGCTACCCGGCCCGCGTCTTCGTAGGCGACACCTACTGCTACTTTTCCGGCATGGTCTTCGCCACCGTCGGCATCCTCGGCCACTTCTCCAAGACCCTCGGCCTTCTCCTCGTGCCCCAGCTCGCCAACGCCGCCTACTCGGCCCCCCAGCTCTTCGGCCTCGTCCCGTGCCCGCGCCACCGCCTCCCGCGCTTCAACTCGCGCACCGGCCTCATGGAACCGTCCGTCACCACCTGGTCGCCCGGCCGCCAGCCTCGGCCCATCGTCGCCGTCGCCCTGCGCCTCCTGGCCCGTCTGCGCCTCCTCCGCATTGCCCAGGACGACGACGGCAACATTACCGAGGCCAACAACATGACTCTCCTCAATCTGTGGCTCGTCTGGCGTGGGCCCCTGCGGGAAGACCGCCTGGCGCTGGAAGTTACTATCCTCCAGCTCATCGTCGGTCTCTTCGGCCTCTTCGCTCGTCACCGACTGGCCCTTCTTATCTTTAAGGAAGATAACTTGGATCTCCCTTCAGCTGCCGAGCTTGTTTCCTAGACCCGGGGGCAAATTAAGTAAAATCTGAAAGAAAAAAAGAAAAAAGAAAATAAAGAAACAATCAACAACCAGACCTCGGGGCTAAAGACAGGCTTCGAGTCTTCTCTGTCATTTTGTACCTTGTGTTGTCTACCTACCCCCTCGCACCAGCGTTCGTGGAGGGCTCAGATGTAACGCCATACTACAAGACGACCTGGGCACAGTGCACACCGCCAGCAGACTTGGAGACACATGTGCGATGCGCACTCTCCCACAACACTTCTCTGTGTACTTATACGGGTGGCTACGTGGCGTCACATTCGAGTGCGGTGAAAGGGTCGTGAACGCACTCACGGCGCATTGTCTCCGCCTAACCAAGCGCCGCATGCCGACTCAAAAGCAATCTGCATCACCTGCTAGCGACATGGATGGCCTGCTCCCTTCCGTATGTACGACGATGCAGCTCCGTCTCATTGCTTTGCTTTTTCGCCTGGATTTCCCAAGGGGGTGTCACAGGTATAAAAGGAGGCAGGCTCATTATCTTCGACAAATGGACAATGGACTCCCATCAAATGATGTACCTACGTTGATAGATGGCTCTAGCAGGCGAAACGAGAGTAATATAAAACCCGCGACAGCCTGATCGCACGAATGACCTGGCTCCGTCCAAAGACATTCACGGTTGATGTAATGCAGTGAGTTGGAGAGTCAACGTTGGGAGTCAAGAAAAGGGCAAATCCTGCCCCTGGACGATTCATCCATTTGAAAATTTCGCATAGTGCCGTGGCCTGCCCATTGCCGTTCCATTCCATTGAACCCATCCCATGGCCCCTGCACTCATCCGGTCCTCGTGGACAATGATGGCTCCCGGCTCCCTAAAACCCCAAGCTCCTCATACACAAACCATAGAAATACATGAATGTTGCCGTCCCAAGTGCGCCCCCAACCCTGTTCACGAGGGCTGTTCCTCTTTTGCCTCGTCCGTCTTACACCCCAGGCGTTCGCCTCAACCAGGGCGCGACGGACTCGAACGAGAACGCAACAAATCAAATAAAGAATCTTTTGCCAACCAAAAAGCCTCCATCATCATGACGGTTCCTTTTTTCCCTTCTCCCATGGGAGAGTTCCGCGTGGACTGACTGCGCCGGTTGTTCCGAACCTGGCTGGTTCGTCCCCAATCATCTCAAAATCTTCGAGAGATGTCAAAAGAACCAAGTAAAAAAGTAAAAAGAAGAAGAAAAACCCAAACCCGGCTCGTAAGGTCCGCTAGTTCTCCTGTAACGCCCAGAAAAGAAATAACCGAAACGTGTGGGCTCCAGCCGATATTAAATTTCGTAAAGGAATCAAGAAGCCACGGCGAAGCCTCCTCCTCCGTTTCCATGCTTCTCCGTCATGACACACGTTGGTCGTACTCCCAACAGTATATTACAAGGATGAATCGGTCTTCTTGGCGATCGTTAACGGTGAGATGGGACTGACTCCATTAGGTAGAGGTGTCACTGTCGCTGCCATGTCGGTTGACTTCTCTGCGGCGGTTGGGACATCAGTGATGGTCTCCAAAGGCGTCTTGGCATTTGCTGCTGTTTTCATGTCTCCACCCGGCTTCGCACCAGCAGCGGCAGCAGCGGCGGCCGCCGCCTTGTTCATCCGACTCTTGGTGTAATCGCTTAGACTGAGCTTTTTCTTCACTGGACTCGGCTGCGCAATGCCGTTGACGGAAGCCGGAGCAAGCTGACCGGAAGGATTGTTGGAGGAGACTGGTGACGGGATAAGTGATGCCGATCCGGACTGTGGTGTAGTGACGTCTGCCAATGTCGATGTACTCAGAGTGGGGAGGGTGGGTTTCTCAACGCGTAAATCGGGTGTTTTTGCTTCCTCGGGATTGCTGGCGCCATTCACAACTGCAGCGCCTGGTGCGGGAGGCTTCGACGACGTTGGCGACACTATGGGTGACATGGACGGTGCGTCCGTCATCGGGACATCACGTGACTCGGAGCTCGCTGGAGATTTCGGGACCTGGGGCGCTTTCTCTGGAGCGGGGACGTTCGCTTCTGACCGTCCCTCGGGTGAGCCGTCGATATCCATGGTGCTTACCGGCGTAGGTTGGGCGGCCAAAGAAACATGCCGCCTTCTCCTTTCTTCCTCGTCGCATTGGAGACGATGGCGATTGTTGAGGAGCCGCTGCGACAGGGAGATGACTCTTCGACGTGGTTTCGGCGGTCGAGGCAAGCTACTGTACCATTCTCCCACGACAGGATCCGTCTGGACAGAAGCATCACAGTATTGGGGTCGAGGTGCGGTCGATCCGAGCCGGGACTGGGACGCAACAGATCCGGACCCAGAGGTAGAAGATTTCGAGGCATTTTGCCCTTGCGCCGAATGCGCGCTCGCTGGCGATCTCGATTCTCTTCTAGAAGTACCCGCATCCACGTATCGGCTGGGTCCGTTGGCGCCTGGCCCGGTGGTAGTGGCTGTGCTTTTTGATTTCGACTTGGTACTGGATCCTTCCGAAACGCGCTTCTTCTTGCGGGGTTGTTGTTCCATGCGACGAAACGTATCCTCGACCATTTGCACCTTCCGTTTATCCCTGTCGGTTGGTTCGGTGAGAATTTCGGGCTGATCCAACGAGCCTTGTCGGAAAGGCGTCCTGTCTCGGCTGGGCGGCTTGCTCTTCTCGGATACTGATCGGCCGTCGTGGTCAACATCATCGACGTGGCTTTCGCTGGCGGCACGGCTGTTGGATGCATAACCCGTGCTTGTTGGGGAGATGGTCTGCACTTTCGGCTTGCGCGCCTTCTTCTTCGCAGCCTGGGGTCGGGGCTGGGTCCTTCCTCGGTATTGCCGATGGAAACGCGCAAACGCGCAATTATTACCAAGATCACAGGCACACCCGCCCGACTCGGAGAGCACGCGGTGGAGCCAGCTGGATATCCGCTGATACTCCGTCTCGTCCATATCCGGCTCGTCTCGATTCGTTCCTTCGTCATCGCTCAAGCCAATCAGATGCAACATGCGCGCTTTTTGCGAATTGGGTAACCGGAAATCCCAAGGCAGTGTAATCTGTTCGTTTGCACCAATGTATCGATCGCTCACGAGCCAAAAGTGGTATTCCGACGTATTTGAGAGGTATGTATCGAGAACGGCGTTGGGCTTACAACTCCGCCGTACATATCGACCTGGCGACTTTTCATTGCGGGTATCGATGCACAATGGCAACATCGGGTGGAAGAAGACGAACGGCAATGGAGTCGATAGTTCTTCCCACATGCTCTCAGGGTCGGCGCAATAATCCTTCTGGAAGCCAATTTGGCCGTGAAGCTCCATCAGTGGCACGTCCTTCTCAATCGCGAGTGGCGTCGCAAGGTACTTCCAGCGGATGACGACGTTCGGTGTCGGAGAAAGCTGCTTCTCCTGGACCACCAGTTCCCGCTTGCGTGTATCAATGTCCGCAGGCAACTTTTGAAAGACATCGCTAAAAGAGTGGCCAGTCTCTTGCTTCATCCTTTCGGGATCACGGAGCCAAAGGGACATGGCGTTGGACGTAGCCAGACTGGAGAAAGAATTGGTCGGAGTCTTGCGGGGATCTGGATCTGGTTCGTGGCCGTAGAGGGTTAGAAATCTCTCCGAGTATCCGTGGATTTCAAAGTCATTGGGGAGCTCAGGAGGCGTAGATGCGGGACTGGGAGGGTGACCGTGCGACCGGCCGTTGCCATGAGACGGGCTTCGTTTGTTGGTCAGGGAGCTTGTTGAGTGAGATGAGCGGTGGGAGGACTTGGATCTCTTTGCCGGGTGGAGATGATCCGAGGCATTTCCTTGCCTGCCATTTTCTTGGTGACCGGTGTGGCCATTCAGGTGCAGGTCTGTTGGCTTGGTTTTTTTCTTGTGGCTGGTTTTGGATGACGACCGCTTGGACTTCTTGTCCGAGGCTTCTTGACGGGCGGCAGCCCCATCCCTAAGCCTTCGGGTGCGCTCGATGGCCTTCTGGATATCCAAGTGACGGGGCTTGCACTCGGCACAAGAGTGTGCAAAGTCCTCGCGCAGCGCCTCCTCGCGGGAATCGGGGTAGTAGCATTCAATATGCTGCCACGTGTCGCACGTCTCGCAATAAATCGTGTTTCCATCATCATCAGAAAAGTTGCAGATGCACTTGATCGTGTATGGCTCTTCATCGGCCGGCGCGTCGCCATTACGCGAATCGTCCGTTTGAGAAACGGTGGCGGTAGAGGCAATGGGGAGTTTCTGACTAGGAATCGCGATCTGCGTCGAAGACAGCTGATGCGGCAGTTGCGGCTTTTCTGTCATAATCTAAAGGACAACCTCGCGGTGAGGGAAGGAGACAGGTGGGAGGGAAATGTTGGCAAACTGATTACCGTGCCGGCCTGGAAAGCATGGCGACGCCGACTCAGAGACGCGCCGATAGTTTTCCAGGTGTTTATTCTTTCAGTCCCAGTGACGCGAGATGACTGTAATCAACCGTGTCGCGGCGAAAAAGTTGTTTTTCGTAGTCGTCTACGGGTGCGTTCGTTTTGAGGGATTCGGGAACCGAAGATGAGTATTCTCGATTCGGTTTGTTGCGTCGGCGCCGCTCACTGTGCACAGGTCGATCAAGACAGGTAGGAGCAAAATATGAATACGCCGACGAGGTTTCCTAACCGCGACCTGGCCACTCTCGATAGTGCCGAGGCGCGACTCGATTGTCTCCGAGTGTTGTGTTGGGAAAAGACTTCGTGGCTGGAGGAATGGGTCGAGCCGAGGACGAGAGGACGAGAACGCGCTGTCGAAACAACCAAAGTGGCGAGTCGAAGTCGGCGTGATGACAAAGGGAAAGGGTAAGTCGATGAATTGCACTCAGGGCATAGAATCATCAAGTGAGAGAGACCTTTGTGACCGAGTTGACCGTGAAGCAAGGTTGACGAGAGGTGAACGTGAAAAGTTGGATGGGGAGGAAAAGAGATTGGAAGAAGGGAAGGAGGAGGGGACAGTGGGAACAACAGTGGAGGAATGGAAAAAAGGTACCAAAGCCAGTCGTGTGTGGGAGGACTGGGCAAATGCGCTTGGTGTCGTTTTTTGGGGGGAAGGGGGGGGGGCGCAGATGGCGTGGGAGTGCCGGGACAAGAAACTGCCATCTACTCTATAACAGCTCCTGGAAGGGGGCAGGGGGGGTTTACTGCGATGCGAGATGGGGATTTGGGGGGTGCAGTGGTCGCCTCTCAGCACCACCACTGACACCGAATAGTGCCAGCGCCGGCCACTGGAGCCTAGTGCGGATGGGCATTGGGGCGACGACTCGGAAGGGCGTACATAATAAGCCTGGGAAGAGAAAGAAAAATAAAGAGGAAAAATAACAAAGCTAAGAAGTGAAAAGAGGCACTGCTCGCGACCGGCAGAGGTACCTATACTTCCAGCCACTATTCCCGAAAAGGCGGTGGGGCTCGATGGTTTGGCGGCATATAGCAGCCAATGAGCGAGTGGGTAAGTGGGGTCGAGCATCTTTATGCCTCAGGCCCCAGTTTCAGGCCACATCGTGCGTGCGCTTGTTGATGTCGACTGAAGTCCGCATATAAACGAAAATGTCGTCGTGGGAAAGAAAGGCTCGAGAGGTAGGAGACGAGTGACTACGACGAACTGCCTGTGTTTGCCGAGTGCAAATATTTGTTGGTTGTTGTTGGGTCGATATCATTCAGGGCACGTTCAATAAATAAGAGGAAAAGAAATATGTTTGGAGAGATATGTTCATTGTTGAGACGAGGAGGCTGGCAGAAATGTTGCAATGTATCGAAAAGATGCAGTTCAGGGCCAGCAGCAAGAAGGAAAGATGCAAACGAGGATATAGGAAAAAAAATTGTGAAGAATGAAAAATAAAAAGAGCTCAAAACGGAGCAAATGAGTGGAGCCGACTGGCAGCAGCAGCAGGTGAGCGAAACAATAGGAAGAAGGCCATCAATAATTACAGGCGTTCCTCCTAATGAGTGGCGCCTCGAATATTGTCGACTCGTGACCTCGAGCCTCTACTACACACGAAGTAGGCACCTGCTTGCTTTGCCCTAGAGGCTGTACCGATACCTTCGGTCCCAAGACGGGAATTGCACCGAGTCATCACTCGGCGAGAGGTACCTGTACTTCGTGAATTTAGCCATTCTAATCTCCACACAACCCCCATTTCATTGGACCATCTCGGAATTGGAGTATCCCGGTGCTTCCTGGCCTGTTGCCTGGCGACTCACGGAAGTACACAGATAGGTACATACCTACATAGGTAGAGACATCCTGGTTAAAAGCGTAATCATGACGAGCACGATAAGAAATGACACCCTGTCATTCAGGATGGTGTACATACGTTGTACGCGTAGAAACGAAACTCTCGAAGCCGAATCACATCCCCTTCTGTAAGAAGGAAAGGAATCCCAAGGTATTCCGGAAATCCTCTTGCCAGAGTCTCTTGTAGAAGGGATAACCCATCCAGTTGTAGGTACTTCATATTACCTATACGAAGTGCGAGTTGCACAAGTCTGCAGTCGTTGGGGGTCATCCACTCGGCAATTGAGCATGCGTCAAGCTACAGGACCAACAATGTCACCCCAGAACGCGACCAGTCGGAAATATTCTCGAAAATCTGTACCAAGATGACTTCCGTGATTGCTTGCGGTTTACGAATACGTTGTAGATGATAAGGTCTCACACGTATAGGTATCATTGGTCGGCTTTCACGCGACGCCGCCGATAGTCCTAATACTCGTAGTGGTGCCTCGGTGATCTGGTATGGAGCAAGGCCGAGTACCAGTACCTCGACTTCCTGTCTTCACTTCACCACAAACTAGTACTTTTACCCCTCTTCTTTCCACTTATCCCGTTATAACAGCCATACAGCCATACCCGATAAAGTTGCGTCAAGGCTTCCATTGCTATTCGCAGTCCGTAGGAGTCTGCGGATAATACGTACACTACTTACTACGCCCGCCCGAGCCACGTTAATACCGGATAGCGTTGCGATAAGCATATCACGTACTTCGTAGGTATATTCGTACCACCGTTTTCCCGGCCGCATCGCGAGGGAGATGTCTACCTATTGTCGCGGTCCATGCCTTGACCCGACTCTCGTGACACTCGGCTGCTTCAAGAGATACCAATACGGATACGACAAATCGTCCTCGCCTGGCACAACCAGTCTCCCGCAAGCAGTTGGTGGCACTTGGTCGACATTCATTCTCTAAAACCGCTTGAGCGATGGAAGCTGTGCTGTGTGCTCACTTTGTACAACGACAACGTACTCCGTCATACTCCGTTACTCCGTACTTGGTTACCATAACTAATACTGTGCTCCGTACCGTACACACCGCTAGACTCTATTTAGTGGAGAGACGGAAACTGAAGGCGATCTGTCCGAGAAACCTGGTGGGGTAGTGTCCATTTCTGACGAATCATAATGACTGATGGTAATCCCATGACGTGCCATCCCAGTCGTCCCAGCCAGGCTCGCAGTCCCCAGCCCCATCCGTGCATCGTCTCCATCACATTGCCCTCTGGGCGAGTCAGAAGTGCTTCCTCCCTATCAACATCGTCAAGATATCTCGCTCTCCCATCGACTTCACCACCCGTGCGATAGCTTGTCAGCCTATAGACCCTCGAACGAATACCGAACAGACCCCCGAACGTTTATTTGCCTATTGCGTTCGCGATGAAGTTCGCCAACGCCGCCCTCGCTCTCCTCTCCCTCGGCCTGGTCCCTGCCTCGGCAAGGACCATTCCCGTCAAGAGGGACCAGAGCATCATCGTCGCCGATGACGACCTCAAGATCCCCGGCGATTCACCCCTCGAGCTATGCCCGGGCGCCCACGAGAACGACATTATCCACATTGAACGCGTCGACCTCGCGCCAAACCCCCCTGAAGCGTGCGTAGTTCATCCCGTCTTCTTTCGTTCCCCTCGTTCGATTTCAATATTCCGTCATCGGTCCCAAGAGTCCACAAGAATTCGCAGAATATAAAGGGTGGGAAATGAAGGAAAAACTGACATTTCTTCTCTTATGGGGTTTACAGTGGCGAGGACCTTGTGATCAAGGCCGTTGGAACAGTACACCAGACGATTGAGGACGGCGCATACGTCTTGTTGCAAGTCAAGTACGGCTTAATCCGCCTCATCAGCACCAAGGCCGACCTCTGCGAACAGGTCGGGAACGTCGACCTCAAGTGTCCCATCGAGAAGGGCGACCTGTCTCTGACCAAATCCGTCAGCCTTCCGGCCGAGATTCCTCCCGTACGTAGAATACAATTCGCTCCTGCCCGAGACATATGTGAAATGCATGCTAAACCACAACGCAGGGCAAGTACACCGTCATTGCCGACGTTTACACTGCGGATGACGAACCCATTACCTGCTTGACCGCGTCCGTGCAATTCTCCCGGAGTGGAAGGGCCATGGGCTTCCTCGGTGTTGAGCTGTAGTGTGGATGAGGCCGCGATGATTCGCCGCACTGTTCCCCGCCATAAGCAAGGGAGGGACGGTAGCATCTTTCTTTATGGTTTATTGCTTTCGATTTTATTTGGCATACAGCATTATTGCGGCATATCATTGGGCTTTGATTTTTGTTTCTGAGTTCTCGCTGTTCATCGCAGGCGTTTTTCCAAGCTCGCAGTCTTCATGACTGAATCATTTTGTTCCCTTTGAGGTTTATTCGTATTCATCTATTACGTGTAGGGTCATCAGCATGAAATTAAGATCATTCAGGACACATCCTTGGTTTTCGGAGGTGTCGCTTAACAAGAGACTCTAACTGGCCGAGCTTCCAAACCCCGTGAATATATCATGTTCGTCGAATCGACACCTCATCGCTGCTCTATTCCCCCAGTTTACTCGCCGAACAACCGCCGGACCCTCCTCAGTACGCTATCCTTCTCCGGATCGTATGGGTGGTCCTTGCTGGGGATCTCTAGTACTGATGGAAATGCCGCCGTGTACGTGTCGACGCGATACCGTATGCGATCTGCAACCTGTTGTTTATTTCGCTGTCAGGACACAAACGCCTCCACGACCGTCATGATTTCGCTCCCTTATCCAGAGCCACGGGGATCCCTCCCACGGAAACGTACGTGCTGGTTGATGAGGACGATGCCAATGTCCTTGCGCTCTGTAAATCTGTCAAAGGCTGCTTCGATGGCGGACGTCTCCGTCTTGCTGTCGACAACGAGGAAGTTCTTCTCCTGGTCGGCTGTAGTGGTGACGTGCTGTTTCCCAAAGATCGTCAGCTTGTCGTTCCTTCTCGGCGGGGCGGCGGAGATGTCGGGGAGAAAGACGGCTGGGGGGAAAAACGCACCCCGATGCCCGCTAATAGCAAGCCCGTGACGGAGTCCTGTGTGGTGCATCGTCCGTCAGTTATGCAAGCTGCGTCCTGTCATGCGCTGTACGCTCAGTGGGTGCTGCAGATACGAACCTCGTCGCCGATAACTGCAAGAAACTGCCGGTCCTTGTAATCTGCTTGTGTCGTCATGTTGAAGGGGGAATCTGCGACCAGGGGCAGAGTAAGTCGAGGCTGCGATGTCCGCGTCGAAGGTTTCCAGCTAGTTACCCAACCAACTGAGTTGAGGTCAGATCCCACTAGCACATGCACTGTACGAATTACGGAGTACATTACCTAGGTACCAAGGTACATATGTACATGTTAAGTGGGGAGGTGGAATAATTATCCTCCGAATGGCGTCAGCCAGAACATGAACCATCTGCTCGGAGGATCTTCCCTTCCACAAACAACACACAACATACATAATGATTGAATACACCCCTGATCTGTTGGTACAATCGCATCAATCTGTTACGTCCTGAAAAACCGCCGCATGCGACACTGGATTGCCGCTCTATAGACACCCCGAAGCCTGACGCCGATTCGGTATATTATAAACCAGCCCCTTTTTCTGACGTTGGTAAATAACTACACAGGGAGGAGACCCTTTCTACAACGTTTCAACACGAGCATACTCTGAGCTACCGGCAACTGGATATCTGATCTGAAAAGGGATCCCCCGCGGGCCTATCTCTTTGAGAAAAGAAAAAAATAGCTGCCAACAAACTCAGATCGCACCCCATCGTCTGTCTGCCGGCGTTGGCCCTTCTCCCCCTTGGTCAAACGCAACAGTAACGTCGCTAGTCTTGAGAATACCATCACTGGGATGAAATGTTCCACTCCGGCGGTCGGAAGACGTAGTTGCAGACTGCTTGTCTGGGTGCACGATGCTCTCTTCGCTGTCCCCTTTGGCCCCTATTGTGAACCCATACGCATCAACCTTCTTCTTGGGCTTGCTTCGCAGCTCAATGTCAGACGGCTGCCCGCTTTGTTTGCTATAGTCCTCGTATTGATTTCTCGAGCTCTTCTTGGAGTTCCAGATGCTGCGTCCCTTGACCATCTCGAGAAGGGGCTGAAGGACGGGGATGCACGCCGCAATGATGATGAGGTTGCCCTCGATGCTGGCCAGGACCATCGTTAGTTGACTGTAACCTCCAAGTCGGACTAATGCGTGAGACTTACGATGTCCAGTACAATGGGTCACATAGGTCATCTCAAGCCACAAGTTAGTTTCGAGTCTCATGGCCAGGACTTGAGCGATGGGATCACCTACAGCTGACGTTCGGGCTTGAAAGGGTTGGCACTCCCGTAGCCTTCACAATGCCGGCGCATCCGGAGCTGTTTCTTCTTAGTCGAATGGCATCCTCAAACTGAAGGCTGTACCACTTACACCACGCCCATTCCGAGAGAAACGCAGAGTGCCAGCTTCTTCCGTATGGGTAGGCGCAGCCCCCAGAGTACGGTTGCTGGATACACTGCCAGGTAGAAGTCGAGGAAAGCGGAGAATGCTATAAGCCGTCAGTTTCTCCGTCTGAGCTCCCGTGTTGCAGCATGTCAGACTAACAGCTCGACCAAAAGCCCAAAACCTCCAGCGTCCTGGGGTGCAAACAGTCTCGCGGGAGGGAAAAGTCCCAAAGAGCCCTCGGAGGCGAACATTGCAGTAACAAGGCCATGACCATGGCTGTGAGTGACAGACAGCATATGATGCCCATGGTCCATAATATCCAAAGATGAAGTCTACCGGGCATGAGCAGCCGGCTGAGGAGAGCAATGACGGCTAGCTTTGGAAAGCCCAGCGTCTCGATCCCCGGTACATATGCAGCCATCATCCATCTGATCGTGTTTTGCTGCTGTTCCAAATCAAGCGTTGCGAAGTGCTTGCCATTGCCCCAATGGACTGAAATAGTGGTGAAGATATTCGAGAGGATAGCGCAGGTCTGTTGACGGTTGCGTCAGGACATTGTTAGTATGTCCATATAATCAGTGAGGTTTCGAGGACGGCCTCTGGCCGACACGGTCCAAGACTTACAGACGATAAAATGATCCAGTAGTCATCGCTATATAGCTTGCGATGGACTGCGGCCCGAACGAACAGCCTACCCGCAACGAATAGAAGAGCAAGAGCCGTGAAGGACCAGCAGAGCGCATTTATCATCGGCCCCTTGTCTTCCATCGTGGCGACGACTATGAAGTGGTTAATGGCTGGAATCCAATGAGACGGAGGAAGCTACAGGCAACACAGAACGGAGACGACGGGTTATATTGGGAGGATTTGAATGTTTTACGCAAAGCTATGCTTCCCTCTTCATGCCGGGCAGATCTCCGACGACCCCTGAATAGTCGTTCGTTCACGTCATGGGTTCATTTCACATCAGTGAGGTAAGTCCAGAGGAAGATCCAAATGAACTGTTAACTCTTCGTACCCTACAGTAGGTAGGGTACGAAAGTCCCTTGTCATCCGAGGTAGCAGGTAATTATGCAAGTCATGGATCATGATTGGTTTGGAAAGCGACGAGACGAAGAACAATAGAGGTGTTTGCGCCGGGTCGGGTCGCCGGAACTCGCCCGCTATGAAGTGACTACTGAAATGACTGTGTCTATGCAGGGCCACGCCCATGTTCGTACAGCCTGTTGTCACTCTAGTCTGGCCTCACAGCATGGGACGGCTTAACAAGATCTCGCCGCGCGCATCGTCAAATCGAGCGACATCCACGGGCTCTTCTCTTACAGCACATCTTCAACTCGATAAAGCCACCAACTTTGTGCGCAACTTAATTACAATCTATGCATATCTCACCCGGCATTTGACTGCGCCATGGGCTCGGGTTGAAACGACCATTAGGAGAAATCCCGTGATGTAAGTAATCTGCACAAGTTCACAACCACGATCCTACCAACGCACGCAACCTCCCACCGTGCCTGAAACGGGACCCTGTATTTCATGGATCAACAAGGGATTGTCCGGTCGCGGATGGCTGGCCAGAATGCCGGTAAATTGATAAGTGACTAAGTCTACCGGCGCTGGGACTTTAATTACAGCGTACATTCTTCTCATATGGCATCCGGACATAAAAGCAGCGGCACCCCAATGCTCAGGGAGTCACTTGTGGTGGCTTTTTGAATATTTTTATGATGTAGGTATGATCTGACCATTTCATACACAGTGGGGGATGATACTATTGGGAAAGCATTGAGGCATACATATCCCAGGCTTTTCTATAAAATGCCTTGCAGCTTCTTCTCGTACATTAATCACACCCACTTAGGCAGGCATACATGTCGCCCAATGCCGGACTATTCGTAGTTCTTGGCTACTTCGGGAGACCCCGAAAAGGGGCCCTATAGGCCCCTGGCTACCTAGTGGGACTGAAATTTGAATTGCCTACATATATCACACCGCCGTAACGAACTCGATTCACCCAAACCCCGGGCTTAACTGCTCCGACCTCTCCACTAGACTAGCGACGCGGCCTACGTGCGTAAATAGCGGGAAAGGATATGGGTGGAAATATCTCAAATTGCCAATCACGGCACTGCACCTGGAACTTTTGAGGGGAGCCTCCGAAGGCCGGGCACTATATAGCCACGAGATCAACCCATGAACAAAGTTGAGTGTCTTCGGTGACGTGTTATTCTCATAATATCTTCCAGCCACACTGCTCCTGCATTGGAAATTGTGATATTGTACTATTTCAGAAATTCAGCATGGCTCAAGCTGTCGACCTCTC
Source organism: Sodiomyces alcalophilus JCM 7366 (assembly GCF_042370955.1). Classification (NCBI taxonomy): domain Eukaryota; kingdom Fungi; phylum Ascomycota; class Sordariomycetes; order Glomerellales; family Plectosphaerellaceae; genus Sodiomyces; species Sodiomyces alcalophilus. The sequence goes on from NW_027263537.1 coordinate 1,518,490, forward strand.
AGTGGCCACTCGCCCGAACAATGCCGAGGCCCTGCCGGACTTAATCAAAGACATCAATATCCTATACGAGAACCTGAAGGACGGTGACGAGGAGACTCGCCACAAGCTGGCCATCAAGGCCCGCAGCCTTGTCCAGTCTGTCCAAACACCCCGCGAGCTCATGGTCCAGCACACATGGGCTGACGTGCGTCACTTCCCCAGAGCAACATGGTCGTATGCGCTGAGAAAGGATTAGACTGGACTCAATGCCGTTTTGACTACCGGTGTTGATATCGGGCTTTGGAAGCTCATGGTCAAGAACGGCGTGGATAAAGCCCAGAAGGTTGACGACCTCGCCGGGGCCCTTGGAGTGGACCCCGTGCTTCTCGGTTAGTGATCGATGCATCCATCACACATTCACGTGGGAATCTTGAACTTACAGGCATTGTGCAGGTCGTATGATGCGTCACGTTTGCGCCATGGGCCATCTAGAGGAGACAGCGCAGGACGAGTACAAGCTCACAAACTTTTCCAAGTCGCTAAGTCTCGACGTCATTGGCGATGGCTATGTTGCTCTGTGAGTTGACCGCGAGGTAGGATTATTTTCTGATGTTTAACTAACATTACTCAAACCAAAGACTCGGTGGAATCGGTCGCAGCCCGATCGAGTTCTACAAGTTCCTTCGCGACACAAAGTGGAAAAATCCTACCGATGCTGCCCGTACGGCCATGCACGCATCTTATGGCACCGACTTGCCAAACTGTTTCGAGTATCTTCGGTCCATTGGCTTGGGGCCTCAGACAAACCATCACAGTGAGCAGCTTCAAGTCTTCTTAAAGGGCTGAAAGCCCAGTCACTGACCCTGACTCTCTTATAGTGGGCGGCTACAGGCAAGGCCGCTTGCCATGGATGCACCCTTCGCTCTACCCCGTTGAGGAGACACTATTCCCTGGTGCGGATACTTCGCCTGATGCGCCACTTGTGGTAGACGTTGCTGGTGGTCTTGGACACGACATTAATGAGTTTAAGAAATTCTACCCAAACCATCCAGGGGTCAGTACTCCAGAATTACCTAGGCGGGCCTTTTTCCCCCACTTTCTCTGTTATACTGACTCCCCATGCAGAAACTAATCCTTCAAGATCTCCCGGTGGTCATCAACGATGTCAAGGATATCGACCCGACGATAGAACTGATGGGCCACGACTTCTTGACCGAACAACCCGTCAAAGGTGCTAGGGCCTATTTCATGCACTCCATCCTGCATGACTGGCCTGATGATGTGTGCAAGAAAATCCTGGGTCGCCTTGCGGAAGCAATGAAGCCTGGGTATAGCAAGCTGTTGATCTTTGAATGTGTGATCCCCCGAACAGGTGCTTATTGGGAAGCCACTGCTGGCGACATCCTGATGATGACGCAGCTCTCGGCCCTGGAACGCACGGAGGATAACTGGCATCAACTGATTGAAGGAAGCGGCTTGAACTTGAAAATCATCAAGTTTTGGAAATGTGGGCAGTCCGCTGTCGAGAATGTCATCGAGTGTGAGCTGGTCTAAACGCGTTAGGGCATGGTAGAGAAAATACTGCCACGAGTTAATAATGTCCACGAGTACTTTGTACGGGGTCCAGGGCGACAAGGTTGGTACATGTGATTGGCTGACAGCGATAAGAAAGCTTTTCCTTGTATCACGCCGCAAGAACGCTGAGATGCGATCTGAGGGGCCAGTCATAGGGGGGTCGTTTCTTGTTTCCCCTTTTCTCGTGGATCTCAGAACATGGTTTGTATGTGCCTTGTAGTCAGTTGTCAGTTTTAGCGTGCCGGACTTTTGGGCCCGGCCCGGCTGGCGCGGTACGGGGGTGAACATCCGAGCAGGGATTCGGACCTCGGAAAGCGGGGCCGGACCCGCCGAGTACGAGGGTTTAGGAACGGGCGGACAAGGTTATGGCTACGACTAAGTAAAAGCTGGTACAGGGGCTCTGCTATTCTGATGCCCAATCACTTTCGAGTACGGTATATCGGTATATCCCGAGGCCGTGTATCACGTGTCAATGCGACAGACCGCCGCACGTCTTTCATGTCATTCCTATGTCCCGAGGCCGTATCTCGTCTGACAATAGGACAGCTACAAGGCCAACGGTGTTTACAGTACAATGTAGGTACCTATGTTAGTTATGTGCACTGCTGTTGCGGACGGTCAGTCGCGGGACTGACTAAGACATGCGACCAATCAGGTAACCGCCTTTGATATAGCCAGAGTCCTAGCTTTTAGCCGTAGGCTTAGTAGCTCTTTTCTTCTAACACGCACACTTGATCACTTCGAGCTTCCCCGACTGGTATTTGCAACATCTTCCGCCCACTATCTACGAAGTAAAAATGTATATACGTTGTACACTACGAAGTACATCGGGTGTACAACGTACGGGCAGAGGTGGCCTGGGCGCGCCAATGCACTGCGACGCTGCAGCGCATCCGCCAGCCAACCATGAGGCGCCCGCGGTGGGTGGCCGCACCCGTATTGGTCCCTCATTATCCTCCCCCGCCAGCTTTCCTCACTTAGATCGCTGCACCCTCCTCAAGTATCGCTGTCATCATGGCCCGCACACGGTCACAGTCGGCCGCCCAAAGAGGGCCAATATCGTCGACGCGAAAAGATCACGGTATGTTCATGAAACGTCCGACGACGTGGTTGCTCACACCGAGCAGGCAAGGGACCCCAGGACACGAGCAAGCGCCGAAGTGATCGTCGGAACCCACGCTACCAAGGACGACCATCTCCCGAGCATCTTGAACCCGATGAACCGCATCAATCTCCGATTGAGGAGATAAAACAGGCAAGCCATGTCGATCGTGGTCTCTCTTTACCTCTAAACAGATACTAACCTTCAGTCACCGAAGGGTCCCACGATACCCGATAAACGCGGCACAAAAAGGCCAGCCGATACCGTCGACCTCGATGCGAAAGCCGTCCAAAAGAAGCCCCGGCCGTCTCTTCCAGACTCTCTCGTTGAGAAGTCTTCCGGTGCGTTTAACCCAGTTGAATTTTGGGCAAGGAAAGGGCACTGGCCCCGAGAATACTTCGAACCTAGTATTTTGGAACACTTGCGTGCACGGAAGAGGTCGCCCTCCTCTCTTAGCCGTAAACGACCGAACTCTGCTTCGTCCGTCACGCCGAGCGACCAGAAGCCAAGAGAGGAAAAGAGTGCGCCGTACCGAGACGCGCGGTACGAGACCCTGCTCGGAATGAAGGGCAGTTTCATGGTCAAGTCGAGCCTAGATATCACGGGCATAAGCAAGACCCTTTGTACCGTCCTCCTAGAGCAACAGCAGACGACCCCCGACAATACACTTTTCCGCGACGATCTCTTCGAGTCTACCTGCCAAAAGATTCATAACACAAATGAGGCCAGAGTTATACAAGATATTACCCGACTCATCGTTCCCTCAGCCGAGAGCCTTGCAACGTTTGGCGCCAGGCATCTTGATATCCTTATCGAGAGCGTTAACGAGGGCTGGAACAACTCAATCCCCTTAACCGAGCCCCGGCCCCAGCCCGACTACTCTGTGGGATTTAAACGCGAGGCATTTACGGACGATCAGCTTACGAAACTATCGCCGTTTATTGGCGACTTCCTCTATAATGACCAGTCCCTCTTTATGTCGACATACTATATGTACTTCCCCTTCTTAACGTGCGAGGTCAAGTGCGGGGCCGCAGCGCTGGATATTGCCGACCGCCAAAACGCCCATAGCATGACGCTCGCGGTGCGGGGCGTGGTCGAGCTTTTTCGAGCTTTAAAACGAGAGGAGGAGGTTGATCGAGAGATCCTTGGCTTCTCCTTTTCGCATGACCATAGGTCGGTGCGCATCTACGGGCACTATGCGGTGATCGATGGCAAAGATACCAAGTTTTACCGCCACCCGATTCATATGTTCGATTTCACGGCACTTGAGGGGAAGGAGAAATGGACGGCCTACCGCTTTACGAAGAACGTATACGATATATGGATGCCCGCGCACTTTAAGAGGATCTGCTCAGCTATCGATCAGTTGCCTGCTGAGTTGGAAGTTGACGTGCCGTCGCTGGAGAGGCTGACGCAATCGAATATCGATTCCGCCTCTCTGCCTCTCGACCAGGACAGCCTGTCGAGCAGTGCCAGACAAGCGCAAGTGGCCACTCCGGGCGCTTCATTCACCGAACCTGCAGTGACGAAGAAGAGGAAGGGCAAGAAGTAGGTCAAGAAGAGAGGGAGAATGCGGCGTTGGATTAGTTTCTGAGTGGACGGTCGTGTCTGAAGGTAACGTTTTCATCAATGGTTTGATGTTGGCCAAGCGAAAGCAGACGTTCTTGGGGCGTTTTTCGGCGTTCCGATTTGAATTAGGACACGCCGATGCTGGCCATCTCCCATTTGATTCCATCGGCCCCTATGCTTGACGAACCCAAATGCCGATGCACGAAAAAGCTCCATGTCCGGTAACTGGTACTTCGTAGGCATAGCAGCCAGGCACCTAATAACAACACGCGCCGAATGAGCCGGACAGCCAATGGTCGTAGCCTTGATAGTCAAATTTGTTTAGATAGCGTATGAGGAATAGCGGTTCTTGGTAGGGAGTTGGCTTTGTAAATGGGATCCCTTGTAAACAAACCGTAACCTAGGGGAATTGGGTCAATTGTAGAATCCTGGATCTCGGTCAATTCGCCTTTGAGATCGAGTTACTTCATGCGTGTTCTTATGATGTATTCGTAGGTACCTAGATAAGGTACCAATGTAGTGTACTAATTTGTATGTACCGCGACTTTGGCTAAGATTACGCTTAGTAATCCATCTTAAAACGGCAACGCGTATGCAGCTACTGGACAGGGTTCAGCGGGATATCGCCTCTGTATGTGACGGAGAATTTGGAGGAATCAGAAACTGGCCTCGGTGGCAGCAGCACACGCAGTCCATTTCTACCTTGTTCCCGAGTTCACGGCGTCCTTCTCTTCAACGCGACGACCGGACAGGATCTTGCTCCCTTTGACGTTGAGCTCAATCCCGTGAATCGGCTCTTTCTCCACGCGACGAGGTTTCCATGTCGCCGCTGTTGGATTCGCGTTCAGAAGAGTAACGAGATGCCTCCACGCATTGTCCGGCGTAAGCCTTGGTCCGAGAGGATCAAGGCCATGCTGAACCCCATGGATTTCTTGCTCTGGCTGTCGGAAGAGCTGGAGACTAGGGATTGGGACTCCAAGGCCCTGGGAACGCAGCTGGGCCTGGCTTTCAACTTTGCCTTCCTTCTCGCTCGAGCTAATAGTCGGGAGTCGGGAGACCAAGATGACGTCTTTAGTGATGTCGACAGCAGCAACATGACCACCTATCTGGTACGCAAAAACAAGAACCGTCTCTTCCCAAAAAAATGGGCGGAGTTTACTGACAGCCATTCAAGGTCCGAACGGTCGTCTGGATTCTCCTTTTCCTCTCCGTCTCCAACGCCTTCTACACCATGACAAGGTCCCGACACTACCGACTATTCGAAGTCAACGTCGAGAAGCCGCCCCAAACACCGTCCGCTTCCCGGGTCAAAGTGCAGTCGTCCCCGGTGGCGTCGTCGCCGCTGCGGTTCCTGGCCAATGTGATGCTGCCAGAGAGTGCCGAGTCGAGGGCTCATCCGGATAAGACGCGGGACGTGTGGGAATTGGCCGTCTGGGACCCGCTACCCGTCTCCCTCCAGCTCTTCGCCCTCTTCAGCCCGGGCCACGTCCTTGTCTACATGCTTTATTTGCCGCTGGTACCACTGGACCCCCGGCCCAGCGTGACCGTCTTCAACTGCCTCGTGCTCCAGGTCATCATGAGCGCACAGCTCCTGTTCCTGCAAGCACGGTTCTCCCAGCAGATCAAGGACACGGCCATCATCCACAAGGAGGTGCTCCATGAATACGACACGAAATTCGTGCACCCTCGCCTCAACCCGGTTGTTCGCGACGTCGGCACGCAGATTTCATCCGAGGACGATAAGAGCATGGGGGGCTCGGTACAGCTAGGCATGCCGACGACGGTGATCAAGAAGGAGTTTCAGACGTTCCCGAACCCGAATTACATACGACACGTCGACCCCGATTACGAGACGTCGAGTCCACCGCGACCGCAGGCGAGCATGATCGACCCTAGGCTCCACACTCCGATACATAAGACCCCGGTGCGACGATGGGACGCCTCATCGACTCCGCAGACCAGCAGCCGTTCGAGTGTGCGGCAGAGCCTACCGGCTGGCTACCAACAACAACAACAACAACAGCAGGCCATGTCCTCGGCACCATCACCGGGCCCGAGCTTGAGCAGTGCGAAGAGCACGGGAACACAGTTTGGGGGCAGCCTCGGGGCGTTCACGCACGCGAATTCGCCGCTGAAGAAGGCTAGTAGCCTTCACGACATGGGATCCGCGTTCAGGTCGCCGCGGAACTCGAGGGAGATGGCGGCGATGGAGCAGCAGAGGGCGAGCCCGCTCAAGGAGCACAGGAGAGTGACGTTGGGGAGCGATGGGCCGGCTACGACTTCGGGGAGCGTTAACCCTTTTGCCCAGGCGCAGCGGAATAGGCTCACACAGGAGAGATACCCCAAGATGTGGACGGGGTGGAATTGAAGTCTATGCTGTGACTTGTGTCTTTTGTCTAATTTACGTCTGGGTATCAAGGGTCTGTCTAGTTGTGGATATCGGATGATGGCGTTTATTATTATTATAGACTTTGGACAGCAGAGATACATACCCCAAGGACGAGGATGAGCGGAACTGTTACCTGGTCTAATTTTACTTGGGTGTGGTGGTCATGGATGCATTACTTGTGGTGATGTTGATGCCCTTCCCGTCCCTTCCCTCTTCTTCTCTTCCCTCTTCTTCTCTTCCCTCTTCTTCTCTTCCCTCTTCTTCTCTTCCCTCTTCTTCTCTTCCCTCTTCTTCCCCTTCCCGCCCCTTCCCTCTTCCCCCTCCTTCCCCGGTGCTTTAAGGCAGCAGCTTCCTTTCTCTCTTCAACATTCTCAAGGCTTCCTTCCAGACCCGATACTATTCCTTCAACTACTTACCATCACTCGCTGGCTGCTGTACACCACAAAACTGCAGGCGTATATGCCTCCATCCCTTTTCCAGTACCATTTAACAGTAGCGCTGATGACTTGAGCATGTTCTATCACATCATTGACAGGCTGTCCTCGTTCTCAGATCGTCTAGGAAACATCTTGCCTTGCCGCCGTCCAGGGAAAGAGGACACAAATCGCAGTCAGGACTACTAGGGAGCAGTGGGTGACGTCGATTCCGATGTAGGCATTCCCTCTTCTCCATCCTCTTCATGTGCAGGGCATACTCGAGATACTGACCATAGGCAGTCCAACTTGCACATCTCATCTCTTCCACCGCCTATCCCGCCCTTTCCTCTTCCACATTCCCCTGGACTACCTCTGCACCACTGTACTGAGGGAAAACAATCACTACATCTCGAACAGTCGTCGCTAAGCGCAGGATCCCAGGCTCAAGCTCACGTTTGGGGCAGAAAGGGTGAAAAAGATCAACTCGACCGGACCACAGTCCGTGATATCTCTTCATGTGAGCAGCTGCGACCACGCCGTCATCTGCAGCACTTTCAATTTCAATCCCGTCAGACCAGCAACAACCTCACGCTCCGGAGAGACGGCCAATCCTCTGGCGAGCTACGTCTGCTGGCGCCCTCGAGCAGCCTTCAGAGTGGCATCGGCCTCAAACCGCGGCGTCATTTCCAGAGGCCCGTTCGACTCAGCCGCCGCTCCCACGAATTTTACGCCACGGCAGCATCATCCACCAAGCAACAGAGCTACGAGTTGTCCTCCGGGTGTTTAAGTCTGGAGAAGAGGGAGAAAAGGAGAAGAAAAATGAACGCTACCATTTACGCGCTTAGGGACCGAGGGTCTCCATTACCCCGTGCCGACGAAGGCTTCTGTCTGACGGCAACGGCACGATCCGGAATACATCGAGCCGGAACTTCCACACAAAGAGGTAACCCATACATTGGCATCTCTGACGCCAAAGCAAGCAGTCGGCCAGGCGGCGGGGTCCGAGAAGGGGCTCGAAGCGGGAAGATCCAAGCCGTTTCTTTTTTAGGTGTGCATAATCGAGAGGGCGGCCCCGAAGGTCACGGCGCAAATACGAATGGAAAGACAGCGGCAAGCGGAGGACCCAAATCTTCCTCAGCGAATTCCAGTGCTTCTACTACCGGCTTTGGTCAGGGCATAGAAGGGAAACCCGTGACCGGACCAACAGGAGCCATGAATACTTCGACGGAAGCCTCCCGGGGAGCAGCTTCGGTTAGCCTTCTCGGTATTACCAAGAGGCGTTTGGCCGCTCTATCCTCGCGCGCTCAGCAAGTCACCACCCAACTGCCCCAAGATGCAGCTCGGCAGGCATACAGAGAGATGATCGCCAGGCGGAATGCCTCAGTCGCCCCAGAGCAGCGGGAGAAGTACGCTAAAAAGGCGGCTCTCGTACGAACGACACCAGCACCTCGGGGAGCCAATGGCAACACTAAAGCGCAATCAAACGCGGTCCCGGAGCGTCATAGCTGCCTTGCTGTTGTGGTGGAAAACTCCCTAAGGATCTTGGCTTGGCTCTTGAGACTACTCTGGTGGCTGGCGCGGTACTATTGGCGGGTGATAGCTCCTTGCCTCGATTCCCAGTCTGGCATACGGCGACGATGCGCTCGGGGGACAACGACGTGGACTGACTTGATCGTGTTTGGAATGCTGTATTTTATCGTTATGATGGCGGTGTCGGTTGTGATCCGCATCGGTCGGGGCATTGTCTGGGCTTGGCCGTATGTTGAGGCGGTGCTGGGTTTCAGCCAGAAGGAGTGGTGAGAGAGAAGGCATGTAATCGGTCCTGACATGGACGAACCGGGCCACTGATAATTCGAGGATATTTCGACAAGAAATTATGCCGTTGACGATGATTACCACCGATAGTCAAGTAGACATGGACTGAGTTGAAAAGCAAGACCGCCGCATCTCTTTCTCTAGACGTCCCTCAACGCGCCCACATGCACCACGAATCCAGATCCGAGGCGAAGCCCCTCGGTTAACATGGAATCCGGCACCCTCCACACCCTGAAGCGCGCATGGAAAGCCTTCAGCCACGCCTCGAACACCTCGGGGGCGCGAAGCTGCTGCGCAACAATGCAAACGCAGGGTTCCGCCGACGTCTCCCCGGCCTGGTCCTCCTCCGTCTCCCCGAGCCGAAGCCGGCACGCATCCGCGCAGGTCTGGACGAACGGCCCCACGAGGGCCTCGTTGTAGACGCAGTCGCAGGCCACCACGGCGTCAAAGCTCCGCGTGTCGGGGGAGCAGGTCAGGGCGGGAGTGACTTGGTCGAGTTCCCAGTCCAGCGGGACGAAGTGGATTTCCCCTCCCCCTCCCGCCCGCTGACCCTGTCCTTTGGCAGCCGGAGCGGAACCCGAACCTTTCGTCTTGCGCCTCCTCCCAGAAGAAGAAGAGAAGGGAGAGGGACGGTTCTCGTCGAGGTTCATGTGTACCAGTTTACTCACGTACGGTTGGTCGGTGAGGACGTATCTCTGCACGCGCGGCGCGGCGGCCAGGGCGGTCAGGGCGGAGATGCCGCACCCGAGCTCGAGGATTGAAGCTGGGGATGGTAGGAACGGCTGTGCCAGGGGCGAGGCGAGCCATCCTGCGAATAGGGGGGTGATTTTCCACAAGACTGCGCCTGTGGTACCGCCTGCGCGGTCCGATGATAGAATGGCGGGAGATTGGTGGATGGTAAAGTCTAGCGTCGCTTCCGCTCCTCTCGCCGCCGCTCCTTTTGATCCCTGGTCGGTTGAGTGACTGCCTGGGGAGATTGGGACGGAGACATCGAGGCTCTGTGCCTTGGGGTCGATGAAGCCTAGATTCTGCGAGGGAATGGGGCGAGAGAAGAGGTCAAATGTTTCTGTCAGGGACAATGTTAGCGCATCATCTGGTGATTTTGAACATGTCTTGGGCAGATATTACCTTCTTCCGGGTCTAAGACTTCTTCGAATGAGCTGAGAAGTGCCTGGATGGACATGGTGGGCGGCATGATGTTCTATCAGAGACTAACCTCCAAGCTGCTAGCCTGGATTTGATTCTTATGCAGATATGGCTAAATTAGGAAGAAAAATTGAGAGGTAAAAGATGTAGGAGGTAAATGAAAAGTGAGTGTGAGATTTGTAAAGACACTTCACTTCCATCAGTCGTCGCGATATGAAGTCTCTTGACCGAGGTGTACTCGGTGAGCAGCCAATCTCCTTCGGTGTATCTATGCCCGCACTGCACGGCCCACCGAGTACTACCCCTGATATCCTCCCCCTATCCTCGACGCGCTCCAGCTAAAAGACTCCATCACATCACAGCCAAACTCAAGGCACCCAATGCCATACGCAGACCATAATATATTCATGTGTAAATCCATTCGTAGGCCCATGACCGTTTATAGTGCAGATTCAACCGCAGGGAGTCTATGCTATGCCCCCATCTCTATGGACTCTATATCTTCCACTTCCCAAAGCCATCTAGATTGCTCTGGCAGATTCACTCATGCCACATAACGTAAAACATATCACATTTCATAACCATATCCATGCCACAAGGCCCCTTCCTTCGATATCACCACCTACCACGCACTCGGTCCGAAATGCCCTCCCTCGGGCACGGTCTTATAAGGGCAAGCCTGCCAGTCGCAGCCCTGCTTGTGCACCTCGGTCCCCCACCAGCTGAAACTGTCGACCACGCCGGGATATACGAACCCAAAGAAGACAACGATGATGCCAAAGGCCAGGCCCGAGTCGAGCGCCGCGCTCATGGTCATGGTATACTTGGACCACCACGCGCTGGCCCGCCGCTTGACGTGGTAGTTGAAGACGTAGCACACGAGCGCCCACACGGAAAAGTTGAGCCCCGTCGCCGGCGGGATCCACGACATGGACCCGAACATGAGCGGCAGGTTGACCTTGCGCACGATGCTGTTCTTCCTGCCCCGGCTGTACAGCCACAGCGGGATGGGCAGCACGGCGCCCAGCAGGAAGAACCAGACGAGCGACCGGTACGTGGCGTTGGGGCCGAAGAACTCGCCCGGCCCGACCACGCCCCAGAGCACCGAGCCGTTGAAGTGCACCCGCGCCAGGGGGCACGTGAAGCCGTTGACGGCCTCGGTGGTGCAGAGGCCCGACACGTTTGCGAACATCCAGTTGAGCACGACAATCTGCGTCACCGACGACACGATGGTGGCCGCCATTTGCACCGTGAACATGATGCGCGGCGGAATCTTCATGTAGTGGCCCAGCTTGAGGTCCGATGCGAACTTGATGCCCTGCGCCGACGAGATGTACCCGTACGTCACGAAGACCATGTTGGCGATCGGCCGGCCGGGGAACACGGCGCCGCAGATGAGCTGGCAGATTAGGTAGATGCTGCTGTGCTGGTTGGTGACGGCCATGATGATGCCGTTGGGGATGAAGAAGACGGCGCAGATGGCTAGCGCCAACAGTAGGCCGTACCAAGGCAGATGGATCGGATAGCTGATGGGAGAGGCCCGGTAAGCAAATGCCGAGTGAGGAGATAGCAGGAAAGACAAAAGGTCGTAGACAGTCAACTCACTATTCGACGACAAACATCCCTATCACCAACATGATGACAAAGGTCAAGAGATACCACGTCATGGGGGCGTCTTTGTATCTTTTCATCAGTCGGCTGTGGACATCCTCGTTAAACAACTGGCGACTCTCTAGCCGCGATAGATGCGACGACGCCGTGCTGGTGCGTCTCCCGGGCCCCTCTTGCGCCGAGAGGGGTTGGTACGACGCCTTGCCTTCGTCGCGCGCCTCCCTCCAGGCGGTTTTCCCCGTTTCCCAAATCTCCTTGCCGTGCCAGCACGCCGTGTGGGTGAGCAGCGCGGCCAGGCCGGCAAACTGGAGCCCGTAGCTCAGCACGTAGGTGATGGGCAGGAAGACCCTGCTGTAGGCCTTGTAGGCCTCTCGGTCGAAGAGGAAGTCGTCGGTGAGGATCTTGGTCACGTTATAGATGGAGCCGGTGTTGTCGAAGACGGCGGCGGATATGATGGGCATGTAAGAGGAGTGGAAGAGGTTGAGGTAGTAGGCCAAGGGGGCGATGAGCCACATGACGACGAACATGCCGCCGATGACGTTGACGGCGGCCCAAAACGGCACGAGGAGCGGCGACCCGATATACGTGACCTGGGCCCAGTCGAAGGTCATGGGGAAAAGGCCGAGCCCGGAGACCACGCCGAACAGGTTGGCCACGACGACGCTGTCGGGGGCAAACCAGGTGACGACGTTGAAGTAGCTCAGGCAGGGCATCAGCAGGCCCGGTAAAAAGTAAAAGGCAAAGGCGCCGCCAAACACAATGTAGAAGAACTTCCAGCGCGAGATGAGCCAGCCGTTGGCCGGCTTGTTCTCCTCCTTGTGGAGGGTGGAAAACATGGCGGCCGACATGAGGGTGCCGGGCCAGACCATGCCGCCGGGGCGCACCAGGAAGCGGCGCGCAAGGCCGGCAAAGGCATAGCCCAGGGTCTGGGTGGACAGGGTAAGGAGCACCTGGTAGGGGATGGTGGCCTCTTGGTTGTAGAACTTGGTCTGCTCGACGATGACATCGGTTGCAAAGGCGAAGCCGAAGGAGACGTTGCTGCTCACGTAGACGCACGTGTGTTCCTTTTTATTCCACCGGCCCTGGCCGAGCCAGAGGCGTAGGCGGCTCCATACCGTCCTTCTCTCGGGGTGGGGGTCGAGGGGTCCGGCTCGCACGCCGTCTACAAACTCGTGCGGCGAATCGGTGGCGCGCTTGAAGAGGTAATCCCACAAAAAACCGAGCGGGTGGACCAGCAACAGGGCGATGACGGGAGTGATGGAAACGCTAGGGTATCGCAGAGAAAAGAAGAGGTTCGTGGACGAGCCGAGGATGGAGAAGAGGATGGACAGGGTCCACATGCGCGGGGTGTTTATGGATAGGGTGGTGTCGTCGCTGGGGGGCACGGAGGCCCTCACCATGTCGTGGGGGGAGTCGTCGATGGGCGGTTCGTCGTCGGGGTGTTCGCTGTCGGCATAGTCGTATGGGAATATGTCCTCGTCTTCGTCCCCGGCGTCCGATTTAAAATCGCGAAAGGCGTCGCTGGGCATGGCCATCTGGCCGCCGACGCCAAAGCGACTCTCTGGGCCGCTGACCAGAACGGCTGTATCGAGATCCTCGGAGATGCGCGAGGTTTGCCTGGAGAGCGTGTTGCCTCGAGATGATTCGGACCTCGTGGTGCTGACATCTCGGAGGAGATGGGTATCGCCCGACTGGGATTCGCTGTCTGTTGGAGACGCATCGCGGCCCCCTGTCCGAGAGAGGGAGCCGTACGAGACTTTGCGCCCGGAGGACCGCAGGAGCGAAGGTTTGGAGCGCATGGGGTAGTCGGAGTCGGGTCGGGCGGGGTGGGAGGAGGAGGAACGTCTTTGGTCGGTCGTGATGTCGTCTACACCATGTTCTACAGGAGTCGTGCACGTCGACGGGGAGACGGGGGCCTGAGTCGGGCGAGAAGGCGAGCGGGGCTCGGACCTACGCTCCCTCGAATGGGAGCAAGGACGAGTACGACAACAATCAGGGTCAGATTCGGGTTCGGATTCGAAGTCGGAGGTGGTGGTGGCTAGAGGCCGAGAGGGGCGGTGGCCTAGAGGTTGAAGAGGAACGGGATCGGGATCGCCGGGATTCAAAGGTGGTTGAAAAGGCGGACTGGCACGCTCGGACGAAGTGCGTAGGTCAGTGCCAGGAGAGACGGGAGGGGAAAGGGGGGCCGCGAGCGAGCAAGTAGAAGAAGCATTGGCGTTGGCAGGCCCCCGTCCATCAATCATGGCATTAGCCCTGCCAGAAGGAGCAGGGCTGCTCGCTGGTTCGCTGTTGGTGTGGCGGGGGGATCGTCCTGAGCCTCTCGCATCTCCCACACTGCGGGTTTCGCGGATGGATCAGCAGAGAGAGGTGCAGCAATGGCGAAGTAGGCTGCAGATGTATAGTATTCGTGCGTCGGTGGTCGAATGGAGGGACTGGTGTCCGGGAGAAGCAAGGAGCCGGGTCGAGGATTCAGATGGAGGAGACCAAGGGAAGAGACGTTTGTGGATTCCTCGTGCCAACCCTGTGGAGATTCGGGGATAGCGGAAAGCGCTGAGCGTTGGTCTTGCCTGCCGCTAAAACACTGCACTGCCGGGGAAGTATCTGGTACTTGGTCTAGGTGGGTACGTTGTAGGCAAGATGGGTATTTCGGATGGCTTTGTAGTGTAGATTCAATGCAGGTAGACAGTAAAGTAAGTATCTAGTTACCCCTTACAAGTCTAAGAATCAGAAAGACATTATATCGATACTGAAACTAATAACACAGGAAAAGAAGAGACCTCGGAAAAGAATTGGAAAGTTAAGGTAAAGGCTCAACGGATTACTGTGGTGGAGTATTCTAGATGTACACTTCTAACATTTACACCGTACCTGGTACCTTAGACATAACCACCCCAGGGAGAGCAGACTCAAGGGCGCCATTTCGTCACCGTCTAGTTTCTAAATATTTGATTGGCTTAGGTGGCCGAGGTACGTACCTTGCGGACTGTACTCAGTCAGGTACATACAGTACGAATACATAAACCACACTTATCCAGGACATCACTGGTGCTCTTCCGTATGCCTGCTATGGCATGTCCAGGTCTATCTTCAAGGGTTCACAGACAAGATACAGGCAAGATAGAAGAGACATGAAATCTACACCTTGTGGTTGACGGACTGATGATGCCGGATGCATATCCAACAGGCATGCGATGTCTTATTCCCTTACCGCCGGTCTGTGGCATCATGTTCTCGAGGGAGAGACACCGCTTCATACGAATTACTCTCCTACGCCTGGGAGCCATCTCCAACGTTGCCTTGCGGAGAACCCGACGGGAGGGGACATATGCAACTCCCATCGCGATATAAAACGGAGTTGGGGCGACTTTTTCCGACTTAATACGATTCCTACCATGTCACTGGCTCTCGCTTCCATGGGATTGCAGGATCAACAAACGGCATCCTCGACAGGTTGAGTACGGGACTTCGGCCACTTGCTGCGTTTTGCCCGTGGAAATGAAGAGAAATGAAGGAGGAAAGAAAGAAACGGAGAGATTTGTTCACTCTTTCTTAGTCCCGTCTTCCGTTCCAGTGGACCAGATTCAGACTCGGCCCAGGATATGAAGTGGCCTGTCTATCCAAGACATGACTTGAGCTTGTCTTCTAATGGAGGAGCATCGAAAGGTACAAAGATACGAATATCCCAGCCATTTCTTCGGGGAACTGTACGTATCGGCACAGTACGCTCACTGTACATGGCATCTAATCAATTATTAGTCAGCTTGTCATGGTTTCGACGTCCAACCCCAGCCTCGTCAGATCTCATCCAACTCATGCCTCATCTATCACCTCCCCTTTCGCTTTCTCCACTGAGAACTACGTTCTGAATAAATGTCTTGCACTCACTCTTATACAATCCATACATACAGAAAGGTCAAGTTCCCACTTGCACCAAGGGCCCCCGCCTACCGCGGCGACCCCGGCGGTCTGTTGCCATCTCGAAGACAAAAAGGCATCTGGTCGGCCACGGTCCATCAGTCACCGACTCATCATCACCAGCTACCGGGGTCTCTCGACTAATGCTCGGTATCAATATCAGTATCGACTTGTGAATCAGAAGCCCTTCGGCGACGCCGGACCGTGGGCGAACGACGCACAACACAATCACGCGTCCGCCCATGGATTCGCCAAACCCCGACCATCTCCCGCCGTCGAGGGCGAAAAGTTGTATGACATGCAACGTGCCTCCATGTCGCACAGAACGAGACGGCCATCGTCCCGTTCTCAGGTCAGTAGCACCTGGAGCCACTGCGTCTCTGCCACTGGAAACTTAAGCTTCATCGTCTGTCATACCTTCTTTCGCTAGGGGACATGACGCCCTTGTACCCGGCATACGCACTCATCGTGACATTTCTTTGTTTCGATCCTTTATCTACAGCAAGGTTAAACACAGGCCAGTTTTGTGGTGAAGCCACGAAGCCACGAAGCCACGCTACTTGAAGGACGTCGATATGGCGCCATGAAGCGGATTCCGAGAAGGTCTGTCCACTTTGGTGTCTCGCTTCTCTCCATGGACGTGCGTTGGGCCATGACTCTTGAAATTGGAATCTCGCCGGCCGACATCACAGGGGAATATCCCCAAGGAGCTCTTGCTCTCCAGTGGTCCTATGGAGTGACTCCTGTCTCCAGACCCCAAGTGCGCCATTCGATGGCGTACAATCCCAACCTCCCCGCTGTTCCGAGTAGGCCCAAGGGCGTACGGAGTAAGGGCAACTGACTTGGCATCGATATGTTCATCTGTCGCGACCTCAAACTGCTTCCCCGGTTGCACCACAACCATGTGCATGTCACATCCCTCTCCTGTCATTTTCTGCGGTGTCACCGAGACATGTTCGCTGTCATCTGAAACCTTGACACCTTGAGTCCCTCTTCTCCCGAAAGAGAACCCTCTTCGAACGAATTCTTGGTCTTCAGATCCAGATGCAGGAAAAAAATCGAGAAACCGACGCAAATGTTTCCATCGCCAAACTCGCTCCCTTGGCCGCAGGTGACGTGCTGAACTGCTGGTACGGTACTTTCAAACACGGGCATTGCTCGCCTGGGAGGGGTTCGGATCATTCGTTCGCCTGTTTGCCGAAAGGGGAAACCGTGTTGCCCATGCCCATTAAAAGCAGTGTCACCGGCGTCGCCACCCTTCAACCGCATCCTTTGTCACTATTAGCCGTCGCCTGTCTGAGAGTGTCGTAGCGACTAGGGGACGACCATACACCTCGCCAACAATGCCGCGTCTTCAACTCACCAACTGCACCGAGGATTCCCTCATGGCCTCTCTACTCCCGTCTTCGCACCGTTCTTCGTTTGCTCCGTTCGTCTTAGCCCACGTCAGATGGTCGGGCACGCTCTGCCCCGTGCGAGCTCGCCAAGTGGTACACACGGAAAGCTGCAGAAATCACCGTCCATGTCCACCATTTACTCTGCCCAGATGGGCAAGGGACCATTGACTCGACTCTGACGATAGATCTGTCGGCTTTCTCTGCTTCAGTGGTCGAGTGGCTTGCTTCGGCCTCAGCCGTGTGTGGTTGGCGTGGTTGGCTCGCTGTCAAGTCCCTTGCCTCATCATATCTCATTGCTCCTGACCCACACGCTGATACAGACGATTCTCATACTTGGTACGGAAAACTTCTGTCAATCCTGGTCAAGTGATCAGTTTCTTGCCCGCCAAGGTGACAACAAGGACGCTTTTACTGTCTTCTTGTCTCCTTTCTTCCACTCTAGACATCCTTCAAGACATGGGATCTGGAATAATGAACCGGGACCATTGACTCCATCCCCAGGTGAAGGGGGCGCCTTTGTATCCCTATCGCCTTCTCGGACATTTCTTTTTGACTTGGCCGGTGCATGTACACCGACGAGCTCGTGGGGAGGGGAGCAAGGGACCCGTGTCGTGACAGCTGCAATCACCCCTTCAAGGCCGGACCATACACAGCTTGAGTGTCCAGGACGAAGTTCTCGAAGGGCCCTAGAATTTGTTCCACGCATATCGTTGAGTTTATGACGGCTATGCACAGAGACCTGCTACAAAGAGACGGGGAGACTGGTCTCTGCTGGCTTTGGCGGTCTGACGAAAAGCAAGAGGCGACCCCCCCGAACTAGAGTTCCTTGGCTCTCTGGTGCCTGAACCCCCACCATGGCAACGGCTCGTTAGCTACCAAACGTCGAAAAGAAGGCGAGCTGGAGATCCATCGCTTCCTGCTTGTTGCTCCTTGCCGTGCATGCTATTTCACCGCTGCAAAATCTCGTCGACGCCCGTCTCGGCTGTGGCCCCCCTTTTTTCTCTCTGTCGCGGTGTAAGACGCAAGGCCACGTGTGTCGAGTCAAGTTGGGATTTGAGTTGGGGTCATCAACCATAGAATGATGGAGAGTCTTTGTTCTACCACTTTCAGCAAACCTGTCTGGCAAAGGTGGCCAGACGGCTCGGTACCTGCGGATAGCCGTGAGGGACACCCCCTAGGTGCGAAACCCACCCCCCGTGCGCCCTTCAAACACCGTGCTTTTCCCTGTTTGGGCATCGCAGAAGACAGGCCGGGCCGGTATTTGTCGACGTCCCAGGACCCATTGACTGCTTCTGGCTTTGCCTTGTTCTCTCGATGCGTCATGAAGCTAGTTAGCTGTGTGTCATGATCCCCTTTTTGGTCAATAACCATTTTCTGGTGACATGAAGTGAAACTTGCCGAGCCTCGGTTTCTGGGCCGTGACTCAAGTACACGGGACGGGGGTGTCTGTATCGCGCTGAAGGAGAACAGCAGAAAAGTGAGGGCGTAGATGGGGAAGGGGGGGAGAAATCGGGAAACAGGAGACGGGACACGGAAGACGGGACACGGGAGACGGGAGCAAAAGGGGAGAAAGGGCGTTGCTAGGTGTTGTTCCACCCCCTTTGAACAACCTTCCCCTCCTTACCTGCATGGACTTTTTCTGTTCGGGCTTCCATCCTTCGGTCAAGGAGCGGAGAAGAAGCAGCAGCATTGGCAGTGTGCGTGCGTTGCCCCGACGTTGTTTGATACGGCTGGGCCCCCTTCTCAACCGGGAAGACGACTCTCCTTGCTGGCAGCACCCGGCGGAGGGCGATTCCCCCAGTTCGAACGCAACCGACTTTGGCTTTGACTTTGGCTTTCTTCGCAACAAACCTCGTCTTTGCATTCGTGAGTTGGTCATCAGCACGGCCCCCCGAGGAACAGCAATATTTAGACGGGCACGACCAGTAGCGGGCTGTCCGTCCCATCTCGAGCCTTCTCCTTCGTCTTCGTCTTGGTCATCTATCATTCGGTAGTTCTCCCTCGATCCCTGGTCAGGAAAAGTAGCGGTGGACTATCACAAACGGAGTACACCGTTCTGAGAGGTTCGATTCCAAGACAGCTGGACAAAGGAGTTCTGCACCGAGAGCAACTGCCAACCCTTCTCAACAAAACCGTCGGCCGCCGATTCTTCCTCACAGTACCGCTGGAAGAGCCGACCTCCGGCCTGAGAAAGAACCATCTCGGAAAACCTTCGCCCCCTTGTCCTGGTCAACTCTTAGTCCTCGCCGGTTGAGGTTCTGGGAGTGCCAAAGGTGAACAACAGAACAGGTGTTTGTCCGCTACTAAAAGGCACCAGATACCTCTCCTTTCCCTTCTATCCGTTCCGCTGTCCCTGCAGAATCTTGTCTTAAATCGTTCCACCGCCTCGCCTCCTCTCTCCACAGGGCTTCTTCTCCACCATTGCCATACGCCTGACGAAGAGTCCATCCGTCATTCCAGCAGAGACTGGCGTGTCTCCAAGTTTCGCTATCGTGCAAGATACACACATTGCATTCAAGACATTGACGCCTGACGTCCAGCCTAACAAGCGACACAGGGCAGGACAGGACAGGACGCGATGCTGTCGTTGTCTTCTCTACTTAACCCTTCGCCTCCGAGGCCTCCTCCTGCTCCTCTTCCGGTATCCCAGTTCCTACCCAGTCCGACCATCTCGTCGCCAGCTACCTCGTACACGGATGAGGTGTCGTCGTCCCGACTCGACAGGGTGGCCGTTTTCAGCAAGTTCAAGATGGCGAAGGACTCGGTTTCCATATCCAAATCCAAACCCAGGGGCACCATCAACTTTTACCCGTTTGAGCATGTCGACGAGGCAACGCTTCGGGAGATTATGAGATTCCATGTCCACCCGTTTGGGCAGATACAGAACTCCTGCGCTCACATTCCGTACAACAGTGAGAAGAAGGATTTTTACATCAAGACAGGCCGGGAGAGCTTCGAAGGTACGTTCCGAGCGGACTGTCGGTTTCGACGAGAGGGGAAAGGGACCATTGCTGATGGCAATCTTAGTATTCAAATACGAATTCAGAGTACCAGGGAGCGACACCGAGTACACGGTTATGTGGGATTACAATGTTGGCCTCGTCCGCATGACCCCCTTTTTCAAGTGCTGCAAATACGGCAAGGTAAACACGAAAAGACGCAAAAAGAAGGAGAAACGGAAATCAAGCTGTTTGTCCAAACACCGTTCCCGATGCAGCAGCTGACTCGCTCTCAGACGGTTCCAGCGAAGATGCTAAGCATGAATCCCGGACTCAAGGACGTCACGCACAGTATAACAGGGGGAGCCATCTCGGCTCAGGGTAAGTCAAGGCCAGGCCCGTGGTATGTCTTTGGCAGAAGAGACGCCTGCTAATCAGTCGTTGCAGGTTACTGGATGCCCTATAAATGCGCCAAAGCTGTCTGTGCCACGTTCTGTTACGAGATTGCCGGTGCGCTCATTCCCATTTTCGGGCCCTCGTTTCCGTCACGGTGCATTCCGCCCGGGGCGCCCGACTTTCAGCGTATGATCATCGACCCTCGAATCATCTACGAGGCGCAGAGGGAAGCAGAGATATGGCGACGTGATTACCACCGGGGTACCACTTCAGGCGGCGTTGGGTACACCAGCCTCTCGGTTCCGAGCCCCAGGAGGTCAGATCAGCGGCCGGTACGAGCGATGCGAGAGACGGAACGCCGCTTGCGCGTAGACACGCGTATGGTCAGCCTCAGCCCCTATAGCACTGACACGGACGCCGACGGGCACTTGTCAGGTCCCGACTCGGCATCGAGTTCCGGCTCCGGCCCACCGGGATACGCCTACCAGTACCAGTCGGGGCCACAGCTCCCAAACCACCGCCACGGTTCGGGCTGGACGGCCGTCAACCGCACATTCCCGCCGACTATGGTGCCTACATCACACCAGCCTCCCAATATGTTCCGCGATCATCATCAGCAGGGGTATCAGCAACCACCGCCCAACCCGTTACTCAGCGCTGTGCCGCGATTTGCTCCTCCACAGCCTCCCCTGTCGTTCCATGGCACGCTTGCTCACTCGCACGGCCATACGCATGCGCCGCGTAGCCAGCCTTCGCTACCGCGGGCCGCATGGCCTGCGAAACGGCCGATCGTCCACGATGACGTCGATCAGGGGTACGAAGGTGGGGAGAGCCAGAGGGGGAGCCCGGCGCTGGAATACATTGCGCAGAAGCGGAAGGAGGAGGAGAGGGGTCAGGGTCAGCCCGGACTGGACCTTGCGGAGAAGAAGGCGGCGCTGCTGCTGATGAATTTGAGCGTGCAGGACCAGGTCTGGGCGGGGGCGGCGGCGGGAGAATGCAGGGAAGGGGGAGGGAAAGAGGAGGGCGAGAGGACGCCGGATTCACATCGGAGTAAACGGAGAAGAGCCACATCTTTTTGAGGGCATACTTTTATGTTCTCTCTTCTTCTTTTCCCACCCCCTTTTCCCACCCCCCTTTTCCCCTGTTCTTTTCTTTTTTCTTTTTTTTCTTACATTGGGCCTTCGCCCAAATGGAATAGCATGGTGGGAATAGAACGCGAGACTCGGGTCTGGATGGATGGAGTTACGGGTGGACTTGGGATCATTGCATAGGGAGGCGATCTTTTGCTATTTCTACCAGCTTCACGGTCGATCTCGGCAGACTGAACTCATACAACTCAGGCGGAGTCTGGCCTACACACTTGGACACCAAGGGACGGCGAGACTGGATGGCTGCTACGAATCCGGCGTTTGGGAAACGTTTGATGGAAAAAGGTGTCTATGTGTCTATGTGTCTATCATCATCATAGTCGGCGTCAATGGCAATACCTCCTCACTTCCTGGCAGCCGTCTTGGACTTGTAGTCCTCCACCCACGAAGCGGCCTTTTCCTTGGGCACGACGAACACCTTGAAGACGTCGTCGACAATCTCCACATTCCCCGTCCCAAGGAGCTTCAACAACGGCACGCGCTTCCCCCACTTGACAAGCCCGCCGCCCATCTTTTCCACAAAACACTCCACCCGGTCTACGGACGCGTAGTCCCCTTCCTCGTCCCAGGGCGGCGGCAGGATATACCCAAGATGGTCGCCCAGGGAATCGGCCTCCCCAAAGGCCGTGACGAAGTCCGACTCGAGCTCGAGCGGGTAGAGGACAACGACGGGGACGACGAGCGAGCTGCGCGGGTCCTCCTTGTCGGGGACGAGCTTGACGCGGGCATCGCCCATCTCGGGGTCTGCACCGGTGGTGCGTGTGCGGATGTTCCTCGCGGCCAGTGCGGCCCTCAGCGTCGCCTCCTTGCGGCGCTCGGCGGCCTTGCGCGCCTCCTCGGCGCGGCGTTTAGCTTCCGCTTTTTCCCGTGCGGCGGCGATGTCGGCAGCGACTTTGCGCAGGGCGGCGTTGGCGGGGTCGACGCGGAGACCGTGGGCGCAGGCGTCGTCGGCCTCTTCGAGGCGGCCCACGGCCAGGAGGGCGCGGGCGGAGCGGAAGTAGGCTTTGATGTTGCGCGGGTTGATGCGCAGGGCGTGGCCGCAGTCGAGCCAGCAGGCGCGGTGGTTTTGGAGTTCCAGGGCGCAGGCGGCGCGGTTCGCGTAGAGGGATTCCAGGACGGCGAGTTGTTGCTGAATGTCGTCTTCTGAGTCGGGGACGTCGACTTCGACTTGGACTTGGACTTCCTCTTCCCCTTCCCCTTCGTCTTGTGTTGTGCTGACCCCTGTGTCCTCGGCTGGAGTGGCCTTTCTCTTCCTCTTCTGCTTCTCCGTCCTCGTCTCCTTGTGAGTTGTGACCTCGCCCTTCTTGCGAAGACGGTCGAGCGGCGCGAGCAGATCGATGCCCTTGGTGTAGTGCTCGCGGGCATCGGCGAAGAGGCGGGCCTTGAAACAATCGTTCCCCTGGTCCTTGAAGTTGACGGCGTTTTCGAGCGGCGTGCCCTCGTAGGCGAGAGCTTGGAGGGCGACCACCTGCTCGTTCTCCTCGTCCAGCTCGGTCATGAAGAGGGGCGACTTTCGCAGCTCGGCGACGACTTCGTCGACCGTCTTGGTCGGGGGGGCTTCCGGACCGACCACCGTGGGTGCCGATGGGGGGTCCGACGCCTTTTGGGTATCTTCTACCCTTTGTTGGTCCATCTCGTCGCAGTTCTTGGGTCGAATAGTGGTGAAGATTCTGGGATAGGTCTCAGAGGCGGGTGAGTGAGTCGACTTTCTCTTGAGCCTTTTTATGAACTTGACCCGACGAGTCCCGGTGTCTAAAGCATCAAATTCTTATGGTAAGATAGAAAAGGACCTCTCATTCCCCAGTGGTGGGATTCTTTTCAGTTTCGTTTTTCTGATACTGTTGGATTCATTGAAAGTGAAATATAAATAAATGCCTTCATGATGAGGCGCAAGAAGTCCGACCGGCCTAAAATGTTAAGGCTTCTACAGCGAATCTAATTGGCTATAATTCGAGTCAACTCCATCCAATGGCAATTTCATTTTATTTTCATTTTATTTTCTTTTAGATACTTCTGTTGCGTGGTACCTGTTGACAACAGCAGGCACCAGCTGAGATAATGTGTATATCTAGCCTCTACAGCTGCCCTCTGAGCAGGGAGATTCTTCCTCCTACACACACAGGAATGTGACACTTTTCCTATAACACCTTTAACTTGGACAACTCGTAGGTAAGAGGTCTCTATCTCGAGGCTATAAGTGTCATTGGAAATATGTTTTTCTCTTTTTCCATGTCAACGCCGGTATCCATTAATGCCATTATCTCTACTCACTCGCTACCTCAACTAAACATCGCGACTATCAAATATGGCGACTATTAAAAACACAAGTTGGCAAAACTCCTTGCGCCTCGCGTACCCAAGAATCCCAACATAGCCCAGACATCCTCCATCTATGAAGATCTCATAAACACGCTGGCTGAAACACCAACTTCCGGTGGCGAACTTTTAAAGAGAACCCCAAGCAAAGTTTTGGCCAGATCCCAAGACTCCGTTGCGCCGGCTCCGACTCGGTCCGAATGTCTTCCTTTTCGCCCGTCTTTTCTCCCATGTCTCCGTTTCATCCTTTCATATTATGATTCTCTTATCCCCCCGTGGCTTCTCATCTGTCGTCTCGTTCGTCTGTCGTCCTGTCGTCACGCTCTAGTATCGTTGTCGGTGTGTTCGTCGGCCACCCCCAAAGCAGTCTCCTCCGTCTCCTGCTCACATTTTGGCCGTGGCACAGAGAAGCACTGCACAGACCCGACCACGGCCACAATGGCGCTCCCGTACCACGCCAGCGCACTGCACCCCACCCTGCTCCCAGCCGTGTACAGCCACCCCGCGATGGGCGGCGCAATCATCCGGCACCCCGCACCGGCGCTGGCCGCCAGCCCGTTCACCTTGCCCAGGGCTTTCGGCGTGGGCGTGGCCTCCTTGAGCATGATGAGGAGGAGCGGGTACAGGATGATGGACAGGACGTTCCGCACGGCCAAGCAGAAGTAGATGGCCGGGTAGACGAGCGACTCGGGGACGAGCAGCAGGCTCGGCACCAGCATGTAGGCGATGGGGTGCAGCACCGTCACCACCAGGAACAGCCGAAACACGCCCATCCTCTCGGCGGCCAGGGGGAAAATCACCGCCTGGATGAACAGCGCGATGCCGCCGTTGACGGCCATGATCATGCCAACGTCGCGCACACTGAGTCCCAGGCCGCCGGGCAGGAAGAAGGACGAGGGCAAGGTGGCGGCGGCGAAGTTACCGACGAGGCCGTCGTTCTTTCCCACGACGCGATCGTCCTCGAAAAAGATGGGCATGAGGTGGTCGTACGTCATCGAGTGGTACGCAAAGATGCACAGCGCAATCATGATGGCAACGATCCGCTTGGTGAGGATGCTGTTCGACTTGACCTCGTTCTTCTCCGACATAAACGCCTCCAGCGCCGTCCGGGCATCATCGCGGCCTCGGACCGTGCCGTACGTGTCGTCGCGCATGTCCACAGCCGGCCGCTTGATGGCGTCCGACGTCTCCAGCAGGGGGGTCTCCTCCGAGGTGTACGTGTCGTCGAGCAGAGACTCGCGCGGCTGCATGTCCGGGTGGGTCTCGACCAGGAGGAACCAGCCGAGAATGATGCTTACGAGCAGGAGCGCGGCGCAGATGAGATTGGGGAGGAGGTAGGGGTGGGTGTGGAAGAGGGAGCCCTCGGGGAACACGTTTGGGAACGACTCGTGGGGATCGGCAAACGTACCGCCTACAAAAGGGCCTAGGATGGTGCCGATGGACCATACAAACGGCATCACCGAGTAGGCGCGGGCTGTCAACAAGTTAGCAGGGACCTCCTCCTGGCCAGGGGATGACAAAGTGAGGATAATAAATTCATTCTCTTACGTTCGTGCTCAGGCCTTTTGACCAGCTCGCCAACCATGGTCTGGATGACGCCAATGTTGCCGTTGAGGAGACCACCAAGCGCACGGCCCGCGAGGGCAACCCACAAGTTGGTGGCCACGCCGACCATGATCATGCTGAACATGGTGCCGAAGCAGCCGATGAGCAGGACGGGCTTGCGGCCGATGCGGTCCGAAAGGCCGCCCCAGTACATGCCGGTGAGGGCCTCGGCGAGGGAGAAGGCCGAGATGAGGAGGCCGGCGTAAAACGAGGCATCTTGCTCTTGGCCGACTTGGAACCGTTTGACGAGCGCCCAGGCGTAGGGGTAGATGGAGGTGAGGGCGATGGGTTCCGCGAGGCGGACGATCGCTGAGGTTGTTAGTGCTGGAGACGGGACAAAAGGAAGGGAACATACCTAGTAGAAAGAGCTGAACCGTGGGAAAGTCATCGGACTTGGCAGATCTCTGTTTTGTTAGAGACATTGCTTCTCAATCAAATACAAGTCTTACGACGTAAAAACACACACAACAACCCGGAACACACGCTGCACTTGGACGAGTGGTCGGGGAAGGGGAGGACAACGAGCAGCCGAGATCAGCAGTGCCGTGGGTGTCGTCGTCCTAGTGCTCCAAGCGTGGTCAAGTGGCAATGATTATGGTGTTGGTGATGGACGAGAAAGCCTCGATCGAAGCAAGGTTTCTCTTTTTTATATAGGTGGATGTGATGGATGGAGGTGACGAGGGAGTATCCGATTGCGGCCAGATTCACGGATTGGTGTCACGGGAGAGAGAGAGAGAGAGGGCCTGGGAGAGGAGAGCACGAGGAATGTGACGGAACGTGAGGAGAGGGAAGAAGAGGTTCAAATTTTGACTTTGGGAGGACGGGAGCAGGAGAAATACTTTAAAACTGAAAAAAACGAGGGGCCCACGAGGGACTCGGACTCGGCCTCTACGTTACGAGGTATGGAGCCAACAACGGCCTTCCGGCTTCACTTATTGCAAGCGCTTGCACGGGTGCGGGGGAGGGGTCCTGCGGCACTTGCAGTTCCAGTGGGACGAAAGCGACTGTGTGCACTTCAAACAGCAAAGATTTGAACCAACGGGAGAATCGAGCGAGGCAGGAATAGGAAGTCTTTTGGCAGGGAACGCGAGGAGGACGTACAGAAGCTTTTCGGAATGTGGGCTGGCCCGTGGAGTGGGTGGGGTGTCAGCCGAGACGCTATATGATTGGACAAAAAGGCATCTGATTGCTGCTTCCAGACCCAGGGGCCGTGCGTATGTATGCATGTAAGGGGGTCGACGCTAGCATACCGACAGGGTCCGGGGTGCTTGTCTTGCAACTCTGCCACCATCAAGTTTTTTTTTTTTTTTTTTTGTTGTTTATTGGTTGCCCATCAACGCCGACATCAAAGGTTGACAAAGATTTTAGAAACACTCTCAACACATCGAAGCACCAATTCATTGTTTCCCTACGATTATAGACTGGCATGAATATCGGTGTCTGGCGACTGTTAGTCTGCTAGTGGAGGGGGGTACCACTTCTAACCGACACGGCCTGGGCCCAGTCCAGATGCCTTCTTTCTCCTCTACTAGCTCACCGGTTATTCATTGCAACTGCATGAAGTAGTCCGCGCCAACTATTTTTCTCTTCTCTGGAGCACTCACACACAAAAAACACACAATACTCTGCGCATCGTGGAAAATAGGACGATAACCGAACCGATAGTGAGTCACAATCATTATAAACCGACAACACCGCGGGCGAAATCCAAATTTCCCCGTGGGCGGGTGGTAGCTGGTCGCTGCACAAACGCTACTCCTGAGCTAGTAAATAGGACGTCAGCCGACTTCCAAAATGCGTGCGCTTTCCATGCTCGTGATATCTCCCACCTAATGCCCGTGAGCACGGACGCCGAGTTCGTATTTATCCACCGCTGATTGGCGCGTCAACCTGCGTTTACAGAGTCCGGGATCCCTGTCTATCGCTCTATCCAATTTCTTAGTCATTAGTCCTCCTTTTTCTGGTTCTCGACTTTTTGTTATTCTTCCGGTCAACAACAGACCGTCCATGAAGTGGGTTTCATCACGAACGACTGAGATCCAACATCATTTTACGAAACCTCATCTATGTCACCTGGTTTTTCCTGGGAGATTTGACAAGGGACCCCATGACGAGCCGAGCAGATCCGAGGGGATTGAAAGAGGGGACGACGGGACACGATGATAAGACGGCCAAATAGGGTAAGGGGAGAATGCGACACGATCGAACAAAAGGTGGCATATCGTCTTTTTCCAAGCACCTTGCGGGGTCCGTCATGGTCCCGACCGTCCCGGTACTCCCCCGGCCAACATGCAGCCGCCCCTCATAGCACAGATCACATCACACCGCTCGCCATCCTTTTGCCCTCCTACTATTCCATACGTAAAGAGGCAAACCAGCGCGCCATCTGACCATCGGCCGACGACCATAACTGTGGCAGTTGCATGGTGCTGTTGCACAGTCGAATCGGTGCGCCCGCAGTCGCCGATAACCGGGACAGATGCATTGTCGAACTGTCGGACAGTCCTACCGTTCTATGCATTTCGACAACTTTCCCTGTCCGTACTTCGTGGAACAATTACCCACCTCCTTCCTTGGTGGCAGATGTGGACTGCATATGCACCGTAATCGAGGACCGCTCTCGAACGATCGCTTTGTTGCATACACCTTCTATTAGTTTCTCCTTCGCCTCGGAAGCGTAATACCGAATTTTGCCGACTGCCCTCCGTTCCCTCCTTGGACCCTCCCACCAAGCTACTACTGATCGTTATCCTAGCATTGAAATACGACGCCCCTGCTCGTGTTTCCCGTCTTCTCCCAACTTTCTTATAGACAGTCAACCCCCCTTGGGATGACGTTAAAGCCGCCCCACATT
Organism: Sodiomyces alcalophilus JCM 7366; assembly: GCF_042370955.1. NCBI lineage: Eukaryota > Fungi > Ascomycota > Sordariomycetes > Glomerellales > Plectosphaerellaceae > Sodiomyces > Sodiomyces alcalophilus. The sequence continues at coordinate 1,546,665 of NW_027263537.1, forward strand.
CCCGCCTTTCCAGGATTCCCGTTTGCTGGAACTAGCGGCAGGGGTTGGATTGGGCTCTTGAGACGCTTGCGCTAGATCCCGTCGGGGACTTGGTGGGCGGAAGGTGGGGCCACGTGGGAAGGTATCTCGTACTTCTGTAAACGGACTAGCGCTCATCGACGTCCGCCTCGAATGCGTGCGACTTTTGTGCAAGTTGGACGTCGTTAAACTTTTAATTGACAACTTGACTGAATAAAAATAGATTAGAGATTTGAACTAAAAATTCCAATTGCTCGGTTTTCATGGCCCGGCTTGGTTCTACAGATCTGGGGGGATCTAATACGGATAGTGTCATGTGCGTCACTTCCACGAAGCAGGTCATGGGCCAGCAGACTCTACGTTGTGTTGTCCACAAATATTCATGGCTCGACCTCGACTCTCGATTTTTCTGTATTCCAATGGCTGGGAACACTGCAATATAGAGTGATTCTATTCTCATGTCAGTATTATATTACCCCATCACTATCGGAGAATCACGGCTTAGTTGGAGGACAACTTTGTTTATGTAGATAGCTACATAGACTGCCGTGGAGTGTCCCTTTCGAACACTCTTCCGTTTCTCTATTTCATCTACTAATATGTCCTTTGGCATGCAATGACATCTAGTTCGTAAAGAGAGGCACGTTTCCCGACTTGCATTGTCATAGCTTGATCTGCTGATTTTCGGATTCCCCTCGAGCTATGACAATGCAAGTCGGGAAACGTGCCTCTCTTCATATCCAGACGTATATTTGTTTATATCAAAGCAACCAACTTGGACCAGGTTGCCTCTCTAACCTCTAGTAACCCCACTGCTTTTCTAATTCTCTTTCTTTGTCTCTTTTATTGTTCTCTTTTCTTATTCTCTCACCTTGTCTTCCTTCAACACCGGGTAATTTTGTCCAGTGAAGTATATACCCATTGCGCATACACCCCCATTGTCATCCTTGACGACTCCAGATCTCCTATTTTCCCTTTAGTTGTCTAAACCGACATATTGTTCAAACCGAGTACTCCAAGCGGTGATCCCCCATAACCGCCCAAAATTCTTCCACAATCTCCTTCTGGCCGCTAGGTGCCCCCCGGACGGCGAGGTAAATACGCCCATCCAGCTCGGGCTCCCACACGCCGGGGTTTCCGCCGGCGACGATGCCGCCCGCCTCAGAGAGGACGCACCACCCAGCGCACACGTCCCAAGCCCAGCACCCGCCCTCCCAATACATGTCCAGCTGACCCGCAGCCACGGCGGCGAGGTTGAGGGCAGCGCTGCCCATGCTGCGTAGCGAGTGGGCCATTGCACCACCGCCACCCTCGGCGCTGGGGCTAGCGGCCAACTTGCGAAACGTAGCGGCCTTGGCTTCAAAGTTGGCACCGTGGCGGTCGGACCCCCACTCGACGCCGACGAGGGCGGAGCCGAGCCCGGTCAGCGGGGTCGGGTTCTTGGCCAGCGGGAGACGCTGCGGGGCGCCGATGCCGGCGGCGGCGCCGCGGTGCATGTAGGCGCCCTTGCCCTGGATGGCGGTGAAGAGGAGGTCTTGGAACGGGTTGTAGATGACGCCGACGGCCGGGCGCTTGTCGACGGCGAGGCCGAGGGAGATGCAGGCCGAGGGGAAGGCGTGGATGAAGTTGGTGGTGCCGTCGATGGGGTCGACGACGAAGGTCGGCTCGGGACCCACGCGGGCGCCGGGGGTGTAGGTTTCTTCGCCCATGAAGGATATGGAGGGGTAGGATTCGCGGAGGCGGGTGGAGACCATCTTTTCGACGGCTTGGTCTGTTTCGGTGACGAGGTCGACGGCTGGTGGCCTGTTAGCATGGGTAGACGGGGCGGGACGTCGAAGCAAAAAAGGGGGAAGTGGTAAATGGCAAGGGGAGAGAGAGAGGGAGAGTGCATACAGTTCAATTTGGTGCCTTGGTCGCCTTGGGAAGGGTTCGCGGACATGATCATCTTGCCAGCCTCAAAGGCGACAGAGACGAGCGTGTCGTGGATTTCTTGAAGATTGATGTCCGCCATGGTGATGGTATGTGTGGTGCGAGTCGGTGGGCTCAGTAGACCGAGCCTGTAGAGTTACAATGCGGAGGCCTGGCAATGGAGGGCGTGGGTGGAAGAGGTAGAGTTGCTATTCTTGACTGGTGACAGCTACGGAACTGAATGTTCAGTGACGTTTCTTGCTATCGTTGCCCCGCCTTGGCCATTGGAAATTGCCCCGCACCACCAGAGATGAAGGTACAGGTACTAATTACGTAGTAGTGTAATACCAATACTGAACATCTCGAGTGTCAACCAGCAAGTTGTCATAAACGAGACACGTTCCGACGCCTGTCTGTTTTGTGGTTGAAGTCCCCTTGAAGTCACCTTTTTCAGCCTTTCAGCCTTCCCCGCCGCTGATCAATATTTCGCAACATTCCAATGGCATGGGGTCTTTGTGGAAACGAAAAAAAAAAAAAAAGAAAAAAAAAGGAGAAAAAAAAGAAAAAGAAAACGAAATAAAACAAGTAAAACAAATGAAACTGGTGATATCCTCTGCTCCCCACCAAAATCGAATGTAAAATAAACAGTCATTTCTCATACGAACGACCTCTTCCAAATCAGACAGTGGAAGTGGAAAGAATGTTTGCGAAAACAACAGACATCCCGCCGGGCAGAATAAAAGCCAACATGTCCGTTTGTATTCCTCCAGAGAACAAAACCAATACAGGCGCGGCATCTCCCGCGCAACAGCTCATCAAACATTCTCCTTGAACATCGATCTCCTCTCCGCCGGACTCCCGCCATCGCCGCTCCCTCCACCCACCCGCGCATCCGCTCCCGTATCGATGGGCCGAGGGCTCACCCCGCGCAAGCTGATATTGCTCGCCTCCGCATCATCGTCAAACGGGTTCCGATCCACCTCGCCCTGCCTCTGTCCCGGCCTCCCCCGCTCCACGTCCCGCGGCACGTTCATGTCGTAGCTCTCCGCACCCACGTCCCCGACGGGGCCCCCCGAATACCCCGTGTCGACGCCGCCGCCGCCCGCGGTGGTGCGCAGCTCCTGCTCCTCGTACGCGCCGTAGGGCCCATACGTGTCCGCCTCGTACCCGACGCGCGAGTCCCAGGCTTCGTCTGGGTCGAGCGGGCCGAAGCCGCGGCGGGTCCTGCTGCTGCCGCCCTGGAGGGGTTCTTCGTAGGCGCCTGCTGCGGATCGGGGGTTGCGGAAGGAGCGGAAGAGGCCGGAGATTCCGCCGCCGCCGCCGGAGCTGCGTTTGAGGAAGGGGATGTACGATGTGAAGGAGGGGGGAGGGAGCTGGGACACGGGATGGTTAGCCACGGTGTGATTCTTGTTCTGCTGGGGAGGCAGAGTCGAGGGAGGGGACGTACGCCTAATCTCCTTGCGCGTAGTTGGGTGTAGACAACCCAGGCAGCGCTCACCACCACGGCAACAACGACAACCGTTATAATGATGGCACCCGCTGTGGAAACCATCTTTGCCGATGTTTGTTTATCGGTCCTCGTCTCTTTTGCTCCCTCGGATGGTTCGGTTCGCGAAACAGTCTCAATTGATCTCGCGCCGCCTTGTTCTCAATGCGATGTCCTTTTCCCTGGCGTCTCCAATCGCGCGTTCCTGTGTGTCGTCGTGGTTGATCCCGGCCGTTCCGATAAGGGAAAGATGCTCGGACTGTCGTCATGCAGCTGTCGCAGGTCGCGTGTTCAGCCTGTCCAGTTTTGACAGGGAGCCACAATAGGCCTCGGTCGGTTGTTCCTTGAAATGTCGGTGATATTCGACGGGCGATGAAAGATACGCCAGGTCAATGTGAAGGTGAATGGGAATGGGGTGGCTGTTGTCGACTTGCGCAGGAAATTCCAACTGCCTTGGCTACCTAATTTCAGCTACTTCGTACTTCGTAGCTACTTCATACGTACTTCGTACTTGGGCTGCCACGAGGTGGACCGACTAGGTAACCTAACAGGAGCTGACTAATCTGGGTATCTAAAAATATTCGCACTGTATGTTGATATGCGCAACGCAGATGACACGCAAACTCCACTGTCATCATGAAAACAAAGGCTGCGCTGTTTGCGGCATCGCCTCGACAACATTATCCCAACCATAGATATTCGTATGCTCTTCCTGCCATTTAGTGTACAAGCAAGCGTCGCCCAAACCGGATAACTCATGTCACATATACGACTGCATCTGCGAGAAACGGCTTCCAGCGGGGAAGACGTTCCATTTCTGCGGCGCAGCTGTCCGGAGCGATCATCTTGACCGTCACCACTGGGGGCGTTCCTATTCGATCAGGTCGAACATCCAAAATGTAGGACGAGAATCTCGGAACCTGGACCTTTCCGGGACCATTCAAGGCTTTCCCACCAGGTCACCCTCTGGTCGTCGCTCGCTGGTTGTAAGGATGCAGTTCGGCTGGGCGTTGGTTCCTTATGCGAATGAGATCCTTCTTCCTTGAGCTATGTAAAGGCATTCGGGGTTCTATTTAAAGGTATCGGGTTTCTATTTACAGGTATTCAGGTTTCTATTCAAAGGTGGCTCAGGTTTGTCTGCTTACCAGACTCGTGGGTCAGGCTTGATTATTCTTGAGTCTGTAGGCACCCTCTGCTGCCTGAATATGTTGGACAGAGGCCTGACCCCATTGGTGCAAATGGAATGCCAGGTGAGTATAAGAACCCCTGATCAGGTCAGAGACATATCTACTGACGCAGTCCAAATCACAAAGCGTGCGAAAGACTTTACCTCCTCTGGCCATGGATACTACGTCGTCCTTCACCCTCTTCCCCCGTCTCCCGCCAGAGCCACGTCGTCTAGTCTGGGAACACTCCATCCCGCCTCTCCGAGACCTGAGGATGGGACGTTTCAATGAGGCGAAGCGTCTAATCAACTCCACGACTATCGTTTCCGTCCGACCGCCCGTCATCCTCTACGTGTGCCATGAATCCCGGCAAATCGCGCTCCGTCACGGCTGTTTCGTCCTCCAAGACGAGGACGACGACCGGTATCCCTACGTTACGATGGATAAGACCATGGGCGTAATCCCATTGGATACCCGCTGCCGCGTCTGGATCGACCGCAATATCAGAGCCGTGTACCTGCGGTTCGTTCCCGCCTCGCTCGCCCGTCTCCGCTCCCTACCAAGCAGCATCCGCGCCATCGCCAGCCCGCCTGGGTCCTGCTCGCAGACTATACGGGATTTCCTGGCGCGGGAGCTGAGCAATGGACATTTTTCATCCCTCGAAACCGTATACTACTCCGTCTCCGACATCATCTACGACGGACAGCCGCCTGCGCAGCTAGCAAAGGACGACCCCGCCGCGAGCGCGCGTCTCGACGCCGTGCGGGATATTTCCTTCTTGCACGGCGAGGCGGACGTTGCGGTGCTGGATCTCCACGACAGGGACGACAGCGCGCGGGCCAGCGTCTGGACCGAGGCGGCCATGCACATGGCGCGCGCGAGGTTCATGACGTCCCCTAGCTGGATCATCATCTGCCATCGCACGTCGGCATGCTATCTGAAGAACCTGAGGACCTACTGGGAGACGAATTCGACCCCCTTGCGCTCGAGGGCTGCGTGGGAGGAGCAGCGGAGACAGATGGAGGAGAGGGAAGCGCCGCCCGGTTCAAAGCGCAAAGTGCGGTTCCCTGAACTGAAGCCCGCTCTGGTGTTTGGCAAGTCCGAGCCCGCCGCGTACTTGGGTAGCCGGGGTCCCGAGGGGCAACATGAGCGAGCATCCGGTCTTCTCTTCACGGCGCCCAGGCACATCCATCTTATCGCAACCCGGGTGCCGGCCCATGAATACCAACGGTTGCATACACCGTCCCATTGTGAAAGGGTGTGTGGGACGGAAGAGCGTGAGGTTCGAGATGAAGAACCTTGATGCTGCCCGCTGCAATTTGAGTAATGTGACCATGGGCCGCATAGCCGGCTTGGGACGTCTTACACCACTTCAACATGAGAAAATCGTCAAAATCGAATATGCCTGTGACGCCGCGCCTCACTAGTAGAAGGCCATTATGATTAAATTCAATATATCGCCCGGGTAGGCACACCCTTTCTTACTCCCAGCATTCATCCCAGCGGCCGCCATTCCGCGCAAATTCCAGACTGTCCAGGAATGCACTCAGCCGACACCGGCCTAGACGGTCCGCGCCGCATCCAGCCAGCGGAACGACCCGGTCGTTGACAAGGATCCTCACGAGTTCTTCCCCGTCTTCGCCAGCCTGCTCACCCTTTCCCGACCCACCACGACCACACCTCATCTTCTCGACGTACATCCTCCCCCCAAACGGCGTCGTCCACCTCGTCGCGAACCCCCCGGCCTCCCGCGGCGACAACCTCTCCGTCGTGGGCAGCAACCCCCCCGTCACCTCTCGCCCGTACAGGCCCAGCGCGCCGTAGATGGCCACCATGTCGCTGTCGTGGCTAAAGTCGGCATACACCGCCCGATCCAGGGGGAACGTCGCCTCGTCCCCGACCAGCGTCCTGTTGGTCGACGTCCGGTCCTGCACGGGCTGTCCCGTCAGCCGCGCCACCAGCTCGTTGACGAACCCCACGCCCTGCGTCGGCCCGAGCGGGTTCCCCTCGTGGTAGGCGTAGTACTTGCCCAGCGTGCGGTAGTAGTCGTAGTCGCGCCACTCGCCCTGCGTGAAGAGCCCGCAAAACGGCGACGGCGTCAGGTCGGCGTCCGCCACGGTGTTGAAGGGGCACAGATCCATCAGGTACACCAGCTCGAGGTGGGTGAGGTTCGCCCCCGGCAGGTCGGCGTTGATGCGGGCGGCGACGGGCGGCATGAACACGTCCATCCACTCGGCCTGGGCGTCGTCGGCCACGCGCGAGAACCGGCCGGTCTCCAGCTCGGTGCAGAGCCCGTGGCTGAGCGTGTTGTTCATCCCCCTTTCTTCCGATACGATCACGGCGCGGTCCGCCAAGTCGGCCCCCCTCTCGGCCGGAACATTGTGCCCGTCGGCCTGCTTGGCGTCGAAGAAGGCTTCCATCCAGTGCAGCCCGGATTCGATGACGCGCTGCTGGCCCGACAAGCGGACAAAGGGATTCGAAGACGCGGCGAGGTCCCTGTACCGGCGGTAGAATGCCGCGCCGGACGCCTTCATCTCGCTCCGGCCGTAGGCGGTCAGCTGGTCGGCCCCGAGTGTGTAGTTGTACTCCCGGATGAACTCGTAGCCCTTGGCGTAGTCTTCGACGGAGTCCTGGATCCGGGCCACTAGCTTTCTGTAGGCGGCGGTCTTGTACGCCGTGGGATCGCGAGAGCCGTGCCGTGATAGGACTTGGGCAAAGGTGACTTTGCACTCGGGGGGGATGTCCCTGTCCAAGTCTGAGGGTACGGGGTAGAAGGGCGAGTATTGGCCCCAGAGATGGGTGTGGTCCTCTTGCAGGGGGTTGCCCACGGTATTGCAGCATGCGATTCGCCTAGTGCGTGTCAGCGGATCTCGCGGTCTGTGGTGAGAATAAAAAGAAAATAAAATAAACAAAAATAAACCATGGCATTTACCATATAATAACGCCGAGGTAGACAGTGAGGACGACAGAGACGATTGCGCTTGAAATCCGAAGCAGTCGCTGTCGCTTGTTGTTCCCTCTGGACTCAGTCTCGGCGTTCCCAGCCTTGATGTCGCCGCTGGAAGTCGGTATTTCGATGTAGGCATGCCTTTTCTCTCCTTGAATCAGCCTCTTCAGAGAGGTCGCCATATCCGAGACGCCCATCTTGAGATGGCGATTGTACGTTGTACGCCTGCAGAACAAAGATTCCTGACTTTGCAGTCTGACAAGTGGGAGATGATGTGAAAGGAAGAAGCTTTTTCTGATGGGAAGGAAGCGTGCGTTGCTTCTGATGCTCCTGCTTCCCGATTACTGCCTACGCTCCTTCCCCTATAGTAAGGGAAGGGAGTGTTGGAAGTTGGAAAGAGAGCGACCCACAGGGCTGTCGAGGACATGTGGGGCCGTCTTGTGTCTCGGTGTACGGACCTACGTCACACCGGCCATTTGTACCAATACCGTGCTTCAGCGAGAAACGTGGCTGGCGCACTGGCTGGGCTTCCTTCGGGCGCGTACGTACGTACCGAGGTACCATTGTAAATTTCAGCTTGGGTACCTAACCGGGAGGGAGGGGGTCCTGGACAGTCAATTCTTATACTGACTATCATGGATATAAGGGGGTAGCTGGTCATTATGTAGCTAGAAAGTCGATATCATAAGCAGCGCGTTTACTATTATAGGTTAAAATTATATTAAAATGGTTAGGTACATTAGCATAGTGATTCTAAGTAGTAAAGTCCATAGTAACCAGTAAAAAACAGCATCTATAACAGGTACCCTGTTATACACCATAGGATATCTTATTAGTTATCTAAGGCCCACGAAATGACTGACTAGTATATAATACACTAACTGTTTATGTTAGAATAGTAAGGCTGACAGTATGTTACCGCTGACAGTGAACAAGTATATATACTTATTACTAAGGTATATCTTCTACGAAAATAGCAGGAGAAGTACATATTTATAAAGTACTAGTACTTTATCCCGGTAGGTCCTTCCATAATAGGTAACGAAGCTATTATCAGGAGGCAGGAGCAGCAGCATACGCGTACGTACTTCGTAGATCCTTTTCTATCTATCTTCTTTCTTTTCCATAGATCCATCTACAGTTAGGTCTTCTTCCTTTTCCATAATAACTGCAGTAGACCTCTTCCACAGCAGCAGGACCTCTTCCACAGCAGCAGGACCTCTTCCACAGCAGCAGGACCTCTTCCACAGCAGCAGGACCTCTTCCACAGCAGCAGGACCTCTTCCACAGCAGCAGGACCTCTTCCACAGCAGCAGACCTCTTCCAAAATAATAGAGGTAAGCAGAGTCCCATCCACAGAGTCCCATCAAGCTAGCCTCTTCCACAGCAAACCTCTTCCACAGCAGCAGGACCTCTTCCACGATAACAGAGGTAAGCAGAGTCCCATCCACAGAGTCCATCCAGAGTCCCATCAAGCTAACCTCTTCCACAGCAGGACCTCTTCCACAGCAGGACCTCTTCCACAGCAGGACCTCTTCCACAGCAGGACCTCTTCCACAGCAGGACCTCTTCCACAGCAGCAGACCTCTTCCAAAATAATAGAGGTAAGCAGAGTCCCATCCAAGAGTCCCATCAAGCTAACCTCTTCCACAGCAGCAGGACCTCTTCCACAGCAGCAGGACCTCTTCCACAGCAGCAGACCTCTTCCACAGCAGCAGACCTCTTCCAAAATAATAGAGGTAAGCAGAGTCCCATCCACAGAGTCCCATCAAGCTAGCCTCTTCCACAGCAAACCTCTTCCACAGCAGCAGGACCTCTTCCACGATAACAGAGGTAAGCAGAGTCCCATCCACAGAGTCCCATCAAGCTAGCCTCTTCCACAGCAGACCTCTTCCACAGCAGCAGGACCTCTTCCACAGCAGCAGGACCTCTTCCACAGCAGCAGGACCTCTTCCACAGCAGCAGGACCTCTTCCACAGCAGCAGGACCTCTTCCACAGCAGCAGGACCTCTTCCACGATAACAGACGTAAGCAGAGTCCTATCCACAGAGTCCTATCCACAGAGTCCTATTAAGCTAACCTCTTCCATAGCAGACCTTAGTATAAGGGTATTAATCGTAAGCGTATTTCAGGACCAGGACTTCTTAAGGAAGGAGGCACAGAAATGGTGTATTCATGCTAGCATATGACTTAGTACTTTAGAGGAATGTTCCAATATTAGAATTCTAAGGTAAAAAGGAGGGGTACAGCATAGATACAAAGTGACTATACATATACCGGAATGCCTAGATGCATACCCCGGATATATAAACCCTTTTTCTTGTTATTATAACACGGCAGATATCCTAAACCGTCGCGACTCTAATGTCAAGGTAAGACAGACTGTCAGGTTGTAATGCACTGTCCAGGCGTAGATCCACTAACCAGTCCTTTATACTAGTACCCTCTAGTCACTATCTGGCCGTCTCTATACTAACTACAGTAATATAAGCAAGAGAGTGACATAGTAGGGACCCGAAATAGTAGGCAGCCTGGACACCCTAGATCCTGGTCATGATAGTCTTAACATGTTGGAGGACGTGACCTGACCAGGCCAGTCATTCTACAGTTAGTATAGGGGTTATACTGTCCAGGGCCCCCCTCCTCCCGGTTAGGTACTTGCACGTTGTACTGTACGTACCACTCGGCAGTTTCGGTGAGCTTCGGTGTGGGAAGATTATCACCAGATTCATCCCACCTTAATCTGCGATGTTCTGTAGACTCCAAAATATTTCATTTCCCTATGCACAGAGTCTATTATTAACTGTTGCGCTCCATGAAGGTCGTGTAATGGAGTTAATAAGCAGTGAATCACCACTTCGTCTTCATCCCGCCGTTTCCCTAACCTCCCAGCGCCACTGACAAGAACCCCCTTACTCGGGATGACATGAATTACAATCGCAGTATGTCTCGCCAGCCGGACCTTTTCCCCTAGTCCGTCTCTCTTCTCTCTTCTTCCTTTCTTTCTGTTTCGTTCTTCGCTCCTCACAGAAGCGTGCCTTTACCAAACCGGATATGACAACTGCCTCACCCTCAGATCACCCCCCTAGGCCTTCTGGCGAAAGTTGAGAAGCAGCATGGACAACGCAGCAAAGACAACCGGAAGAACGCTGACAATCTCCCCCAGTCCGGCATACGCCGGCGGGATGCGGACATAGACAAAGGCCCCCGCCGCCATGAGGATGGCCACCACGTTGTACACGGCCGACCAAACGAAATTGAAAACCATGCGGTTGAACGCCGCCCGGCTCACATCCAGCAGGAAAGGGATCCCCTCGAGCCCGCCCAGGAGGACAACGTCCGCCGCGCCCTGGGTAACGTCGCTGCTCGACAGGGCGCCGCCCATCTGCGCTCCGACGTGCGCCTGCGCGACCGCCACCGCGTCGTTGGTGCCGTCGCCGCAGAACAGGACGTACTTCTTGGGGTCCTCCATGACCGCGGCCACGTAGTCGCGCTTCTCCCCCGGCGAGTACTCGGCCGCCACATTCTCGAGCGGGATCCCCACCGACGCGGCCACCGCCTGGACCGCGCGCGTCTGGTCGCCCGAGACGAGGTGCACTGCGATGTTCCGCGCTTGGAGGGCGCCGATGACGCGAGCGGCTTCCGGGCGGAGCAGCGTTCGGAGCCCAAAGACCGCCAGGGGGTTACCGTCGCGCGTGACCACGAGCATGGTGAGCCCCTGGTCCCGGAGCCGGGTGACGATGGGGAGATGCTCGCTTTGGGTCCACCGCGGATGACCAGCGCGCAGAACCGACCCATCGAAGCTTGCCTCGACGCCGCAGCCAGCGACCACGCGGACGTCCTTCACACCGGACAAAGCGTCTACGGAATGGCTTGCGAGATATTTGTCCAAGGCAGCCGAGACAGGGTGCTTACCACCTGCGACAAGCGACTTGGCCATGGCCACGGCTCCGTCTCTGTCGGACGTGAGAAACTCTTCCACCATGACGTCCAGGTTTCCTTCGGTGATGGTGCCGGTCTTGTCGAAAATGACGTCGGTGCATTTGCGCACCCGCTCCGTACACTCGGCCGACTTGATGACGACGCCTCCTCGCGCGGCGATGCCCCCGGCAATGACGAGGACCATGGGCACGGCCAACCCGAGGGCGCAGGGGCAAGACACCGCGAGGATGGCGACCCAGTACGTGAGGGCATTGACGACGGACCTGCTCGCAGGCCAGTCCCGTCCCTCGAGACCCACGACCACCCAAACGACAAAGGCGACGAGGGAGACGACGGTCACGACGGGGACGAACCAGCTGGCCACCTTATTCGCCAAGTCTTGGAATCGGGGCTTCGAGTTGGCCGCTTCCTCGACCAACGCCGCAATATCCGTGACCGTGTTCTTACCCGGCAGCCGTGTGAGCTTGGCCACAACCGTGCCGTCCCCGTTGACCGTCCCGGCAATGACGTGGTCCTGCGGCCCCTTGGCCACCGGGATGGGTTCGCCAGTGAGCATCGACTCGTCAAACTCGGACGACCCGCTCAACACCACCCCGTCCGTGGGCACGCGGGTGTGCGGCAGGATTTTGAACCTATCTCCGTACTGGAGCAGGCGGGCGTCGATCTCCCGGTCCCGCCCACCGTCCTCGACCAGGACGGCCGTGTTGGTCTGCATGGACCGCATCGAGACGGCCGAGACGGCCTTGACGCGGGCATACGTGGCGATGAGCCGACCGAGCAGGATCAGGGTGATGAGCAGCGTGCTCGTCTCGAAGAAGGCCGCCGTCTCCAGCGGCCGGCCGGCCATGCGGAACCCGTACGCGACGACCGAGTAGAGAAACGCCGCGGTGATGCTGATGACCACCAGCATGTCCATCTCGAGCACGTGGCTGCGGACAAGCGCCGAGAGCGCGGGGCGGTAGAACTCGGGAACGGCGATGAGCTGGACGAACAAGGCGAGCACGAGCGAGACGTGCGCTTTGGTCGCGTCGTCCACCAGCGTGTCGCCCCACGCCAGCACGACGACGGGGATGGTCAGCGCGGCGGCCACTATCGTCTTGACCGTCTGGTCGCGGAGCCTCTCCCGGCCGCGCGCCAGCGCAGGGTCGGCGCTCGGAGGTGCAAGCCCGCCGGCCAGACCGTCCAGCGAGTCGAATAGCTGACGCGCACCGACGACGGCGGGATCGTACGTGAGTCTGACGACCCTCTTGGTAACGACGGCGACGCCCGTGGTGACGGTGGGCGGGTCGCGGAGCAGTTTGGCGGCGGCAGCGCCCGAGGCCAGGACGTCGAGGGTGTGGTCGCCGTCGCCGGCGATACGGGTACAGCGGAAGCCGGTGGCGCCCTCGACGGCGCGGATGACGTGGTCGGTCTTGGTGATGGTTCGGTCGACGGAAAAGTCGGCGTTGCTCATGACAAAGTTGACCCGGACCTGCGATACGCCCGGCGTCGACCGCAGCGCGCGGGCCATCTTGTCCCCGCAGCCCGAGCAGGTCATGCCGGACACGAAGACGGCGACGGCTTCGGTGCCGCCGGCGTCGTTTTCTGGGTCGTTTACTTTGCCTCGGACTCGGGACCAGGCGGGAGGGGGCGTGGTGGGGGAGAGATTCTCGGCGTGGTGATGGTCAGTGCCGCCGCAGCAGCCCGATGTATCCGTCTCGATCGAGGCCGACTTGATGGCCAGCTCGTGGACATGAGCATCGGGTGTAGGTAGTTTGTGGTACATGGCGTGGGAGGTTCCGCCGCTGGGGGCGGGGGCGAGAGTCACAGATCCCCTCGCGGTGGTCGTGACAGTAGTATCGCTGGTATCCTTGGTGTTCCTGGTGTTCTTGGTGTTCTTCTTGGTGTTCTTGGTGCAGCATGTAGACGAAAAGCCGCTTTCGAGGATGGCGCGGCAGATGCAACGAGCCTGCTCAATATAAGCAGCGTAGCGTTCAAAGGCTCTGCGAAGGTGGCTGCTGCAGGCCGAATCAGGGTGGTTGCCCTGGTCGTCGTGAACATGGCGATGATCGACAGCCTCTAAGGAACGTGACGGGTCAGAAAACTGTCCTCAAATCGCTTGATGTAGGTGAATGGGGAGGGGGAGGGAGGCTGGCCAGGACGTGATTCAGGAAACGTCCAGAGGATCAAGGGGTTGGCGAGCGCAGAGGCCGCATACAAGTCCTTTTGTAATCCTTCTCAACGCAGCGCAACTTCAACGGGATTCATACCATGGTGATCCGTGTCTTCATCACAGGCCTTTTCACATTCCAAAGCAGCGGCGACTACGATGCATTTCTCTAGAAAAGGCCATGTCATGACATGGCCCGTCCGTTAGCATGCAATGCACAAACCCTCTCACGTATGACCATGTGGAGCATGAGAATCGAGAGCTGTAGAGACAGACGCCCAAGACAGAAACCCTGAGGAATGTCTCAAGGAGAGACGAGAGGAGTGAAGAGGCTGGGAAGGACAGGACTGGGAAAACACACCATCGCACTGCTCTTCGGTGCCGCAGCAGGTTGTGGCATCGGATTCTAGCGAAGCCCTGGCAGTATCGTCGTTGGCCTCCTTGGCGTCGCCGTCACAGCAGCCATCACGACAGCCACCACGGCAACCATCGCCGTCGACGGTATCGCAAGTCTCGGTAGCACCGCCGCGCGTATCCGTCTCCTGGTCCGCGCCGTCATCCCGCCCACGGGTACGCGTAGCAGAAGTGGTCGCACGAGACGAACCTGCGCAAGACGACGCAGCATCACTCGCCGTCGAGTTTCCGGGGAAACAGTCTGCACCCATTGTGGTAGATTCCATAAGACTTTACGTATGAGTACGTAGTGATGAGAGTCCTGTATCGACTGGGTATATGTCCAGAAGAAAAGGTGTTCTACTACTTCGTACGTCGAGGAAAATATTTCAAATCGAAGGGATTCGAAATGCTTCTCAGTCACCGTGATGTGGTGAGAAAGGAGAAACGAAAGTTTGAAACGGATCGGGGACCGGCCCCAAAATTACCGGTGACCGTCGGCGTCACCGATAGGTCGGCGGATCGGCATTAACAGTGCCGATGAGCCTATCAAAAGTATCGACCCACTTTTCTACGGCACTTCCATTTCCGACCATCTGGTTAGATGGTGGGTACCGTATCGCACCAATGTCCCCAATACTCTACCTTAACACAAGTAAGTACGTATTATCCCACCTCGAGCTTCACATGTAGACATTCTGGTTTCACTTTGGGTTATAGACATGGCATGAATATCATCCAATATGGATCTACTTCTGATTCTGAACCCCCTGCTATCAACACTCAACATCACCAGATGCCGTCAGGAAACTCGCCGTTGTACGTCCCCATCTACGTACAACTCCGTGCGCCCCGTGAAATAGCCGCTGGAGGCATCAGAGCCCGCCTACCCTGCGCCTCTTTGGGTATCCACCACGTCGAAACTCAACTTCCCGATCATAAGAGACTCTGATAACGCAGCGTGCCACAAAGCGTACGGCCGGCCGCATGCCGTGACCCGTGTCGACCATCAAGGTCATAAACCATGGCCGCGCATGAGCAAGGTGGTCGTGGTAACCATGGCCAGTCTCTCTGGGAACGGGATACCACTACTCCTCTGAGAAGACAGGTTGCCGGCGGGTACTCCCGTAGCTTCGTCACCTCCCCAAGGCTCCCATGTCCCTCTCCCCCTCTAAATATGTACATGGAACCGAACCAAAACACAGCTGGTATGCTTACAGACGCGGTATCAAATATTAGCACTCCCCGTCACAGCCAGGGAAAGAATACAAGCAGCGACAAAATCAGAACGCCACCCCGACGCTCCCCCTCCGAGGGCTTGCGCTTCCTTTTTGCATGCCTCCATGACCATGGTCCCTTCCGAATGTGGCTACCCGCTCCAGAGGTGTGGTCACATCATCCGGCTTCGTCACCGGTGTGCTGCCGGGGGACCATGTCGTGGTATGCACCGTCCGGCTTCCGTCCTCGTCCTCGTCCTCGTCCGTCTCCCACGTTGGCACCGTCGACAGCGTCTCGAAACTCTGACGCCCCGTCTGGCCCCCTGGTGCCACGCACTGGTAGAACCCTTCCCGTCCCTTGATCGGCCGGGGCAGGTTCGTCACCGAATCGAGACTGATTTGACGCTGGTGCTGCTGCCCGTCGCTGCCGCCCTCGCTGGGGAAGAGCCAGCTCGACACCCGCGAGAAGGATTTCTTCTTCCGGAGGGGCGGCCGCAGTACCAGCGGCAGTGGAGGCGGTAACGGCTGGTCCTCGCTTCCCCGGCTCGGTGGAGGGGTGATGAACGCCGCCGAAGCTTCCGCAAACGTCTTGGCCCGGCAAGGGATACGCACCGCCGACGGGACAGAAGGTGCTGTCTGCGGTCGATCGGTGCTCAGCCGTTCAGCGAACGAGGGTGCGGCTGGGGGAAGCGCGGGAATCGACGGCATGGGTTCCATGTCTGCCAACATGGTTAGCGTGTTGATACGTCACAGGATACCATCGTCCCCACGTCGGATACACAAGGGCAAGCTTACCAAGTGGTGTCATCGAATACGCTGTCGATGGCCGACTGTTGGCAGCGCCGACGCTCTGTCGCTCCATCACCGAGTCGATTTCTCTTTGCAGCTTCTCCACCTCAATCATGGCGTAGGCAATCCGCTCCTTCATCCTCTCGATGTTCGGAGAGGTGTAGGCCCGTGCTCTAGACTTGGGAGGGATCTTGGGAGGCAACTCGTCTTGCAAAGTCGGCGGAGAAGCCGTTGGTTTGCGAGGGACGTGGAAGGACATGGGCGAATAGCTTCGGTCTGGACCCAAGTTGCAGTCGTCGTCCCGTTTTCCGGGGACATGCGCGCTCGGTGGTAGCGACATGGTACTCGGAAATTCAAAAAGCGGCAGGATAGGCGACAGCTGTTTTCCCGGCGTGCGGATGCTCAGCTCGATGGGACGGAAATCTGGCGGTAGCGGTGGGCGTCGCGACACACGTTGAAGGTGAGTGTACTGCGGGAAGTGGAACGACTCGGAATCAAGACGGCGAAAATCGGAAGGGCCGGATATCTGCGGCCGGCGCAATGTCGTGGCCATGGCGGCGGCGGGGGATGACCGGCATCTCTCTGTTACTGGGGACCCAAAGCCGGCAGGACTCTCATTCTCTGCCGCCAATCTCCTCGTTTCCCGCTGGCAAGAATCCTGTCTTGGGCCAGCAAATGGCATCGACATTGGCATCGACACCGGTGCAGGTTGGTCCCGCAACACGGCTACCGACCGTTTCTCCTCTGTCGTGGCTTTAAGGAGTCAACATCCACTCATCCCGTCGTCATCACCGGCGTCACTCTCGGGCAACGCAAATCGAGGTTATACACGGAAAAAGGACGGCTTACCTGGGCTGCCGTCGGCCTTGTCATCAAGACAAGCTGATAGGGGTGCACAGCACTGGGATATTAAAGAGAGCCATCTGGTATAGGCTTGGGAAAAAGTGCCTCGCAAAGCCATGTCAACGTCACTCAAGGAACGCAAACATGCCGAGAGGCGCTGGGGAATGAAGAACGAAAGACGACCAGCGATTTGACCAAGCCAGACGAGTAAAAGGAGACGAAGAGGGAACCAGAGCCCGGGGGAAGAGAAGAGAAGATTGGACGGAATCCCAAGCTGGGATTAAAAGAGAATGAAAAACAATGCGGGCGAAAGAAAGGGCCCCTACGTGCCCATGAAGGGACGGCCTGGGGTTTCTTTGTAGATTCCCATCTCAAAGCCTCCGGCGGAGCTTCATAGGCCAAGCTCAAAAGAATCCCGTCAGTGTAGTTGGTGAGGTGGGCAGCGACGGCGTCTGATAGGTGGCGACGGGCCGGGCGCCAACCAGTGGGCGCTTAGGACCAAGTGGTGTGGGCGGATTCGGATGGCTGACGCTGCACCACCATCAAGTCAGACCCACCAGTCGTGTAAGAGGAAGGCTATGCCTCAGCGAGTCGATGTCTTGGATTGCCTTGTTCTTGGTCGGTCGAGGCCAGCAGTTCGTCGCTCCAAGGGCCGACAAGGAGGTCCGCGTGGACGCCTTTTCTTCACCAGAGAAGAAATAATTTCTCGTCTGTAAAAGTGTGCCGACGAACCAAGCCGGTGGAGCTTGATCGTATCGTATCTGGGCTAAGGGGTTTTACGGCCACCTCATTGTCTCCGTTGGGAGAGCTATTCGCGCGGCGAGTTTCCAATCCAGTCCGTCTTTCTTGCAGGCACTTGTCATATCCATACGTCTCTGTGCTGGATGGATGCCGTTGATTCTGTCACAGTCGAGCGGACGACATGTACTGGAAGGCATCGCGACCGTCTCGACGCGGACCTACGTGTAAGGTTGTCTCGTGGGCTGGAAAAAAGATCAGAAGTGGCAGGATTGCTTGGAAATGTGCAGGGAGTACTGCACAGCGACGAATCGAATCTGTATGCTAGAACATATTGGAGGTCTATAATTCAGGAGGGAACTATAGAAAAGTTGGATGCATGGACCGGGGATCAGAGGGCGCTGTCTCGCTGATGGTGTGCTCCTGTCTTGCTTGTGCCGTGGTGATAAGGTCATTTCACATCATGGCTGTCCATGTCTAGGGGTGATGACGAGCGACCTCGTCAGAGGGCAAAGGAGGCATCCAATTTCACATGAAATACCGGAGATGAACAGAGGTGCGTTGAAAATCTCGCTGCGTCTGCGTCGGCAGCGCAGTGGTTGGACTATTGCGACGATATTGAAAGCGAGAATGGAATATGGAGCAAATACTTTGTAGGTGTCTTGCCAAAAGCTGATTCAGCAAATGTCGGCAGAACCTCGGAAAACGTAATCTTATCGATACACAGCACAGGGGCGGGCCTCCGAAGAGAACACCTGGCTATCTTAGCCCACTACCCCTGCCGTGACGTACAGTGTACCAGCGTCGCCCCCAACGTCCTGGCCTGATCAAACTTTCCAACAGAACCATCATTCCACCAAGTCCCTCGTGAAGCACTTGGTGGCACCGGAAGGCTTCTCTTCTTCCAGGTTTTGTGGTCTTTTCGTTGGACATTGTCCTCCACCACAGAAATTGGTATCGACATTTCCAATTGAGAAAAAGTATAATCGAAAGAGAGAAAAAATGTCCATGCCCATGCCAATGTCGATGCCGCCCCCGGGCTTTCCCATGGGACCCGGTCAACGGCCGACACCCGAGCAGATCCAAGCGATGCGAAGACAGCTGGAAATCGACGCGCAAAAGGCCGGAATGTCCGTCCCCGAGTTTGTCGCGAAGCTGAGGCAGCAGGCGATGCAACGCGCCCAACAGCAGCAGGCTGCTGCGGGAATGCATCCCGGCCAGCCTGGACCACCTGGACCGCCGGGACAGCCAGGCCCGATGCAGCATCAGCACCAGCACCCTCACCCTCACCCTCACCAACATCCCCATCCTCACCAGCATGGACCCCGTCCTGGCGGTCCCGGGCCCCCCGGGGCCCAGCCCGTTGTTCCTGGGCCTCCCAACCCCAAGGCCCTCGCCATTGCCAACTTCCTGCGTAGCCAGGACTTGAAGCCGCGCACCTGCATTCTCAATGGCGAGCGGAAGGACATGTTTCGAGGTACGTTTTTCTCCGCTCTACGGGCTAAAAAGGAAACAAAAAAAACCCATGGAACTAGTCAGTGGCTCACCGGCTTCTCTTGTAGTCAAACGTGCCCTTCGCGCCCTCCAGTCCCCCGCCTACGAAAAGGCCCGCAAGAAGAACCCGCTCCTCCCCGAGATCACCGACCGCGCCTCGCTCGAGAACACGTTCAAGCTGCTCCCCATGTCCATGCTCGCGCTGCGCGTGTCCAAGTCGGACCCCCATGCGGGCCACAGCCACAAGAAGACCAAGCGCGTCAAGGGCCTGTGGACCGTCAAGATCGAGCCGCAGCAGGAGGCCCAGGATGATATGTACTATGTATGGTTTTACGAGGGCAGCCAGATCATGCGCAAGGTGTACGCCGCCATCGCCGTGGTGCTCATCTTCCTCATCGTCTGCTACCCGCTGTGGCCCCTCAAGCTGCGCCAGGGTGTCTACTATCTCAGCTGGGGCCTGCTGGGTCTTCTCGGTCTCTTCTTCGCCATGGCCATCTTCCGCGTCATTCTCTTCTGCGTCACCTACTTTGCCGTGCCTCCCGGCCTCTGGCTCTACCCGAACCTCTGGGAGGATGTGTCGTTCATGGACAGCTTTAGGCCCGTTTGGGCTTGGCACGAGGTGCGTTCCCTATTTGTGTGTGTATATGTTTCGCTGCTCGTTTCAAACTAACCCATTGTGCAGACCAAAAAGAGCAAGAAGAAAAAGTCGTCGGCTTCCGGTGGCGGCAGCAGCAAGGCGGGCGGGGCCTTTGCCGCGGCGACTGGGCAACCTGCCCCCGCCAGCGCAGTTACCACTGCAACGGATACCCAGGTGGCCGTCCAGCCGGAACAGCGCGCTGGGTACGTCGCTCCGCGCGTGGAGGAGCTGGGCGATGACGAGTGAAAAAGGAAAACAAGCGAGAGAATGGGAATTTGTACTGGAGAAAGGATCACCATGTAGGCACAGGGCGGAGGAGATTTATACCTGTATTCCGTGTGTAGTGACTCGACGCCTGTGGCCTGTGGTGCGATAAGAGGGGGAGGAGTCTGGCGTTTATTCCGTCCTTTTTCGAATGACATGGCTCGGCTGCATGATGAGTATCTCTTTGGGTCGCATTGGCATCTCGCCCACGAGAAGCAGCGGCAGAAGCTGGATAGGGGTCCGGTCGTACATTGGCATTCAATGAATCAAGTAGATTGTCTCGTCTACCATGACTTTTCTCAAGTCTTGTCGAGTTGCATTATATCATATTACCGTCCCCTGTCGTCCCTATAAGGGAAAAGAATCTCCTCGGATTTCCCTCAAAGAATGACACTGAACCTCCCGTTGCCGTGTGTACTTGAGAGTTGGTCTCATTCACTCTCCATTTGTCGAGTCGGGAATGAATAGCTAATCAAAAGGTACAAAGTGTGTCTAGTCGTTGTGCACGGACCACTATGGGTGCTCCACTGCATCCATCTCACTTTCCAAACTTCTCACCAACACAACGAACATCGACCATCCTCACAACAATATCCCAATTACTTCAATCAGGAAAGCCCGAGTCTCAAAATTCAAAATCAACAGTACACCCTCTTTGTATATCTCTCATTCCTTTGGATGAGGATCGTGGTGCTTACGGTTTAATGTTTGAACCGTGATTGTCCGAGCATCTCATTCGACGCGTTCTCCTGGGCGCACTTCATCCACTGTCTCTACCCGTCTCACCCACATTTCGTTCATCTCTCTTCCATCCCGTCGCCTCTCGGCTACACCGACCTCGGCCAGAGATACGTCTCATTTCCGGTGAGTTGTTATTTAGAGCTTCATATCGGGCGATCCTGGACTTATCCTAGTCGCTGAATGGGGACGTCGGAGGCATAGCTGACATGATACCTCATTAGCTTATCATGAGCGCGAACTCTCCTGTCCCTTCGGGGGACCCAGTTCCTGATGCTGGGAGTTCCTTGGTCGTACAAAATGAAATGGTCAATGGAACCGACAAGGGAAAGGGGAAGGAGAATGAGAATGAGCAGCCGGTGCCTGATAAGCCGTTCTCGTGGCTGTAAGTAGTAGTATCCCTCCTGTATCAAAGAAACCACTAATTCGTTCAACTTTAGTGACCCTCATGTCCAGTTTGTCGTCATCTATGTTGGACAGGAGGAGGTTCCGTTTGGCATCCAAATGAACTTCATTTGCTCGCGCTCTACGTTCTTCCGGGACAGATTCAAGGGTTCGGAGACGCCAGATTCTCTGGAGCACATTGTCAAGCTTCCCGATACGACGCCCGAGATCTTTGGCCGCGTACAAAACTTCCTCTTTACTGGCGAGGTTGTCCCCGAGCCAGACACCACCCCGTCGTACGAGGTGCTCATCGGCGTGTGGAAACTTGGCCACATGCTCGGCATCGACGGACTATGCGACAAGGCGCTGAACACCATGATCGAATGCCGACGCACGACCCAGCGCATTCCGGCGACGCCGCTCCTCATACAGGTTTGGAAGGACACCCCGGAAGGTTCGTCAATTCGCCAGCTATTGCTGTCCTGGGCTGCCGAGTACATGAGGGCGTCAGATGCGCGGGCCGAGTTTGCCCGCTCTCTTCCGCAGGAGGTCCTGAGCGAGCTGGTTGTCATCATGAGCTCTCTAGAGTCGGCTCCCCCGGTTCAGGTAGCCTCCCCGGCCGCTAGTACCGAGGCGAACGGTGCCAGTCCTCCTCTGAGGAAGAGCGTCCACTACATCGAAGAGAGCGACGAGGACGGTCGCCGGGGCACGAAGAGACTCCGACGCGTGTCTGGTGCCGCTGGCGCGTCTAGCATGTCCGCACCCCCTACGACGGAACGGAGGTCTCCCGCTGTCCGCAGGGCCGCGAAGCCGATGCCTAAGCGGCGCTCGGGGGCCGGCTTTGCCATGACCGAGGACGAGATTACGACGGATCACCGACTTGAATTCTGCAGCAATCTGCTGACCAAGATGCTGTCTGGTCCTGGTGAGCAGCACTCCCCTATTGCCTGTGTTCTGGAAGCTTTCCTCTTTGCTCTGTTGTTACTCTTTACATGTATTTCCTTTGCTCTGTTGTCATTTCTTATACATTTTCCTTTGCGTCGTTCTGACGGCTGACTTGCTTCAGGCTTCTGGACCCGCCTAGTCGGACCCTTCCGAGATGCCGTGGATCCCGAGAAGGACCAGGTTCCTGATTACTTTACCAAAGTCAAGAACCCCATGGACCTGATGTCGATCAAGGCCAAGATGGACCGCGGCGAGTACAAGACGGAGCTCGAGTTTGCGGCCGACGTGCGGCTGATCTTCCTCAACTGCTACACGTACTGGAAGGAGGGCGACCCCATGTGGACGGCGTGCGAAAAGTTCCAAAAGACCTTTGAAGACAAGTTTAGCATGATGTCGAGGTCGATTCTTCGGTTGATGCGAGACCGGGCGGAACGGGCGGAGCGAGGGGAGCCGGTGGACTGAGGCGGGACATGGGTCGGTGCGGTGCTCGGTGCGCATGACTCGAGAAAGTCAGTAGGCACACCGGAAAGATGGCGAGTGGGTTGGGTTGGGTTGGTGTTGGTGAGTTCCGTCGGACCGTTTCTGCTTCTGCATGCTTTGATGGCGGGACGTGTAAGAGTATGGTATCTGTATAACCAGACCGGTGACACCATGATTGGGGAATCACGGTTATTGCGGCATAATAGTGGCTTTTTATGGGAGTATACGGAGGATTAGAGAGGATCGTGTCGGTATGATCACTGGGATGGACCGGCTAGTGTAACATCTAACATCTTGGCGGCTATATTGTCATAATGCTTGTTTTACCTTTGGGTCTGTTTCCGTATGTTGAGTGTAGGTATTTTCATATCGCAACCTTTGCTTACTTCGTACGTTGACAGTCACCAGGTGAATGGAGTTTGCGCCCAGCGCTGTTCTGAGCATTCCAGTGTCCAGCCATGCCATGAGGGCTGTGCGCCACGACCAGCGTTTTGTCTCGGGTGTCTATTGTTCGGTCAATGGCATTGTGATCTGTGCATGCGGCTTCGTATCACGGAGACGAGGTTCCTAGTCTTGTAATTTGCAACGATTCCAGTCACCTCGAAAGCAGGGCCAGGCCGGAGTCCATTTACGTTGTAGGTAGGGTGTACGTTGCATGTACGATCCGTGTCGACTCTGATCTCTCCATCGCCCGTGAAGTGCCGAAAGGTGGTACTGTACATAGGTACAAGCCTGAAGCTCTTCTGCAAGGTACCCGTGGCGGCCCGTGCATTCGCTGAATAATACGATGGGCGAATCAGAATTCACTACTGGTCCTAGCGCAAAACGTTCTCCCACTAGACGACGGGCCAGGCCAGCTGGCTCGACAAGGATGTGTCGCCAGCCCGGATGGCCTTCATTTCCCAGAACCGCCACTGAACGATCGAAACGTGTCGGTCGGACGGACGACG
This sequence comes from Sodiomyces alcalophilus JCM 7366, assembly GCF_042370955.1. Taxonomy (NCBI): domain Eukaryota; kingdom Fungi; phylum Ascomycota; class Sordariomycetes; order Glomerellales; family Plectosphaerellaceae; genus Sodiomyces; species Sodiomyces alcalophilus. The sequence continues at coordinate 1,570,153 of NW_027263537.1, forward strand.
GAATCTGAGCAGGCCAACAAGGGAAGCGTCGACGATGCCAGCACGTCGTACTGCTGTAAGTACAGTCGTGTCTAGCCACTGTAGACTTGTTCAAGGAGTGCGAAGTTTTGCTTTGCTTCTATTTCCCCCTCTCCCAGGGATTGCTCCCTGGTTACCGATGTCGATTAAAGGCTCGCTAAATAGGCGCAATGAGAGGTGAAATTAAACATGGGGTTGATCCTCCCCTTCTTGGATTGGACCGTTGCGACGGCCTGGTACCTGCATGGCTCCATCCATTCAGAGGTACATCTCTTTTCTATACATTTTGCTAGCAGTCCAAAGTACCCAGACCTTGAGGCTACCCCTTGCCGAGACGAACCAGTCACCGTGCTTCAACCTGTGGTGATTTCCCGCCCCCCTTCTTCTGCCCGTTTGTCGCTCTCGTTTCTCATTTTCCCATCTCCAATATCCAAACACCACACCGTCTGTTGCGCCGTATTTGCTTCGGCTCTCGTCACTCTTTTTGCCTCCAGAGTACTCTTGTGCTCGATCCATTCTTTATTCCATCTTTCTGCTTGCTCGCCCGTTCGAACCATTGTCCATATTGTCCTCCTGTTTGAAAGACCATCGAATTGATCGAAACCATTGACAAGTCCAACGAACGACACCATCGCTCAACGCGCTACACAAAAGACGTCCACCACAATGCAGTACCGGTCTATCGCCTCCCTCGCCGTCGTGGCCCTCGCGGCCCAGGCCACCGCCCAGCAGACGCGCATGTTCACCAGGGCCAACCAGTCCTTCCGCGATCTGGGCGTCTTCCGCCGCCAGGACGACGGGTACCAGCCCGAGGACGAGATTTGCTCGGGGGAGGGAACCACCTGCGCCGAGGCTTGCGGTGAAGGATACGAGCAATGCTCTTCGTCCGACTCGGCCGTCCACTGCTTCAGCCCTGCCGCTGGCGAGTCTTGCTGCACCACTGGCACCGGCAGTACGTCCCCCTTTTTCTTCATCTCATTTGGTTTGTTGGCAACGTGACTAACCTTGTCTTCGCAAAGGCTCCTGCTTGGCCGCCTTCTACTGCACCCACGACACCGACGCCGAGACTTGGTGCTGCCCTGAGGGCCGGGACTTGGAGCAGTGCGCGGCCGACTTTGGCGTGGCCGGCGGACTGATCCTGGACGTGCGCCCCGAGCCCATCGCTTCCGTCGTCGAGTCGTCCTCCTCTTCCCAGGCCCCGGAATCCACATCCGAGGTGGTCGTGCCCAGCTCCAGCGCCGTGGCCGTCGAGACGTCGTCCTACGTCCCCCCCACCAGCTCCATCGTCCCGACCAGCAGCATCCCCTGGTATGCCAACACTACCACGTCGGCCTATCACGTCCCCTCCGTTACCGCCCCCGCGGATGACGAGGAGGACGTTGACGAGGAGGAGGACGACGATGAGGATGCGATTGAGGAGCCTACGACCGAACCCACGCCCAGCCCGTCGAACGTGGAGGAAGGTGCTGCCGGCACGGTCCACAGCTCTGCCAGCCTCGCCCTCGTTGCCGGCATCGCCTTCGCCGCCATTCTGCTCTGATAGCCACAAGCTCGTGTATCTGGAGACGCTGGAGGGGCATCCCATTGGGGTGCATGGGACGAGGACTAGGACGTGGTTCATCGTCCCGCCAGCGTGCCACGAGTTATGAGTTTCATGAAGAGTCGGAGTGAGCCCGGATTTCTTGAGCCTATGGCGTAGGCACCCCTTCTAATCATCCTGTGCTCTGTTGCGATGTTTTTGTTTGGCCGGCTTTGCTTTTCTTTGCATTTTTTAAACCTTTTTTAACAATTTATTCCCACCATTTATGATTCCCCCTGTCATTCTGGGCTGCAGTTATCATTGGAGCGCCTCGTTCCTGGTTTACGATTCTTGCTGGATCCTCGGACACGCGATGTTCCATGCTCGGCGAGGGCGATTGGATTGGAGTGGTAGGCTGGCTGTACATGTACATGGTTTCCTGTATATGGCTTCACGTTGCTGTACCTGTACCTACGATTACGATTCTGGGCTCAGCCTTCCGTACACCTACTTATTTTATTATCTTAATATTTCTCTCCCATCCGGTTGACAAACCATGACGGATTGCACGCTACTTTTCTTTTCAGGCGTATGACTGTCGACCATCTACCGATCTGGAGCCGGCTGTTTCCCCTGCTTGTACTTCTGTGGTCGGCGTGACTCACGAGTGATGTAGGCCAAGAAGTACCAGGTACTTGACAACAACGCCCTTTGACACCATTCTCGGTCTCACCAGTTCGCCAACTTCCATCCCCTCACATTATCACGACAGACGTACGAAGTATATCAGAGGAACGCCTCCCATCTCGAAAGGGACAACTCTGTCTATCCGCCATTTATCTATTCTAATGTAACGCCATCATATCCTCTTCTTTCTTCTATTCATCTCTTCCTTGGCCCTATAAGAACCCCATTCTCGATAGCCTCACTCGAAGAATCCATTATGACTTCAATCGCTTCCGAGTCGGTGTCGACGATCCTATGTACCAGCAAGCAGACGAGATTCGACATCAAGACGGCTGATTTGCGAGAGGTCCGTGTGCTATTCACCCCTCTCTCCATATTGTATTCTGACGGACCGCCGTATGCATCTAGCTAGACGTTGATGGTCTCCACATCACCGTAACAGCCGGCGACAAGAAGACGTCCGGGGCCAAGGCGAAAGCAAAGGCCCGCAGCGAAGGTGTGGAGATACTCGCCAATGCTAAGCTGAGGCTCCAGGCGGGCCAGCGGTATGCTCTCGTCGGGAGGAATGGGTCTGGCAAGTCGAGTAAGGCTTTACCTTCCAGGATCGCACATGTAGCAGGGTGACCGTTCGACTAAATGGCCGATGCCGTGGCTGCCAGCTCTCCTCAAAGCCATTGCTGAAAAGCTCATCCCTGGAATCCCCGAAGAGACTCGCATTTCCATCTTGCAGCAGACCAACGCCCAGATTTCCGACACGGACAAATCCCCTTGGAATGCTGCTTCTTCCCAGGACCAACCCGAGCGCTGTGTTCTCGAGGAAGTTGTCGAGAAGGCTACAGCTCGGTCGGACATCGAGCAGGAAATCAAAGGTGGGCACGCCGCACCTGTTACCGCAGTGATGGCCACACCCAGCTTACACACCACTTACCATCATCATAGCATTGTCAAACGGCATCAACGACGACAACCCTATGGGTGCTGTCCGTGCCCTACGCTCCATACGCCATAACAGAAACCAGAGGCGTCTCTTTCAGCTGGACAAAGACGCCAGGTTACGGAGCGGGGCCAGGGGGATGGCCGCTCGCAAGGCACTCACGGCCTTTGAGAAGATCACCGCAGAATCCGAAGCCCTGTAAGGCCAGAGAGACACACCTCATTTTGCATGCGATTCTCAGCTGCTTCGAGACTAAGTAAATACACACATCAATCAGGATTGACCAGCCCGCCGAGGAGATCTCTGCCGAGACACTCAGGGATGAAACCAACGAGGCCATCGATATGCTGGCCGACCTACAGCTACAAGTAGAGCCTAACAGGATGGCAGAGGTCGAGTCCAAGGCAAAAAGGATCCTCGTAGGACTCGGTTTTTCCGAGAACTACATGGCCAAGCCCGTGTCGAGTCTGTCGGGAGGCTGGCGCATGCGAACCGCACTCGCCACGGCACTACTTCAGGAGGCAGATATTCTCATTCTCGACGAGCCCACAAACTTCCTTGACCTCTTCGGCATCATCTGGTTGCAGAAGTACCTACAGTCGCTCGAAGACGCCGACGATGCCCCGACACTCATCCTCGTCTCTCACGACCGCGATTTCATCACGCTCTGCACTGATCTTCTCATCTTAAAAGACAAGCAGCTGACATACTTCCACGGGGACCTACCCACGTACGAGGCATCCCAGTCGGAGAGGAAACGATGGCTGACCAAGATGAAAGAGGCCCAGGACAAGCAAAAGGCGCACATCCAACAGAGCATCTCCAACAACATCAAGGCGGGCAAGGCGAGCGACGACCAGAACAAGCTGCGCCAGGCCAAGTCGCGGCAGAAAAAACTGGACGACCGCTGGGGCTTGCAGGTGAGCGCCAAGGGGGGAAGGTTCAAGCTCAACCGTGACTTGGTCGGGTACCATCTCACGGCGCGAGACGAGATTGCGATCCCGCAGGATGAAAGGCCCGTGAGCCTCATCGTCCCCGAGCCTTCCGACCTGCGGTTTCCGGGACCGCTCATCTCTGTTGAGGGCGTCACGTTTCGTTATCCGACCAAGAGCAAGAGCAACACCGGAGGGACGGACAGTTCCCCGGTCGTGTTACAAGACGTCAATCTTTCCGTCCACATGGGTGACCGGGTCGGTATCCTCGGTTTAAATGGGGCGGGCAAGTCTACGCTAGTCAAGTTGCTCGTGGGCGCAGAGGCGAAGCCGTCGTCGGGCACAGTAACGATGCACCCCCGACTCAAACTCGGTTACTACTCGCAACAAGCAGTGGAAGCTCTGCAGGCACTGGGCCGAGGAGACGCCTCCCTCACTGCTCTCTCGCTCCTGACGCGGGAGGTCGACGGTGTGCTCGACGAGGGAGAGGTACGCGGCCTGCTCGGGGCTCTGGGGCTGCCGGGGCGGGTCGCCTCCGACGTACCCCTGACGAAGCTCTCGGGGGGCCAGCTGGTGCGGTGCGAGCTGGCGCGGCTGCTCTGGCGGTGTCCGCACTGCTTGGTGCTCGACGAGGTGACGACGCACCTCGACTATGAAACGGTGACGGCCATGCGAGAGGCGCTGAGTGGCTGGGAGGGCGCGGTGGTGCTGGTGAGCCACGATCGGTGGTTCGTGCGGGGGGTGGTCGAAGGGTTGGTGGACGATGCCGATGACGAGGAGGGGCATGCGGACGACGGGGATGACGGGGATGACGAAGAGAGTGTGAGGAGGAGGACGGTGTACCGGTTGCGAGGGGGGAAGTTGACCAAACTGGAGAACGGCACGGCCGAGTTTGAGGAGAGCGTCGAGAAGAGGGTGGCTAAGATGTTGGATAGGTAGGGCGGACCATTAAACAAAGTAACCTATGGCTCGGGAGTCGACAGTCCGCGATATATGATGACGTTCTACTAACTGTCCTTAGCCATTCCTCGGTGTGCATTTCATTCATTCGGCTCTTTATCTGAATAGAGTCAAACACAAGAAGAAGAATCGTATCCAAGAACCGACGAATCGACCACAATTCCAAACAAAGACCTCTCCATGCTGCTCACAGTCATGTCTCCGCCGTGGGGTATCTCGACAATAGTCCCGTCGACGCAGACCTTGCGCCACCGCGCATCGGCCTCCAAAAGGGTGACCCGCAGCGCCGCGACCTCCTCATACCCTACGTCGGGCAATGCGACGTGCTTCCCGCCGTCGTAGGCGGCCTTCATGATCTCCATGGTGCGCTGGCCGCCCACGGGGCCAAAGTAGACGAGATGCAGGGCCGGGTGCAAGGGCCGGGCGGCGGGGGAGATGGTGAATGTGCGCTCGAGGTTGGAGACTAGGGTGGCGAGGACGTAGCTGAACCGGGGCCTAGGGGCGGCGACGTCGGTGGTGGTGGTGTCTTGGTGGGTTGGCATGTCAATCTCGCGGGCGGAAGACGATAACGACGTAGGGTAGATGTGCACGCGTGCGTCGTAGGCGTGGCTTTCGCGTAGCAGCTCGGCGGCGACCATGGCGAAACGCTTGTCTCCGTGCCGTCTGTAGTCTGGCGTGTCGCTTTCCCAGACGAGCTGTGCGTGGAAGCCGTAGCTGGCGACGACGGCGCCGATGAGACGCGACACCGAGTTGTCGTGGCGATGCTGGGATGAAAAGCCTCTTTCGTCGTCTCTGCGGTTCGTATTTTCCCCTGCTCCTTCTTCGGAGGAGACTAGTTTGGAGCCTGGGGAGAAGCAGACCTCGAAAGAAGGGAGGGGGGCTGAACAGCCACGGAAGAGGGTCCTGAGGCCGAGGACGAGGGGAGAGGGTACGGTTGGCCGGGTTGTCGCCGCAGTCGCACCGTCGGCGTCTCCCGAGACACCGTCGTAGAGTGGTTTGTGCAGGGAGTGGAAGAGCGCGTTTCCTGTGCCCAGCGGGAGGATGGCAATGGTGGGCAATGGGCCGTTTGGCGAAGAGGAGGTTCCGTCATCGTCTGCGTCGTCACGGCCGTTGAGGAGGTCGGTGATGCCCCCGTCTCCAGATAACAGGATGATGGTTTCGGGGTGGGAAGTGGTGTTTTGCCTTCTCGCCCAGTGGGATTGGGCAAACTGCCTGATGCTCTGGGCTGACCGAGTCGTCAAGACGTGGTACCTTTCTCCGTCACCCTTCCCATCTTCTCGTCTTGGTGGTATCGATGAGAAGAGTAAGCCCAGAAGCGGTTGCACTATGGTTTCCCAACACATGGACGCCAGACCTGTCCCGGCCTTGGTGGACACGATGACGTGCAGAGGGCGTTCAGGACTGAGATGGTCTGGGAGGCTGGAAATGAGGTGGCTATCCAAGAGATCCTGGGGGATATGATCGGCCTGGATGAGATGGAGTGCGTAGGGCTGCTCGGGGGTGTCTTCTCTGAGGTATGCGATGATGAAGCGTTTCGGGCCTCCATGAAGTGAATCGCTGGTTGACTCGAGGACAAATACAATCCTCTCTGGTAGCAAGGTCTCCTCTTTGAGGCCGTCGATAGTGTAAGTCAGGTTGCCATCTTGGAGATGCAGCTCTCCCTGTGGAACTGGGGGGTCCTGGTTTGTCGACATGGATTGCTGTGTCTTTTACGGGAATGTTCTTCTTGAAAGAATATTTGTTATTATTAAAAAACTGATTATATTGGAGGGAATGAGGGCAACGGGGGTGGTTCGGTGATGAGGGATAAACAGGTGCGAATGATGAAGAATCGAAAGAAATGTGGTGAGCGGAGAGATTGGCGGGTTCTTATAGGGGTCAACATTTCGCCGAGAAAGCTGTAATTCTCCTTGTTATTGTACGACGGACTTGGGCCGACTATCAACACCATCACCACCATCACGACACAAAATCAAAACTCGACTTTCCAAATTATCCTCATCCCATCTACTACCTCAGCGTCCCCTCGCCCTAGACAAAGGCCCCCAGTTCTCCCGCGGATTAAGCTGATACCGTACCAGCCGCTTGCTGTCCTTCGCCCCATCCTTCCCCAGCTTGGCCAGAGCATCGTCGAACACCAACGTCTTGCGGAGTTCCTCTTCCGAAGCCGAACACTTTCCTTCGCCCTCCGCCTCACGCGTCTCCTCATTCTCCGCCTCACGCTTGCCCCCCCCTGCCTCGCTCGTGCTCGCCTGCCCCAGCCGCAGAAGCGTATACGCCGGCGTGTCGGGCTTGATCCTCTCCGTCTTGACCGGCGCCTTCTGCCGCACCCACTCCCTCATGACGAACCAGATGGTCTCCCACGGCGCATCCGTCTTGACGCTGCCCGGCCGGCAGTGGCTGCGCGTCACCCGGTACCCGAGATGCTTCAGCGCCCCGCGGAACTGGTTCTCCGGCATCGCTTGACAATTCAGCACCCCCGACAGCCTGGACGGCATGAAGAAAAACGGCGTGCCATCCATCCTCGCCATCTCCGCCTCGCGCGGGTCCACCTTTTTCTCCTCCTCCTCCCTCTTCTCCTCCGGCCCCGGTCCGAGTTGCTCCTCCAGCGCCGTCGTCAGCATACCCTCCATCCGCGGTATCGTCCCGTACACCTCGCCGTCCAGCGTCGGGAGCAGGTCGAGCATGCGACGGACGAACCCCGGCTCGTGGATCGGCCCCCCGTACATCGGCCCGGCCACGTGCATCGTCGACCCGCAGTGCCGGCATTTGGCGTCCGTGGTCGGGCCGTGCGCCAGCCCGTGCTTGAAGAAGTAGCCCTCCTTCTTCTTGGGGTGCAGCCGCGTCCGCACCAGCGGCTGCGTCTCCCACGCCGAGCACCCGGCGCACTGGTACATGACCATCGTCTTGCCGCCCAGGAAGCTCACCGCCTGCGGGTTGTAGCGGATCCGGACGAACACGCGGCAGTAAAAGTCGATCGACAGCGAGAGCAGCGGCTCGACCGCCAGCCCGTACCGCGCCGCCGTGCCGGCTATCGTGTGGAGGATGATGCGCAGGCCCACCTCGTGCGAGTGCATCCCCTTGACCGGCGCCGCGCCGTACAGCGAGAAGCTCTTCTCGACGTACGAGTGGCCCGCCCAGTGGCTGCCGTCCGTGCACGTGATGCAGAGGAGCCCGCCGTCGTTGCGCACCGCCTGCACCGCCGCGTCGAGGAACGGAGCCGCCGTGCCGTAGGGGTCGAGGTCGATCACGTCGTACTTGTTCTTCTTGCCCGGCCGCCCCCGCGCGTCCCGCTGCGACAGGTCGTCCGCGACGCGCCGGTACATGTGCGCGATGGCGTCGTCGTGGCTGATTCGGATCTTGTCCGTCAGCTTGTTGTGCTCGGCGTTGAGCTGGATCGACTCGGTCGCCGACTTGGTCAGGTCATTGGCCGTGACCGACGTTACGAACGGTAGTTCGTGCGAATATCGTAGAGCACGCAGGCCCGTGGCGGAGAGGGCATCGAGGATGGTGAAGCGGGGGCCCGTTTTAGATTCCGTCGCTGCCTCGCCCTCGCCCGCTGTCTCCTTGGCCGGCTGTTCCTCGATTGGCGCATTTTCCACAGCATCACCAGCAGACGCAGCATTCGAACACTGTTTCCCTTGAGCTTGCCCACCATCTCCCTCGGAAACCCCAATAGTAGGGACCACACTCGCCGCCTTGTCCGCCGCCTCCCCCTCCCCTCCAGAGACCTGCACCTTGGCTGGCCTGTCGTTCCCATCGTCTCCTTCGGCACGGCGGCGCTTCTTCTTCTCCTTTTCCAGTCGTTTTTCCGCAACTGTCGTCTTCCGGTTGGCTAACGCATCTTCTCCGTACGCCCGGATGGCGATGACCGAAAGATCACGGTTGAACTGCTGAATCGGGTTGTAGAACACCTGCTGTTCCTCGCTTGCTTTGCCGTTCTTCTGTTTCACTGAAACCGGGACGAGGATGTCTGCCAGGCCTTCCCGGATGGTGGAGTACTCCTTGCCGCCGTACGTGACCGTCTCCTCCCTGACCATCTCCTCCCCTGTAGTTGCCTTTTCCTGGTTCGCTGACGCCATGGTTGCCCTCCTGACAAGTTTCCGAGAAATGAATCCCGACTGGCCTATCGGATATTGAACGTGTCTTGGGGTGGACACGGTGAGAATGAATCTTCTGGTTACGAGTCTTGGACTCCTGATGATGATGCCTCCTAAACCGGCGTGAGGCATGAACTGGAAAGCGATGGTGTAACACGGGTACACCATACGCTTAATGAGTCGCTGAGAACATGGGACGTCTGTCTTTGAGAATGATTGTGTTGTGCACCTCGTGTTATGAAGTCCTCATTGAGTTCAAGTTCTTCACTTTTTTTTTCCCTCCTTCCCTACAGCCTCGTGATCGCGCTGCGAAATTAAGTGGAAACTCGCGATTCTGCCAAAGGCGGTGACGATACCTACTCCGCAGTACCGACCGCAAAGCGCATTATCGAGGCAGTGCAGCTACACATGTTATCTTCATAGCGAAATTCAACTTCGGATATAGCGGTGTGGGGAGGAAATCGCTTATCTAATATCACGTGATTTTCCAACTAGGTCCACGTCGGGGCGTACATGGTGTACTTTGCCAAAGCGGGTCGACTGTTTGTCAGCACTCACTTTCGGACATCAAGGTGTTCAGTTCAATACACAACGACACCAGCTGAACGAGGGTGGGAGTACAACAGCCAGCATGCAAAGCCGATCCTATATTCTCCCATGCTCCTGTCCGCTTCCGGATGGCTCAGGATGCCACCTGCCACTCAAGTATTCATCGTTGTAACGGTGTGGCTGACTCGTAGATTGATAGATTCAATGCCGGCTAGAGGCAGCATCGAACAAACTCGACGTACAACTACTTGAACAGGTTGAAAGTGAAACCCTTCGTCTTCGGGGGGACTCTGCGGCCTACCTCCTGCATAATCTGTATGGACCGAGCCAGCCAAGGGTGGCCGGAAGAGGAGGGGCGTCGCGAAGAGGCGTTGCCAGGACGCTCTTTCTTGAGCAGCCCGAACATGACCTGTCTTTACTGAAACTGGCAGTGAACCGACATTGCTGGTGAAATGGAACACCAACTGACAGACAGGCGGTGGTGTGCGTTGTATGTGTTTATGGTCTGAGACGAGAGACGAGGTGGTTCGATTCCAAGTGGGTTGGACGAATCCGACGATGATCATGCAGTGTAATGCCGGAGAATGCAACCCGCCCGAGATGGGCTATTCAACATCGACTGAATGGCATGATGCTGTCTTCTACTGCTTTCCGTTTGATAAAGAACGAAAGGACTTTGAACGGCCCATGGTGCATGGTCACCCTCCTCCGAAAGTGCCTCGTCAGTTGACGTGGTCGTACGTTACTATGTGGGATGATGCGATTCGGGTTGTGTGAGTGAAGCGGCTCCGTGTACGTTGTATGCAATCGCTGCAGGCCGCATCCTGCAGCAGCACTTTCCGAGTAGAACCTCCGAATATCACAAGCGTAGATGTGTTTGACAAGAGGAGAACGATGGCAGGCAGATTGCCTGACACGCACACAAAAGTCAGGGGATACTTTCGAGATATGTTACCCGCGTTCTATACACACACGTTGTACCTACAGGAGCCGCAAGACCGTCTCGACCCTCGACGACAGTTGGCATCGTCCGAGGAAGGACGATGATCTACCTATACAACATGTGTTCTGGTAGGACGTTCCAGCCCTCCGCTCTGTACCCCTTCTCCGCATTCCCGTGTACGTAAAACGGGGGTAGGTTAGTCAGTCTCCGGTCGAGTAAAGGACAGTCAACGTGTAGATACAAGCATGGCTATACCGCAATGTCGCCGTATCACGGACGCATTGTTGGCCGGAAAGCCGAGAAGAGGGGAGAAGCCCCATGATTGCCCGCCAAAAAAAAAAAAAAAAAAAAAAAAAAAACTTCACCGGTCACCGATTTACTGAAACGGTCACCACATGCCGAGCTTTATTTAATGAAGGGCTTGTCTGGAACGACCGTAAGTCCTACTATTCCGACCGTAATCAGTGGGTCTTAGTGGGTCCACGCGATAACGCAAAGTACCGTATATACTTCGTATAACTACTTCGTATAACTACCTATTTCACCTCTACTATAACGTACACCTACCTACCTAGGTATAACGTACTACCTTACCTACCTAGTAGGTAAGCTATTCAATTCGCGCCTTCCACCTCACCTCCCTATCAACATATCCATTTCGCCCCTGAATTTAGGTAGCTAAAATAAGCCCCAGCTTATAATATAGCAAGGAATTTATCTGCCTATATGCCTGGTTCCTATCCAGTACGTTGTATCTATGTACCTATGTACCTAGGAAAATTGTGATGGTTGATAAGATAAGGGAAGTGACACGATAGGCGGTACCTATGTACCTATGGTGATTGTACCTATGTACCTACTTAACTTCTACGTACATACAAATTGGGTGTGTTAGGTACTTAGGGAGATCGGACGTCACGTCATTGGCCCACTAGTTACGGTCGCGATAATAGGACTTACGGTCGTTCCAGTCAAGCCCATGAAGATGAACCTGCATTGTACGTTGTACGCTGCAACAGTCGTGTTGTATTGAGCGGGAGCAGGGGCCAACTTCCGCGGCAAAAGAGACAAGGATCGTCCACGACTAGAATGGAGTCTGGCCGACAGATCAGTCGCCCTACAGGACAAGGGTTCCTGCGTCTACTACCCTGTCGCTAAAGGAAAAGGAAAGAAAAGAAAAGAAAAGAAAAAAAGGCCCGAAAGGCTCACGCTGGAAGCAAAGCCTCCGAGCCCAGAGGCTTGGAAATATTCGTATGGCTCCGGCAGTTGCACCCCATAGAGAGACTCTCAACTTTGGTTAGAGACCACGCGATGAACGGTTCTCCGGAATGGTAAGTGCCGTAAACGTTTTAAGCATTTTCCTGGGGTCAGCTTATAGCAGATAGGCAATCCGGATAAATACAGGTCCAGAAGCAATAAATAGGCCAGAGAACCTGAAATGCCGTGGAGTGGCGCGGCGGTGGCGTCGCTGCCGGCTAAGTTGGGCCACTGTATTGGGCGGTAGAATGCTTAGGCTGTCAGTCCATAGATCTTGCATCTCCGGCCCGTGCTGCATATCTAACGATGAAGCAGTAAAAACAGGTGGCAAGATAAGATCGATGGGGCCTTTTTTTTTTTTTTTTTTTTTTTTCGTCGTCGTATCCAATTCGCGGCACCTTCACCCGGCGTCTTTGTGGCCGTCCACCGAGCTCGGTGAGTCACCGGCCCAGCAGACCGGCAGCCGAAACAACCATCGGATCTTTTAACGTCGCTTGAGTGGGGGTCACAAAGGCTAACCTCGATACCGCCCTTGGACATTTCCCGTCCCATGCCTTTATGGGCCTAGGCCTTCCACCTTGAGGAGAATAGAGCCGCAAAGAAGACTCCACACATGGGAATAACGGCCCTACGGAAATGACGATGATGAATGTATCGCGGTTAGGTCGACCCTTGACGCAATTTTGACCGAAATGGTTCCTGCGATGGACTTGCACGTGTCTCGCCCTGACGATGGTGCAAGACGGCGCCGGAGAACAAACACTGGGAACCCTCTCATAAGCGAATCAAATGGCGGTAATCCCGAATGCGTCCCGTCAATTCGACCCTCACGTCCTCGCGCTGGGATACTCCATGAACTGTATCAAATCCGTAAGCACGTTATCCTGTGGTAAAACGGATAGGTGAGCCATGCGCAACGGCGGCATTAAGCCATCGTGGCTATCCTATTCCACATGGTGCGTGTCGTGAGATGGCGAGGGAGGCGCCAAGCTGAGGTCGATTTCTAGCCTGTGGAAACTCCACATCTCAACCGTTAGGGTTGGTCGGTCTCTTTTTCCTGGACTCCACTGTCGTTTTCGCTGTCGTCGTCCTCTCCACCCACGTGGTGCGTGTCGTCATCATCTCCGTCTTCGTCCTCCTCGTGCCGATGGACACCGAGCAGCAGGTCCTCACTGCCCTGGGTTTGCGGTGGGATAGGGGCTGCCGCATCGTCTTCCTCGCCCCACCCGTAATCCTCATCTTCTTCGTCGCTGTCCGGCACTTCGAGTGCCGAATCGGCGAGCTTGCGCTTGGGCCGTGGAGTTGCCGACAATGCAATGGAGGGCTGGCTTGCATCACACCGGATACCGACCAGACCCGTCTGAAAGCCATATTGATCAGTCCCATGCATGCCCGTTGATACGAGGGCCCAACTGGGCCAACCAGGAGCAGAGCGCTTTTACGCCACACCAACGTAGGGGCTACCCAACAGCACTGACCTTCTGTACGTGAAACGCGGCCGCGCCATGGACCGCCATGGAAAGCAATGTGCCTTCCCTCTTTTGGACTCCGGCGAAACACACCGTGGACGGGACGTTGTCTTTCCACACCCAGTCTCGAAACAAAACGATTCTCGTCGAGATGCCTTGATCCCACACGCTGGCGTTGACCGATGGTACCAAGGTTGCGCCGTTTTCGAACTGCATCTTGGTCGCGCACTGCGAGAGAATTACGACGGCGCAGTTACGCGTCGCCGCCAATTTTTGCAGCGCGCTGATCACGTATTGCAGGGTCTGTAGCCTAGCTGCCGGCCCGCGTCCTGTCATAACGATAACGCCACGTCAGCTCTTCGCAAGGACGGAGAGGTACGCGATGGACGTTATCCCTGGGCTTCCAATGCATCCTTACCTTTTCGGAAGGGGGTCCCAGGCTTAGACCCAGACCGGTCTTCGGGAACCTTGGGGAAGACATGGTTGATGAGGGCGGATAGTGAGTCTACGACGATGATAGCCGTTTCGTCGGGTAGTGTTGTTGCCGTGGGTTGGCATAAGAGTGCGAGAAAGTGCGGTAATGTTCGACAAGCGTAGTGCACAAACTTGTCGTTCTCCGTAACCGGGATGCGCAGAGTCTCGTTCGCTGGCGAGGGTTCGGCTGATCCAGTCTCCGGAGAAGCCGCGTGAACTACGCTTTCAAGGCGGCGTCCACAAACAACATATGAACAATCTGTACGGCTCGGCAAGCCCCCATCAGCTTTCCGTCCAGAAGCGTGCGTGGACGAGCGTTGGTAGAGTTCTTGTACTCTGAGAAGAGATGGAAAGGACACTAACCCACCCAAACTGCGCCCTGGCCACGGGACAGCGCATTTGCAACGAGTTGTATTCTAGATGACATGTGTCAGCATGCCAATAAAAAGGTTCAAGGACGAACCACGCGTCATCTGGAGGACAGCTCACCCAAGGCCCGTTTTCCCGGAGCCCGGAGGTCCCCAGACTTCAGTTACTTGTCCTCGGGGGACACCAAGTTGACCCGGTGCCAGCGGAGGCTCTGGCGCGGATGAAGAGAGCGCCTTGTCCAGTTCCTCTAGACCCGTCGAGACATAACGCGATACGTTGTTATCCAAGTCTTCTAGCGCGTCTGCGGCGGAAACGGGAGGAAGACGGTCTTTAGAGCCGGGGCAGTTTCCTCCAGTCAGCTAGGCCATTCGAGATACGGTTCGAGAAAAGAACTAGAAGCCTACGTGTGGACGGGAGATCGAAGCTTGCTTCGTCTCTCTGGTGGTAGGCGTGGTAGCGGTCCATCATCCGCACCGTTGGAAGAAGGCGATGTGTGGCTCAGCCGTTTCTCCGATTGTGGAATGCGTCTGAAGTCGCACAGTGTGGGATGCTCATGAAGTCGCACTACACCGTACCTGGCTCCACTTTCCGTGATAGGTACAACGTACAGCACATGTGGGAAATACAGTATTATCTGTACATCTTGACACTGTCCTTTGAATACAAACCTGAATACTCCCAAAAGATCCCAAAAGACCGAAACACTGCGACTCACTCATTGTCATCGCCTTCCGACAGTTCTACTTCGCATTGATGGCGGCCAGTATCCTCGACTTGTAAGGTCGGAACACAGCCCAGGGCACGCATCGTTGGTTCTCATCGGGCCGACTTATCATTATTATCCAAAATCAGTTCCAGAAGCATGACCAGCGCGCTACCTTACTGGGACAATCCCCCGAGGGGATAATGTCAATAGCGTCCGACACCCAAGGACACAATGGCGGCGGCCTGTGACCGACGCACTATATCTCTTGTCGCTATATACTTTGTACTCAGCGGGCTATATGCTCAGCGGAGCTCGTCGCCCCGTCCTCAAGCCATCGTCTTCGACTCTTGGCCTGACAACCCCGGAAGGCTCAATACCGCAGCTCCGTTTGAGAGTACAAACTGTTTCCACGGAAGCATGACACAAATTTCCCCAGATTTAGGCATCCCTCCCTGTTCTGGAAACTCAGTTCCTCGGACCATGAGCCTGTGGGAAGAGCTTATTGAATGTGGGGTGGCGTCTCAAGCTTTCACCTCCCCACGCAACTGTGGCACTATTTCCACTATTTCCCCAGGAAATCTGCTTACCGCACCGTTGAACGTTACTCCGAACTAACGAACGTCGGTCGGATGGACAGTCATCTTCTAGAAAACGATCTCGGGGGAAAGTTTGCCGGCGATTTTCGCTAGATCCCGGTGCCCTGCCCGCCGGCGCCCTGGCGGCGAGTCAGCGCCCTCCGCCCAGCACGTTCTCGCGGGAAAGACGGAAAGACGTAACGTAACCACTGCTGGCAGATGGAAACGGCTTCTCGTTGTGTCTCGTCTCCACCACGCTGGCACATGCTCTGCTTTTGACGTCCAAGCCTGAGAACGAAACACCGCATGGGACAGCCTTGTTTCGCTCCCTCCGCATGATGTCAGATGCGTTCTCGACCTGGACGATCCTTGGGGTACATCCCGGTGCATTCGTCGGAGGATTAAGAAGCAAGATCCCTGGAGCAGATCCACCCGACTTTTCAAATCGTCCAGGCCTACGTCGCAACCCTAGCTGGATATCACACTGAGGTTTGTTGTTCGTCGCAGGAGTTGACAAGGATCAAATTTTCGAGTCCGGTGAAATGCCCCACGGCAGAAAGCCTCCCTCTCAACAACCACGTACATTCGACCACGAGAAGAGCAAATACCTGCCATGGTGGGATAATAACCATGTTACCCAAGTACTCTGGAGATCTTGAGATGGCTTATCAGATGCGCCGGCGCAAAAGACGGGCCTGCAGTAACGGACTAGTGCACAGGCATGGAGAGGATATGGAGCCTGAGACGTGCTGTCGGGAGCAAAGGCGTCGTGCAAGCGCCTCGGGATTCCGAATTTGACAAAGCTCCCTCGGCTCGGAGATGCGGCCTCCTTACTGGATAGCGGGGGCGTGAGGAAAGCTGGCAAGGCTGGACAAGTGGGGACCTTTTTTTTTTTTTTTTTTTTCAAATTAGGAACAAATACTGTATAACAAAATGCCTGATCTACATGCCTACATCAACATATGTGGGAAAAGTCAGAACTATCCGGTTATCGAGCACACCATCTTCGTCGACATAGTATTTATTAGTTTGTTACGCAAAGAGTAGGTATCAGTAGGCAGACATCTGAGCGAAGCCTTGTCGGGCCTTCTCGGAAGACGCGGAAATCCTGCGCCTGTGACGGAGAATGACGGACTACGGAAATTCACACCCAAGGGAGTATCCTTATCCTCCCCCACAATCTATCCGCTCAATGACATCCGCATAACCGCGCCCGGCGTTCTCAACCCACGCACTCCCTCAAGTCCCCCGTCTTGTTCTCCGGAATGGCCACATACAATGTGGCTTGCTCGCTATTAGTTATAATTCCTGGCTTCCTAAAGACCCGGACCCCCCCGCATAGCCGATTATCGCGGGACTAGAAGTATGACAGGAAGATGATGTCGTTTGCGATGTCGTCTGGGGAAGTCTGGATCGGCCCCGCGACACTCAAAAGTTACAACGCATCTCCGCTCACCCGTCGGGATCGCCCCTGACTCGCCAACACGAGAGACATGAGATGCGCGACGACGTGGGTTTCCAAGACGTCAGACCCATCAATTTAGCTAGGTGATCTCTTAGTTTCGGATCCTTGTATGTAAACAAGTCTCCCCGCGAAACTTGACGGGAAGGTCCTCTCTCGACCAACGGAATCTCATTTCACCACCCCTGACTACCGAGACGGGCAATCGTGGGCTATGTCAGAACCTGATGGGCAACGTGGAGGATCGCGACACGTTTCCGTTCATGTCCCTGCGTGCGGTTCGGCCACTCCGGGCGGGTGATACGAGTTATCAGGCAGAATAGAATAGATTACCGTAACACTTGTACGCGCATGTCGCAATGCATACAGCGTAATAAGCAACGTCTAGACCATGCAACCCCTATCTTTGATGTTTCAGGATGGTACTTCGCTCCTGAGAGGATGTTCTGCTATCAGAGCCCCGCATACAAGGCAACATAATATCTCTGATATCTCATGTTGTTTGGTGTGCCATCCGTGGCCCGAATGAGGCGACTGAGCGTATGTACCAGGTGTCTCCATGACGAAATGGATCGGCAGTTGATTTGCAGCACTCCCAATCACTGGCACCATTCCACGAGGTCAATGCCTATTTTCACATGATGCTTGCTTGTCCACCATGGTCGCCCTCTGGCTCCTTGCTGCTGCATTGTTCGGAGGGGGTGAACTGGAATAGACAAGAACCGCAACGCCTCTGGTGCCAACTGTCTCTCAAACTGCAAAAGATCAGCACTGTAATCAGGGGATTTTATGGAGGCCGAGGACGGTGGTCTGTAATGTAGAACTGAAAGTTATTATTGGCATTCTAACATTTCGGCGATATCTGGGTCGTTCTCCAGCACATGCGAAAGACAAATGCTTCCCCACGATGAGAGCCGAGGAGACTCCCCACGGGGATTGACAAGTCTTGGGTTACGGGGCGACTCCGAGTCTCCGCATGGGGATGGAAACCCCCCAGGAAGTCAAGGCAGACAGCGCACTTGACAATAAAGTCGTTACGAACGTCACCTGCCTACAGTAGAGTAGTACAAAGTCGGGGTTCGAAACTCGAGGTCTGAGATGCGCAGATCTGGATTCCAGATCCAGCTCCTACCTTATCTGTATCTCGGCATTTGGCTGCCCCGGATAAAATCAAGGTAAATCCTCGGCTAGCCGTGGGGAAGGTGGGGGTTTTTCTCCATGCGCCTCAACGGGCGCTTTCTGCTGGCTCGGTACAACCTCCGTCTGATTTCCCGAGGGGTACCGAGACATCACCCGAGTTAAGCCAGAGCAAAAGGCAAACTGATTTTCTGCCGGCATCATGGCCGAGGTGGGCTGTGAGATAAATGTGAGCTGCCTCTTGGGAAGTAGTCCTTGGCAGTGGGTCGGTCGACGTCTTTTTTGAAGCATGTTATTGAAACGTGCAACGTACTCTCGCAAGCCACTCCTAACCTGTGTCAGTGTGTCCGTCAGTCGGTGTGAAGATTGACAAACGAAGTGACCACCCTCTAGGTGATTTCGGTATCATTCCAGCCTGTGAATTGCAGGGAGAAAGTTCTCGTCCTTCAGCGGGCTACACATGTCGATCCTCACCAAGTCTGAATGTAAAAACTGGAGGGGAAAAAGAAAAGCTGTATGATAATCGCAAGACTTTGCGCCAGTCGGGCGTTATCACACTGAGACAAGAGAAATTTGTGACAGGTTTAAAGAGTGCGCCATGACGAATCGATGTCCCTTGACGTCTAGCCGGCCCACCCACTAGCTGGAATATATGTGTATGTACGTTGTACGGCATGGGGGATTGCGGACGTCTGTCTCGTCAGGTCACAGGTGACAATATGCGGATGATGGACAGTGCAGCCAGCCCACAGGTAAAGAGGACAAATCATTTTAGACGTCCGAGGAACCCCTATAATGGGCCTATGATGGGCCGAGAGAAGCGCGCGGATCGTCTGGAGTCGGCAGGAATCCGCGGTTGGTCGGACTGAGCCCATGTCGTCGTCTTCCCTGTGACCAAGTATGAGTTGCCAAGGATGGACATCGATCACGAATACAATGTACTTTTCCCCAGACGACGCTGACGACATTCAATTGGTTTGCGCCTTTGAGTGGGCGACGGGCGAGATGGCCCAGTTGGACAAGCTGAACGCCTACCAAATCTCGTCGAACCGTCCTGGAGACCCTACTCGATGCACGGCCATGGCCACGAAGGGGTTCCCGATTACGAGCGACCGTGATGACTTTGCGTGGGCTTCCTAAGAAATCCTCTGTATCCATGCCGCCAAGGCATCTCTCGGGGCCGAGCGGCCTGAAGAAGTAAAGCCACTGCGAACGAGAGGCAGCTGACTACCCGGGATATGACACCCAAGAGATGTTACACGTTGTACGTTGTTGGAGCGCTGGGCTACCCAGGAACAAGCGGACAACAAAGCAATACTGCCGATGGTCGTCGTTGAGCAACTGCCCGTGTTGTCCGCTCAGTCCCAATGCAATGATACCTGTGTCGGGTCGTCGCGAGCGGACTCGTATGTATTTCGCACTTCAGACTTCAGCCTTCCCAGGCCGCTTTCCCCAGATTTTCGTTTGTCAAGCAATGCAAGCTCCCGCGTCGCGGCGCCCACGCTTTCCCCATTTTTAACTCCGTACCGATCCAACCGACGTGATGAGCAAGTGGAAGGGATTGATTGCGCCATTGATGGATTAGGCGGAGATAGGGTAAGTGACGAGGGGACGAATCTGATAATTGTCTGGTTCAAGGGGTGCGGTGCTTTTCTTTTCCCCCCCACCAATGTCCCTGAGCCACAACAACCAATCATAGTCGCTATCGGTGGCACAAGCTCGTGACTCAGCCACCATCTCACCGCCCCACGATCTCCGTTGGTCATACTAACCATTGTCGGCCCCACGAGACAGGTAGGTGAGCAGATTAAGTGTTGAGGCTGACAAGGAATAGGGGTGAGTGATGTTCAGCAGAGGGTTCTCATGCTCATTGCCGTTGCTGCACATATTTGTATCGTATCATAGGAAAAGTAGAGGCAGCGACTGAAGATGGATCCTGGCCATTTTCACAGTCCATGTCCACACCCGACGCGGGAGTCCCAGAGACGTACCGGCTCACGAACAGCCTAGGTCTAGGTACCTAGGTAGGTACAGTACGTTGTACGTACCTGCGCACTCAAACTCTTATCGACACGCCCCCGCCAAAGCCTTAAATCTTCCCCATGCTATCCCCCACTTCCCCCGACCGACGTGTTCTAACCAGAAAGGGAAAAGCACCCCCGGGTATTACAAACGACCGGAAACTAGGTGCCAACTGAAAAGAGGGACAAAAAAATCACTGACCGGGTGGTCACTGTCTGCGACTTTTTTTTTTTTTTTCCCTTCCCCTCGTGCGTCATCCCTCGTCGCCCCATGGTACCCCACCGTACCCCACTCTTCTTTTTTTCTCGATACGGTACACTACTTACGGCAAGGTACCAGTGGGTCGCCGAGCCTCTGACCGACCGGTCCACAGGGGAAGACTTGCTGTCCTGTCGTGGCCGCCCACCCGCTGAAGGGACGCCCATACCCACGCCCCGTATTCCCCCCCGGCTTTCCCCCCCTTCTTTTCCGTGTGCTCTGCTCAGAAGGTACCTACGCCCATTTAAAACCGAACTCCTCCCCCATCTTCTCCCACCCTACGAAAAGGTTTTCCTCTGAAGCGTAAATCCACCACAGCAATTCCTCAGCCACTATACTCCGGAGTGCCCCTCAGTTTACCATAAGCGGACTAGGATACTCGTACGAGATATTGTCGTCAACAAGTACCCTTCCTGGCCGTTACTGCAAAACAAAACAAAAAAAAAAAGAGCAAAGGAAAAAGAAACCGAACCCCATATTCCACGACGTGTCCGACCGAGCAAGTCTGGCGAAGTCGAACGAGAGCGAACTCGACCCAAGGCATCAGTACTCTAGACCAGCCGGGCAGTACCCATTCAGGATAGTCTCTCGTCTGGAGGGACGATAACACTACACGGTGATCACATGCAGCGATCACAGTTTGGCAATATTCTACATCACCATCAAGACGGGGTGACTCCTGGGTCAGTGCCCCCATCTGCTCTGGCCCCGGTCTCGCAGCAGCAGCAACACCAGCAGCAGCAGCAACACCAGCAGCAGCAGCAACACCAGCAGCAACATCAACAACAACAGCAACAACAACAACAACAGCAACAACAACAACAACAGCAACCGAAAAGAGAAGGAGAAAAAAACATGTCCTCCGGCCAGCAGGTCAAGCCCAACGCGGGCGCTAAATCAGAGAACAATTCGGGAGAGCTGCCTCGTCCCTACAAGTGCCCCTTGTGTGACAAGGCCTTCCACCGTCTAGAGCACCAGACAAGGCACATCCGCACCCATACCGGCGAAAAGCCTCATGCTTGCCAGTTCCCCGGGTGCAGCAAGAAGTTCTCCCGCTCCGATGAGCTCACCCGCCACTCGAGGATACACAACAATCCCAACTCGAGGCGAGGGAAGAACCAGTACAACTCGGGTCCTCAGATGCACATGCAGGCGGACGGCATGATGCCTCCTCCGGGGCCCAAGGCCATCCGCTCGGCGCCCAGCTCGAGTCTCTCCTCGCCCAACGTCTCGCCTCCCCATTCTTACGCGCAGTTCGCGGTGCCCGTACACTCCTCTCTACACCCCTACGCCCGAGGGCCTCCAGTCCGGTCGAGCATGGACATCTCGATGCTGGCCAAGGCCGCCAACCAGATCGAGCGCGAGACGCTCGCCGCACCGCAGCATCCCCACTTCAGTCGCCACCACCCCTACATCCACGGCTCGCGGGGCCGCCAATCGCTCTCGGCGTACCACATGTCGCGCTCCCAGTCGTACGAGGACTACGACGACCACTACGGCGGTGCCTACCGCCATGCCAAGCGCTCCCGGCCCAACTCGCCCAACTCGACAGCGCCGTCGTCTCCGACCTTCTCCCACGACTCGCTGTCTCCCACTCCAGACCACACGCCCATTGCGACGCCTGCCCACTCCCCCCGTCTCCGGCCCTTGGACATGGACCTCAAGCTCCCCCCGTTCCGCAACCTCTCCATCCATACCATGCCGCAGCCGGCGCTGGGCGTCCTCGAGCCGAAGCCGGAGATCCCCTTCCTGGCCCCGCCCGCCCTGCAGCCCACGTCGCGTGGCAGCGGGGGTTCCCTAAGTGACATACTTAGCCGCCCGGACGGCAGCAGGAAACTCCCCGTTCCCAAGATTGGCGTCCATGAGCTGTTGACGACGGGCGACGGCTTCAACAGCGGCAGGAGCTCGGCGACGCCTAGTTTGGCGGGCAACGACCTCGTGGACCGGTTGTAATAGATCGGCATGATGATGCAGCCGTTCGCAAACGATTACCCACCGCCGCGCCGCCGCATCTGGTAACGAATTCACGACTGAAGGAGCAAAACAAAAAAAGAAAGACAAAAGTTCACATGGTTATAGACAGGCGTCCCTGGACTGGCGAGAGCCTCGAGTTGGGTGATCCAACAAAGTTTTTATTCCACTTTTTACTCTAATGACGACGACATGCCCCCCCCACTCCCCCGTCGATTGCAGTGCTGGTTTTACATCCTAGCGGCATTTTTTCCCCCTTTCGATTTCTCCCCGCGGGCGAGACTCTTTTCACTTTCTGCGAGCCTCATCTCGGTTGAGACCCCCCAACGGGAGGCGAGACTTTTGGCTCTTTTTGTGGTGGTTACTTGACTGGGTTACTCCTTGATAGACGGCTGATAGCCCGGACTTGGCTGGGTATATAGGAATTGGTCAGGACGCCTCAGGGCATGGCAGGCGACGGGATAGTTGGTTATTGATTTTCTGGGTTTCCTTGTTTCGGTTCTTCACGCCTCTTCACTCATCATACCTCTCCCACTTTTGGGTTTCCTTACCTTGTCTGTCAAGGTCCGCTGCAGCGTATACGCTGGCTGGCTAAAACGCCCATCGCGGCGTTTTGTGTTTTAATCATTGAATATAGATTATGAAGGCACCCAAAAAAATACCAAACCTGTTGATTCTACTCACTCCCTACGAGACCTGTCTGCTCTTTTTTTTTTTCTTTTTTTTTTATCCTTTAGCTGAACCAAGAAACAGGAACCAAAACATGTTGTTGGCCGTGCATTACACTTGGTGTAAGGGGGAAATTTTGCATTCGCCACGGCTGCCTGCGAGGACGCTGTGCGACGGAACGGCTCCATTGGTCTGATATGGCACAAGCCTTCAGCCTCAGTGGGATGGATGGATGGATGGCTTTCGGGGGGCTATTACTTGGGTATGGTGTGCCGTTGCATCCCTCCATCCACTCCGCGCCGCGTCATCGCCATGCTGCTGAAATAGAATGTTCTCTTCTAATTATTACCTTATCGGACTCGCCGTATTATGCTGTACTCGTTCTCAGCCTCCCAACCCCCACTCCCCCTCAATCCCACCCATCGTTTCTACACCAGATTGTCGTTTTGGCCCCCTTTTTTACCCCAGGGGGATGGGATATGGGCACATCAATCACCCCTGTTTCCCCATGTTTATCAGTTTCGTTGGCTCTCAAAATATATTGCCCATGCTACCCTACAACGACACAGGGGAAGCCAACCAGCAACAACTTCCTTTGATCCCCCTCCCCTGTTGCCTATAATAGATGTGCCATGGCCCCCGACTCCTTTGGCCCAGAATCCGGCGCATGTCACACTCGACGATGCCATTGGGTGCACTTGAAACTGCCCAGTCCAGCGTGATTGGGGGTCGAATTGCAACGCGGCAAACTGGCAACGAATCGCCCAAGGTTTTGACATGAGGGGGTTTATGGCTGACTTGTCGGCATTTCAACCCAAGATAGGGTAGAGGTTGCGATATGGAGGGGAGGGGTCGCCAAGGTACCACGTCAACCTCGATATGGACATGCCAGGCCAATGCTTTTTTTTGTCGCCTTATTTTCTTTTTTTATTTCATTTCTTTTTTTCCTTTTCATCCGAAATTCTCCTCTCCTCGTTATCAGGCATTTTGGCATTGCTTTTTCTTTGTTGGCGGGTTGCTGTCCCGAGTACCCGCAAACCTGCGCTTGCGCTTACATATGCAAATTCGGGTTTTCATGAACTTCCTTTTATTTCTTCTCCCTTCTGTTTCGACCCCTTTGTCTTCAAAGTGCACACTGCACACAGGCTTCGGAAGTTCTCAGGCTCTCTCCGTTTAGACGAGAGAGGACCCCTCGGCGTACGATCGGCCCTGCCGTGTTCGCTCGGCATGGAACACTTCGCATACCCGCCTACCATTTTTCGCGTACAAATTATGTACCTACCTACATACGGCTAGAGGGTGAGCGTTTCGGCATTACATAACCACGGCTCTCTACCGCAGCGAAACGTTCCTGTGCGCCCGTATATGTCATAGCATACGAAATGACGGCATACCGAGTATTAGTCAACCATCATCCCGTGTCCTTGATGCCCTACAGGCTACCACCAAATGGGAAGGTGAAAAGTTTTATTTCACGGTGCGTTTGGTGTTTCTTGCAAAGTATGTACAACGTATGTGTGGCTTGTGGCGTGCAACATGTCCACCCATCTGTCCACCCTATCTGTCATTTTGAAGCGACTCGCTTTTGAATTGTACAACGGCTTACCCTAGGGAACTGTACAACGTACCGCCTTGTCATTTCGTTCTCGAGATTGTTGGGCTGGGCTTCCATCCGATCCCCGTGCCGGGTAAATAGAGAGGGTGACCCCGTGGGCTCACATGATTGGCGGAAAACGATGTCGCAATATCGGCACCCCTCCCCTTCCCTTCCCCTGGGCCCTTTATCCCCGTGGAGGTGGCGGCCGCGGCGCCCGGCCCTGTTTATTGGTACCAGGCGAGAATTGTCACTTCGTCCAGCAACGGCCAAGTAGCCTCTGGGAGACGGAGATCAAGCCAAGCCCATCATTACAACGCTGGTCTGGGGCATTGGCGATCAAGACAAGCGGGCAAATAGGCATCCAGGTACGATGTGATTTACTGATGAAAACGGCACGAGGGTGAGACACAAAACTCAGTAGAGTTAGTTGTCCGTTCGCGCATCATACCCGACGCAGCTGAGGTCGCACTGATTCGAGTTGCTCGTCTCACCACGCGGGCGAGTCCTCGGCCCAAGAAAGCAACGGCCAGGGGTCGTTTACACATGTACAAGTACTTCGACCTACGAATACAACGCAAGGGATTCGCGGATCTACCGAGTCGGGTCGAGCCACTTCCGTCCCCGCAAGTCGAGAGTCTTTGCCTGTACGTTATAGTCTTGGATATTCTTTCGTCGAGGAACGAGGCTATCCGTGCATAGCTGTACAACGTACCGTACTTGTAGTACATACAATACGCGAACAGGACAGTTTACTCGGCCAGCCGCCTGTCTCGCCCCGCTGCCAATGCGTTCCCCGACTGATTCCATGGCGCTCATCACTAACCCTTGACGGGTAATACTGTCCGTCGCAGCCGATTTGCTGGGAATGACAGACCTTTTCAGCGTCTTGCAACCCACACCGGTCGTCAGGGTTTTTTTTTTTTTTTTTTTTTTTTTTTTTTCCTTTTATCTGTTTACCCACGGGGCGGCAACTGGCAATCTCGTCTTGGCGCTCGCTCAATTCCTCTTCGATTCTCAGCCGTGGTCCCGTCGCCGCCTGAGGGCTCCAGCAAATAGGACACGGTACTGTAGATGTACGACCTACGAGCAAGTGTGGTGCTCTATTCTGAAGCACGTCTCAAGTCGTTCGATTTCCACACGATTCGACAGAAAGGTATGTGTACATTGTACTTTGGGAGGGGGAACGATATCGGGGATGGCTCTCCATGTCTTCAAGATCTTCACTGCATGCCCAGCTCACCGAAAAGGCAAGAATGGGCATGAGTCTGCACTTTGTACTACAGCAGACTCGCGGGAAGTGTGCATACTGGTGCATTCGCCTCTTCCGATTCGACAAGACAATGTTCCGTCCGGTATGAGGTATGCAAGGCCCCTGCGCAGGATGGCTTCCCCGGGGCCCGCAAGCATT
Source organism: Sodiomyces alcalophilus JCM 7366 (assembly GCF_042370955.1). Lineage (NCBI taxonomy): Eukaryota > Fungi > Ascomycota > Sordariomycetes > Glomerellales > Plectosphaerellaceae > Sodiomyces > Sodiomyces alcalophilus. The sequence goes on from NW_027263537.1 coordinate 1,596,169, forward strand.
TTGCTTGAGCATAATCCATGGAATACTTGAGTACATACGGTGTACCTACCTATTTACATACGATATACAACGTACGCTTGTGCGTTGTACTTCATAATACGGATCGTGCTCCGGTCGTCTCGAGAACCCCGGCTCCAGACACGGGTTCTTTGGCGGGGTGACTGGATCCAGGACGCGGTCAACGTACAACGTGTACAAATTAGTCCATTCTCGCTTCTTTTTCCCTTGCCATGGCGCTGGTGGCTTTGTGCCAAGCTGGTGGAACAAGACCAGACGAGCAGGACCGTCCCATGAACTCAAGGCAGCTCAGCTGGCACCGAAGGTTGAGGGGGAACACAGGTACCACGGAAACGCGATACGCCACAAGACGGGCGCCGAATTCGGCACTGAGCGGTGAGATGTCACTGGGAGTCAGTCAGCCTGTTGTCGATTGCCGGATCAGAAGATGAACGTCCGCCTCATCCTCCAAGTCAGCCATGCGAATATTCGATGTACATTGTACATAGTGTCTTGTATGCATTGTGTGCTGCCCATACCTCGACGCATGTTTTGCCTTCTGCAGGCAAACGAGAGTTTATTACACGGAGTGGGTATCTTGACCAAGGACTCGGTGCCGTGGGGTGCCGAAGTCGGGACATGCCCGATACAACTACGTTGTACTCAGTATGTTGCAGTTGCAGTTGCAGTTGCAGTTGCAATCCTCTCGCATGCAAACTTGCGCCGCCTTCTCAAATTGTGTCACCACTGCCCTTGGCCGCATGTTTGGTGTTTAAAGATGAAGTCCAGCAAACACACGTGTTGAGGAAAGCGTCACGAGGGTAAGGAATAATAGCGGGTTGGCGACCCCCACGTCATGCCGCGCCTGACCCCCCCGGGTGACAGGGTATCTACTAATAAAAACTTTTCTTTTCTTTTTCATATTGCTGGTAGCCTGGGGTTTGTGTGGAGAAGGTCACTTCCTTAGCAGTCAAGTCCGGGGGGGGCAGCGCCAGGATCAGAAACTCCCTGGATCCCCGTACCCGCACGTAGCGCAATTCAAACTCCCACGGGGTGATGAAAGCGGCGACCAGGCGGAAGTGCGAAATGCGGAAGGAGAGCCGCTCATTGTGGTTGAACGACCAGCATGACGAACCCCCCCTTTTTAGCTCCGCCGAGAGGAAGGAGACGTGAGAAGCGAAAAAAAGCTCACCATGTCCCTCGCTAGCTGTCCTCGTGAGCTGATTGAGGGCATTAATACTGCGCTTATATGGAAAACAAGGACAATCATTGGGGGGTTCATGCGTGACCACAATCGTTTCGTACGAATTTGCACATTGATTTCCGTTCCACCCCCTCATATTTACCTCACATCCAGTCGTGAGATTGGTTGCGGGCTGATATTGATTGATTGATCGACGTTTGAATTACCCATTATTGATTTCAATCTGTATGCATGGATCCCCCCCGCCTGGGGAGGGAGATCTGCGTACCATGGTCGGTTAATCTCAACGTCAAGCCATGGGTTCGTCTGTGATTGGAGGCATATGAGGTGATAACTGCAAAGTATGAAAATATGAGCCTGGATATGCGAAGCATTGACGCCAGCGTCCCCTCTGGCTGCTTGACCATAGTAACGACATGTCCACATCGATCATGCCAACCAAGTTGTTTGCTACTACCGCATCCTTCGAGGAATGGAATGGCCACGTGGGTAGAAACCCCCTGTGTCCGCCCTTGTACGAGGTCCTTTGGTGTTGACAGCGAGGCGTCCGCCAAAACGTTGGCATATAGTAACATGATAAAAAGAAGCATATATCATTCGTCTAGAGCGTCGCCGGGGACCCGAGAGACTGGGATACGGAATCACGAGGCAGATGGTTTCTGCTTGGCAATCAACGACCTTTCAAGATGCTTGGAGGGGTTTTCCTTCGCACCACCCTACCAAAAAACGTTGACCGTTCACGATTGGCTCAGGTTGCTATCATGGCAGGAAAATTATGGGAATGCGGGCTTGTATGATTGCGGGGAGAAGTACAACGTACCCAAGAGCCCATATTTGTGGCCTCTATCTGGGCTGCTCACCGAGAGTGGTAGCTCAGATGAGCGTACGAAGTACAACGTAACCTACCTATGTACAGCGATAGGTGTATCCATATCCACGAAAATAGTGTACTCAACCCACTCAAGATCGTTCATACAACATAGGTATATTCATCCATGTCGCGACTCGGAAAAGGGCAAACCTGTGTTGTCCATATACATACTGCCTATGTATGTACAACGTATAGAGGTTCTGATCTTGGTTGCCTAAAGCAGGAGCGAAGGAAACCGTGACTGCTCTTCCATACTTTGTACGAAGTAGACATTGCCTCACCTGAAACCCACGAGCCTCCTTGGCCCTTCACCACCCGCCTTTGGGGCCGTACGAAGTAACCCTATGCTGAGATTTCCCTATTTTGGTATTGTACGATAAGCTATTCCACTCGAAAAAAAAAAAAAGAAAACAAAAGGCCAAGTACAATGTATGTACCTAAGGCGTAGGAGGTTTGATAGGATATGTTGCCCGTCTTTCCGTCTACACCAACCCAACCCGCACCAGCGTTAAAATTACTTATCATCTCGCCTTCTCGATTTTATTTTTAATTTTTTTCTTCGATTTTTTTTCCCCACATCCTGGCTTTTACGCAAATGGTTTCCTTGCGTCCTTCACCGGACCAAATCCGACCCAATCCCTCCCCCTTGGTAATGATGGCATCGTTTCTTGTCATGGCGTGGCGCTTTATCCTCGTCCATCCCCATCGTTTAACCCATGATAACGGCATCTCTTCCCCGGCATGGGCCGAATATTGAGCCCATCTCGCTAACCATATCTGCTCTTGATTGATGATAACGCATAGGACACTACCCGAATTCGGATTTTCCATCTTCACGGATGGTTGCTTGACCGAATCCATCCTCCACCACCTATCCGGCACATGCAAAATGCAATTGACCAACCACAAGTCCCTACTAGCGAGCATTTATCTGAGCTTGACCCCAGAAGAAGTAAAAGACGTGCTTACCACTGACACGTTCCAGCCTGCCATGCCAAGGCCCAGTGTCGGTGGCAAACCTGGGGTTGGGAATGTCGGGCCGCTTCCTCCACGCTGCTGGAATGAGCCTCAACCCATTTTCGCACAGAAGAACTTTGAACGCTTCATTCTCGCATCTCGGGTCCCCGGCAATCGCTTCCTCCCTAATTACAACGTACGTTGTAGGTCCTCTACGTCGCATCCTGCTTCACCGAATGCACGCCGCGTCTGCATCCGCTCCTTTTGAGCCGCAACAATGTGACATCCCGTCGGGCTTGGAGAGCGATCTGCTACCTTGGGGCGCTCCCTCTCCACTCACTCTGATCTTTCTCGGACAGACTTTTCAGTCCTCGATCATGAATGCTGCGTTAATTATCTTCCCCCAAGCCCCTGAGGCCCCGTACCCCGGTTACGGGCATGGGGCAGGGTGGTCTAGATCCTGTCGGATCTCGGGACGTCTCAACTGCCTCGCTCTTTGTGGCCACGCCTGCTTCTGCCGTCCCTTCCATTCGCGTCCATCCAGTAGCATGGCCGCAAAGGCGCACATGTCTGCAACCCTATGAAGATTTATTCTCCGGGGAGCCTCACGTATCAAATTCGGCGTTCTTACAATCTCGGGGGCTCCCGCTCCGTCACCTGAAGCACCTATGTAACGATTCAGGTGTCTCGTCTGTCGTTTCCCTTGATGGCTGAACAACTGTTCTTCCGTGGTGCTTATGGGGTGGTGTTAGAGGTTGAAATTTTCAATGCTGTTCTGCGGCTGGCTCGATCCAAACAACTTACAAGGGATGGGTTAGGTGGGGGTCTGTCTGTATTGTTGGTAAGAGTAGGTCGGCCTTGTTGAGTCCAACAAGATTGCAGCCTCGATACACCCGAGTCGTGACTCCAGACGTCTATGTTGTACATACACAAGGCGTGTGGCGCAACCTGGGCCTGGCCTGCTTGGACAATCACTCAAAAGACACACATCCTGGTGTGCTGAGCTTGCCGATATCATTGTCTGGCATGAAAAACAGTGGCCCCGTGTCTACCGAGTGAGCATGAAGCAGCTGGGACAGAAAACAGGTCACCGATCAGAGGCTGGACAGAATGTCGCGACATCCCCTGGCTAGGTTCCGGGCAGGGCAACTACGTCTATCTGATCCAACCGCTTTTTCCTATTGAGGTAGGACGAAAGACAAACAAAAAGAAATAAGACAAGATCTCATGTCTGGATCGAATATGGGTCGCTTGCTGGCATTGGTGTCTCCTTAAGCCGGGCTTCCACCACGCGGACTAATGAACCTTTTGTGTTTATTGAGAGGGTTAGCTTTGCCATGGCCTGGAGCGACGAGCAGTCGTGAAACAGAAGAAGAAAAATTGCCGGTGCGTGTAAGGTATGTGCCCGGAGCAAGTGCCTTTGGAAGTTCGAGTCGGCTTGTGAACAAAACCCACACGGTATATCATCACGTCCGGCAGAAGCAGTATGGGTTCTGACTTGGCAAGGCAGTTTGGTCCTGATATCTGAAAGGCCTGTCTTCCCTGTCCAGGTTTCGTTTCCACTCCTCACTGTATAAAGCAGCAGAACCCAAATGTTCCACCCGATAGCTGGTGCGCAGGTCGTGTTGGGGATACTGACGGATATGGGCAGATATCTTGTCGAGCTCAAGGTAATCTGTGGCCACCAAGCCCAATGGACAGACGAGGTTCGATACACACCTCCCGGAGAGGTTGAAGCTCACGAAGCCATAACCCAAGGAACTCGTCCTTGTCTTGGTGGTGCGAACGGATGTCATCTGATGATCCTACAATACGAGTGTACAAATAACCATCACTCGTCGAGTGAAAATCTCCCCGCAATCACTTCCGCCCCCCTTCCCTTCCCATCGTGTAGCTGACACGGTCTAGAATAAGAATACAGGAATCAGACGTCAAGACACCGGAGTCGCATCTTGTGCGCACGGGTAAGTCGTCCACATAAGAGGGTAAATACACATACAGATGCAAGTCGTGCTCCATAACCAGGTTGTCGTTCAGCGCATTGGGCAGCTGGCTGACGTATCTTACACTAATCAACCCCAGTTTATGCCTAAGAATCTCAACTTGGGCTTGTTCGGATTATTTGGGTTGGTGTCCGCGTTTTCGAGATAGATCCTATGGTGGCCCTTGACGTCGAGGTAAAGGTACTTGTACTCGAAATCGCTGTGGCCCGCAGGCCGGATCATGTGAAGATGCACCCTGCCCTTGTTGAGCGGCCCATCGACCTGCATGGAACGGTCAGTCCGTGTCAAGTCAAGGATTAAGGTGAAGCAGGGAATGGTGGCCATACGTAAAAGTTCATAAGTAGATGGTCATTGCCCTGGGGGTCCTTCCTCGTCGTCGACCTGATAATACCGTGTTAGTGCTCGACCCTCAAAGCAGCCCCTCGGTGGAGGGCGGCGGCATGGAACGGAATGGGATGATGTGACATACGCAATCGGGCGAGATCGCCTCCACTTGTTGTACGTTTCTTCTCCGTGGGCGGTAATCTTCTTTGCGTCGCCGAGAAGTGCAAGGCACTCGGGTTCTTGTTTGATGCGGTCCACCACGCGATTGAAGTAGGCCGTTTTGCTGTCGGGAGAGAAGACATCGGTGTAAAGGTAGTAACCCACGCCACCCTAGACTATGGTGTCAGGCCCCGTGGTAGAGGTTGTGGAGGGGAGATTGGTAGGAGGGCGCCGGACTAACCGTGCACACGAGTCCGAGAAGAATCAGACCAAAATTAAAGCTTTGCTGGGTGGCTCTGCCTGCCTTCTCTGCAGCAGAGAGTTCCGACCAGGGCACACGGCCGTCGTCATTGAATGCGGTCACCGTCTTCCTCCTAGGTGCCTGCGAAGTCCTCCCAAGGCCTGTCTGCGTGGCGTAGCATCGCGATAACGGATGTCGTAGCAAGAAGGTGGCGGGGTGGAAAGCTGCTGTTGCTGCTGTTGCGGGTGCGCCGATCGAAAGCGCGCGGCTGGAAATGTTCATCATGGCGGCTTGACGTCAGCCATGGTACAACGGCGGATTGAATGGCCAGAATAGCCGGTCGATATCGCCGGGGCTGGAGTTGAAATTCGAATGTGAATGTCTTGTGTTGTTGGATGCCTTGGAATCAAGGGAATGGGTCGAATGATGGAGGTGGCGGCTCTTCATCGTCTTGACCGCCTCGGCAGAATCCAAGTGTGGGGAATATGTAACTAAACCGAATTCGATTTAGGTTCGGTTCCCGTAACGGGCCACCTTTTGACATGCGATCCATCATCTCCTGAACTTGGATGACCCAAAACGACAACACCATACGAATAACGCACACCGTACACCGTCGCCTTTTCGCAGGTCCTTCTGTCTCGTGCCTCTGGCTGCATTGTTATCTGCGATCTCACACACGCAAGCCTTGATCCGAGACTTCGGAACGAGCCGCCATGCCTGCACTTGCATCCAAGCAGGAATCCCTCAAGATCTTTGAGAAGCTCAAGTCAAAACCAGCAAACAAGGCGCGTCCCAGCTGTCGCACGCGTTAGGGGAGAGCATGCAGACTGACCGTGTTTTTGCCTTGTCCAGGTTTGCTTTGACTGTGGTGCGAAGAACCCTACCTGGACGTCGGTCCCATTCGGCATCTATCTGTGTCTCGACTGCTCCTCCAACCACCGCAATCTTGGTGTCCACATCTCGTTTGTGCGATCCACGAATCTCGACCGTATGTTTCACAGCTGCTCGACTGCATTCCCTTTTTTTTTTCTGGCGAGTCGGGGCTCACATGGTGGTAGAATGGCAATGGGATCAACTGCGTCTGATGAAGGTTGGCGGCAATGAGTCGGCGACCAAGTTCTTCCAGCAAAACGGCGGTACTGCCGCTTTGAACAGCAAGGACCCCAAGACCAAATATGAGTCGAACGCGGCCACCAAATATAAGGATGAGCTGAAACGGCGTGCAGCCAGGGACGCCAAAGAGTACGAACACAATATCCCTTCCGTATCGTACCGTGGTTTGGCTTGGCTAGTTGTTTTGGTCTGACGCTTATTGTACAGGTTCCCCGGCGAGGTTGTTATTAACGACGGTGCCGAGACCAGTGGGGCCGCCACACCCTCCGGAGCCGGAGAAGACGACTTCTTCTCATCCTGGGATAAGCCGGCGATCAAGAAGCCCAGCCCGCCCCTCTCACGCACCAACACACCGCCCGTCATCGGCCGAACCCCCTCGCCCATGAATGCCAGCAACGGAGCATCCAAGGACGTCTCCCGATCTGCTTCGCCGCTTGCCAAGTCTGACGCTGCCGAAAACAAGCCGACGGCCAGCCGCGTCACCACCTCCGCCGCCCTGCGCAAGACCACGACGGGAGGTCCTCGCAGGGCCAACGTGCTCGGTGCCAAGAAGGTGACGCAAAGGCTCGGCGTGAAGAAGGTCACCGGAGACGTGATCGACTTTGACGAGGCGGAGAGGAAGGCCAAGGAGGAGGCCGAGCGGATCGAGAAGCTGGGCTACGACCCCGAAGCCGAGGTAGACACGGAGAAGAAGAGCGCCAGCATCGAGACGCCTGGCAGCATCGCGTCCCCGGCGCCCGTGAGTCCCAAGGGCGGCTACGGTTCCTCGACCCACACCCGGCAGAGATCCAGCGCCGAGATGGAGAGACTGGGCATGGGCGTTGCCCGGTTAGGCTTTGGCCAGGTGGGAGGCCCCAAGGCGGCTCAGAAGAAGGCCGCTTCTGGAGGGTTCGGCTCCGTAGGCCCGATCAAGGCAGCCCCTGAAGGTAGGAATACGTCCCTGTCTTACTGTCTCCATCTAGCGCGCACACACACACAAGGGCCCCCCACTAATGACGGTTCTTAGATGACACGGAGAGGTACGCTCGCGACAAGTTTGGCAGCCAAAAGGGCATCTCCTCGGACGAGTTCTTCGGCAAGGGATCCTTCGACCCCAACGCCCAGGCCGAGGCCAAGACGCGCCTGCAGGGCTTCGAAGGCGCCACGGCCATCTCGTCCAATGCGTATTTCGGACGGCCCGAGGACGAGGTCCCGGACGAGTACGGCGACCTCGAGTCCGCGGCCAAGGACTTCATCCGCAGGTTCGGCATCACCGCCGGCGACGACCTGGAGAACCTCACCCAGATGGCGGGCGAAGTCAGCGGCCGGCTGCAGGGTGCCATCCGAGCCTACCTGGGTAGCTGACGTGGTTACATGCCCGAATGTGTGCAATGGCACGGCGACCTTCTTTTTTGTCCTTTTTCTCTGTTTCGTTTTGTGTTCAAATCTCCGTAGAAATTTTGGAGGGAGAAGCAAAGGACGAATACACATGATCATGAGTGCGGGACTCGCTCATCTTTGATATGTCTGCGACGACTTGCCACGATCTCGGACGATTATAAGAACGGCAGCGCGGAGGGAGCGGTGGTTCCTGATGCCGGTGATGGGTTGGCAGACGAGTACCATAATTAGTTGCTATTTTCCTTTTGTCTTCTCCTATACGGTCTCACTCTCCTATGTGCCGAATGAGGATTCAGGGGGTGGCGCCAAGAGGCGAATTGCAAGTTGGCTAGGGAAGTGAAGTCGGGAAACAAAAAGTAGAACAGGATTAGACCCATCTACCCCTACGTTTGCGACAACATCTCCCCGAGGTTGCCTGTTGCCCTGGGACTCACTCAGGTGTCACGGTTCGCCAGTCGTATCTAGGGGAACTGGGCCAACTTGAACTTCAAAAGATTCGTCAATGCCAGCAGCTACTTCAATGCCATAGACTGATAATCATATACATGCGCGGGTCACGTCCATCATCTGACCGGCGGCGCAATTGTTCCTCCAGATCCTTCTCTACCTCATAACCCTTCATGCCGTCCCTTCTCCCGTCCTATATACCAAAAAATGAACTCGCGCCGTGCTAAGAATTTCGAATACGGGAAAGGGAATAGTAGAAAAAGAATCAAAAGCAAACCCCTTACAGCTTGGCAACCATGCTCTTGCCCTTGTTGATCCATGTAACGGCATCGTTGACAAACTCGTCCACGACGGCCTTGGCAGGCTTCTGCTCGTTGACGACAGCAGCGGCCTTGCCCATGAGGAAAGGCCTGAACTTGTCGAGCGCGTCCTCGTCGTCGTCGTCGTCGTCTCCCTCCTTGCTCTCCGCCTCCTCCATGTGCTTCTCCAGGTCGGCCTCGTAGGGGATGACGCCCTTGGCGAGGAGCTCCTTGATCTCCTGCTGGCGCTCCGTCTCCCAGTTGTTGATGTACTCGTTGTTCCGGACGCGGAGGGGCCGGCCGGTGAAGATGAGGGTGCGGATGTTGTCGTCCCACGAGGCGGTGCGGACGGCCTCCTTGTGGGCCTCGGGGGCGCCGGCCTCGTCGGTCAGGACGAAGCGGGTGCCGACCCAGACGGCGGTGGCGCCCATCATGAGGGAGGCGGCCAGGAGCTGGCCGTTGTGGATGCCGCCGGCGGCGACGACCTGGACGGGCTGGCCCGTGAGCGGGGACTTGTAGCGCGAGCACTGCTCGACGACGGCGGGGATGAGGACGGTGGTGGGGATGTCGCCCGTGTGGCCGCCTCCCTCGCCGCCCTGGGCGCAGATGATGTCGACGCCCAGGTCGAGGCACTTTTGCACGTGCTTGGGGTGGCCGACCATGTTCATGTAGACGATGCCGGCGGCGTGGAGCTTGTCGACGGCGGCCTTGGGGGGAACGCCGACGGCGGAGACGAAGAGCTTGGCGCCCGACTCGATGATGATGTCGATGAGCTCGTTGAGTTTGCCCTTGGTGTAGTCGTAGCTGTGGAAGAACCCAAGAGTCAGCGGGAGGTTCCTTTTTTACAATGGGAGGGGGGAATATGAGGAAAGGTGAAAGGGGAGGAAAGGGGAGGGAAAATGCGGGTGACGAGGATGGACGTACTTTGTCTTGCGGGCGCCACCGCCAACTTGCGGTAGCAACAGGTCAACGCCAAACGGCGCATTCTTATCGTCGAGATGTTCCTTGAGCTCGGCGATCTGGTCCTTCAGCATCTGGGGGGTGTAGCCCACACCGCCAATAACGCCGAGACCACCGGCGTTGGTGACGGCAGCCGCCAGCCTGGGGCCGGCAGCGACGTTCATGCCGGCCAGGAGGACTGGATGCTTGATCTTGAACAGATCAGTGAGAGGGGTGCGGATTTTCTCTAGAATCACGACAGTCGCGTTAGTAACGAGTGCGGTAAAGAAGCATGTGACAGAGACGTACGAGGGGACGCCATGGTGAATTGTCGAGTCGGATTGTATGTCTGGGGAGGATGTCGAGTTTGAGTTGACAGAGGGTTAAAGATAAAGATGTAAATGAGAAGATCAAGGAGAACTTGAGCGTGGTTTAGATAGGGAGATGGTGGAATTAAATGATGGGAGGGAGAGGGGAAAGAAGGAGAGAAGTAGTCGGTGATCGGGCAAGACGACGGATAGGAACAGCTAGATGGTTTCGCCGAGTGGAGTGACGTACCCAGATTAGTATAAGTTAAGCCGAGCCGAGGCACCGCGAGGGACCCGTGATTCGACTTTAAACTTACCCCAGATTTCGGCGTCCCGCCCCATCCGAAATGGCTTAGCGGCTGGATAAACCGCTTATCTACGGAATATTACATAATCAAGACCACATGCTGGAACTTGAATTTTTTCCTTTCTAACCACCCCGCTTACGGCATATGTGAATATCCCTTTATCTCATAGACACCCCTCCACTTTTCCTTTCTGTTTCTCACAGTGTACCAGTACTCTACCCACAGTACTGTATGTACCGTACCCTGGGTTGCGTTACTTTGGTGCGCTAATTGATGGAAAGTCTTTTGTCGTCGGTCGTAAAAACTAACGTCGAGATCGGAGCCGAGAACATGAAGTCCCTCACACACGTCAGGACCACCACTCTATTAGCAAGAGGTTGCAGTGCCTCATATAGGCATCTCGCTCATAGTCCCAGACCAGTTCCGTTTTCTCACTTGACCACTCAGTGGAGCAGCAAAACATCTCCCCTCTCGTCCTCCTTTTCTTCCTTTGCCTCGAATTCTTCCTCCTCTCACTCCCCTGTCACCACTTTGCCCCTCCTCGCCCACTGTTCGCCAAGGAAACCTCGCAACCCTTTCCCTTCTCAGACTTTGTCGTCCATGCCTGGGGAAACTCCGATTCACGTCCAAACCCGCACCGCATGCGGGGGAGGATGCGGCTGCCGGAGTCGCGAGTCGTCCTCGCCACCGGGACGCAAGACGGCCTATGTCGCCCTGGGCAGTAATCTCGGTGACCGCATCGCTTGGATCGAGCAGGCCTGTCGCGAGATGGACCGTCGGGGCATCCATGTCAGGAGGACAAGTAGTTTGTGGGAGACCGAGCCCATGTACGTCCTAGACCAAGATAGATTCCTCAATGGAGTCTGCGAGGTGCGTTTAATCCATTTTTTTTAACTCCTCCACATTTCCGTAGTTTTCACCGCGTCTGCATCCATTCCCTGTTGAAACGTGAACAAATTCAAATGCGACTGAAACCTCGACCTTAGGCGGAAACAAATCTCGAGCCCCTGGCTCTCCTCGATGAACTGCAGGACATCGAGAGGACGTTGGGCCGCCGCAAGTTGATCGACAAGGGGCCTCGGAATATCGATCTCGACATTCTCCTCTATGAGGATGAAAAGATTGATCATGAGAGGCTCAAAGTCCCTCACATTGGTATCCCCGAGCGGGAATTTGTCTTGCGACCTCTGGCCGAGTAAGTTTGGCGCCTTTTCAGAATCGTTTCTCTCGCTTCACCAATCCTCTCGTGTCCGCCCTTATCATGCAACCGACTGATCTGGACGGGCGATAGACTCATCCCGGAGAAACCCATTGACCCTTCAAGACCATGGAAACTCACCAGCGACTATCTCAATGAGCTACCACCCGGTCCCCAGCCTCTCTCTTCACTGACCCCTCTCACCTGTGACACTTCGTCGTCGTCCGCCCCGCTAATAACGGCGCTTTCCCCCACGCGCAAGACCCACGTCATGGCCATCGTGAACATCACGCCGGATTCCTTCTCCGACGGCGGCGTGAACAACCCCGGAAACCTCCCCGATGCCCTCGTCTCCGCCGTCCGCGCCGGCGCCACCATCATCGACGTTGGCGGCCAGTCCACCGCCCCCGGTCGCCCCCAAGTACCCCTGGAGGAGGAGCTCGCCCGCGTGATCCCCACAGTCAAGCTCATCCGTTCTCTCCCCGAGCTCAAGCACATCATCGTCAGCGTCGATACCTACCGCGCCGCCCTCGCTGAAGCCGCCATCCACGCCGGCGCCGACATTGTCAACGATGTCAGCGCCGGCACCCTCGACCCGGACATGCTCCCCACCGTGGCCCGGCTCGGGGCGACAATCTGCCTCATGCACATGCGCGGCGACCCCCGGACCATGAACGGCCTGAGCGACTACCCGGACGACCACGCCGGTCTGGTACGGACCGTGGCCGAGGAGCTGCGGAAGCGCGTGGAGGCGGCGGAGGCTGCGGGAATCCGGCGGTGGCGCATCGTTTTGGATCCCGGACTGGGGTTTGCCAAAATGGGCGACCAGAACCTCGAAATCCTGGCACGCCTAGACGAGCTGCGCACGTGGCCGGGGCTCCAAGGGTTCCCGTGGTTGGTCGGGTCCAGCCGCAAGAGCTTTATCGGCCGCATCACGGGCGTTCCCAAGGCCCAGGAGCGTATCTGGGGTACGGCGGCTACGGTGGCGGCAGCTGTGGCCGGCGGAGCGGACATTGTGCGGGTACACGATGCCGTGGAGATGTCGCAAGTGGTGACCATGGCGGATGCCATTTGGAGGCGGCGATGATGTGACCTCTCTATTGCTTTACCAATGAAAATCTCGATCAGTCGGCTGAACGAAGGAGAGATGGCTCAGTATTTGTATTGCCCTCAAGGTCAAGACTGCCAGCCGTGTCGTGTACTGGAAATATCAGGTCTAATTCTGCTGATAATCAATCGAAAGCAAGTACGGTTTGTTGACAAGCTGCTCCGCAAGGCAGTAGACACTCTTACCTATCATTTTGTTCACGCGTATCGTGGTCGACATCCATCTCGGCTGCTACATGTCTGGAATTGTGGTGGGATTTGTCTGTGCTGGGAGTTGAGAGAAGCTCCGCTCCTACGCTCCAGAAATCCATCCAAGCAATGACACGAGCACTACTGGTATGGCTGGGCAAGTGGTATGGTGTCCACTCAAACGGCAGACCAGTCCATGTCATCACATTAGCCGCTTGTCCCGTCGGTCATGTGAACGATGCACAATGTGAATGGCTTCGTCCGTCCCTTTCCCGTCTCGATTTCCGACTCTCAATCAAGCAAGGCTTTTCACGCGTTTCACGAGCGCTAAGGTATTCGAGGGAGGGCGACTAGGGGGCCGGCGAACGAATTTCCACGTTGTTGGCGGATGTGAGTGCTCCATGACACCACTGTGTAGCACAGTGGCGGCACCCTTGTTGAGCTTGGGACATTCCAGAATGAGATGCTGCACGGTGGCATCAAGGGGTGATCCCCGCCTCAACGGCACTGATCCCTCTTGACCAGAGCACCGGTATCAAGGAACGGCAATATGGGCAGCTTTTGTAGGGGGAAGCCACAGCGACAGATCGTCGCAAGGGCGCCTGGCTGTGTGGATGATCATGGGGCAATTTCCATATGTACGCCCGCTGCTGTGTATCCCGAAGAGCGGAAGAGCGGTGCTGGGACCCATGGGTCCTCGCTTGTGGTGCCTGACGAAACAGCCGCGGCCCCTGAACCAAGACTCGCCGCAACGATGCATCGGTGGGAGGCCTCTATTTCGGCTTCCGTTTTGCTCAGCACTTGCTAGTAAGGTAGCTCACGAAAGGGATGGAATAGAAAAACGGACACGTAAACTGTCAGTACCTCTGATGTACATACATAGTACACACGTTCCGAGCTCAGCGAGTCGAAGATACAACGGTAAAGTTGACCGGTGAGTGTGATGGTGTGTGGATGGCAACGTACATACATGAACCAGCAAGCTAATGCCGCCTACATGCAAGGGTCTGGCCCGGAGCATGCAACTCCACCAAGCGAACGTCAGTCACCAGACATGCAGCAAGTCCTCATGCCTGCCCCTTATCCGATGGAGGCGATGGCGATCTTTGGAGCCTAGGTAGTCTCATAACAGCCGATCATCCTAGGAATGAGAGGCCATCTTCGAATTGTCTGCGTCGGTGAGCAACAGGTGCCCTATCAGCTTCATGCTTGTCCAGGGCCATAAAAGCGGAGAGGACGAACAATGTCCTGAGGGTTTCTCGACATTTGCTGCGAGGGAATGGAGTACTCGAGGGAATGAAGGGAAAGCCCGGGATCCACTCCGTAGAGGTACACACAGAGAGCCAAGGACAGGTGGAAATTAGGAATCCTGGCACCCATTGTTCGCCCCTTCGGCTCCGCGTCTCGGAAGCAATGTATGAATAGAAAGAAGCTTGCCCAAGGAGCTGGATTATGACTATCCGTAGGTAGTTTGAAGAATGTCTCCCCTGAGTCGCGTGAAAGGAAAGAACCTTGCGACTTTTGGCGGGAAGCAATCGGAAGTAGACCCGTGCCTGGATTATGTACATCCATGTACTACCCCACCGCCAGGCCTTCTTCGGCTCTGCTTTCCTCTCAAAAGGATCGACACACTAGAAACTGTACGTATGTACAGTGGGTAAGCAAAACTGACGATTAGAAATACCCCACCAACGCGTTACAGCGCGTTTTCCTCCTTCAACACCATCAACCCTTCAACTTCAAAAATTCGTTAAAAATCAGAAAATGCCCCTAATTACGCCGCGCGTTGAGCATTCGCCTCATAAACGGACCCTGATTGCGCACGCCTATTTTAGTGGGCTTAGTCAAAGGGAGGTAGGGATTAAATTCAATATATCTCCAGGGTCGGTATCTGGTATCGCGCGCCGCTACGAATCATAAATATCAGCCCGATTAAAACCTCGGTCTGGCCGCCCGTAGGCCCTTAATACGTACGAAAAAAGACGTATCCTATATACTATCGGGCTTAACCCTTTTATATTACCTACTAAATTAAAGATTAAGCTAGGCCTTGCTTACTTAAAACACACTATTATACGATACCTTCGTTTATAGGGCTTCTAGCACTCCCGCGCGCTACGCTGGCCGACCCTGACCCTAAGGCACGCGTAAATACGTTTAGAGTGGTGCCTACGCCACGCCTCTAAACCCCTAGACTAGTGGAAACGGGTTATCTTTTCGGATAAAACCATAGTCGCGCGCGGAGAAGGGCAGAGGCAGAAATAGGTTTTCTGCCGTCCTATAAGTCAACTTTATTAAGAGCTTATACCTTTACTAACAAATTTATAGGGAAAGCGACTTTAATAGGATATTATTTAGCCTCGTGATAAGCCTACGCGCTATTCGCAGATATTCTAGGCCGGCTTTTTATATAATAAACGCACCGAATTAATCGCCCTTTACGGGGACCCCTCTATACCGCGTAGAGGCGTTACGGTAGCCGTTATTAAGCGCACGCTTAAAGAAGCGCTTCCTATAATATACGAACCGGGCAGCGTATTCGTTTAAGATAACGCTGCCGTATATAAGGCGCGCCTCGTTTAAAATTTGTTACTGCCGTGGGGTCTAGAGAATAAGGTTACTATCCTGGATTAGCCGCCGTATTCGCCTAATCTTAATCCTATCGAAAACCTATAGAAAATACTAAAAGAGAGGATCCATTTACGGAATCCTAGTCTAGCACGGATAGGCTCTACGATAACGTTATACGAATTACTCTGCTAGGCCGCGGAGGAGGTATGGAACGATTTTAAAGAGGAGCTTCTATAGGCTCTAATTAAGTCGATGCCGCGAAGGGTTAAGGCTTATATCGCGGCTAGGGGGTAGTACACGAAGTATTAAAAAGATATAACTAGATATTCCTTTTATACGGTTACTCCCCTCTATAAATCTAATTTTTCCGAAATTTTAGAAGTAGTATTCGTAAAGTTATTTGTATTTGTATTCGAAGGGTCAAAATAAGGTTCTCGTGATAATATTTGGATGTGGGTCGCCTAATCGCCACTTTTGCTTACTCACTGTATATGCTCTATTTCTCCTTCCCCAAGGGAATTGTGCTGACAAAAGGATACCAAAGTCTTTTTTCAATCGGCAGGGACGAGGGGCATAATGGGGTTTGTAGTTGTGACGTTTCAGACAGTGTGGGGCCCTGGTTCTAGCCCCCCTCGCCGTCAGATGCACCCTTCAAGGTCCCTCCCCCGCACGTCATGACTATCTTCTACGAGTACCCCGAGCAGCTGCCTAAGATAGCAGACTTCCTTATATATAAGTACACTCCAATTACGGAGCATGTATGTGCTTATTAAGAGGCCAATCACCTTATGTCTGCTGCCTATATTCGTACCTAGGTACCTAGGTGGAGGAACCAGTTTAACTAGGCCTCGGGCCAGTTTGTATAGGCCTTGGGCGAGATCCACTTTTTAGTTTGTATGGGCCTCGAGTCGTATATGCGCCGTATATGCGATATGTGGATTAGACTCCGGTTGTATACAGTAAAATAGCATAGTTAGAATAAAGCGTAGTTACTATAGATATAGAATAGCCTTCTATTAGCTTTAATTAAGTAGTACGATACTATTAGCTATACGAAATTAGAGTGGGTTAGGCTATAACTTATAGCCTAGGGGTAAGCAGATTCCACCCTAGCGCTATAGGTAAAAGTTTTTCCTTTCTATAACCACTCTATTTTTAGGTACGTTAGCTACCCTAGCTATTTTGATTTTACTAGCATATACCCTGCTTAAGTGGTTACTGGTTACCTTATCCTAATAATCGAGATCGCTAATAGTCTTTTTATTTTATATTAGCTCGGTAAGTGCTCTCCTGGTTATATACGTGGCCTACGCGTTATATATACTAACGTTCTGTCCTAGAAGCCTCGATTAACTATAAAGTAGGTTATACGATTTGCCTTAAAATAGGTATAGGCTAAGTATATATAGATAGCTCCTTGTGCAGAATTATTTACTAGTAGTAGTGTCACTAATACTAAGAATCCGTTGGATATATACGGATATTATTATAGTAAGTATATATCCCGTATATACGATAGGTCCTACTAATAAAAATAAGGCCCTATTCCTAATAATAATTTTAAGTGGACTCTAGCTTAGCTAGTGGGTTTCGTTAAAGGAGGTACGTTATACTATTAGTCTAGTATTATTAGGGGCATTCTAGTCAAGGGGCGATAAGAGACATTAAGGAACGTGTGGACGGAACCCGCCCCTAGGAGGACCCTAGGCTGGCATGTAAACGGGTTTATTTAAGTTAGTAAGAGTCCGTTTAAGACTTAGGGCCTTAGGCTCGGCTGCCTACTAGGAGGATAGCCAGGGGACCTTAAAGTAGACGTTTTCCTGTTAAGTCCTAGAAGGGAGGGCTAAATAAATAATCTTATAATTATTCCCCCCCTTAAGGTTAGCTTCGTGACCTATTCTTATTATAGTCTTAACGACTCTCTTTACTCCTTATATAAAAACCTATAATATTTTGTTTATTCTAACCGTTTACGGGTATAATAACCGTCGAGAGTTTAAAAGACTAGTTATTTTATAAATCCTACCACTGCCCCTAGCTAGTATTTAAGATACCCCCTAAGCGCACTATTACTATTCGTACCCGGGATACTTCCCCTGCTACCGAAGGAGCCGAAGCCGGGCTATTAGGCGCCGATCGCGAGTAATCCTTTACGCCCGAGTTAGAGGATAAAGATAGTAACCCCGAATTCGAGATTCGCGGATAAGCTAACCCGGACGCTTATAATCCTATGGTAGGACCACTACTCGACCAGGGGACCCCCTAAGTTATCTAAACGGAACCCTAATTCGATATTAAAGACCTTAAGAGCCGCCCCCCCGGCACCTTATCGTCGGCGGAGCTTAATTTCCTGATTAAGTATTACGAGGACCGCTAAGCCCGTAAAAAGAAGGAGAAGCGCCTCCTTACCCTTCGATAAGGGAAGGACCCTAATACCTCTAAGCGTGCACCCCGAGGAGACTCCTATAAAAGTTAGTATAAGGTTCCGTAAAAGCTTCCGGAATAGGACGGGCAGTCCTATAACCAGTTCTAGACCTTCGTTAAGGAACTTAAAGAGCGTTTTATGCTTAACGATATTAAACCCACTAAACCGGAGAAAATACACCTCGCGTTTACCCTACTACCGAAGACGATAAAGTCCTGCTAGTATACCTACTATAAACGTATATATAGGAAGACTAAAGGTGCTACTTAGGAGGACCTTAAGTTATTCCTAACCGAGTAATTAGTTAACGATAAAACCCGCGAGATATCTATAACTAAGAAGCTATTCTTAGACTAGACCTTATAAAAGCCTAATTAGTCCTACGCTAAGTTTATTAATAAGCTTAACTCGTTATTTAATAAGGTATCCCTACCCTTCCCCGATAAGTAACGTATATAGTTAATCTTAATAAAACTTAATAAGCTATTACGTGATTAGATTATAATAACCGGTATCCCCACTAATAGTAAGGCACTAGGAGTTATAGCCTAGTAGGCGGAGATTACCCTTTTATATAAGAATAAAGAAGAGCCACCCCGGAATAATTACCTAAGGTATAATCGCGGCGAAAAGCGTGGGCGTAATAGTGCCCCTAATAGGGCCCGTACCGTAATAGCCTATCCTTTTATACCGCCTTAAGGTTTCGTGGAGTTAATTAAAGTGGACGATACGGAGACCTAAGGTCCCCCTAAAAGGCGTTATAAAAGTAATATTACCTATTTCGGATATAATAAGAAGGGCTATTACCGGAACGAGTGCCCGAAGGAAACCTTTAATTTAGGTTAGTTATTAGGATACTCCGTTAATTAGAACCCTAATAACCTATTAATTAACCCCCAGGCCCCTATTATTAGATAGGCTTAGGCCTAGGATAGGCCGCCGTTTTAGCTATTCTTTATTAGTAAGGGCGCGATTAAGGCGAAGTTAGAGATACGGCTAAGCGGCGGATAGGGCCGCTAGAGCGCTAAGCTTAACGGAGGCGCTAAGGTTAACTTAATTAACCGAAGAGCCCTACCCCCTAACTATAAGCCCTTAGGCCCGCTAAAGAAACTAGGGTGGGTTATTCTAGGGGTCGAAGTATAGTCCCTCGGGACTCTTAAGATATATATTAAGGTCACGGATAGCTAGGACTAAACCCGGATATACCTTATTAAGTTTAAGGTGCTAGATATAGACCCGGATAGATCCTAGATTATCCTTAGTATACCCTAGTTAGTTAAATATAACCCCGTTACCTCTTTCCGAACCGGCGAATAAATATATTAACTTTATAGGGATAACCTTAGGGGCGTCCTAAGCCGGAGGGAGCTAAAGAAAGCTAAGGAGAACTCTTAGTTAATAGTTCGGCTAGTAAAGTTAAGCGCCCCCTGTATCGGTAGGGTTATAGGTATAAGGTGGAATGCCTCCGGAGAAGCAGAGGATATATTACCTAATAGTCCTTTAATCCCCGTTATCTAATTAGACCCGTCCTGTCCCCTACCCCCTATACCCCCTAACTATATATAATATAATAAAGGAATTCTGGTATATATTAATCTAGGGCCTTATTAAAAGGAATTAGATAAGGAAGTGCCGGAAAGCCTTATCCCTGAGTAGTACTAAGAGTTCTGGGATGTCTTTAACGTCGTGGAGGCCGGCTATCTACCCGCCTACTAGCGATAAGACTACGCGATTAAAATAGAGGAAGGTAAGTCACCCCTATTCGGCCCTATTTATCCCCTAGCCGAATAGGAGTTAGCTATGCTATAAGACTATATTAAGGAAGCCACGGCGAAGGGATAGATCCGCCCCTTATCTAGCCCTGCGGGTGCCCCGATCCTATTTATACCGAAGAAGGGTGGTTAACTATAGCTATATATAGACTACTAAGGCCTTAATAAGGTGACCTAAAAGGACCGTACCCCTCTGCTATTAATACACGAAATCCTTAACCGCCTCGCGACCTTTATAGTATACACTAAGCTAGACCTTAAGGACGTATACTATCGCTTAAGAATTTAAGAAGGGGACGAATAGAAGACGGCCTTTAGGACTAAGTATAGGCAGTTTAAGTACTTAGTAATGCCCTTTAGTCTATATAATGCCCCGGCTAGCTTTTAGCGCTATATTAATAAAGCCCTAAAGGGTCTTATCGACACTATCTATATCGTGTACCTAGATAATATCCTAATCTATAGTAAGGATCTTAGTTCCTACTAGGTGCACGTTAAGGAGATCCTCGCGCGTCTTAGGGAGTGGTCCCTCTTCGCGAATCCTTAGAAGTGTGTGTTTAAGATATAGGAGGTCGAGTTCTTAGGCTTTATATATAGCCCTAAGGGTGTCTTTATAGACCCTAAGAGGGTTAAGGCTATTAAGGACTAGGAGGAGCCTAACTCTATTAAGAAGATTTAAGTCTTCCTGGGTTTTACCGGGTTTTACCGATATTTTATTAAAGGCTACTCGAAGGTCGCTACTCCTTTTATAGACCTATTAAGGTTAGGAGGTAGACCGGGTACGTTTTAGTTAAGGGATATAGAGAGGGCCGCCTTTAAGAAGTTACGATTATTATTTTAGTCGGTACCCGTGCTATAGTATTTTAACCTAGCCTTACCTATTTATATAGAACTAAACGCCTCTAACTTTATACTTAGTGCTATAATTAGCTAGTATAAGGATTAGATCTAGCGCCCTATAGCGTTCCTGTCTAGGAAGCTTAGGGGACCCGAACTAAATTACCCGACGCTAGATACTAAACTAATAGCGATCGTTAAAGCGTTCCGGTAATAGCGCTACTACCTAGCGTATAGTTAGACCCCTATAAAGGTGCTAACTAACTACTTAAACCACCGGTATCTACTAAATAAGCCTCGAATTAAACCTTAACACGCTTATTAGCTAGAGGAGCTTTTTAGCTTTGATTTTAAGATTCGTTACTACCCGGGCGCTTAAAACCCTACGGATAGACTATTAAGGAAGCCGTAGCTTACTATAGATTAGGCGGATCTTAAAGCGGAGCGGCAGAAACCCGTTAAGGGATTTACTAAGAAGTTTATAATCGGCCTTCTAAGGTCCTAAGGTATACCTAAGCCCTTAGGTCTAGCTAGTTTAAAAGACGAAGTTATTTTTACTTAGAAGGATGATCCCTTTTATATCTCCTTAGTAGCGAAAGATAACCTGTTAGACCCTTAGTCCTGTGATAGTTAAGGTGCGGTCTACTTTAGGGACCGTCTCTATATCCTAAACTAGCTGGGTTTATGCGATAAGGTCCTTTAAGCTTTTTATAATAAGCCTACTATAGGCCACCCTGGGTTAGGCTAAACTATTAAGAGGATTTCTAAGTCCTACTACTAGGAGTACCTCTCGCGAGACGTTAAGAAGTTTATGCCTATTTATAGGATCTATTAGAGGATTAAGCCTTATTAGTATAAGCCCTTTAGGTACCTGGCACCTCTGCCCGTGCCCGAATAACCGTTTTAAGAGATCTTAATAGATTTTATAACGGGTCTCCCCCCTATAACGTCCTAAGGCAAAAAGAGGGATACTATCCTGGTTATAGTATATCGGTATACTAAGTACGCGTTATATATCCCTTATAGTAGCGCCCTAATAGCTAAGGGTCTGGCTTATATCCTATAGGTACACGTTTTTAGCCTCTATGGATTACCCGATAGTATTATTTTGGATCGTGGGTCCCTATTTACTAATAAGTTCTAGACCACCTTATATAGCCTCCTAGGCGCTATAAGGAGGCTATCCATTATATTCTACCCCTAAACGGACGGTTAGACGGAGCGCTAGAATTAGAACCTAGAGCATTTCTTATAGGCGTTTTATTCCCTATAGCAGGACGACTAGGTAGACTAACTGCCCCTAGTATAGTTTATATATAACACCGTATAGTATTCGGCTATCCGGTAAACGCCTTTTATCGCGTTAATAGGTTTTAACCCGCGCGGGCCTTATAATATATAGATACGTAAGTCGGGTAAGGTCCGCGCCGCGGTAGCTAAGTAAAGGGTAAAGCACCTTGTGTCGAATCGTAGAGCTATAGAGGTCCTTATAAGGAAGGCCTAAACTATTTATAAGAAGTATTATAATACCGGCCGCGTAGGCTAGCGTTTTAAGGCAGGGGATTACGTGCTATTATCCGCGAAGAATATTAAGTAGCGCCGCCCTAATAAGAAGTTATTAGATAAGTTCCTTGGCCCCTATAAGATTACCTCCGTAATAGGATAGTATAGGCTCGCCTATAAGCTATAACTCCCGGAGTCTATAAAGATTTATAACGTTTTCCTAATCTCCCTTCTTAAACCGTGGAAGTCCCGAGACGGTAAGTCGCCTATACCCGTGGACGTGGAGGTTAAGCCCTAGGAGTCCGATAAATACAAAGTCGAAGAGGTCCTGGCTTATCGTTATAATAGTAATAGGCGTGAATACCTTATTAAGTGGACCGATTACGGATATAAATATAATATATAGGAGCCGCGGAGATACCTCCCCGATATGCTCGTCGAGGAATATTATAATCGGAAGGATAGTGTTAGTTAATAGCGTCGTTATGCCCTGCAGGGACTTTTTTATTTATAGGATGGTTAAGAAATAGAAAAAAAAAAAAAAAAAAAAAACGAAGTAACTCTAACGCCCCTCCCCCCTAACTCCCCTTAACCTGCACCTAATAATAACCGAAGCTTAGTTATAGTCGGTTTTTTTACGAAGTTCCGCTAACTTTAATTTCTTAATTTAGACTAACTAGCCTAGATAACGGCTAATAGTGGCTAGATAACGCTCTGTCTTAATAGAGGCGCCGCGCTATTTCTCCTCGGCCTTTTCCTCCTCTTCTTGGCGACGACGCGCCACGGGGTCGAACCCCTTATTATTATAAGCGAATTTTTTTATAGCCTCGAGGGCCCGCCGTAACTTAATTTAGACCCGATAGGCCCGCCGCTATAAACGTGATTAGCACTATCTTAATATATACTAAGTATACTTTAGGTTAACCTATAGAAGTATAGTTATTAAGATTATTGCCGCCCCGCGCGGCCGCTACTAATATCTTTTATAGTTTTTTAGCTACCCGCTCTGCCCGTAACGAAAGCTGTGTTTAGTTAGTAACCTTAGGAGCGGTTAAAGAGAAGGGGACTATAGCTATAGGTGGGAATATACTAACTTATAGTCTCTGCTATTGCTATCCTGGTAGTAGTGGTATTTATTAGATACCTTATTACCGCGGCAGGGCTGTATAGTGATAGGACCGGTGGCGCTATCGCTATATAGCTTTAAGCTAATAAAGCTATAGGCGTACCGCCTATAGGGAGCACGAAGCTTTAGGCTAGACCTAACTAAAATAACGGGACGTACTATTATAACAACGCCGTCGCCGTCGCTAAAGTCCGAGGGTCCACTACTAGACCCGTTAATTAAGGGTATAAACTCCGATAACGACGACCCGTTAAAGGAAGCCTCCTCCTTATTAAAGACGGTGGCTTTATTAGCACTACCGCCTATAATAACGTCCTCGCTAGTATAGTTAAGGATACCCTTTAGAGCGTCGAGGTACTTAAGAGTACCGTCGGATAAGCTATCGCTCTTTAAAGGGGGAGGGCCGGTCGATTTAGTGACCGGAGCTGCTATAGTAACTGGCTGCTTAACGGTCCTAACCGGCGTAGGTTATCTAGCTGGAGCTGCCGCCGTAACTGGCTACTTAATAGCTTTATCCTTTAAGGAGGAAGAAGATAATAAAATAAAGCTTGATTCCGAGCTTAAATCCGATAATAACTCGGATAACGAGTTAGGCTATTACTGCTGCTTTTACTATAATAGCTGCTGCTTAAGAGTAGCCGCCGTTACTACTGCCTTAGCCTTAGCCTAAGCCCGCCGAGCCGCTCGCCGGGCCTTCTTCCTAGTAGTCTTGGTTATACCCTTATCGATAACCTTAGGCGCTACCTGGGTAGACTTATTACCGACCGCGTCGGACTTTTTACCGCTATACTTATTATTTTTACTAGCCGCGCCGGACTTTTTACCCTTTTTATAGGATAGGGGCGTTATTATACGATAGTCTGCTTCGAATACTATAGGTTAGCCTTAGTTTCCCCTAAAGGGGATACGATACTTATATAATAGTGTTATTATTATTATTAATATTAATAATAATAATAATAATTTACCGCGATATTAGTTAACTCTTAGCCTAATACGCGAACCTATATACCGCCGGGATAATACGTAGACCCTTAAGATAATATATATCACGATAAATAAGCTTATAGGATAGGTCTATGCCCTATACGTGGATAGGGTAGGATGATTTACTATAATAGCGACGGAGTTAGTGATATAGATAGGTAATTAAGAAAGGGTAAAGGGGGAAAAAATAATAAGATAAGTCGGGTAGATAAAAGGTTCCTATATATTAAGTGGTCGTATAACCTAAGGTAGGCCCTCTTTATTTTACTCTTTCCCTTTTTACCTAGATTCTATTATATATTATAAGGCCTTCCACGATATAGTTATTTAGTTAATAAAGGGCGCGTCTAAGGCACTATTATAGTATACGCGTATGCGCGCCTATAGGTGGGCTTTGTATTTATTAATGTCTAGGTGGATGTTACGACTATCCTAGAAAAAGTAAGAGAGGTCGATTACGGACCGGAAGAGTCTCTTTTGCTATTAAGCTACGGCTCCTTTATAGTAACTATAGGTCGGCTTAATAGTAGTGGTAGTGGGTAAAGGGGAATTACGGAGGGCGCGCTTAAGGAGGATAGGCGCCTATAGATTCTATTTACTATTTCTAATTCCCTTTACCGCTACCTAAGGGTTACCCGAAGGGATAAGCCCTAGGCTTAATTAAGTGCCTTTATCGTTAAGGTACTAGTTTAGGTAAGTTAGGCTTTATCCCGGTATAGACGTAGGGGAGTATATAGATAAAGGGGGTCGTGGAGAGTTATGCTTTATCTAAAGATAACTACGAGCCCCGTTATTTATAAAGAACTACGGCTATACTATATAAGGCCTAGGGGGTTACTTAGAGGTTTAGGTTACTTAGAGGAGGGGGTTACTAGAGGACCGGTGGTCTTAGTGGGTTAGGTCTAAGCGGGCCGAGCCTACGATAGATACCGGCTCCCGTGGACATAAGCCACGGAAGGGGGGCGTGATATTAGGGGCATTCTAGTTAAGGGGCGATAAGAGATATTAAGGAACGTATAGACGGAACCCGCCCCTAGGAGGACCCTAGGCTAGCACGTAAACGGGTTTATTTAAGTTAGTAAGAGTCCGTTCAAGACTTAGGGCCTTAGGCTTAGCTGCCTACTAGGAGGATAGCCAGGGGACCTTAAAGTAGACGTTTTCCTGTTAAGTCCTGGAAGGGAGGGCTAAACGAATAATCTTATAATTATTCCCCCCCCCTAAGGTTAGCTTCGTGACCTGTTCTTATTATAGTCTTAACGACTCTCTTTACTCCTTATATAAAAACCTATAACAAGTATATACATCGTATATACTGACTCGCTTATAGCCCGCCCTAATATCCCCTAGGATAATATTAATAAAAACGGTATAGTCCCTGTATATATATAGCATATATACGATATATACTAAGCTTTTCTAGCTCCTAATGCTATAGAGAAAATATCTAAAGTTAATACCCTGATATAAGTTATACTGCCTATACTCTGCGTATACTAAAGACTAATTATTAATAGTTATAACGTCGTTATCGATAATAATATTATAATATACAGTAAGGTCTTTAAGGACTAACCATCTATAAGTATCTATATATATATACAGGGCATATACCTAATATATATAAAATAGCTTCGCCGCTATATTCGTAATATACACCCCGGCGCCTCTAAGGGCATAGATTAGACTAATATAACCCAGGCCGAGATAGCGGCCGGTCTTAAGTACGTATAGCATATACCTAATATATACATAGCTAATATTTCTAGTATAATCAAACTTTGGGTTCGCTCTAGTAGATAGAGGGACGCCGAGTATGCTAACGAGCCGGGGTAAGTTATATACCTAACGTATATAGAGTATATACTAATACTAAATAGTCGAGGGCCGGTAAATAGATTAGTTAGACGATTTACCGATAAGCTTAAAATAATCGCGTTTATTACTTACCCTTATACTATAAGCATGGTATATACTAACGCTTATAGTGCTAATAATACCGCGTTTCGAGAATAGTACGGGTCTCGGTTCTATTATAATATAAGTCTTCCCCCCTTTTCCTAGGTATATACGATGCATATGCCCCTTTATATCCTATCCTTTATCTCCGAGTATATATAGCGTATATACTCCTTATCCCTATTCTCCCTAGGGTATATATAGTAGGGCATATATAGTGTATATACCGTAGCACCTTCTTTCCTATAACGGTATATACCGTTTCTTTTCCTTTTATAGTATATATAAGGCATATACTACCTTATCTCTAGGGCATATACCCTGGATATACGATATGCTTTGCCTTCCCTCGCCGCCTATTAACTCGAATAAGATAAATGTAACGAGATGATCGCAGACCTATCGGCATGCAGTCGGACCGATGGCCGCGCACGGACCACCGATCCGAACCTATCTCTGTGCGTACGTTAAGGGATTAGTTTAATCCCTTAAGTTAAAGTCTTGGTTTAAAGTCAGCGCTTAGTTAACGAATATACTACGATTACTCTGCGATACTAAGTTATCGAGCCTTTTCTATAATATCTTTTCCTTAACTAAAGTCTACGGACTTTCCTTTCGTTATAATTCTTTAACTTCTATACCTTTAAGGTAGTTAGGCCGAAGATACCACTAAGAAGGACTCGAGGAACAAGTATCCCCCCGGGGGGACCTAATAAGGCGGACGCCGAGTAGGCGCTTATCGTACCGAAACTAATAATAACGGTGCCTAAGTAGGGACCGGATAAACACGAGGGGTTAACGGATACGCCGGTTACGCTCGGTCTTAAAGATAGTGGTTCGTAGGTTAATCGGCGATCCGTCGCTAGCCCCTTGATATCGACGTAAAAGGCGTCAATTACGATGTTTTCGTAGTATCTTTAGTAATAGAGCGAGATTAATCGAGTAATTATAGAGAAGCTTGCTAAACGACTAGCGCCCTGGCGCGATTATAAAAAACCGCCGGTATATAATTATAAGCTAATTAGAGAGCTATCCACGGTTATAGAAATCGACGATTAGTTAGTAGCGATTAAAGCTAGGAATTAGTTTAGACCTAGTGCCCTAGTGTTATAGTAGATCGAATAGGCTTTAACGAAGCTTAAATATACCTTCTAGACGTCCTGGAGGCATTATGCCCGGAAAATCACTAACCCGAATTAAAACGACTTTACGGTGTTTATTTAGTAAGAGTATTTATCCCGGGATATATAATAGTACTATTACTATAAGGAACTTTATAAGCTACGAATAACCGGCGATATAACGCCGATAAAGTTATTTAAGCGATAGGATAACCTGTATAGGCTATTAGGCTAAGAGATAAGCGGGAGTAAAGAGCGCGCCTATGACTATTTTAGTCGGCTACCCCTACGTATTAAGGATAAGATACGGGAGCGGAGGACTAAACTAGATAAGGCCGTGACGCTAGCTTAAGAGGCGTAGCTATTCTAGGATACGAGCCCTATTAAGAAGGCGAATAGTAAGCGATCGGATACTGGTTATAAGAGGACCCTATTAAACTTCTAGCGTTCGGACGGTCGCTTAAGCCGGGTAAGCACCCTGGAGACTAGTCGGCGTATGCCCGCTAAGCCAGGCAAGGACTCGAAGGGGGCGCCCTTAACGGGTTAAAAGGCATTAGGCTCGGGCCTAGAGCCTTTGTAAGCGTAGCCTAGCACGCGTGCCTTTATAGGCGAGTGCTATAATTACGGTAAAAAGGGCTACCGTTCTAAGGACTATTATAGTAATAAGGAATAACGGATAACCGATAACAGGGCGGTAAAGGCTCGCGCCCGTGTTAGTAATATATACGCTGCGCGTAACGACCTTAATAACGATATTCGGGTTAGAGAACTTTATTTATCGAGAAACGAGTCGGTGTAAGTAATAAGGGGGCCGGACCTATACCTAATAACCGGCCGGCGATCATAGTAGGCGAGGTAGCGAGATCTATAGCGATAGTAATCCGTCACGGAAAGGAGATTAAGTTTAGCGTGGATTTAGATACCTATACGCAGGTAGATATTATTAGCCTAGCGTTAGTAGAACGCCTAGGGTTAAAACCGCTTTTAGAGGTCGAGACTCTAGAGGTTAAAGGCTTTAACGGTAGCCCGGCGAGGGTTCGCGGAGTATACAGCTTAGCTTTCTATCTACTAGACGTAGAGGGGCGGCCACGCTTATTAAAAAGGGTCTTCTTATATACGGATCGACCTAAGGGTACCGGATAGTTACTATTCTTAAACGATAGTATAGGTTAGGAAGGTATTATAATTAATATAGCCCGCCGAACGTTTATTTACGGGCCGATCTTAATTATAGACCCCGAGCTATAGGCTCGCGAGGTTATCGAAAAGCGAGTAAAGGCGTACGTTATATATATCGCTGCCGCTACTATTATCGTACTAGGGACACCGGATATAATTATTCTGTTTATAGATAACGATAAGGTGATATACGGACTAGTTATCGAACTGCCGCCGGAAATCGCTAACTACCAGGACGTGTTTTTAGAGCAGGCTATAAAGGAGCCACCCTTACTAAAGGACGCCGAATATATAATTAACTTATAAGATAGGAAGGAACCGCTATTCGGGCCGTTATATCCCTTATCTTAAGCCTAGCTAGAGGAGCTAAAGAAGTATATCGCCGAAGGGATAGCGAGCGGTCGTATTTAACGGTTAATAAGCCTTATAGGCTTACCGGTGCTATTTATACCTAAGAAGGATAGTAGCTTACGACTCTATATCGATTATCGAGGGTTAAACGTTATAACGATTAAGAATAGGTACTCTCTGCCCCTAGTCGGCGAGCTATTAGATAGGCTTACCGGGGTAAAGTACTTTTCTAAGGTGGATATCCGAGATACCTATTATAGGATCCGGATTAAGAAGGAGGACCGCTAGAAGACGGTATTTAGAACGCGATACGGCCACTACGAGTATACGGTTATGCTATTCGGGCTAATAAATACTCCGGCTACCTTCTAGGTATATATTTACCGAGCACTCGCTAGTTTACTAGATATATATTATATCGCTTACCTAGATAATATCCTTATATATTCTATATTAAGGGAATAGTACACGAAGGACCTAAAGAAGGTCCTGGATCGACTTTATAGGGCCTAGCTATACGCGAAGCTATTAAAGTATAAATTCTACTATAACCGAGTAGACTTCTTAGGGTTTATAGTAACCTGTAAAGGTATCGCGATAGACCCGGAACGTATACGTGCCGTTACCGAGTAGCCGGTGCCCGAGTTATTCCGGGATATCTAAGTCTTCCTTAGTTTTACTAACTTCTATAGGAGGTTTATTAAGGGGTACTCCCGGGTTATAACGCCGTTAACTACGCTACTAAAGGGTAGTGAAGCGGGTAAGAAAAAAGGACCTTTTAAGTTCCTGGATAACGCTAAGCGGGCGTTCGAGCTACTAAAAGTCGCCTTCGGGTCGGCGACTATTCTACGGCACTAGAATCTAGTACTAGATATAAGGGTCGAAACGGACGCCTCGAATAAGGCTATTTCCGGGATCCTAAGTTAGAAGTGTAAGACTAGATAGCGACCGGTCGCCTACTTCTCGCGGAAGCTTTCCGAAACGGAGTAACGATAGGGTATAGGGTAGTAGGAGCTATTAGCTATAATAGAAAGCCTTAAGTATTAGCGCCATTATCTTAAAGGTATAGGGCAGGCGTTTACTATACTAATAGACTATTAGGCGCTTAAGGGTATATTAAACGCGCCGGCGCGGGACCTTCGCGGAAGGCTTACTAGATAGGTATACTAATTATCGTTATTCGACTTTAAGGTTTAATACCGCCCGGGTAAAATAAACCTAGTAGACGGCCTATTAAGACGGCCGGATTATATAGTGGATAAGACGCTATATAATAACGTGCTTCCTACCTTATCGTAAAGATTACGACTAGTTAGCGACCTCCCGATAAGCGTTTATTAACGGATCGCGAGTATCTACCTTACCTTAACGAGTAACGCGGTAAAGATTATATACGTTTAAGCCGCTTAGGTAACGCTACCCGAATATAGGCCTAGTAAGCGTAAGCGGGTATAGACTCTATAGGAGGGGGCCCTGCCTAGCTTAAGAGATAAGGACGGAAAAGGGCTATAACCCCTATATCCTATTAACGGTACCCGGCGTGTTATCGTCGCTGCTATTACCCGCTCCCGAATATAAGATATAGGATATAGGGCGATTACCTAGTAAAGGGTCGCCGATAAGATATCGCCGACGCCTAAGGCTAAGGCTAGGGTTATTATAATACCGGATTAGTATATCCTATATTCCGTAGCTAAAGAGCTAGCTAGGAACGAAACGGTAGGTCGGCGTACTATTAGCGAGGAACTAAAAGATCTGGTTAGAGGGCTATAAACTACTAACCCGGATTATATATCCTTAATTAAGAATATTCGCTAAGGGACCGGAAAAAGAGCGGGGTACTCTCTCGGAGATAAGGACGTGCTATTATTTAAGGGACGGTTAGTACTACCTATATAGGGCGCCCTAAGGGCGGAGGTCCTATAATAGCACCACGATAACCCTAGAGCCGGGCATATAGGAGCGAATAAGACGCTTAAGCTGATTTTAAGAAAGTTCTACTAGGTGGACTTAGCGGCGGACGTTCGTGATTACGTCGCCGTATATTCGGCGTATTAAGGAGTATAGGTGCCGCGATATAAGCCGTACGGTTAGCTATAGACGCTGCCGTTACCCACGTATCCGTTCTAAGAGATTAGTATAGATTTTATTACGGGTCTACCGCCTATAAAAGGGGTAGATAGGCAAACGTATAACGCTATCCTAGTAATCGTTAACCGGTATATAAAGTATACTCTGTTTATTCCTATATAGAAGGATCTAATAGCACCCTAGCTAATAGCGCTACTATATAAGGAAATTAAGTGCCGATTCGGTAGCCCGGAGGGTATAGTAATAGACCGGGATAAGCTATTTATTAGTTAGTTTTAAATAGAGTTTTACCGTGAGCGGGCAAATACTTAGCGACTATCCACCGTATACTACCTATAAACGGATAGTTAGATAGAATAAATATACTAGTTCCTAATTAAGTACCTATAAACGATCGCCGGCGATATAATAACGTAATGGCCTATTTAGTTATTAAAAGCGGGGTTCGCCTATAATAATAGTAAGTATTCCTCGTTTAGTATTTCGCCGTATAAAGCGTTATACGGGTACCACCTATATATAGTGGAATATATCCGCCCTAAGGACGATACCCGGGTATAAGGCGTTTAAGAACGTATTAAAAAGCTAGCGGAAGTTCGGCGAAAGGTCCGCGAATACTAGGCGCGTGCCACAGAGCACTAGGCTCGGCACTATAATAAGCGCTACTAGCCGTAGTAATATAAAGTAGGCGACGTTATTAGACTATCTATAAGGAACTTCCGATTCCGATAAGGGTTAAAGCTAGCACCACGATATATTCGGGTATAAGTAACTAAGAGGATCGGCGAGTAGGTGTATAGGGTTCGCCTCCTTTTATAGTATATAAGGATACACGATATATTCCCGGTATCCTTATTAGAACCGTGGAAAGACCGAGTAGCCGCAGAGCCTTCGGCGAAGGATCTCCCGCTTTTAGAGGAGGAGTAAGATAAATAGGAGGTAGAAGATATCGTTAGTTATAAAGAAGAATAAGGGAAAACGTTCTATCTTATAAAGTGGGTAGGCTAGCCGGTAAAGTATAATACCTAGGAACTAGAGGACCACCTAGAACCCGCTCTAGGGATCCGGAAGAGGTACTGGAAGTATAAGAAGTATATATATAAAAAGTAGGACGACTATAAGATAGTATAAGGCGCTAAAGGGTTATCGGATATAAAAATAAGAACTTAATTATAGGTTATAATAACCTTCTCCTTAACGATAACTAGATAAAATAGGGTTAAGCCCTAACTAATCCTAAAATTATAAAACTACCCGTATAAAGTTTAACGCTATTTCGGGCGATTATTACTAGCGATTACTCGGTAAATAAAAGAAAATCAGTCACTAAAACTATAGAAATCGGTTTTATTAGCGATATTATCGGCGGTATTATCGTTATTAGGGGCCGACTCTATAGCGGGTATATAGCGGCGAGGCGTACGGATATAACGATAAGGGATATCTTCCTTATTAGAAGAGGTAAACGCCGGGGGCGTATAGTCGGTATCGCTAAAAGGAGCCGGGGTATTAGTAGCTAACGAAGCGGCAGAGGCTTAGCAACGAGGATAACAGGGATAAGCCGCGGCGGAGCGAGGAATAGGCTTAATAGCCTTATTAAAGCTATCGGTAAAGGGATTATTATCGCTATCGGTAAAGGCGGCATAACCGTGGCAAGGGGCCGCCGAGCGACTAGTAAAACAGCGCGCTAAAACCGGATATCGGGGGTTATTAATAACCGCTAGGAGGTCGTCGAGGCTATTAAGGGCGGGGAACGTATCCAGGGCCCTTAAGCGACCCTTGTCGTTAAAGGGCCGGTAACTATTTATAGCTAAATCCTTAGCAAATAAAATAAGCGACTTAACGTCGCGGATATTATCCTCGCGAGGGGGGCGAGTCTGATTAAGCAAAGCCGAAGCCTCGGCGTTATTAAGGCGGCTAAAACGATGTATAAGGTTAATCGTTATTAACGACCTTAGGGACGAGATCTTATCTAAAAGTAATATTTAAACCTACTAACTATTAGTGTATAGCTAAAGGATCGGCGACCTAAAAGAACTTATATTCTTAACGGCGAGTTTCTTCTCGTTATAGGCCACGACGACCCGGAACAACTTATAGGCCTTCGAAATACGCTTATAAGCGCGACGCCGAGCTATCGGCGTTAGGTCGTTATCCACTTTATAGATACGCTTACTGCTATTCTATAGTAACTAAGCGATACCTAGAAGGAAGTCGGGGATCTAACGAACTAGTTAGTATAGGAAAACGCCTAAGGGATAGCGAACGTACGGCGGTATACTATTAGTGACCTTGGGTATATACGATATAGCGACTAGCTCCCGAGCCGTCGCCGGCTTTATCGAAGTACTCGATAGTAATATACGAATCTAGGCGGGAAACGTAAAAGGCATAGGGGGCCTCGTCCTTAAGCACCGAGGCCTAACCCTTAGCCATATCGAATTTCATATCGCGTAAGGCGATAGTAAGCTGCAGATTAACCGATAATATAACGGCGTATAGTCGACGATAGAAATAATAGCGATAATAATAATAATAATAGAAATCGGCAGCTAATAGTATAATTAACGAATGATCGGCGATTATAATAATAGAAGATAGGTATAGGAAGAAAATTAGGAGCTATAAGGAAAATCACGCGAGGAACTATATACTCGTCGCCGAACGGTTACCTAAGGTTAGGTATAATATCCGCGAAAGGTTAGATAACCATAAGCAATAATAATAAGCATTACGGAGTTTCTATAGCAATATTCGGGTAAATCACGAGGTATACGGTTAGCGATAAAACGCCGACGAATAGGTAAATAAAGGGAGCGGCCACTCTTTTTTCCTACAGGTTTTTAATAAGGGCTTGTATAAAAGCAGATAGAGATAATTAATCGTAATAAACGCGTAATTAAAGGTATCACGATAATATAAGTCTACGGGACTAGACTTATCAGGGGGGGGGGGCAATGTAACGAGATGATCGCAGACCTATCGGTATATAGTCGGACCGATAGCCGCGCACGGACCACCGATCCGAACCTATCTCTGTGCGTACGTTAAGGGATCAGTTTAATCCCTTAAGTTAAAGTCTTAGTTTAAAGTCAGCGCTTAGTTAACGAATATACTGCGATCACTCTGCGATACTAAGCTATCGAGCCTTTTCTATGATATCTTTTCCTTAACTAAAGTCTACGGACTTTCCTTTCGTTATAATAAAGTCGGACGATTCTGATATCGTTACTAAACTAGCTTAGAGTCGCCCCTCCGCTAAGCATATCCATACTATAAGCGACGACGACTCTTCCGATCTTACGGATCTCTTAGATATAAATAAGTATATACAGGATAAGTATATACAGGATATATATAATATCCGTTTAGCCTTAGATACTTAATCCCCTATACTAAGCCCTAACCTAGGCTAATTAACCTCGAAACCCGACCCTCTAAGTCTAGCTAGCCCCTCGCCTCCGAGCCCTAATTCAGGGTAATCAATAACTAAAAGACCCTAGAAAAGGGCCTTAGGTTCGGTAGCCGAGTTACGCCGATTAACCCGCTAGCGGAAACCCACGAAACGATAGAATATAATATCCTATGTATATGCTATATATATATAATGCTCCTACTAACTAAGTATAGGCCATCGCCCCCGCCGCCACTATGTCTAAGCGAGCTATAAGTCTACCTTTTACGATATATATACGGTGTATATACTAACTAAGTTAGTTTATAGAGGTAGAGGAATAGGAGGAGCGCCCGGCTCCTAAGAAAGCCAGTGCGTTATTATCCCTATATATCCCGTATATACGGGATATATATCCCATGTTTAATATGCTAATAGTTATAGGGACCGCGCGAAAGGCTACGGCCAGGAAGGCTACTAAGCCTGCGGCTTGTGGTAGCCGTCGCTCTGCCCGTAAGTACTACTAAAAGAATCCTAATATATGCGTAGTATATACTCTATATTATACTAACAGAGACTAGGAAAGCCTAAGACGCCAGCGATCGTCCCTGCCGAAGATATAGAGGATAAAATTTAATTTACTATAAATAGCTATACCCTGTATATGCTATTTATATGCCCGTAAATAATACTATTACTGCTCTGCTAGTTCACTCTTAATCTGCTTAATCTCTTGTTATATCTCCCTTACCCTCCTTTAATACCGTAGCTGGTTGAGGCGTAGTTCCAGGGCACGCGCCTCCTCCGCCTACGCTATGCTTATACTCTTTATACGCGTTATATAGTTTAGCCTACGTATTCTTACCGCTCTTATAGATAGCGATGTAATAGAAAAGGTATAACGGCGTCGCCTAGATACTAGTATAGGACTAGGCGGGTCCTGCTACTAACACGGCGTTTAGGTATCGCCTATACCGTGTATATACCTAGAGCGTGGTCGAAGCTTAAAGCTTAAGTCGCTATTAGGCGAGTAAGGCCTAGACCCGCCTATAGTATTACTATCCCTATTCTCTATATTATCCGTGTAATTAGTATCTGAATCCGAAGGAATACTAATAGTATCCTCCTAGCCTATGCCCCGTATATATAGCGTATATAGGTTTCGTGGGTTAAAGGGGGACTCGGGGTTCCTTTCGGATACCTCCGCCTAACACCAAAGAGTCTGCTCCCTCTTCCGTAGGATCTTATTAGCGCGTACCGTTTTACTATTATTCTTATAGAAGGCGCGTATACTATACCTAAGCTCGGCCTGATCCTGCTTAATTTCCTCGAAGATTAGGGTTCGAATACTAGATAGTTAGCGGGTATCTGCGTTGTATAGGCGGGGTATATATATACCCTAAAACTCCTATTAAAAGCGTTCTTTTCCGGCCTATATTCTAATTATCCTTAGCGTATAAGACTTCTATTAAATTAGTATCACGGCGAAGAATACGGCGTGCGTTTACCGGAATTCTGCTTAGGGCTAAACAGACCCCTAGAGCAACCCAGGACTTAGCCTTATACTTCGCCTAACCCTTAAGCTTAGGCCATTCCTCGTATATAACTCGCAGGTGTTCTATATACTATAAATATAATAGGGCTTTGAAAAGCTAAAAGATAAGCCTTATAAGCTGATAGTTAATATCGCCACTGTTTTTACTGATATTCCGTTTTAGGTGGACCATGCAGAAGGCTAGGAGGTAGGTAAGATACTCCTTATAGGTTTAAGTATTATTAATAGAGTATAGATAGTCTCTAAAGCCTAGATATTAATTAGTATATACCCCGTATACGCCCGATATATACTAGGCGTATATAATACCTTTATATTGCTTAGCGGATATATCTAGTATAATTGCCTAAATAGAATTCTCGACTATAGGCTCTATATACTAAAACCGTACCGGAGTCTCTATTACCTCGTTAATATAATGGAATAAAAGCGTAAATAAACGTTTATATCCTGCCTGTTTCGTAACGTTGATAAATATATAGGCTAGCGTTTATACGCCTAGAGATATATTAGTGGATAGGATATATAGATAGAGCTTATGCACCGCTTACGCTAAACCTCGTTATTCTAGTAACTAACGCCATAGCAGTTATTCTTCCGACTATAAACCATCTTAAATAATAGGTCTATTTAGAGGCACCGTGCTTTCTGAAATTCCTGGGCTTAGGTATATACGATGCATATAATAAAGAAGGTACTATCTTTATCGACTTTAATAGCCCGGATCCAGCGCCCCTCGATAAGTAAGTCCTATTTATAAGTAAATTCGCGTACCGCCCCTATACTATTAGTATATATCTAGTATGTAGTAGGCGTATATATTATACCTTAAAGATTATAGCCCGCGGGATACCGTAGGAGACGGGCCTTCCGAATAAGACCGTATACGAGATTATAGGAAGCAAAGGCCTGATATACCTTACTAAGAGATTAGATACCAAATCGCCGATATAACGGAATAAGCCCTGGATTTAGAAGTAACCGCTCTAATAGTAGTTAGTTACCTAGTCCGTATATACACCGCGTATACACCGTATACGTACTTAAAGTAAGTGCTGATATATCTGGAATTTCGCTAAGCCCTAAAAGTAACTGCTGCCGTAACTGTTAGGGAACCTGACTACGTGGCGGAGGCGTATACGTATACTCCCTATATATAAGGTATATAATAAAGGGGAATCGACGTAAATTAAATAGAATATATATATTAATCTTTGCCTTATATAGATAGGAAAGGACGCGCCCGGGCCCAGAAGAATAATTAAAGCCTATCCTGTTAGTATAAAGAAGGAGGTATACGCGGTGTATATACCGGGGCTATACTTACTATATTGCCGTCGTGTTAATAAAACGCGTCTAATAAACCCATACCCTTTAACAGGTCTTATAGCACCGCCGCGGATAATAAGGGTCCGGAAATACTTAAAATTAATCCGGTCCTGTGTAAGACGAATAGATTTAATCCGATACCAGTTATTTTCGGGTATCCAATACGTATAACTAATAAAGTATACCTGTATAGGGTTAGTATATACGCGGCCTATACGTTACCCCTACTTATATAAGATTAAGGTTCGTGAATACGTAACGGCGCGTCTTTATACGTCGTAGTCGCAGAATAATAGCCCCGTGCAGGGTATACACACTGCCTACGCTTAAAGCGTGCTTTAATAGCCGAGTAAAACCTAGATTATAATTAGTTTAAAAAGCGCCTTAATTATTTACTACTAACTTACGCCTTAGTAGCCTATAAAAGCTCTTTACTAAGGGAACAGGAGCGCCAGGGCTAATTCCTTAGATTTAATAAGCTCTATTCTAGGACTCGATAATTAACGCGGCTCTATTCAGGGTATACGCTAAGTATACGCCTATCTATATGCTTATAGTGCTTAATACCAGAACACGTATAGCTAATATGCTAGGTACCGTTATAACCGTTAACGGGACTATACTCGTGTTAGTTATAGGTATATACTACGTATATATATAGTATAGGTGCTACCTACCTTAGAAGCTTAAGATAAAGCTTACGAATAGTCCGATCTCGCTTTATATAAAACTGAATCTAGACCTGTTAGTATATCCCTTATATTTGCCTAGTATATAGCCCACTTACTGTTTCTATTATATCCCGGTTAATCTTAAGGGCGCGTTTATAATTAATAGCCCTAATAGAGTGCCCTATAGCTATAAAGTGTAATATACCCGAATTAGCTATTACAGGGTATAACGGGGGCGTTTAATAGTTAAAAAACTCGGTGGCCGAAATAATATTCCTGCCCCTCTTTAAAAGGATCACGAATACGGTTAGGAGGTTTGCCTGTATATATTTAGTATATATCCTGTATATATCCGGGATATAAAACTTATATAAAGTCCTATTTAAAGGAATCCAGAAATAGGATAGCCACGATTATTACCCTCTTCGAGTTAATAACCTATACGGTCCCTAGTATCCTATTAAAAGGTCCTCTAGCTACCCGTAACCCACCTATTTACTAGATAGGTTAAGTTAATAGACCTAGATCCTAGTCGCTCCCGGTCAGGCATAGGAGTATTAGCGAAGGGATCCGTTAGTTCCGAATAGTTAGATCTATCGGATATAGGCGAGGGCTAATCCCCCTCTAATAATATCCTATACTCGATACGTGACTTACGTATACTATGCGTATATTTTGCTTACGTGCTGCGCGGTTATGGATAGGTAAAAAGTTTTCTGCTTTTATATATATGATATATATACATAACCTATTCTTTTTTTTTTGCTTACGTTTATAAGCTTAGGCGATATATTTACGTGGGCCTATGCGTTACCTATACGCTGCGTATACTGTGTAGGGGATATAGATATATCTGACCGCGGTGCTTATATAATGTACCTAAGTCACTTTTCCTTGGTATTTTCTGTTCGAGGCCCATGCAAACTAAAAAGTGGATCTCGCCCGAGGCCTAATAAACTGGCCCGAGGCCTAGTTAAACTATACACTCACCTAGGTGAACTTGCGCTATTATCGGTCAGCTCTAACCCCTGGAGCCGCAACCAACGAAATACTCCATGTACGTGCACGCTAGCCTCGCACTAGGCTATTAGCTGCTCCTACAGCCAAGGCCGCCGTCAACTTTTCTTTTCGCCTCTGGTCAGAGCTAATTTCATACCTTAATTCGACATCCCCGTCCCTTGTTTGTCTGCATGTTATGTACTCGGATCGCAAGACAACCTCGCTAACATCTCCAACCACTCGCATTCAATGAGATGCCGTTGGGACTGTCTCTAGTCCCGGATGACTACGTTGTACCAAAGCCGAGCCCATGCAAGTGCCGCCGCTCCGGACCACGACCAACAGCGGCGCCAATTCCGAGGACAAGGACAGGGGAAACTTAGCACCGCCGCCTCTTCTCGTCCTGGGCCTTTGTTGATTCGTTCCCGCTATCCCGTCCGTCCGTCTCGCGGCCGAGTCCGGACATTGCTCGCCTTTTGTCGCATCTAAGCTTCTCACACCTACAACCTACTTCGTACAATCACCCGACTTTCCCGACTCCTGGTATCACAACTCCACGTGAACAACATGTGATCCGGCATCACCAACTGGCCCGGCGGCTATAACACAGCTCAAAACCCCTGGCTCTTGAGATGAACTCCCCAATGTAGAGGGAAATCACGCGCTCCATGCAACATGCACGGCGCCAACTCCTGCCACATGTTGCGTCGGATACGAGGTTTCTCCAGGCGGATCCCGGCGAGCGGAGCGAGAGTGCGTGGAACTTTTCCGCGCTTGCTTCCATGTGCAGGGATGAACAAATGTGCCGATTGTTGCCAATCGCACGTACAACGTACCTTCATGGACTCCAGCACTACCCGCTGCCCGCCCGTGGTTCGTTATGCAGTCCATGTCCCGTTGCTCCTGCGGCCCCTCCACTTATTCCCATTCCTCCCCCCTATCCGGGCCTCGAGGGGCCCCGGTCATAAAACTCCCGACCAAACAAACTCAACCGGCTTCTGGCTTTGGATTGGCTGCGCTTTTTGGATCCATCCCCCTGTCCAGAATGTCGAGTCCCCGACTAACCCGGGCAAAGAATTGTGATTTATTACTACAGCACATACAGCGTACTTCATATTCATACGAATAGCTCCTCGCCCGGCCTGCCCCGCTTTGTCTCCCGGCTGGGTCTGTTACGAACAAGGGGATCCAAAGAAATCAAGGGGGGTTCAACCCGACAGAGACAGGAGACACAGAGATGAGGAGGGCTCCCCCAGTCCTGTCCCGGCCTAGCCTGCATACCTTGACTTGACTGCCCAGCACGTCATGTCACAACAAGCCAGTGTCCTGCCTCATCCGTTCTCCCCGCACAATAAAGTCATAAGAATTAACGGGTGAAATGAAGAGAAGGTGTCAAAAGAATGGTGCCCCAAGCGTAGACCAAGGGGTAAAGTAAAGATGAAATAGAACGAGCCAAAAAGAGAAGAAGAAGAGGGAAAAAAAAAAAAAAAAGGCATACAAAGGCAGCTGTATCCCGGGTATCCCATACAATGCTCGTCGTTTGTCATTCCACGCTTGTTGTGCCAATCTTCCCAACCAAAAAAACAATCCAATTCCCTCTCCCATGCCCAGAACTCCTCTTCCAGGGGCTTCCTGTTCCGGTCCGTTGGGGTAGGGTCGGGGATTGTCTCATTCTTTTTTCTTCCTGGGACACATTCTCGCTTCTTTTTTTTTTTGTTTCTTTTTTTCCCCTTCCGTTTTGTTAGTTCGCTGCCTGGAAGTCTTCCGAAGCCAAGTCCCTGGCGCTTGCATGTATATTTCTTGGCTTTTGCTTTTGTGTTCCCAACCGTTTCCATGTCCAAATTGGACCCCTGTTGCGCCTTGACCCTTGGTAGTTCTACAATATCGAAATGCCCCTGTATTGACTTTTTTGTTTTTTTGTTTCTTGGCCCAGTGTCGTGTCGCTACATGAAAGCAGCTCGCGTTGCATCATCGTCATATGATGTTGGGAATGTCGATTCCGGACTGGGATGGCATCGTCGGGTAGTACCCCCCGGATGTCGGCTTGGAAACAAAAGGCCCGCATCTTTGACCCGACACTAGGGGACCCGGATGAAACAAGCTGGGGAGGAGACCGTTTTCTGCATCTTTCTTGGTCCGGTCCTGGCCTGTGTCGACCCCCGTGGCCATGTGAGAGGGTACGCCTTCCTGCCCGGACCGGTGCCCGTTGGTGAACATGTCCACGCCACCCCTCCCGTCTTGGTGGCTGCTTTCGTACATCGAGCCCGGGAAATACTGGTACCCCTTGGTCGTGTCGATGCTCTTGGCTTCGTCCGGGGGGATCGAGAGCTCCAAAGGCAGGTCGTGGTGGTGCCGGGTGCCCCCGTAATGGATCCCCCCCCTTGAATCGAAGGCCGCCCCGCCGTAGCCGCCGCTGAGCATGGTATTCCCCGACGCAAAATCAGAGCTCATCATCTGAGACCCCCCATATCCGCCCATGCTACCGGCCGAGCCACCGGGTCCGCTGCTCGTGCTGCCTCGCCGTTCATTTTGATAGTGGCCCGGGGACCGGCCGCGGACAATCATCTTGGCCGACTTGCGGTGTCCGATTCGGATGAAGCCGTCTGGCGCTTGATTGCCGACGTCCGCCCAGAGCTCGACCAATAAGTGATAGTACTGCTGCGCGGCTCGTCTCTTGCCGTTGTTCGCCGTGGCTTGTTTGAACTGGATCCTCTCGAATGTGTGCTCGGTCTGGTACGCGTCGCCCGGTAGCGCTGTGCCGGGGTACGGGTCCACGGCGTAGGTCATGCGAGACGGGCCTCCCAGCCCGCTGGGATCGTGGCCGTATAGGCCAAGGGAGTGGTGGGTGGTGGTCTGCGGCGTCTTTGGGAGGAGCCGGACCTTTTTGGGTTTGGTCGTAGGGCCTTTGTCTCTCTTAGGTGTGTGCTTGACCAGGTCGATCGTTTGGTCACTGTCGGCAACTACGGCCGAAATGCACATGGCAAAGCCCACGACGGTGTAGGACTGCTGGGCCCCGTTTTGGGTATACTGCATGGGCATCGGCTGGTTGGGGTAATACGGCGTGAGGCTGTAGGAGCATACGCAGGAGAAGTAGTTTCGCCGGTAACAGGTCCATTCGCCCTCGGCTTGGAAGAAACCTTTGTCAATGGTCCCTTGAATGTCCATCTTGATGGGTACACCCCCCGGGCTCCCGTCGAGATAGACGAGAGACCCCAGCGTGGTGATGGGGCCAAGCGGGGGAACACTACCCGGTGGCCTCAAGTACTGGTTAGGGTCCATTTTGGACGTGTCGGTGAAGTTGCTGTGGGGGCTTGTTGTAGTCGGGGAGAGCGGGTGGCGTCGGAGTGACGACGGGAACGAGGGAGACCTGGGGTGTCGTTCGGACGCCCTCCTGAATAATGGAGTCGAAGTCGAGTATTGCTCTCGGGCGCTGATCTGGGCTCCAGGATGCGGTAGTGCGGTGGAGCGCATGCCCGTCGTCGAGGACGTGCTACTGAGAAGATGGTGAGCCTTGCTTCACGTTTCCTGTCCTCTGACAGTCGTGCAATTCTCAAGTGGCCGTTTCCTTTTGTGAAGCGGCGTGTAACCTACTTTGAACCCAGTCGAGTCAAGTTGGGAAAGATATGGCTGGGGGAATAGTATGAGCTCCCGTCAGGGGAGTAAGTCGCGGTGGCGTTCGGGTTTATAACTGGAGGTGGATATAAACTTAACAATCCAGAAGTCGACTGGCTAGGCGATTCTAGTGCTATAGAGGGGACATTGGCGCTCTGGTCGTATCTAGGTATACCCGTCAGTTGGGATGCTGCCAGGTATCCCCGTTTGAGTAGCGAAAAAAGGGGAGGAGAGAAAAAGAGCGAGAGCGAGAGAGAGAGAAAAGAGGGTTAAGAATAGAAGGTAGCGCGAAGAAGACCAGATAGATGCCGGCACGGCAATGGTGGCGACGGCCGCCATCTACTGCACCGCAGACTCCATACGGAACACAGTGTCAGTGTCACCCACCGGTCGTACTGCCAGCACTGGCGTCGCACAAGGACAAGAGGACACAGGATCGGGAGCTGCACGCCCACCGGCTTGCAGCACTCAGCAAAGGGGGGGAGGGAGGGAGGGGGGAACGAAGCGCTCAAAACTTTAGGTAGCACGCCTGGCGCCGAAGCAGCTACCCATGAGTTCGCATGTCTGCGGCTGGCCGAACCAGGGATTCCAAGTGATTTTGTCTCGTCGTCCGATGTCTGACCAGGATGTCGGCCCGGGGATGTTTCGAGGTAAAGGAAGGCAGGTCGGGTAAGGCTAGAGACGGAACAATGGAGAAATGATGAGGATAATCAGGGCTAGGCTGTTGCAGGACGAAGAAGAACGCGACGACAAGAGGTAGACCAGATGGACAAGCAAGCAGGTAGATAGGCAAGCAGGAAGAAACAGCAATGAAGT
Source organism: Sodiomyces alcalophilus JCM 7366 (assembly GCF_042370955.1). Taxonomy (NCBI): domain Eukaryota; kingdom Fungi; phylum Ascomycota; class Sordariomycetes; order Glomerellales; family Plectosphaerellaceae; genus Sodiomyces; species Sodiomyces alcalophilus. The sequence continues at coordinate 1,639,511 of NW_027263537.1, forward strand.
GAGAGAGGGGGCCGAAATATTTAAAAGGACACGACACGCGGAAAAAGGCAAGGGCAGGCAGGCAAGCACACATCGGGCGCGCAAATGTGCTGAAGGATAGGTCGCCCTGTTATTTTCAATCCGCCCGGTAGCCTCGGAGAAAGGGTCAAAGCCAATGAAAGCTTGTGCACGTACCGCATCTCATGGCCTTGAGATGGTAGGTCGATGTAATCCAGCCCGGATGCCGGTGAAGATTCGAAATCCTATTCACACCAGAGTTCATGTCAGATGTTGTTGCTTCAACGATGCTTCTGTAAGAAAGAGATTAAATGTGATGGAGGGGGAAATTCGAAAATCTGCTAATTCCAACACCCCCCGGGCCCCAGTGACATGCTCGTCAAATGCCTTGCGTCCGCAGCTGACTGACAGCGGCATGACAATGGACGACTCGACATTACAGGCCAAGGGACTCTAATAGCACAAATGCGTTAGTAAACATGTTTTTTTTCCGGAGTTTCCTCCACCCCCCAAGCACTCGGAAAGGAATCAGAGACAGACCCATGGAGGGGAATCGCATCAATCAGGTATTGTGGGCTGGCCGGGGAACCGGTCAGAGATGGGGCGGCGAAGGGGGAGGGAACAAGAAAGAAAGAAAGGAAAAGAAAAAGGACATTTTCGTGTCAATGCACCAACGGGAAAGTAAGCAAACTGGGGGTACAGCTAGATACATCTCATCTGCACGGAGGTACATCGAGCCACCAGTTTTTCGGGGGTTTTAACATGGGCCAGCGATGTTATGCATGGAAGGGGATTAGGTCAGGCGGGGGTGGGTGCGGCGCGCGACATGGACAGCAGACGACGCGACGACGCTGACCTGAACGTACCCAGGCCACAGCACAGCCAGCGCCCTTCCAGACGTCGGGAGAGATGTAATCGGGTCGGTGTAGCACTTGAGCAGGCTGCGACTTTTTTGTGTGCAGCCCATCCCATGTGCATCCACGTCGCCCTGTCCAAACGTTTGATGTGCGCCCACACCGTGGATATAGGAGGGAGTTGGGGAAAAAAAAAAGAAAGTGGAAAAAAGGCGGAAAAAAGGCGGAAAAAAGGGGTTGGACAGCACAGAGACAAGATCGGGTTTGGAAACACACCCAGTCGTTACATACCTCGGCGCCTCCCGCATCGCCTGGCTTCTTCCCCCACACTGAATACCAAAACCGGCCCTTGTGCTTTTTGGACTGCGCTCTCCGTTCTCCGTTCTCCGTGTGTGCCGCCACACGATATCGGAGATAGCATAGCCATTGGCCAGCCCTGTGGGAGAAGTCCTTAATTCGGCCCCACCATCTCTGCGTCAAAGTGCTGACCAAGCGTTGATGTGTTGATCCCCCTATGCGAAGACTGGGAGGAGGGAGGGATTTGGCGCATGGGGCAAGGTTACCTTTGGATTCATCCGACCGTCTTCAGACGCGATGAGCGATGCTGTGGCCGCCGTAGAGTAATACAGGCTCGATCTGGCGCTGTGAGATTCGCTGCCGAATTCCTTGGCCCTCTTCGAAATCATGGACCGACGCGTATTAATTAGCTGCCCCCTTCTCCTGCTCAGAAAAGGACTCCCGGCGACTTCGGTCTAACCTCTAGGAGTGCCTCTCTCATTTGCCCCAAGGCTGTGATCAATCCGCCGTCCGCGAGGGGATCCTCACAAGTTGGGAAATCTGGCCCATCCAGCACACGTCAGTCAGCACAGTCTGTCCCGTCCAGTTCCACGCTCCGTGGCCCGGCCCAAGGGTTCTCCCGACCCTCCATACCGGCGCTTGGGCGCCATTTTTTCGTCGATCCAAAGAGTGTTTCGGGAAGGAATGTGACTTGCAGCTTCAGAGCTCACAGCTGTGATTCCTACTGGACAATCAGTGCCTGGTTTTTCCCTAGTGCTCGCAACAACCTGGCTGCCGCTGGGAGACCGAGACCGACGAATGGGATGGGCTGCTAGCTCTGATACTGCAAGGTTTCGGAGCTAACGCCCAACCTTGCTACTCCCCGGTGACGCTGCCATAGAGTACTCTCGCCCACGAGCAAGAGAATCCATCACTCACCTACTGTGTGTTTTTTTCTTTCTAATAATCCGCGACTGGAGATCATACGAGGTATGAGAATGGAGGTCGCTGTACCGTGTCGTGACAATAGATTCGGAGGCGATTTTGAATCGTAGTAGAGGGTCCGGCACGAGGATTTCTCGAGAAAGGTCACTGCTCACTACTGCAAGCGAGACGGGTATTTTCTCAGAAAAAGAAGATAAAACAGAACGGAAAGAAGAAGAAAAAGAGGAATGACACGGGCGAACGAAAGATCAGGGAAAATTAGGAACCTCTCGGTAAAAAAGAAACAAAAAAATGATAATGTGCAGCGTCCAAGGAGGTGCGGAGTCCTATATACCTCTCCATGCAATTTCCAATATGGCAGACCAACGATCGCACCGAAAAGACACTCCAGGCCCAGAGGCTCAACAACACGCGACGGTCGATAGAGGTGCCACAGAGCGAGAACGGATGGAAACATAGAATTTGCCGCACAGATCGATCCATGAGTTCCAGAAGCGCGGCGAAGATGACGTTCGGAAGAGGGATAATGAGTGGGGAAACGCATCTTCGCATGTAAGGAGTGGTTGTGCAGACTTCTTGAAATCACGGCACATGGGACGTCGAAATTGTGGGGAGCTCGAAGATCCTTGTTTCCCTGTTGCCCTGAGGCCATGACAGATGAGCGTTTGCACGGTTGACGAGAAGGGCCCGGCTGCTATGCTGCTCGCCGAGCTGTCGAGCGAGGCTTTCGCTTCAACCCGCCCGCGACGGTTCGTCTGAGTTGTTCATATTCGCGCTTCGATACTCGCTTCCTCGAAGCTCTGTCAACTCTTCCCACCATCCTTGTAGCCAAGTAAAGCGGTCGACGTATCCGGCGGCCTTTCGGCTTTGACCTACCCCTGTCCAGTCACCAGCGGCCTCCCAGGGTCTCGTGGCTTCCCTTTTCCCGGTCACCTCCTTGTCGTCTTTTGTCCTGTAACTGACCGTATGGTACATAGCCTAGATTGTCTCATGTCCCCATGGCGCAGGCCTGGGCAGTTTGTTCTCCTGGGTATCGTCGAGGGCCCCCTCTTTGTTGGACAACAGAAAGACAATGCTCCGACGCCCGGGCTCGCTAGGTGCATGCTCCTTTGCTTCAACCTTCCCATGCATCAGATATGCAGCTGCCCGTCACCCAAGGGTCAAGTTGAAACACCACAAACACCAATTTGATTGGGGAGGAGCGTCCCTGGCCTATCAATAGTCCACCACGGCTAGCCGCAGCCGCACTGGTAGGATGTGAACGACGAGCATGCACTCTCCGCCACTTGGATCGAGGCTGCCTGAAGGTCGCGAGTCCTGCTATGCTCCCACACTGACGTTGACAAAACAAATATAAGCGGGAAGGAGATTGGCTGAAAGTCTCCGTGTCGTGTCATCGGACTGCTTGCATGGCCTTAGAGAACTGACAACTGAGCTAACAGACGGCGAATCCTTCATCATGAGGATGGTGCCCCACTCAATACAGATGTGGATGGGGTGAAGTGTATGCCAAGACTCTAAGGTTTTTGTTGGTAGCTCCTCATGTTTATTAGCTGTCGGCTCGGTGAGTGCTGATGGGCAGATGCAGCCAACTTTGACGATGATGGATAGCTGATGGGGACGACATTAATCGGCCGGCCCATGGCAGACCGCGGACTGGGCAAGGGAGGTTCGGCTCTCTCGCCAAGGGATATCTCACTTCTATGGCCCTTAGTCATGGGAGTAAGCAATCGTGCCGGACGAGTGAGCATGTGCAACTCTATAATGCCGCAATCCGGAGCAGTCGAGTAAATGTCGTAGGTAGTCAACCCCTCATGAAAAGGCTGACGATATGTTGCAGCCTTTCATAGCTACCCGTCGACATCTCCTGGAGATCACGGAGCCAGCACGAGAGCCTACATTCCGCTCAATGTTCCGTAAGAACGAAAGCCGTTGCATCTAGTTGCTCGTGGGATGGACCAATGACATGGGTGGTTATCCGAGACGGGAAGGGAATGCTCTGGCTCCAACATTCCCAAACCATCGGGCCCGCAGCGAAAAGATGGCATGGATGCCATCTAAGTGATCCATGTGGAAGTCGGGTAGGTATTGTACCCCGGCTCCCGAGGAGCGAAATCGGCAGGCCCTATTTCATCTCATGGAGTGCGGTCGAACGGCCATGGCAAAAAGAAGAAAAAAAAAATGCCGCCGTGAGGTTTGTGCAGGTTGCCGCTACCTGTCCCGTGCAGTCAGGGAAGCCGCAAATAGCGCAAATAGCTGTGAAATACGGGTTCGACGTGCACAGGACCGAGTTTACATGGACTAACATGTCAGATGCACGGTCTCAAGTGGGCGGTCCCTGGATGAGTGCCTATTTCAGCTGTTATCTAAGTGGCAAGTTCCCAATTCAGCGCCTAGTCCCATCAAGACAGGGTAAGACGGCATGTCGGGAGAGTTGCGGAAATTTTGACAGTTGACCGATAGCCGGTCGTGGGAAACTCGGTCGCCCACAGTTGATGCAGTGTCTGTTGAGATCAAGGTTGGGGTTTTGAACGGCAGACCTTTCGGTCACGGGCTGTACAGACAAGAAGTCAGACGGATGTTCGAACCTGCGCTCATCATCGTCTACCGGGGAAGGACTCCAGATGCCCGCAGAGCAGAAACGGATGGGAAAAATAAGGGGGTAAGCTTAGGCGCAATAGCAGAGACAAGACACATGACTTGGCTCCAAGTGTGGCGTGTCCGTGGTGCGCAGCTTTTAGGGGCTCTACTGTCCCATGTCTCCAGGCTTCCAGCTCCCGGAATATGTGGCCATCACACTGCAAAGTGCACCTCGGAATTCTAGCGATGCCATTTGTAAGAGAAGTGTGACTATATTTGTTGTATTGGCTGTGTATGGGGAAGGCTGGCAGTGGCAGATAGGAACGTTGCTTACCCCATGTTTCTGGGTTCGAAGATCCTCAGATCTTTGTACTAGGTGACATATGACATATCACCTCATTCTAGCTCTAGAATTAGTTCCAGGGTCTTCCTCTCGGCGTCGCCATGAGTTAGAATAAATGCCGGGGAATGTCTGGCAGCTGGTGGGCCTGTGGCACGCGAGCCACTTTGCAAGAAGCGTCAGTCAAGACGAGGGCTGCGGATACCAGCAGGTTGGGCGGCGTCGCAGGCGTCGATGACTGGCCTGCGAATAGGGACCCATACAGTACACGAGAAGGCCCAAATTAAGATATGCATAACATGCATCTTTCCCGGCTCTTCGCCAGGGATGTCAGGCACGCTCCGCCGATTAACGACTGGCGTACTGTAGCTATCGCGGTGACTGGGCGTGAGTGAATGTAGCTCGCTGGTTGTTTCGATTGATGAGCAGAAATCTCGGGGTGGCATAGAGTGAGTGCTGCTAGTACGACCAACCCTTTCTGGTCGGTTGTATTATGGTGTTGACAGACTTGACTTGGGATAGTGGTTCGGCCTGGGAGTGGAGCGGTCCGTTGTCCTCGGCGGGGACCCACGTTGGACAGACGTCATGGTCATGAGTGTCAAGTCTAATCTCAGAACGTGAACAGGCCTGGGCCGCGGGCGTGGAGTTTCCAGCTGCATTCTGTTGATCGTGGCAGGCCGATGGGGACGACACCGTAACAAGATGTATAATTAGGTCGTAATTTCGAAGAGTCGGTCTGGGGGGAAGGAATTGCCGGTAAAAGTTCTCGGTCAAAAGAAGCCAAGAGGCCGGTGAGGCAAGAACGATGTTGATAGGGCCAATGACCCCGCTGCAGTACAGACCCACTTGCCATGAACCGATTATGTTGTGAAGGTGGTGGGGTGGGGATTGTTGTGCGCCCAATGACCAATCACAGGAGGTCTCACCCCCAAGCATCGGTTCTCACTTCATCCGAGATCTTTTCGCTCACAATGGATTCAGCAACAATGTTGCCCTGTGCTGTTGCAGCTTTGCGGCTTCTTCTCTCTCCGGCCGCCTCTGATATCTGCAGGCTTCCAGGGCGGCATTCGACGCCTGCCACGTTCACTGTATTTTTTGATCTCGTATCCCCTTCCGCGATGCTTCCATTGCGAAGGCTGTCCCTAGCCGCCCTTTTCCTTCTGTTCTATCTTTACTCAGAGCCACCAACACACTGGGAAATGACAAAGCCGGCTTTTCTGATAATCATGCCTTTTCTGGGCTTTGCCGCCGACTCGGATGCGGGTAAATCGAGATCGGGATTGCAGCGTTTCTAGGTGGTGCTACCCATCACTTGACGAGCTCCCAACGCCTTCACACATCGTCATTTGATGTGCTTCGAGGAGAAAGCCCCGTCGAGCTCACGCAAGTTGACCAGGTCTTCGTGGCCGACCAATCTGCCCTCCGTAGAAAGCGAGTGACATTGATGAAGCATTCGAATCCTGAGTACGGGGGATGGAGAAGCTACAGGAGATATCACACAATGGACGGCTAGCATGGGCAGTACGTTCCTAGCTTGCTACTCATCGCCTATCCCTTGTCTCTCGCCTCTCAGCTCCCATCTCAACGGTCTTGGGAATCCGATGACATGCATAGCGCTGCTTATTAGCGATGCTAGCCATTGACTGCATGGAAATGACGACAAGTCAAAGATTCTACTGCAGCTATTTCTCGGCCTGCTCACGCCGAAATACGTGTTACTGCCGTTCATATGCCGATAAGTGTCTCACCAGGCGCGAAGGGTCCGTCATGCTTGCAGCTTTCTCGGACATTCCTTTCGTATCGGTTCACTCTAGAGATGAGGACAGCTTCCATGCCCATTCACTTTTCCCTTCCAGATCAGGTTCGGCGATCCTCATTCCAGCCCCATGAATGCCCACATGGCCCTCTCCCCTTAAGCTCATACCTCGTACTTAGAGTTAACCGCAGAATAGTGCTCCGATTATGCGGACCAAACTTACTTGATTGCAGACAGACCACTGGCTCCTCTTTGGCGGTCGTACTTCTAGAGTTCTATCTCTACCCAACGACAGTCTAAAGAGGCCTAAGCCCAACCCGAGATTGCCCAGTTCAACGTGGCTAACGAACTAGCTATGTCCTTGTTCCTCTCTTCAGCATCCAACTTGAGGGCTGTTGACTTCCCCCCTTATGGGCCATTTCCTTTTTTTAAAAAAAGAAAATAAGGAAACAAGGAAAAAGGGGCCCGGGGGCGCCCAAAAGGGATTCCCACCTGGCGAACACCGTGTGAGAGGTACCGTCCCCCGCTTTTCTCTGTCAGTTTGATGCTGGTATAGGTATCTACCTATGCCAATGAGCACACGACTCGAGTATGCAACGTTGAACGAGATCGTGTGTGCGACCTCATGGACCATCAAATTACCTTCAGCGCGGTGTCCACCTGGGCTGCCAGCGGGCCCGGCCACATTCGAAGTTAAGCGGTCAAGCCGCTTCTGTTCAGACCAGGTTGGGCGACGCCAGGGAGTGGAATAAAGAAGCTGCGGGGCTTGCCTAGCTTGTGTCTCCGACAGGCGAGAGAGTGAAGGTCGCCAGTACCTGCATACGTAACGGAATCGTCCACTGAACGGGATTCAAGTGGTCCGTCCGGTCAAGAGAGAAGGGAAAAGGACGCACTGCGTCAGATTGGGTTGCCAGACCAACCCCCCCGGCGGACAAATTCGCGCAGTGCCCATGAACACGGTCATTCGATTACTGGAACATTCTCACAGCGGCGGCTCAAATCAGGCGAGGACGCTGTCCATGTTGGTATGGGGCCATCTGGCATCCAAAATAATACTTCGATGTGGTGACGAGTTGCTTGACCTGAAGCAGAGAAGACAAAACGCTCGGTCTTGTGGGATCAAGTTCAAAACAAAAGACCGGCGAAAGCAGGTTTCTGCAGGCGGCGCCGACATAATAGACGGCCTGGTCCTTGCCCTTTCGACGAAAAGGCGCAGTATTGAGCTTAGAAGACGCAGATGTCGTGTTCAGCTGAGGCCAGGGAACGTGTCACAGACTGGACATGGAGGGCTCGGGGTTGCAGATCATTCTTTCCTGGCACCCCACTAGGTCCATCCGACAGAAGGGCGCAGGCGTTCATGTCAGAACTCCCAAGCGGCAGTTTTCGTTTAACGCGAGACAGCGGATATATTACGAACAGAAATGAGGGAGGGGGAGGGGAAGGTGGCTTGTTAAGACGAACCTGACGGGGCGCTGCTCTCCACGTGAGCATGTCGGCAGTAGCTGTCCTTGTGCAACGAACACCAACATAGTGGCCTGGGATGCGGCCTCAAGGTGTATCTACCCGTATAAGCCAACATGGTAAGTAGTGATATGCATGGAGATGTACATTTCGGATAGGTGCCAGAACGGGAACGGGCCTGTCTGGAAGGGGATCTCCGAGTGCGCACTGCTAGTCAAGACGTTGAGAGGAAACGATCCATTGGCGCATGCAGATGGGAGCAATCGGGCAGTGCTGCAGCGAGTCGTCCATGAATCGTGACTACGAAGTACACCGGTCATCAGAGGGAGCCGGGCCCCAGGCATACATGCAGTCCAGCTTGTCGTCGACACGGAGCAGTGCGGCCAAATATAGCATGATGGCTGATGCCCGGTGACCTGTTCACCATGCAGGTACATAGCTGCCGAGGTACATTCTACCGAGACAACCTACAGCACGGACCAGGTGTTTGTTGATTGCTCTCACTTTCATGTTTTGCTTGTTCTGCCTGCATATCAAGTGTAGTATGGTGGGAAATAATACGGTATTACCTACCTTGCATGGGTAGGTCTGGTATGACGGGTGAGGAGGAGGGCAGTGTTGGCTCACTCACCTCGGTGTCACAACATACTCTAGCTCACCTTGAGAAGCCTTCTCATCTCTAACGTGTGACCCATCATTGTGGGGGAGGGGCGGGCACGGTACTACCTACACGTGTAGATACGACCAACCGTATTCATACTGTACTGATTACTGTACAATGATGCTCTGTAATGAGGTAGACACGTCGCCACGACAACCTATAGCTGACTCCGAGGTAGGTATGAAGATAATCGAAGAGGCAAAATTTCTTACATGGCATTCGCGAGGGATGGGAAAGATATAATCACATCGAGTCGTCTGGGCCAGGACCTAAATGGGACAGCGGAATCAGTGCCGCTGTGGAGACTATAAACAAGCTAAAAACGGGGCAACTACGAGGGGATGGTGACATCTCTCCAACCTCACCTACAACCATCCGCGCATTTTCCCAAAGCCTTCTGCCTCTACCCTAAGCCTCAATTGTTTGCTAGAAAATCTCGACTTTATATCACACACACCCCCACCTCCCCGTCTGTTCTCACCCCCATACCTCGTACGCTGAAATCTTGGAGCTCAGCCACGCGATCGGCCCGCGACTGCGTTGTGACATGCGCAAGAAACGACATCACCAAGCCAAGTACTCCAAACCGCCATCCACCGCTCCAGCGTCTCTCGGGTCCACGAGATCGACCCAGGCCGGTAATTCCGAGTTCCGAACCCTCGCTGCCCAGCCGTCTTATAGCCTTTTGTTCCCTGTGACTAAATATATCCCGGGTAGATGACCAGCCGAAAGGGGTGAACGAGCTGTTGGCCGACTTACGTCGGGCTTCTCTAGCTTCGTCCAACCATCCATCTTCTATCGCGTCGCCAGCATCCAGCGCATTGCCCGCGACTCTTCCCCCAGCCCTCCGGCAGATCCTCCAAATCCCCGAGACTCCTCCCCCTCCACCTCGGAGGCCCGTGCGAGTCGATGATCAAGGAAGGCGGCTGCCCCCTGGGCCACGGCCACCTCGCAGCTGGCTAGAAAGGCATGACAATGCCCCTCGGCCGGGGAGACGGAGTAAGGGCGGCGATGAACGCCATGTCGACTTCCACAAGCTACCTGGGGCTTACTCACCAGAGCGCGGTTCCCTGATGGACAGACTTTTGCGGCAGATGGTAAGCGGTTGGGACTTTCAGAGTGTCTACAATCGATACTACCTGGCCTCGCTACACAGCCGCGTGCGGTCTCTGTTGATCGAGTACCTCAGTCTATGGGGTGATCGAGGTGTCACAGTTGCTGATCTGAAAAGCATCCTACTACCCGTGCCATTGGTTGAGGACGAGAGGGATGCCCACACCAATAATGCTGATGCCCATGTCGAAGCTCATGATCGGTCACAACATTCCGGTTCTGAGCAGTATCCCAATTCCGAAATACTGGCCTCTCTAAACAAAGATCTCTATATCCTCAATCTGTCAGGTTCAGTTGGCCGGTCCATAACCATCAGAGAGCTCACAAACACTCTCTTTCCGCCCGAACTAAAATCCTTTGCAGAAACCGTCCACGACTCGTGGGACGCTGCAGACACCCTCCCCCTTCCCCAGCAGCTCCTTCCCAACCTTACCCATCTCTCCCTCGCGGTCAGCCCGTCAGAATCCCCCACAGTATCGTGGAAACAACTCCTCGCCCTGGCCTCCAAGCTTCCCACCCTGACGCACCTGAGCCTGGCCTACTGGCCGGAGCCCAGCCTGACGCCGAACGCAAAGTTCACGACCGTCGTGGGTGCCCAGGGCCGGGCCTACCGGTACGGAGGGACCGGTCCCTATTCGCACACAGTCGACGACGACTGGTCCGAGGCCATTATATTGCTCCGTAAGCTGAGCAAGAGCCTGTACAGGCTCGAATATCTTGACCTGACTGGTTGTGGGGCCTGGTTCGCCGCTCTCATGCACAATAGTGATGGCACCCAGATCGACTGGACGGGCGACTGGGGCAAGATGCAGACTCTCCGGCTGCGGTACGGGCTCGGCATCAGCGAGGACACACCTCAGGCCGACAGGGCTGAACTAGCCCGGGTTATCTCGACGGCGGTGCGGGTTGAGAAGCATATCGTAGGGCAGAGGGCGGGTAAAGGACGGTTCATCCACGTTGACAGGGATGCCCCATAGCCACAACGCCCTACATTTATCCAGCGGAGCGCTGTCGTGAAGGGAGCGACATGCTTCGAGGGGCAAGTATCTTATCAATAGTGTCATATACATACCCTGAGAGGAGGTTTCAGCGAACACCATGGACGTCTTCCCCGAACCAGTCGTGCGAGTGGCTCACTAGGCGTTTATTCCTAGTACCTCCTTGGCCAGTATGACCATCGTAGGTCGAAGCCTGGGCAGGATTGGCAAGATGGGAATTTGGCTAGGCTAGCCAGGGGCTAGAAAAAGCGGCCGGGTTCAATTCCATTCCAGGCAGGCTAGCAAGTTCATACACTGGCCCAGCGAGATGAAGCAAATAAATGCACGAAGAATGCTCGAGAGGCCGAGTTGATAACCTCGGTGGGTATGCTGCCGAATGTTCCCTGAAATATCGCGTCGTGATTCGAACGGCGGGAGGACAGCTGCACCGCGATCGACCGTAACCGTTTTCCATACTCATCCCCGTTGCCTCGCCGAGTGATGATTATCACGAGACACGCGTATCCGCTTCTCCTATGGTTCTCGGCCCCTGCGCCCACCTCGAAGTAAGACACGCGGTAGTCTTGATTTTATTCTTCTCCCACACCTTGATCTCATCCGTAGTCACGCCTTCCCATGGAACTTGGGCGATTTTCCGACGCGTTTCACTTGAGCTGACACGTCATTCCGTCGGTCATTTGGCTCATAGCTTGGGCTGGTCTTGCCGCCTCGTCACTCGGCCTCGACACGAGTTTATGGTAATTTGCATCGCTAATCTCAAAACTGTACGCGTGTAGTTTGGGCAAGCCAACCTCAGGGGCTTTATCCCAAAGGGTATTATATTGTGCTCGGCGGTTTGGTGTTTTAAGCCTTCCTCATCTTCGCAAGGTACTTGTCCGCGTATTTCCTCTGAGTCATTCATAACCAGGTACAAAGTACACTGAACTCATGCCCTTGTCACTCCGATACCGGATACAGCGCACAAACCAGGAATTATTACTCACACAAGGGCGGTGTCCCACAAAACTTTTCCTCGGGCCCGGGGGATGGAGCAAAAGACAGGGTTCACCGATTCCACTCGACGTTCACCATTTTCAACCTCGTCATAACGCCTGCCCAAGAACGCTGCTTTTCATTGAACGGCTTCTAAATTATACCGGGAAATACAGTCTGTGTTTTTCGGCTTAAAGAAATCAATCATCCAAGTACTACCAGAAGCCGCAATCATGTCCAAGGGCCGCGTTTGTCTGTGAGTTTTCTGGCCTTTCATTCTCATCAGCCTCCATGAAATAGCCAACTGACATAATATGAAGCGCCTACTCCGGAGGTATGTTCCTAAGCTTTGGGACTGTTCATCCGTCAACCAATGGCTGATAGACGGTTCTTGTAGGCCTCGATACCTCCACCATCCTCAAGTGGCTGATCAATGATGGCTACACGGTCGTCGTATGTTCAGTTCCTTTCACTCTGAGGGTTATTCGTTTCTGACCGCGATACAGTGCTTCCTTGCCAATGTTGGCCAGGAGGAAGATTGGGAGGAGGTTGAAAAGAAGGTATTCCATACCGCCCTGCCCGTGGTCATCAACCAAGACGCTAATTTCAACAACAGGCACTCATGCTTGGTGCCGAAAGGATGGTCATTCGGGACCTTCAGGCCCAGTTTGTCACTGAGATGGTCTTCCGCGCTGTCCAATGCAATGCCATCTACGTAAGTTAACCTCAGGCGGTGTGTCTCTGGACTTTACAGAGGCTATATCCACCATTAACACCCAGGGACAACCACATAAACGAGGCCATACTAATAAGGGATATTCATACAGGAGGACAGGTACCTCCTAGGGACCAGCTTGGCCCGTCCCATTATCGCTCGCGAGTAAGTAAAACCCCGGCAATCTCCCAGGCAGGAGAACATTTACTAACATATGCAAAGACAAGTTCGCGTCGCCCAGGAGTTTAATTGCGATATTTTGAGCCACGGTTGTACCGGCAAGGGCAACGACCAAGTCAGATTGTACGTTTCGTGATCCACGTGCTACCCTCCACTTGTCCCCGATGATCCCCTTATCGTAGCTTTTATGAATTTGCTCTAACGTGAGATGATGTAGTGAGCTCGCCTGGCTAGGTACCATCTACTCTCTTCATCTTTCGTTCTCGGGATATCCACTAACACTTCAAAGCACTGGCACCCTCGATGAAGATCATCGCTCCTTGGAGGATCGAGGCTTTCATCAGCAAATTCAAGGGTCGGGCGGATCTCCTCGAGTACGCGCGGGTTAACGACATTCCCGTCTCCTCGACTCCCAAAGCTCCGTGGAGGTCAGTTGCGTCCGTTGTGGTTTGTCTGGGACTTGGGCGAAACTGATTCAATGTAGCATGGACGAGAACCTCGTGCACTGCAGCTACGAGGCTGGCATCCTCGAGGATCCGGATCACGAGCCGCCCAAGCATCTCTGGAAGATGACCGTTGATCCGCTCGAAGCCCCTGATAAGCCATATCACCTCTCGATTCACTTTGAAAAGGGTGTACCCACCAAGGTCGTCACTGAAGACGGAAAGGAGGCTACCGAGCCCGTGGAGCTCTTTAAGCTTCTCAACCGCATCGGCCACGATAATGGTGTCGGACGAGTTGATATTGTGAGTCTTCTTGGCTATTCTCTTGTCTGATTGTGGCTAACAAAGTCCTTCCTTTCAAACAGGTCGAGAACCGTTTCATTGGTATGACTAGGTATTCTCCTGTCGTCACAAGAGCTCTGAGCTAACGATGCCGTAGGTCTGAAGAGCCGAGGTTGCTACGATTCACCGGGCTTGACAATCCTTCGTCTCGCCCACGTCGATCTCGAAGGCCTGGTCATGGACAACAAGGTTCGCGAACTCCGAGACCAGTTCTGCACCACTTCTTGGAGCCGACAGCTGTACAACGGCATGTATTTGTAAGTACCCACGCCCGCTTCGCCCTTGCAAGCCGAACTGGCGAATCGGCTCAGGCGTCCTATCTCGAGGTCGTCTTAATTTCCAACATGCTAACAGATGGACAGCTCGCCGGAGAGGGAGTTTGTCGAGAACTCTATTATCGCCTCCCAGGAAAACGTGAACGGAATTGTCCGCATGATGGTTTACAGTATGTATCATCCCAATCTGGCTTTTCACGTCCTTTGGATTTTGTTACGCGTGTTCCTTCGCCAGACCCTCGCCAGATTGTCGCCCATTTGCCACGGAGCACAGACCTCCTTTGAAAGGGCACTACTGACGTGATTTACAGAGGGCAATGCCTACACGATCGGCCGCAGCAGCGAGACCAGCAACCTCTACAGCGAGGAAGATTCGTCGATGGACTCTCTTGACACCTTCTCGCCCATGGACACCAGCGGGTTCATTGCCATCCAGGCGATTCGCCTCAAGAAGTATGGCGAGAGCAAGATCGCCCAGGGCACTCCTCTCACCGAGTCGTGAGGGCCATGCATGAAGTTGACCATGTTGGGCATCTTCATTCTATGAAGCTGCGAGAGAAGCTGGGCGGAGCCCGTTTCTAGGTCCGGCCGTCCACTTCTTGCTCCGAGGCCGACTGCGATTTGCAATGTGACTTTTTAGGTCTTGATGGTCATGTTGCGGTAACCCAACAGGCGGTGTTGTACATCATACTTATTATCATCTACAAACACGAGAGATTTTCCTGCGCATAGCGAGAGCCTCAACGCAGGTTTTCGTAGTATACAGTCGCGAATCGTAAAGGTCTGAACAAGTATTGAGCTCTGGTCGCAGACTTGGTAGGGAGGCAGATGCCCAGACTGGGTGGGTATCCTGAAGTACAGTGAACTCTCCACCTGATACTGTATACAACACGGTACGTACTCCACCTTAGTAATCAAGTCGCCAGAACCGGCTTTCGGCGCTTCCCCTTTTTTCCCGGGGATTACTTCTCACATCGCCGCGTTCAACCAGCCTCCATTCACATTGTCTATTTTCACTGATTCGAATCCTCCTTCGCGCCGCGGCTGCATCGCATCGTATTGCATGGCAAGTGGAGTGCCGTGAAGCGCACAGACGTGACTTTCCTTCGCATGGAGGGGTCGGGGATCCTCCAATATATGTAGCAAGCATCGAGTTCCGTTGCCTCTCGAAGATCGCTGGTGCAAGGTAGAACCGACTTCACTTGCCCATTCCCACTCTACGAGGCCTGAAGCCATCTTCCGCGTGGCGTTGGGCCAGAGACTGACGAATCCGACAATCCCCTTGCACCCGCTGCCTCGCCTCGCTTCTCTGCTTTGTCATGTCATTTCTCCTTCGAGAACGCCTCCGCTCGTTTGGATCGTGCACCATGCCGCGTCTTGACGATTCCAGCGACGATGAAGAGGCGAGCCTCCTCGCCCGCGGTGGCAACAGGGCCCGTCGCCTCTGGTCGGGCTTCGTCGATTTCGCCATGCAAGGGAACATCCTCGAGATAGCTTTCGGCCTCATGTTAGTAACCTAACCCATATATTTTCCTCTTGCTCGCCTTGCCCCGTCTCCCCGTCTCTCCCCCCCTTCTTATACCTAGTCTCAAACCATGCCACGCACCCGGCGTATGAACCAAATGATATCGATGACCGTTCAATGTTGACATGTACCACAACTCGGCCTCCTCACAGCTTGGCTGCCGCGTTCACCACCCTGGTGAATTCGTTTGTGAATAACATCCTTATGCCGCCCCTGTCTGTCATCTTCCCCATCAACCGTAACATGGAAGAGAAGTTTGCCGTTCTGAAGCCTGGCCCCGAATATGAGCGCGAGGAGGGCTACACCACCCTTGCGCGGGCCAAGGACGATGGCGCCGTCGTCCTCGCCTACGGGTAAGTCCGTACCTCTTCTCTCGTCTTGCCTGCGTATTTTCAGGCGGGTCTTTGATCGACTTTTCCCCGGAAAACCATGAGCCAAACTTGACTCCCGTTGCCAGCACTTTGTCCTGACGTGCCCCGTATAATGCCAATCGCCACAGCTAACGCGACTACGTCCCACAGCTCGTTTTTCAACAATACCGTCTCGTTCTTCTGTGTTGGCCTCTCCCTCTGGGGTCTCGCGCACTTTTACCAGCTTTTTTCCACGGACCCCATCATCAAGCATACCAAGAAGTGCAAGTATTGCAAGAAACGCGTCAACGAAGCGGTGGGTCTCGCCGCTGTTCTATATACACACCATTGTCAAATTTCCCCCTCCGTTCTCATTATTGCAAGTCAGATGGCGTTTCAGCGACTGACGGGAATATGGCCAGGCCCTTCGGTGTCTCCATTGCACCAGTTGGCTCGACGGGAGGGAGGATCCCGTCGACGAGCAAGAAGCAGATGGTTGACTTATCGATGGCTTCAAATCCTCCTCCTTGGCCGCCGAACTTTACCATGACCTTACTCGGTTGCATGAACTTGAGCTTTTGAGCAGACGCACCTGCGTGATATCCAATGTCGTTTCATCATTTTCTGATGTCATGTTTGTGTTACGAGTGCTTCAGGTTACGAAAGGTGTTGAGTCTGGTTGAGCACCAGTTTACTGTCCTGACATCCCCACAAGCTCAGGTAGCCTCAGGGTGGGTGTTGTTCATGTAGCTTTTCGTCAACACGCGGAAAGTCTCCCCAGAGCCGACCTAATCACGTTGTTTCTGTGATGGTCCTTACCCCTCGACGGCGGGTGATATTGTGTAGATTCTGTCGCATAGCTGTTAGGCAAGTGCGCAGATGGCGGCTAAAGCATTGTTCTGGCCCAGGTTAGCCGAGGAACAGCTCACGTACCCAGGAGAGACACCGGTGTTGCCCACTAGGCCCTGTCTAAAGGTCTTTTGACTTGCCAGCTCTTGTTTCCAATTTGAGAACCCCAGCATGAAGAGAATCTGGGTTATCCGGAGCAAGCCCTGGGCGACCAAGGACAGGGAACAAACAAGCCAGTCGTGTGGATTCACACTCGGATGAGTGCCGTTTTTCTCTCATGAACCATCTAGTTCAACCAGTCCAGGCCTACACATGCTCGCCATGCTCTGTGCTGCGTCGAGAGCCCGGTGGAGATTGCGCTTTGGCGTATGTCCAATATAACCAACCCGCTATGCCACTGACCATGATGAGGACGAAGAAGAGAATGCCAATGAGTGCACCGATGGCTAACATTTTGACGGCTTGGGAAAGCGGATTGCTAATTGTCTATTGATGGGCGAGAGACAGTGTGGCGTTCTGGCCTGGAGACCGAGTGGAAGAAGGGCTGCTGTACGATGCAGGAAACCGGGGCTCCTCGTTGCCTGGAAAGGCGAGTAGACTATCTTATAAGTTACACCCTCAGGGAGCTCGCATGCGGCCGTTTTGAAGGCATGTTCGAAAATCAGGTATCGTTGCTTTCCATTCACATCAAGACCCTGTCTTCCAATCTCACCGATACTGAACCAGAGGCAATTAAGCACCTGTAAGTACGTTGTCTAAGCAGTGAATCAAGAGCCCGATGATCCTTTTTACCGGCGCCGAACCATTGTATCATTTCGTGTTGATGCTTTTCAGTGTTCAGGTAGGCTTCACGGTTTCGAATAACGTGGCCGGATTTACAGACCTAATGGCATCAACCATCCCACACAAACGTTCCAACAGAGGTCATGGTTGTCATGTTCATCCTCATTTGTCAGAAAGGTGCAGTTACTCACTTTATCTATGAGATTCGCCTAGTTGTGACATCACAGCTGCTGGATTTGATGTTTCCCGTGCCAAACCAACGAAGTGAGGCTCTGGCGTCTAGCAAGGAAACAGGGCATAGGACGTCGGACGAATTTAGCTCGACTTGACGAGCTAGCTGGGTGTACTTCGTACGGGAATAAGGGACGTAATTACTGGTATCCCAATGGCGCATTACGTGAGACTGCTTCGTCGATGAGTTGACATCATGATGAGGGCGATTGGCCACACGTACGCAACTCTAACCCCCTATATAATCAATATGGCACATTGGCAAGATGCCGAGGACCCTTTCGCCCCTTCCGATTGATCTGGAGATGAGAGATGAGAGAACGTCCTATTGAGCCTTTCAGATATCTGACGAACAGACGCAACGAAGAAATGGCGACGACAGCGCGAACTTCCCTGTCCGCAGAGGGCCCAGAGCCCCCCAACAAGACGACAGAAAAGTCGATAAACGACTACAGAGGGCTATCCTGCCCGCCGCACGCTGATAGGCTGGAAAAAAAAGTCCACAAAGCAGCGGTGATCGAAGCCCTCACCATCAACGTCGACGAAGGGCTGGATGGCTTCGTGTCAGGCTTCCTCCACATGCCGCCGGACTTTGTCAAACCGGCCGCGGCGACGCACCATCGAACAGCGGCGATTCTCGTCTCCGGGGCGGGCGGCGGCGTGACGGGACCGAGCTCCATCTACCTGTCGCTGGCATGCAAGCTCGCGACGCTGAGCACGGGGATCCCGACGCTGCGGCTGGACTACCGGGCGCCGGGGCGGAACCGATACTGCGCGCAGGACGTCCGGGCGGCCATGGCGTACCTGGAGGACACGTACGGGCTGGACCGGTTCGTGCTGGTGGGGTGGTCGTTTGGCGGGGCGCCGGTGTTCACGGTGGGCGGCAGCGACGAGCGGGTGGTGGGCTGCGCGACGGTGGCGAGCCAGACGGCGGAGACGGAGGGGATACGCAAGCTCGCGCCGCGGCCGCTGCTGCTCCTCCACGGCACGGCGGACCGCACGCTGAGTTCGACGTGCTCGGAGAGGTTGTACGCGATGTACGGTGACCGGAGGAACGGGCGGATCCAGCTGTTCGAGGGGGATAATCACATTCTCAGCGGCAATGCGCAGGCGGCCGAGGCCATGCTCTGCGACTTTATCACGTCTTGTGCGGGCCTGCGTGTCGACGAGGGGGAGCACGCGATGGTTGTGGAGGAGGAGCTCATCCGGGAGGGCGAGAGGCGGTCTCTGATGAAGAGGGGAGGGGACCTCAGAGGGCCGGAGACGGTGGACTAGGGAGGATGAGGCGAGGCGTCTTTCTAAGGAACAGAAGCATAAGAAGGTCCAGGTCCATACCTACCCGGGTTTAGGGGTTTATAGGTCAGAGCCCGATGACTGGTCAGACTGTCGACAGTCTTAGAACTTTATGTTGACAGTTGTACCTCTGACCTGGCTCTGGTCAGAGCAAAACCCTCTGTTCAAGCTCTGACCTACACCCCACCAACCCGGGTAGGTATGGAGAAGACTCGGCCAGTTGTCCTAGGTACCCAGGTACCGAGTTACATACACAATACTCCGTATCCGCAATGCTTTCATACTGTACTGTGGGTCTCATCTCAAGACGTCTGCACATGATCACACATGAGTGTACAGTGTACTTGGCCACAATACCAATGTGACCCGGCCAAGAGTCGCGACCATTCTTGGCATTTCTCAGTATTAGGTACTCCGTATACTTCGTAGTCTTTCCATTCCTCACATAATGTCTCTCTGGCCGGCATCGGCCCGCCCGCTCTGTTGCTTGTCATCTCTCGCTCGACGACCTACCTTTTTACTCCCTCGATATTAATGGTCGTCTTGCCCTCCTGCTCCGCCCCGTCCCGGTCGGCAGTTTCGGCTCCATGCCCCTGCTTTACACTCCACACACAAGAGAGGGACTCTACCTATTGTAATTACGAATACCTATTGCCCGCTTGCCCCTCAGCTTCAACCAGGGTTCACCACCAAGGGTCTTGGCACTTGGCGCACATGAGAAAACCCGGCGTCCTCCAACCAGCGCCCATGGAGCAGCCGTCAAGCCCAGACCTTGGCTCTCATGCCCAGTGGAGGACTGACGGCACACCGGCAGCCTGCCCAGAGAATCGAAGAATGTGAAATGGAAGAGAGGAGAGGAGATGACAGGAAAAAGTGCCCAAACTCTCTTTCTCTCTCACCGAGCCGATCCTTTTCCTCTTTTTAGCTATCAGTATTCTTCTGGGTTTTTGTCTTGTTTCTTCTTTTTCGTTTTTCGTTTTCCCTGGGCGCCATCGCATGCCGAGCCTTGACGACACCGTACGGAGTAATTACTTTCACCTCGCTGCTTCCTTGGAGCCACCAAAGTCTCCTGTCTTTCCTCCTTCCACCCGTCTTGTCTTCTCACCTCTTCGTCGACGATCTCGATCTTGACTGCGGCTCTTTCGTTTCCGGTTGTCGTTCATAGAGTGACACCTCAAATACCCTCAACGTCCTCCAAGGTCCTCGCATATCGCGACGGTGTATTCTCGACTACATTCCTTCGCATCTACCACAACGTAGCGACGATTCTGGTCGACCGAACGCCCCAAATCGAATCAACCGAAGCCCAATCCATTGAACATCGACCTATTCTTCCTCGTGTCCCGCATCGATCGACCTCTCGACTTGCCACGGCCCGAAAACCGCCAACCGATCAATCGTGGTAGTCTTTGGGGGGCCCTCGTTCTCCCGCGACCATGAAGTACCCACAGCCGTTCCTCGCGTTGCTCTCGCTTTGTCTCGCGACAGGCGGCAGCCGCGCCGAAGAAGAAACCTCGGCTCCCGTCACGGCTCCGGTCTTCCTACCGTACTACTCGTCCAAGTCCTGGTCTTTGGTCCGGGGGAGTATTGTTACAAGTGTAAGAAGGAGACTCAGATAGCCCGGTCTGCGTGTTCTCCGTGCATATTAGCTGACCATTCCGGTGGTAGAATGCCGACGAGACGACCTACACCATCTTTTGCGCCCCGCAAACAGCATCACACAACTGCGATCTGGCTCTCGAGTTTCCTTTTATCTTTGCTGAGGGCAATCAGACATTGCGATTCGATGGCACAAAAACATCGACCTAGTATGTTCCGTTTCCACGTCGAAGCCCGCACCCACCTCACCTCGCCTGCCACTCACTATGGCCAATGCTAACCCATAGGCAAAACAGCACCGTCAATTTGGAATGCAAACTGGGCGGCACCACCGCAGCCACCTGCTCGGCGTACTCGAGTTTGAGGAGCGGATACATAGCCGGCATCCATACGGGCCCGACCGAGGTCACCTGGGAATCAACGTTGACTGGGACCGAAGTCCAATGGGGGACGCTCACCTTGGCCGAACAACCGACAGAAACGACCACGAATGATATCCTCTCGCCGCCGACGTCCACCGAAGAATTAGTCGCTACTGACGGCTTTTTGTACGACGGGACCCTGCCCACCGGCACCGAACCAATGCCCGTCGAGACGGACCTAAGTGCTGGCTTCCGCAGCGAGATCAACTGGTTGCTAATCTGGTCAATATGTGGTGTTCTGTTTGCTCAGTTCACCATATAGGCTCGATCTTGCCAGCCTATTCGAGGTGGTCGTAGACGGAGAAGGTTGAAAAAAGAAACACAAACGAAACAAAAGGATAAAAAAGGAGAAGAAACACAAATCTCTGGGTACAAGCCTCGTCCCATTGACGGCTGTATGGCAAACACAACAGGAGGATAGGATCTCCAGTTGGCGACGACGAAGCCGGCAAACGGGAGTTGGGCAGAGCTGACTGGGCGGCAGTGAGTGGATGGGCCATTGCAAGCTCGCAGGACATGCTGTTCCATTCGGAGACATGGCAGCAAGGTTTTTTTGCGTCTGCTGGGAGGACACGAGTCGACGATACTCGTGCCACTAGGCATTGTGCGTTTTTTGTTTAGGCATCGTGACGGTGCTCCGATGGTTCGGAGTTATACCCCCTAATGGCGTTGTGATTTGGCGTTGCATTTGGCCACAGGCACGGAAGAAGCCTTGCGGAATTGATTTCTTTTGCCATTTCAAAACTACGCAGCATCATCGCCTGGGCGTGGGTGCTTTATGCTTATTATTGTGTTGCTTGATTTCCGCACCCTGGTGAAGATGAGGATCCTACACTACAGACAAGGAAGAAGTTATGCCAGCGTGGTGGAGCATGACAGGATGATGACTTGTCTGGGCAGTTTATCACTTTGACAGGGAAAGGCACAGGTCCTGGCATCTGTTCCTACAGAGGCGGTTTCCTGACTTGAGGAAGATGTCGCTGTCTCAGCGAACCGAGGGAAGGCGGTGGGATTATATCGTGCTAATGATGATCCCCGTTCTTACAGTACCCTCCATCTGGTCTACTCCGTTTGATTACATGAAGTTGATTGTTGGATACTAGAGATCGAATCTTGACTATAGCAGGAAACGCGGGACATGAACAAACTCCGGCACGAGACAGTCCACGGTTCCGTCGCCCTCTCCCGCGCCCATCGTTCACTATTTACAAGGACGCTGCGCAACCAATGCCGACTGCGAGAGCGAGAGAGGTGGCTCCAAGGAGCAGCCAGCTCGGTCCCACCAATGTCGCCATGCCCTCACTGTCTTCCTTTTCTGCTCCCTCCTCGTCGTCCTCCTCCCGACCGTCCCCGCCTTCCTTTGGTTCCTCGTCCTCGCCATGCTCGCCAGGCTTATCGCCGGGTGTGCCGCTGCTCGTCGGTTCTGGATGTCGGGTCGAGTTAGCATCGTCCGGGCCTGCAATGGGACCCACATCAGGGCCGGCTTCGGGGCCTGCCTCCGGACCTGCTTCGCGACCTGTTTCGGGTGTTTCGGGACCTGTTTCAGGACCTGCTTCGGGATATGCCTCAGGACCTGCTCCGAGACCTGTTTCCGGATATGCTTCATGACCTGCTTCCGGACCTGCTTCGGGGCCTGCTTCCGGGCCTGGGATCGAAGTCACACCCGGCCCCTCAAGATGATCCGTCACAATCGGTCCTCCGGAATCTGGGACTACAGTGTCAGGCGCCGCATCCGAGGCAGGGGGAGGGGGCGCGGCTGTATCCATAGGTGCGCCGGGGGGTTTGAGAACTCCAGGTCCCGGGATGACTGGCCCTAGACCGTCCGGCGGCAGTTGGCCCGGTGGCACACCCGCTTCCACATCCGTGGGTTCCTGGGGAACATGGGGGGCCGGCTTACCAGGCTCATCCACTTTGGGTGACTTGTCCCCATCCCCGGGCTTACCCTCTTGCCCAGGCTTTCTATCCTTTGCAGAGTCGGCACTGTCGGGCGCTGTTGGTTTCTTCCAATCCAGTTCTCGGACGACCCTGATCTCGCCGTTGCGGAAAGGGGGCTGCGATTGGCCTATGAGAAGACCCTGAACTGTCTCCAGAGCGCACATCTGCTGCCCCAGCCCGACCGAGCCGTCGAAGCCGCCAGTGTACCACCGCTGACCGCACGTCGCTTTGTCTTTGCCGCCCGAGCACGACTTTGCTGCGGCAAGTGCAGACGCCTCGAGCAGCTCTCTGACTTTTGGTGCGAGAGAGGGCAGGTGGTAGGTGGACTGCCACATGAACCGGGCGAGATAGCCTTTCAGGGACTGCCGAGAAGCGGGTTCTCCATGTCAGCTGGATGTTCCAGGCCCAGGCTCAGGCTACGTCGGCACAAGACATACCTTCATATCGTGATTGCACATGTCGGACGGTTCGCAAGCAGGCTCATACAAGACAGAATCCTTGAAAAAGTGCTGCGCGGCAGCTTTCAGCAACCCGTGTGCTCGCTCCTCCCATGCCTTGTCGCCTGTGACCTCGGCCATGACGGCCGCCCCGTGGAGATGGATACCGGCCGTGTAGGTAAAGGCGACATGGTTCACGCGCTTGCAGCCGTCGCTGGCGTGGGCGCCGTCGTAGACGACGAGCTTCTTGCCGATGAGCCCGCGGGCGGTGGACCAGTCCCACACGCGGTTCGCCCAGTCGGCGTAGACGTGCTCGCCGGTGGCGCGGGCCAGGCGGGCGGCGAGCTGGAAGAGGCCGCCGTTGGTGACGGTGTTTTTGTAGTTGACGCCGTTGGGGTTCGACTCGAAGACCTGCCAGAACAGGCCGCCGCCGCACTTCTTCTCGTCCCAGCGCGAGGACAGGGCGCGGAAGATGTTCTTGCCAAAGTCGAGCCACGACGGGAGCGCGGCGTTGGGCTGCGGGAAGTTGCGCTCCGCGGCCGACATGACGACGAAGCCCCAGAAGCCGAGGTCGTCGTTGCCGAGCTCGTCAAAGTGCTCCGGCGGGTTGAAGTCGTGGTGGGGGCCCGTGTTCACGGGGGCGAGGATCGCTTCGAGGATCACCTTGTTGTACGTGGGGTCGCCGGTGTAGTGGTAGTAGTCGAGCATGGCGCCCCAGAGGGCTCCCGCTTGCCACCAGTAGTACGGGTCGGGGAGGTCGCCGACCAGCTGGGCAGGGCAAGGGGGTCAGCTTCTTGTCTGTTGGGGTTCTCGGCGACGGACCTCCCTCCTCCTATTTACTTACCTCCTTGTCGTCCGACACGTTGCCTTTGTAGTATGACATTGCCCCGTGGGCGAGCGTGCCCGCTGCATTTCGAATGGACTCTTGACGGGTTTCGTGAGCTTCGGGACAAGAGCATAGGGCGGGAGGACTTACGGGGATCAGAGACATCCAAATTGATCGCGTTAACCACTCCGGGGAGGGCAAGGCCGATCCCGATCAAGATTGAGAGGCCCATCATATTGGCGGATGGTTATATCTACAACACAGGATATCAAGCGGAGGCAGGACTTTGTCTGAAGCAAGGAGGCGGCCTGGGCCGCAATGCCTTAAGACGGCGAGGTCTGCGACTGGCCTTTTCATGTCGTACTCTGTGACGACCACACGGCGCAAGAGGCTTGTTTTCCCGATGCCATGGCGTCGAATACGCGCATCGTGGATACTGAGTGCATTCTCTTGAGCGCCACTTGAGTATTTTCAGACTGATTGGCTCTGAAATAGCCCAAACAATAACGGGACTGCGATGTACGAGTAAGGAACAGAGTCGATGCCAGTATCTCATTGACTCCATCTCCATTGACGAAACAGCTCAAGTTGGTGACAGTGCTTGATGTTCAGTGCCAGAACAAACCAGGGTCGTAAGTAGCGAGCGAGGATGGGACTCCTGTCGAGAAGTGTATCACGAGAATGAGGACAAGACTGTGCCAGCCTCCTAGCTCATGCGGGATCGTACTTGGATGAAATAGAAGCCTTCCCAAGCCCTCGGCAAGGGAATTCATCGGAACGAGCGCCACAGTCGTGGAAATAGGAACTATACCGGCTAGGCCATTGGGATTACTGAGGGCTAGTTTAGATCACAATCTAGAATCAGATCTAGGAGCCACGTCTATCATGTCTATTCCCCGGGAAGCAACTCACTGAGAGAAGCAAGGCGATTCCCCTTTTCATGTAAGTCTATCATTTACGTTGCGTTGTCTCTTTATGCCACGACAGCATTTGCAGCCGTCTCCTTCCTTTCTTCATCCTCCTGTCTTCCCTTTCCCCTGACTTCCTCCAGCGTGCGCCGTAGAGAGTCCAAGAAGCGTGTAACCTCATCTTCTGTGCCGACAGTGATTCTGAGACATCCCAGACACCCGTGTTCCTTGCCGCGGAAGCGGACAACGACGCCCTTGCTCTCGGCGAGCGCCTCGTAGACTGCCAGGGCCGTGACATTATCCGGGGCGCCTGAAGCGTCCAGCATCTCGTAGAGCAAAAAGTTGCTGGCGGTGCCGCCGCGCAGGCGACCGACGCCGGGGATCTTGGGCAGCTCGGCGACGAGGCGGTCTCGCTGCGCGATGAGCTTGTCCCTGTGGGCCCTCATGATCTGCAGGCCCTTGTCGGAGACGGCGTAGGAGGCCAGGGCGCTGGTGGGGCTGGAGATGTTGTAGGGCGCCTTGAGGTTGTTGAGGAGGCGGGCGATGGGGGCCGAGGTGAAGGCGGCGCCGAGGCGGATGCCGGCCATGCCGAAGGCCTTGGAGAGGGTCTGCATGACGACGAGGTTGGGCCACTCGAGCACCCACTCGGCGAGGGAGGTGCCGTCCGGGGCAAAGTCGATGTAGGCCTCGTCCAGGACGACGACGCCGTTCCAGGTCGGGTGCTCGAGGACTCTCCGGACGTCGTCCTTGGCGAGCAGGGAGGCGGTGGGGTTGCCGGGGCTGCAGAGGTAGACGAGTTTGACGTTCTCCTCGCGGTTCAGGGCTTCGATGACGGCGTCGGTGTCGAGGCCGAAGTCGGGGGCGGGCCGGAGCGGGACCTTGACGATGCCGACGTCGTTGACCTGGGCCGAGACGGAGTACATGCCGTAGGTGGGCGGGCAGGTGAGGATGCGGTCCTTGCCGGGGACGCAGAAGCAGCGGAACAGGGCGTCGATGGCCTCGTCGCTGCCGACGCCGACGAAGAGGTTCTCGGGGGACAGGTCCTTGGAGGTGTGGGTGTGGGTGTTGCGCAGCTTGCAGAGCAGCCGCTTGAGGTCCCCCTGATGAGGGTCGGGATAGCGGTGGAGGCCGAGGAAGTCGATGTCCAGGTCGGCCTGGGCGGCATCCGGCTGGAGGGATGGCCCGTAGGCGTTCTCATTCGCATCTAGGAGGATGTTTGTGCCATCGTCCTTGTAGTCACTGGATGGTTGAGTCAGTTTTGGTCCGGCCTGGGTATCTGAAGTTCGTTGAAGGGCTGTCTCACTCTCTCGCGCAGCGGTACGGTTCCAGTGTTAGGATATTTTTCCGCGCACAAGTCTGCAGGTTAAACGGAGACATCTTCTCTGGATCTTTTGTTTCCCTTCTTGATAGGACATACGAAAAGAACAGGGAAGATTGGGTGAACCCCGTAGACTGGGTGGAGATATTGGATGAGGTTGGAGGCTTCTTAGAAACCAGTCACGAATCGACTCATACTTGGTAAACCTCCAACTCCACTGACAGCCGAAGTACCTCCCCTCTTTTTGGGTATGGACATGGTACTTGCAGGTACTTAGCGTCTATGAGTCTTAGTGGCTTCGTACAGCGTGGTGTATTCGGTAGACGAGGCCGAGGCCGGAGTTTGGAGAGCGGGATTAGGGTGGGGTCCACGTGTGAGGTACTGCGGTAGCTACAACACCATCAGCCTTACGTTGTACGGGCAGCTGAAGGTTGAAAGATTTAAAAGTACTTCGTACCTATCCATCATTTTGGTTCTCATGCTCTGATAGCCAGGACCTAGCTCATATATGTACGTGTATGCTTGGCCTCCTCGTAGAAACGTGTCTACCGGGCGGTACATTTCCCGGTTCAT
This sequence comes from Sodiomyces alcalophilus JCM 7366, assembly GCF_042370955.1. Classification (NCBI taxonomy): domain Eukaryota; kingdom Fungi; phylum Ascomycota; class Sordariomycetes; order Glomerellales; family Plectosphaerellaceae; genus Sodiomyces; species Sodiomyces alcalophilus. Next base: position 1,666,468 of record NW_027263537.1, read on the forward strand.
GTTAGTTGACCATCAAACATACAAAGCCAACGAAAGGACTCCCAAATTGGACACAATGACCCGCGAAACCTCTGGAATGAATTTGACTTGACTATCCCAGTTCTTATGCTCCTCGTCAGTGCCCAGTGCAGGTGTTTATTCTTAGTGACACTCCCCGCGTGTCTCGAGGAGCTGTCTAAACCGTCACCGCATTCCGGTCCGGTCCGGTTCGGGCTTAGTTCGGATCAAAAAAAGCTGTGTCGTGGAAATGGAATTCGGGGACGTACACGTTGAATGCCTACAACGTAGGTATAGGTACTTCGTACTGCTGAATACCTTACGGAGTACCTAAGGTAGACAGGACCTATTGAAGCGCCAGATAGTCTCTGTAGGCGGGAAAAACTTTGCTCTAATAAACCCCCACCACTCTTCCTCCTTCCTCACTCCTGCAGTCAAGTTCGGCATCTGTGGATGACACGACAAGACAGGACACAAGACACACATCCACCCACCGCAGCCCACGCGATAAAGCTCGTCTTTACGAGGTTCCCGGAACTTCAGCGCTAGGTCAATCATTCAATCACCACCTGCCGGTTCTCTCTTCCAATCCCTGTCTTCCCCCCCTCCCTCTTGACGCCTCATTTGCCTCGCTCCATTCACCGTCTCTCTTCTGGTCTTGGGACAACCTTTTTCGCGACCCCGACCTTCATCCCGTCGTCCCCGCGGTTCCACACACCCCTGCCCACACCCCTTTAGCCCTGCGACGGCCTAGCTACCTGCGGGAGTTTAGAAATAGTAGGTACGACAAGAAGACGTTGCAGCCTACTCAGTACAACGTACGCATCCCATCATCGACACGTCCGCCCGACGGGTCCTTGTACCTAGCGTCGCCAAGTACAATAAATAACCCTTCTCCCGACGAATCACAGTTGTTGGAGGCGTCTTGTCTTGAACTCGACCTCGCTCTGTATCCGTATCCCGTCCCGCCACCGCACCGCAAGCGACTCCTCCTCCTCCATCGACGACTGGGCACATCTGCCAGCAATTGTCGAGGTCCCACGCAGAAAGCAAACCCAACCCTGTCAGGGGGCTGGCTGGCTGCCCAGTCCACCTAATTTGGATCCATCGACCCCATCCCTCGGGCCAAGACCACTTTGGTCCTTCCCACCCACCCAGTAAATAAAGCAACAGCTCAGCAAAAGCCATGTACGCTCCCGACTACGGCTCTTCCAATGCTCCTCCAACCTTCAACAACGCCGCCCCACACCCCAGCCAGAGCCTTCATCTGCAACCCGGCTCCGTTCCAACCCAACCAGGTCGGCCGATGATGTACAACCCAAACCAGTTTGCCGGTATGCCTGGCGCCGCCCAGGGCGGCTTTGCTGGCGCTGGCGCTGGCACTGGAGCGCCGAATCCTGCTGCCATGATGTCGGGCGCTGGGCCTGCAGCCGCCATGATGCAGACGACCGCCATGCCGCACATGCCGCCGAATGGACAGCGTAAGTGGTTCCCTGCCCGTCGCGTTGTGTTCCCCCCCTCCATCTCGTACCCTCCCTCTGGCGCGGTTGTCTTGTCGTCCGTCGTTCTGCGACAACCTTCCACATCCATATCCACCTTGGATACCACCGCCGCGCTGCCGCCGCCGCCGCCTCCCCCTCTCCTCTTCTCGTCCCAGCCCGCCGTCCACACCCTCCCACCTCTTTCATCCTACTTTGCGCTTTCGTATCTGTGCTCTTTCGCGTCGCTTTCGGGGAAACCGCGTCACGTCCACTGATGAATCATCGTGTGTGCTGAGTGAGCGCTGAAGCTGACGCGCCTGGGCTTACTAGTCCCTTACCAGAACCAAGCCAACGCCTACGGCGGCAGCCTGCCTACGTCCGGGTCGCAACAATTCTCCGCCAATTACATGGCTGGCGGCATGCCTGGCTTTCCCATGAATACCGGCATGAGCCCGCAGCGACAACAGCAGCATCATCAACTTCAACAACAGCAGCAGTTGATACAGCAGCGTATGCAACAACAGCAAAAGCAGCAGCAGCAACAACAACTACTACAGCAACAACAACAGCAACAGCAACAACAGCAGCAGACACAACAGCCACATCAACAACAGCAAACACAGCTACAGCAGCAATCGCAGCAACAACAGCAGCAAGCACAACAACAACAACAACAACAACAACAACATCTACATCATCAACACCAGCAACAACATCATCCCGGTGCTGGTATGGCTACCCCACAAAGGTCGCCGAGTGCGGCCCAAGGAACCCCGAACAACATGGTGCAGTCGCAAGGCCAGCACCAACACCAGCACCAACACCAGCAGCAACACCAGCAGCAAACGAGCCGTGCCACACCACAACCTCCCTCCAACAGCCAGACGCCGACGAATGCCCAAGCGCCGACGAGTCATGTCACAACGCCTCAGACGCCGACTTTCTCTTCCAATTCGCAAAACGCCACTGTCAACGGCTCATCGACGGCTTCTACACCCCTCAGCCCTGGTGCCGAGTCGCGGGAAAAGGAGAGGTTCTCCCTGCTCCTCAGTATCAACCAGGAGCTTCTCTACGAGTCGATACAGCTGCAGCAGGTGATGCAGGAAAAGAAGAGAGAGGCAGCGGAGGCAGCAGCGGCAGCCGGGGAAGTGGGAGGGCTTGACCAGAACAGGAAGCTCACGCCAGAGGAAGCCATGGCGCACCAGGACTATACCCAGTACGTTCTTCTCTCTTTGGTTCTTTTGCGCGTTTCGTTTTTCGAAAGCTAACTATTCGTCACTCCAGGTGCATGCGCCGGCTACAAGGCAACTTGAGCTACTTGGCTGCTTTGGCGGATCGAAAAGCGTCTATCCAGGTCCCGCCCTGCCCGTCGTATCTTACACCACCACCTCTTAACATGAATCTGAAGATCACGAGTCCACCGGTTGGGTCCGACTCGAGCGACAGGAAGATGGATCCCAATGCGGACCGGGAGGAGCGAGTCAAGCTGATGACGGAGCTGTACACGAAACTGCAGTCTCTTTTTCCCGGCGTCGACCCCAAGAAGGAACCGACTTTCCAGCCCCAGCGCCCGCAGGGCCACCCAAGCACCGGCCAAGGCCACGGACAGAAGATGCTGGGATCCCAGGGCAGCCCCGTGGTGTCCCACTCCCAGGGCCCTACTCAGGCACCTACTACCACTGCAAGTGACCACCAATCTTCAGCGGCGGTTCCCACATGACCTGTAAAGACCGACCAGGTGCCCGTGTAACGCATAGCCTGCTAGTGACCGTGCCTGGGCCGAGAAGAATGTTGCGGGATGACAAAATCAAAACATACCAAGCGATACAGAGGAAAATGGGTAGAAATTCGGGTTTCACAGCCTGTGGCGTTGGGGGGCTCCTAATGGTATTTATGCACGAATATCTGAATATGAAATGGGTGTTTTGGTATCCCAAGAAGGGCATCCCGGCGTATCTGGCGGTCAGAGAATCCGAAGACTGTAGGCTGTCCGACTGTTCGACGACTACCTCGAATGATGCTATTCGTGGACAATGACCCGGACATGCAGAGGCTCGGCAAGTCTGCACCATGCAGGGGACGTGCACCTGGCCCTAGTACGTTTTGGGCGAATGGAGCGGGGGTTCATCAAGTTCATCAAGTTATCAGCCTCGAGGGACGAATACAGAGGGACGAATAGGGGGTTAGGTGTTGGTGATAGGAGATTTGGCGCCCCCCAATTGCCGGTTCCCTATTCGCTTTTGTCGATCAACGGATCCAAAAGGAGGTTGTTATGGATTAACGATGGCTCTCGCTTTCCCTTCATATCGACACGACACAACATCACAGACCAGTCGTTATTTTTGGGTGGAGTCTTCTCGTAGCATCAGCGTGTTTCGCGTATTTTTTGTTCTCTTCTTTGCATTATTCATAAATCACGAAGCGTGATCATCTTAGAGCAGCCCTTTCTGGTCGTCGAGTCGACCGATTGAGCTAGACGACACGGACCTTTCACCAGGCACGGCAACGCTATTATCTGACAGACGACGTGTTTCCGTGGCTCTTGGCGCATCAACACGCCAGATGTACGAATATTCGTAATTACTATTTCCCCTCTTGGATCGCCGTCTCGACAATCAACGATCGCCAATCCCTCATAGGCGCCGCAACAACATCACAACAACTCGCTTCCACCGATCTAGACCTTTGCCGCCGGCCCGGCAGGTCTCTGTGGGCGAATGCCGGTAAATACCAACAACCCATCGATCGACCCGCTAGCTTCCGCGCTTCCTGGTAGGAGGACAGGATCCACAGCGAGAAGAGACATTTGGCATTCCATTCATTGCCTGCTAACCTGCCCCAAGTGAAACCACTGCCGGATGACGGGCCAATTCGAATCTACACTGAATCATGGAGACCGAGCCCGGGCAACGAGGCGTTGGCGTTGGCGTTGACGATTCGCCGGTGGAGACCACGCATGCCAGCACATCTCCCATCCACGAACAATCCCCTCCGACGCGCGACGCGAATGAGACATCCAAGATGGCCCACGATTCCATGGTCACCGTCCGACTTTCCGAGCCCCCTTGCCTGGCCGTCGACACTACCTTTGCCAACACCGACGACTCTACTCCCACACGGCCGAGCACGGTGCAGCTAGACAAGACGCCTCTATCCACGCCTCTATCCGACCGGCATCCCGACTCGGAGTGTCAAGAAGAGGAGGACTCAGTTGACCCTTTGGCGCCTATTTCGGTTCCCAATGGCGCCCGCTGCATAGAAGACGAGCTGCTAGAGAGCGAGGAACGTGACCAAGAGGAGGAAAAACAACGGGAAGAACAAACGGAGCAAACTGAGGAATCAGATCAAGGGAGACGCCGCTCCTCTGTGTCCGAGGAGGTGAATTGGGAACAGCTTCAGAAGAACGAAGCCGAGGAACCAAAGGACGAGGATACGGATAGGGTTTGTTCTTCTGTTTTCTTTCTTCCATTCATTTATCCTCTCAATTCCTTCCATCATCCAACCGTTATCAACCTCGCTGACATTTCTTGCAACTTTAGTCTACGGCCATGCTACTGGCAATGCTCGAGAAAGAAAACGACAAGCTGGCTACGAACCCCAAAAGCGTCAAAGTCCGGGCCGCCGGACCCCCCACCTCATCCTCTTCGCCCCGACCCAGGCCGCCCTCCATGGCCCAGCTGCGACAAATGGTCAACGGGCCGACCCCGCCGGCCCTGCGGTACTCGATGCTCCCGCCGCCGCCCATGACCGACCTCGAGTTCTACGCGGCCCTGGTCAAGGACTACCAGCAGACCGCCGCCCGGCTGCCCACCCTCCTCTCGAACAAGATCCGAAAGGGCATCCCCCCGCCGCTACGGGGCGTCGTGTGGCAGAGCATGGCGGGGGCGCGGGATGCCGCCCTGGAGGAGCAGTACGAGAGGCTTTCGGGGGAGTCCAGCCCCTACGAGCCCATCATCGGCAAGGACCTGGGGCGGAGCTTCCCCGGCGTCGACATGTTCCGGGATCCCGACGGCGACGGACAGCGCATGCTGGGCAAGGTGCTGAAATGCTTCAGCCTCTACGACCAGAAGATTGGCTATTGCCAGGGACTGGCCTTTCTCGTGGGGCCGTTGCTGATGCACATGCCGGACAAGCAGGCATTCTGCGTTTTGGTCCGGTGAGCCTTTTTTTTTTTTTTTCCTTTTTTCCTTCTTCTTTTCGCTACAGTTGAGTTTGCTAACACCAACTAGACTGATGGAACGATACGACTTGACGAGCTGTTTCCTCCCCGATCTGTCCGGCTTGCACATCCGCATTTACCAATTCCGCGAGCTCCTGCGCGAGCTCCTGCCAAGCCTGTCGCGACACCTGGAGGACCTGCAGGTCGACCCGGCCTACGTTTCACAGTGGTTTCTCAGCTTCTTCGCCGTAACGTGTCCGCTCCCCATGCTGTTTCGCATCTACGACGTCATCTTCGCCGAGGGCGCGCCCGAGACGCTGATGCGCGTCGCGCTGTCGCTCATGCGCAAGAACGAGGCCCGCATCCTCGGCTGCAGCGAGCTCGAGGACGTCATGCAACTCCTGCTGTCGCGCGGGCTGTGGGATTGCTACCACTACAACGCCGACGAGTTTGTCCAGGATTTTGTGAGCCTCACCGGCGTCGTCAGCCGCGAGAAGCTCCTCCAGCTCGAGCAGGGGTGCCGCGAGGCGCAGATTGCGACCGCCAACGCCGCCCGCACGTCGGACGTGGCCACCGCGGCCTCCCGCTTCCTCGGCCGCATCTGGGCCGTCTCGTACCCGAAACCTTCCAGCCTCAGCCCGGGCCTCTACGCGCCGTCGCGTCCGTTGAGCATGCTGCGGCGGAGCACCTCGAAACAGAGCCTTGCATCGACGCTCAATTCGATGGAGGCCAGCTCCGTCAGCGTGGTGAGCTCTGTCTCGACCGAGGCCACGGCGGCGTCCCGGGATTCTTCGGCCGTCGCCACGGCCGACGACGCCGCGTCGACCAGGCAGGTGAATACTACGAGCAGTTTGAAAAATACCGAGGAGCGGAACTTGCACTCGCAGATCGAGGACCTCCTTACCGCGCTGAGCGAGCTGCAACGGAATCACGCGCTCCTCGTGTCGGAATTGCAGAAAGAGCGAGAAGAGCGCGAGGAAGACCGGCGCGCCGTTCGGTCGCTTCTCGAGGGCTTACGGAAAAAGGCGAGCAACGATTCGGTTGGCACCGAGGATAGTGCCGAGACGGTGAAAGCCGCCGACAAGGGAGAACCGAGTGTGAAACCGAGAGAGAACCAAGGCGATGGCGAGAATGGAGGCGAAAGCGAGAGCGAAAACGCTGATCAAGTGGAAGTGTCCAATACACAAAAGGAAGGGGAGAAAAAAGACGAAGAAAAAGAAGCGGACGATGAGGATGATGCAGATGGCTCCCACACGGTACCGTCGGCAGAGGATCTGTCGCAGCTTTTGGACGTGGTTGAACAGAGATTTTCGACGGCTGGGAGGAAAGACACGGCCCGTCCCAGGTCATCCACGACACGATCCACGTCCCGGCTGCAAGAGGAACTGAGCCGGGTCCAAGACCAGCTGGCCAGCGCCGTCTCACAAGCCCAAGAATACGGCCGGAGAATCTACGACATGAGCCAGGAGACGTCGTCGCTGAAAGACCAGCTGAAGGAGAGCCACGCCCACGTGAGGAACCTGCACCAGGACAAACAAAGGCTGGAGAGGCAGATCCAGTCGATGCGGGCCAGTACATCGTCATCGGCCTCGTCGCACACCGAGGCGAGCAAGACGGCGGGGAGCGAGTGGCCCCGCGCAGGACGGCCCAACGGCGGACTCCGAGAGTTGAAACTGGGCAGAAGCAAGTCGACGCCGTCGCAGGCAGCGGCGTCGTTTGGGAAGAGGACATCATCGCTCCCGCAGCAGCCGCAGCAGACGATGGTGGCGGACGCCGCACCAGCGCCAGCCGCAGCCGCAGCCGCAGCCGCACGGCCGGGAAGTGACCACGATGCATTGCTTCTGGAGCTGGTACAGGCCAAGACGGCCGAGGCTATCGCCAAGCAAGAGGCGGAGGAAGCGAAGCAGAAGCTGGAGAGTCTACGAAAGGCCTACGGTCTGCCCAGTGACGCCCTACCGGGCGCGAACCCGGCACAGGCGGTATCGGCGGCTGGGGGGGTCTTTAGCAGGCTCACGGGGGGCACGGGAGGGGATGGACCGAAAACCGCGGCGGGTGCGGCTCCCGGATTGGCGCAGGCTTCGACCACGGCTACGCCGGCGGGGCGCGCGGCTGGGTCGGGGGGAGGGTTCTGGGCATGGCGGAGGGCGTGAAGGATGGACCTAAAACGTGGATGTGGATGTTTTGGTGACCTGGATAGATGGCATGTGGATGTCTTACCTCCATGCCTGTGTATATCGCTGTTGGCTTGGCTACGACTTCTCGTGCGGTCTGTCGTACATGCCAGTGGGAGCAGACACATGCGGCGCGCTATGGGAGAGAGAGAGAGCATGGTTTGTTTACATATACGGATACCTCTAGTGCATTTGAGTTGGCCAAACATGTCAATGGGATTCTTTCTGGTCCAGACGCGTCCTTTTGAATGATTTACCGTTTTGCAACTTTCTTTTTCTTGTAAGCCGGTTCGCCTCCCTTTTACACTAGTTCTGAGTAAATCCCGCAATGTTTAGTCAAGTTCTTGGACCAGACTTGATGAAATATTTCCTTTACCTTTTGCCTAGATTCCATGCCGAGGTAGACGTTTAGATTGAAATGTTTTATGTGTAGTTTTGTTTCCGTGGTTCTTCTTCTTCCTCTTTTTTTTTTGTTCTTTTTTTTTTTTTTTTTTTTTTTGTCTTTTTTTTTTTTTTTCCTTTTTTCCCCCCTCTCATCATGTTAACATGTGATGGCACAGAAAGTGGGGAAGATAAGGTCTTGTGTAGGTCACTTTCAGGCAATTTAACCCTACGTAATCATGAAGCTCCTGCTGCTTGGTTATTCTCCGAGGATGACGCCTGACGCCTGATTACCGTGGCTGCCATGATGCATGCAGCACTATATTACCTTATGTAACTAGGTACTTGGCGTCATGGCTCGGTGCTAGCCTCTAGGGCAAGCTCCTCCCTGCAGCTCTACGAGTACCTGTAATACACTACAAATACAGTGTATATCGGGACGTTGTACAGTTTCGCTTCACCGTTTATGAAACGGATTACCAGTTAAGAAGAACATCAAGTGACTCTCGAAACCTGCCTCTGACTGGGGTAAAGAACAAAGTTCAACCGTTTGACATACGTTGTAGCTACCTGGTCTATACCCACAGGTATATGCAAGTACCTCGTTAGTTCGAAAAGAGAAGCTCTCGCCTAGGCTCCCACGGCAATGCAGCACAGAAAGTACTCCACTACGATAAAAGTGGGCTCCTAGTTACGAGTGTCGCGTACCATCAGTTGCATCATCGTCACCACCGCAACACAACCAACAAAAAGGAGAAACAGCTCGTCTTTTTGTTTCTGGCGTCTTCGCCGTTTTTCGTCTTCCCTTTCCTCTATTCCATCCATACCTAATTCACTTGTATTAACACACACTTTGACTCCTTCTTTCTCTTCCACTCTTCGTACAAACCATTCAACTTCTGAATTCCTGTCCAAACTTCTTCATCTCCCACATCTTCTCGTTTCCTTTCCATCTCCCCAACTGACCTGAGCCTGCCCACGGGGAATCACCATCACCTCCACCTTCTGGTATCACGCGACACCACCAGCAGCACGTTTCTGGCATCCACGAGCACCGTCGTCATCTGATTTGCAATGGCCGACTTTCCCGACGCTCCTACTGCGGCCCCTGCTGCCAACGGCTCCTCGTACACACAGGCCACCAAGGACAGTGAGGTATGTCTAGTTCTGTTACCCTCCTTTATTTTATTTTTTTATTCCTTATTTTTGTCCTTTTTATCGAGTTACATATAATTGCATCACTAGTTGGCCCACCCCATCTCACCTCGTTTTACCCCTTCTCGTATTCTCGTTCTCTCATCTTCCTTTTTCTTCGCGCTTTCCCTGTGTCACGTAAAATTTCACTAATCTGATAACCAACAATTCGAGCAGTTTTTTACACCTTCCCACACATTCCTCAAACGCACAGAGAAGGGAAATTAAGGAAAAATAATATCCAGTCAAACTGACCACCCAACTCCCAGAAGCTGCTGCTACCCACGACCATCTCTCCAACGGTATACCCCTCATATCATCTGCTCCCCATTCTGCACCATTGTGTGTGCACATGTTGTGGATTACGAGCTCCTCTCCTCATCCTCCTGTACCGACAACTGAACTAACCGAGGACTTTGCAGGCCCCATGGCTCAGAACTTCCAGGATCAGTCGGCCAAGGCCTCCAACGAGATCAACAATCTCGTGGCCGCTCGCAAAACCCCCGATCACCGTGCCGCCACAGGCCAGCCGTTGACCCATTACCATTCCTTCTTCTCCGAACTTCTCTCTTGGAAGAATCCTCGTACGTCATACATTTAATATTGTCCTACCTCGGAAACCAAAAACCAAGGCTGACCATCAGCTAATTTCGACGAATAGGTGCCTCGGCCATCGCATACGTATCCATCGTCTCCGCCATCGTTGCTGCCCGCTATCTTGATCTCATCCGATATGGCTTCAAGCTGACGTGGATGGCTCTTGCCACCACCGTCGCCGCCGAGCTGGCCGGCAAGGTGCTCCTGAACAACGGCCTGACCACCCAGATTCGCCCTCGCCGCTACTACACCCTGTCCAAGGAGACGCTCGATGCCGCCGTAGGGGACGTTTATGAGCTCGTCAACTTCTTCGTCATTGAAGCCCAGCGTATCCTGTTTGCCGAAAATGTCGGAGCCTCGGCTGTCGTACGTTTCTTCCTAGTCCTTTGCCCGTCCTTCCTTAGTCTCTCCTCGCACCTGTCGGCATGGTACAGCTTCCGTGCAACGATATACTAATCATCATGGGCACAGGCCTTCGTGGGCGCCTTCCTCGCCTACCACCTCGTCAAGATCATGCCCTTCTGGGGTCTCGCCGTCACTGCTGTCACCACTCTTTTCGTCGTGCCCCTTGTCTACACCACCAACCAGGAGCTCATCGACAATCAGCTGAAGCATATGGGCGATATCGTCACCGAGCAGTCCCAGCAGTTCCGCTCCATTGCCAGCAAGCAGACCGCCCACGCCACCGACCTGACCAAACAATACATGGGTGACTACAGCGCCAAGGCCCAGGAGCTGCTCGGTCGCCGCTCTGCCTCTCCCGAGGCCGTGCCTAAGCCTGAGCCTGGCCCTGCCGAGCCCACTGCAAACGTCAACGAGGCCGACTTTCCTGCTCCTCCCACCGAAGAACCGAAGGTGAAGGACGTCGAGCCCGAAACCACCGTGTTTACCGAACCCGTTGCCCCCGAGAAGGAGCCCCTCCTTGCGTAATCCATCCACCCTGGCTCGGTAATGCGCACGGCCACAGCATTACGTTTGCTCCGCAGCAAATCCGGCCGACTTGTCCACCCTTTTTAACCCTCTATTAATTTAGCGATGTCATGTCAAATGAACTGGCAACGAAAAAAAGCACAAGGGGCTCGGTGGAAAGCCCCGATTCTCTTCGTAACGACTGCTTAACGGACACATGTACGTGGGGATTTCACGTGGACGATGGGGCACGGGCGTCGTGTCTTTTTTGTGTGTTTTGGCATTCTTGTCGCTTATTGATGTTCCGTGCCACGAGGTGGGATGGCCCATTTCCGCGTCACGCAACCGAGAGGACAGAGGGCCGCCGGCGCAAATGCCTAGAGAGGAGAGCGGCAACCGTGGTGGCTGGCGTTGGGCATGTTTTTCATATTCCTGGGCCATCCGACCTGTTATTAACGGTGTAAGAATATGCTTATGGACGGACTTGGGCTTTCCTTTTTCAGTCATCCTGTTGCCCCTCTTTAAACTTGGTCTTTTTCACGCTGGCTGGCGAAAAATTGGTAAAAGAATGACCATCGGATTACGGGGGAGGATCGGAAGCATGGAGCAAGGAAGGATCCTACTAGTAATCTCATCACCTATGACTTCTCAATCAGTTCAGGGGAGTATGTGTGCAGTTGTGACATGACATGGTAGGGGGACGTCGATCGACCGCCTGGACATTGCCATTTAATTCTGTGCCAGTACCGATAATACCCATCTAATGCGATTGATCATTCATGGATCTGCGGAGATGTGCACCAAGAGCATTATCGACATGGTTTATTTCTCTAAAACACCTCAAAGGAAATGGTAGCAAAGAAGAACTATGAGAAAGCCCTCGTTCCGAACCCCGAACAAGCAAAGTCATGCTGATAAGCTTAGCAAAAGTAAAACAACAGAGCAAAATAAAAAGGCCACCGAGTTCAGGAGTCCCAGTCTACTGGACTCCAGCAGAGAACAAAGACACAACACAGGGCTAAAACGTAGTGCCAGGCAGTCCGGCTTCAAGGCCACCCACCCACCACTCAAGTTGGCAAGATATCATATATCGTCATCTTTCGGCCACACATCCTGACCATTCCTCCGCAAGCTAGTCCCAACCCTTATGTACACGACACGGTTCTCTCCAAGTGAGACGAGAATCGGGCGGGCCGGTCGTCGAAAGAGAAATCATGTGTGAACAAAAGGGGAGTCTCAAACACCACAATCCTTAATCATCGCTCAGCTCAAAGTCATCGCTATGGTGGTCCATCACCAACGAGCTATCCTCGTCAATGTAAATGGGCTTGGCCCTGGCCGCGGCAGCACGGCCCGGACGCGATCGACCCGCGGGCCTGGGCGGCGGGGACGAAGCCTCGTCCACGTTCATCAAGTCGTCGTCGTCGTCCTCGTCCTCGCTAAAGACCTTCCTGGACGCCTTCTTCGCTGCATACGCCTTGGCGGCGGGCGACAGGGCCAGCGGCTTTCTGGCGGCCGGCTTTGGTGCGGGCTTTGTCGCCCTGGCTTTGGGGGCCGCCGAGGCAGAGTCGTCATTGGCTTTGGTCTTGCTGGCCGCCGGAGGACGACCTCTGGGTCTCTTGACCGCCGGTGCCGAGGAAGATGCTGTCGCCGAGGTCTTGGTCCGAGCGGCGGCCGCAGAACGCTTGGTGACCGGGACGACGTCATCGTCATCGTCGTCGCTCAGGAAAGCGTCAACGTTGTCGGCCTTCTCCGGAGACTTTTGCGGAGACGACTGCGCCAGCATTTCGTAGTTGGTGTCGTCGACGCTGTCATCGTCAAACACCGTCCTGGACGCCTTGCTCTTCAGCTTGGGCAGCGACGCTTCGCGCCCACCACCGTGACTGGAACCGGGTCTGCTCATGGCAAGCAGGCTCAGCCGGCTGCCGCTCTGCGCATCCTTGGAGTCTCCACCGGTTTCCTTGATCCCCTTGACCATATCGCCGACATCGCCGAGTAGGCTATCGTCCTTGTCGTCTTCTTCCGACTCCGACTCGTCGATGATATATGACGGCTTCTTGGCGGCCGCTGCTCGCCGGCTACGCCCGGCGTTGGAAGATGCAGCTGCGACGGACGACTTGGCGGCAGTACTGCTCTTGGCGAGAGCCGCAAAATCATCATCGCTGAAATCATCGTCGTCCGAAATCACCGTCTTGGACGCCGGCTTCTTTGGGGCCTTTTCTTCGGCCTTGGTCTTCGCCTTGGCCGTCGTGGTACTGCTCTTCTTGCTCAAGGCAGCAAAGTCGTCATCCGAGAAGGCTGCCGACTCGGCACTCGACTCGACCTTGGGTTTCGCGCTGAACATCTCGGCGAATCTCTGTTGCGTCTTTTCGGGTGCCTTGGGCTTCGCCTTGGGCGCAGCCCTCTTTCGTTCAGGCTGGTAGTCGTCATCGGCCTTGGCTCGGCTGCCTCTTCCGGCACCAATCTTCTTGCTCGCACGACGGCCCATTTTTCGGATCTTCTTCTGGATTTGGCTATCCAAGACCATTTGCTCCTCCCACTCGGCCTCGAAATCGTCGAGATCTTGGACCCAGAGGTCTTTCTCGCTCAGAGCAAGGAGTGCGTCATGCTCCGCCTTCTTCTTCTCGATCATCTTGCTGAGTCTCTCAAGTCGCTCCTCGGTCAAGGACCAGATGGGCATCTGCAAAAGTTTAGCAACGAGGGAATTCCGGGTTGGAAAGGGGAAATGACATACCGAGAGAAGGTAATCGTAGTCGGACGCGCCGCCATCCAGAACATCCTCGTCTTCTTCTTCGTCGCCCGACTTGTTCATTTCCTCATCCGTATTCTTCTTCTTCTTGTCGGCATTGCGCGGGAAGGCCTCGTATTTACGGTCACGGAGCTCCTGGACCAGGACCGGCTTCCGCTTCTTCGAAACGACCAGATCGCCGTCATTGATCTCCTTGATGAAGCGGTATTGGTTCTTGAGCTTGCGGTAGTCGGCATGGTAGACCTCGAGCCAGTGCTGCTTCCGCTTGGTGTACATGTCCATGCGGTACACGTAAAACTCCTCGAGGATGTCCTCGACCTTTTCGTATTTGCGAATGAAGCCGTTGGTGTCAAAGGCAACCAGGTTGGAGGTGGCGATCTGCTTGGTGAGCCTGAACCTCTCCATGATGCCGTCTTCTTTGACCTCCTTCATGTACTTCTCATCCAGCTGAATCTCGAAGCGGACATTCTTGTGGTCGTTGAACTCCTTGTAGTCCTTGATCCATGCCGGGCCCTTGGCGCCGCTGATGACTTCTTCCAACCTGGCCTTGAAGTCGTCGGTCCACACGCGAATGGGCAGTTCGGTGATGATGATCTCGCCCGTCTTCTCGTCGATCTCGTACATGCCGTTAAACCTGTACCTGTCCTTCTCGGCCAACTCGGCGGTGCCCTTCCAGCCGCGGAACCAGGGAATCATGGCTTCGAACGGTTTCTCTTCCGGATCGTCTGGGTCCAGACGGCCCATGCGCCTCTTGAGGTTCCGGACGATCTCCATGGGGTGATAGTTGGGGATCGACGTGCTCCAGCCCGTGCCGATACCGTCGGCGCCGTTGCACAGGACCATGGGAATGACGGGGGCATAGACCTTGGGCTCAATGGTCTTCCCGTCCTCGACCTGATGTTCCAGGTTGGGCTCGTCCAAGACGGAATAGACCTTTCGCGCAAACGGGGAGAGACGCGTGTGGATATAACGAGGACTGGCGGCGTCCGAGCCACCGGCGAGGCGAGAGCCGAAGTTGCCGCTGGGCATCAGGCAGTTGATATTGTTGGAGCCGACAAAGTTCTGGGCAAGGCCGATGATGGTCTGCTGCAGCGAGACTTCGCCGTGCTGGTACGACGTCTGCTCGGAGACGTAACCAGACAGATCGGCCACCTTGTGATCTTTGATGAGGTTCCTCTTGAAGCAGGCGAACATGACCTTTCGCTGGCCAGGCTTCATGCCATCGAGCACGGACGGGATGGAGCGGATGTTGTCAGCCATGCTGAAGAGAATCAGCTCCCTGTTGACAAAGTCGTTGTACGTGATGGACTTGGTCGAGTGGTCAAGGTAGGTTCCGGGGACGAATTTGCCGAGCCACTCCTTTCGGGCGTCGGCCTTCTTCTTGGAGAAGGCCAGTTCGAAGAGTTCGGCCTCCTCGGGCTTCATGACCTCGAACTCCTTGAGGTGGTCGTCGAGCTGGTTGAAGTAGACTTGGGCGTCCTCGTTGGAGCTGGTGCCGAGACCCTTGTAGTACTTGTATTCCCAGCGAGAAATCTCGGCCTTGTGGGCCTCCTTCCAGTTCTCGTACTCAGGCTGGGTGAAGAAGGATTTCTGTTTGGTGGGCTGCTGGGGGTTCTTGCCCTGCCAGACCTTGACGATGGGGGTGATGAACTCCTGGAGGAAGTCGGGGATGCGCAAAAGCGAGGGGAACTGGACCTGGAGGAAGTTGATGAGAAGACCCTTGATATGGCTACCGTCGTGATCCTGATCGGTCATGATCATGAGGTGGCCGTACCGCAAGCTCTTGGTGTCGGTGTAGACGTGCTTGTGCTTGAGGCCGAGGAACTGCTTGATGTTCTGGATCTCCTGGTTCTTGGTGACCTGGTCGAGAGAGGCATCGCGGACGTTGAGCATCTTTCCGCGGAGGGGGAAGACGCCGATGCGGTCGGGGTCGAGGATGGCACGGCCGGTGACGGCCAAGCTCTTGGCCGAGTCACCCTCGGTCAGGATGAGGGTGCACTCGTGGCCGCGCCTGGTACCAGCCAAGTTGGCGTCGACAAGCTTGGCGTTGTTGATGCGAGAGCGCCTGCCTCCGTCGCTCTTGGCGAGCATCTTGTCGGCCTTCTTCTCGGCGAACTCCATGATGTTCACGATGGCATCCGAGGCGGCGACCTTTTTCAGAAAGGCGTCGCTCAGGACGCATCTGCTGCCGAACCCGCTGATCTTGGTGGTCATCTGCTCCTTGGTCTGGGAGTTGAAGGCCGGGTTCTCGATGCGACAGTTGATGAAGACGAAGATGTGGTTTCGGATGTGGTTCGGCTTGAGGGAGTGGCCCTTCTTCTTCTTGTCCAGGTGCTTGAGCAGGTAGTTGACGATCTGGTCGGCGATGTACTGGACGTGGGTGCCGCCCGAGGTGGTGGCGATGTTGTTGACGAAGGATACGTGCTGGAACGAGCCGTCGGAGACGGTGAACCCAACCTCCCAGCGGCTGTTTCCGGGCTTTTCCATCTCCACGGTCACCTTGGGCTCGACGCCTTCCTCGGCAGCGCGCTCTTTCGCAATGGCCTTTGCGTACATTTCGCTGTAGCCCTTGAAAGAGGATGGTTTCACGACGGTCCCGTTGAGGTAGACTTTGATATTCTTGATGGTGCCGGCCATGTCGTAGACGCGGCGGTACAGGAGGGCTTCGAGGTCATCGTCGATGCCGGTCATGCCAAACTTGCTAAAGTCCGGCTTGAAGGTGATGCGGACAAAGTCGTTGGTCTTGCTGTTGGTGACCTTGGGTTTCGACTTTTTGCTCATGTTGTCGGTCCACGTCTGTTTATAGCGCTTGCCCGAGGCCGAGTCCTGGCACTCGACACTGAACTCGGTGCTGAAGATGTTACACAGCTTGGCGCCGAAGCCGTTGCGGCCACCGACGGTCTTCTTCTGGTCGTCGTCGTAGTTCTCGCCCGTCAAGAGCTGGCCAAAGATCATCTCGGGAACGTAGACGCCGTGACCGCGATGGATCTGAATGGGGATACCCTTGCCGTTGTTTTCCACGCTAATCTCGCCGGCCGCGCGGTCGATGTTGACCTTCATGAAGGTCATGGGCTCTTCGCCATTCTCCTCTCGGCGCTGCTTGCTGTCGGCAGCGTTGACGAGGATTTCGTCGAAAATCTTGTAGAGACCCGGCACGACGACGACTTTGCGGAATTCCATAAGCTTGGTCTCTTTGTTGAATACCCACATCTGCTGGTCGGTCGGTTCGACGGAACCAATGTATGTGTCTGGACGCTTGAGGATGTGCTCCAGCTGCGTGAGCTTTTGGTATGTCTCCTCGATTGTCCTGGTCTTGGCTGGGCCCTTGGTGGGCGGTGGCGCTGGAGTGCCCGACTCGTCGTCTAGTGCCATGCTATCATTCTCAATGTCGCTGAGAGGGGTGTCTGCCGACTTTTTGGATACGGGCGCCTTTTTCTGTTTCTTGGGCGGAGTGCTGGAGAAGGCGGACAAGTCGTCATCGTCATCGCTCTCGGGTTTTGTGCGCTTCTTTACCGCTGGAGCCGTCTTGAGGGTGGTCTGGGTCAACTTTTTGGGGGCGGCTTTTTTGACGGCAGGCTTGGCCTTGGGCTTCTGCACATCGTCAGTACGAAGGGGCTCTATTGCACCAGAGCTGGGTTCCATCGATGAGACGAGATAGGGTTTCAGGGCAAACGAGGTCGGGGAAGCGCAGAGAAAGTCGGATAGAGGGAAGTATGGGATGTTGTGGTGATGGAATCAGAGGTGACAAGTTGTATTTTGTGCTGGGCCTTTGGGAAAATACGGCAGGTGATCAGAAGCGAGAAGGTGCCTGGTAAGGCCACCCACAAAGGTGCCTTCCCTTTGAGGCAGGCGACGATTTTTCCTTTGTTTTACTTTTCCCCGAATCTCGAAGGGAAGGAGCAGGAAAGTGGGAAAGAGGGGACAATAGCACTTACCGCTACAGGCGAATAGACATCTGAATCATCCAAGCTGAACACGGAATCATCAGAGAAATCCATTGTGCTCGGTAATCGCGTGCTCGGCCGCGAAGTGTCGTGTTCGTTGAGGGTTGATGAAAGAACCAAAGGCGAATCGTTGAAGAGGACGAAAGCTAACAACAATAGGGGACACTGGGCGTACTCTCTGAACAACAGGCGTCAAGAGCCGTTTGATAAAGAGAGAAGAGAGGGTGGATGCCAGATCGACGGTGTTTTGATGTGCATGCGCAGAGGCGTAAAGTGAGCGAGCGAAAAGGTGGGATGGATGTTGAATGGTGGGATGTGTTTTCAATGTTTTGATGACCACCGCTACCCAGCAACAGATTTTCAATGTTGGCCTGCCAAGACGTAAACACTCAGTTGTCTGGATTTGGACCTGCCGTCAAAACACGAACGTGACACGCGCTGTGGGGTTAGTGGGGCACAGACTGTTCGTGCCTGAGGTACCAACCCCAGAATCTTAGGTAATACGCGTCTTGATTATATAACGCATTCAACTGTGCCACCCCCAAGCCACCTGGGCTGGCACTCGCCACGAAGCCTCTCGCACCCATCACCACAGCCATCTTGGACGCCGTTTTGTAACCCAACCTAAACCACACGCCTTGTCCTTCCCGTCTCGTACTCGTAGATCCACCCGCTAAGAGTGACAGTGTCCGGCACGAGTTTTGTCCCCTTGAGAAACTCAATGTCATCTTTGACGGCCGTTTCCAAGTCGAGGAATGTTAGGAAGTCGAGTTTGCGATTCTTGAGCTCGCCCAATGCCTCGGCACTACATGGACAGGGGAAGGTTAGAAGTGAAAGAAAAGACAAAAGGAGCCGAAAAAAGCAAAACGGTGTTCAGCGCTCACCCCAGATTCTTATCAACAATGTCATAGCCGGCGTCGTCGGTGAAAGTCAGCATGCCACAGCCGGTATGCTTGACCAAGATGATCTCGGTGGTACCCAGCAGCTGTTGAGAAACGACGATGCTGCGGAGGGCATCGAGCGCGGATGCACCGGCCTATGGGCGTAGATATTGTCAGCCTCTAGTGTATTGACGAAAAGCAATTCACCCCTAGACATGTACGGCATATGGGAAGCCGTTCCGCCTGCTCACATTTCGGATCACATGGGCGTCACCAAGCTCGATGCCGAATGCTCGAGCCGGGTCAATACGCGCATCCATACAGGTCAGAACGAGGTACTTCTTCGCCGGGGGCAAGGCCAGGTGGCCCTGGTTGAAATCCGCAGAGTAGGCCGCCGAAGCCCGCTCGACATTCTTCTGGATAGCCGACATGACGTAAGGAAGGGCTGCTTCTGAAGAATATTCTCGTCCGTCAGGCAGGGTGTTTCGAGTCAAATTCAGTGTCGTATGTGGAAAGGTAAAAGGCACCACGAGGATAGGAGGACTGGAAACATCACTTCATTCAGCATCCTAAGCTGCACCCATCACTGCCTATAACACCATCTACACTAGACACCGGTTGACATTAGCGGGGGTTGAGGAGCTGCCGCACCTCCCTCCGGCACGTCACTTGCTAGCAGACAGCTGTTATCCACATTCTGCAAGCCAATCGTCAGAAAGCTCCAGTGGGGATTTTGGCTTCAGCTCATCCGCCGATTGGTGTCGCAATATCATCAAGGAATGGCGTTTCCCCCAATCTCGGCCGTTGCCAGTGGTGAGAATCGTGGGTAGGGGTAATTACAGAACCGCATACATTTGTTCACTGAAGCCGGGTTCGAGATAAAACCCTAGAGACAGGACCTGGCAGTAGCTCATGTAGTGCATAACCCCCCGAATATGAGTCTAATACCTGTACCTACAGATCTTACAATGGCCAACAGGCCACCGACGGAATAGTCCTCGACTGCCCGTGTGCTAATTGCCTGTTCGCCCAAATATGAACACATGGCTCAATCGCCGGAGAAGGGGGAAAAAAAAAAAAAAAAAAAAAGATAGAATGACAAAACCGCACCACACATGGGCCAGACTGACAAAGTCGAGTCCCCTCGGCCAATTCCATGTAAGACCATTCTAGAACGACGCCTCAACTCCCTTGCGAGTAGTAAAGTCCAGTCCTAATGTTAAACGAAAGCTTCCAAGCGAGCGACACAAAAGCCAGCACCAGTCAGCCGGATCAGGTGCCAAGCTGCTTGTAGAAGAAGGTCTCGTCTCGAAGCTCCCCCGAGGGATTGCTCGGGCTGATGCCATACTTTGGGATCCTGCCAATCTCGACGAACCCGAACTTTTTGTATATCTCTTCCGCAGGGGTCCCGGTTTCCGCATCTGTCATCTGCACTCCGCCCACCGCCTGTTAGCATGCGAAGCCGAGACTTGAATACAAAAGGAAAAGCTGAGAGGAAATGGGAAGGGAAAAAGTGACAAAAGAACAAGACGGCCCGCAACGTACCAGCAACGTCCTGCCCCGCTTGACCGCCTCGTCCTCAAGCCGCCGCACCAACTCCCGGGCGGCACCGCGCAAGCGGAACTTGGTATGAACGAGCAGCTTCTCCATGAAGCCGCGCATGGGTCCCGTCTCGGACACGGGCATCCCAAGCATGACCACGCCCATGACCTCCCGGCCTTTCGGCTTCGTCCCGGGTTCCGTCTCGTCTAGCAGGATCACGATAAGTCGCGTCCCCACCGATACCTCGGCTATCCTCTCCTTCCACCAAGCGAGTAGCTTATCATGCGACAGGGGCGGGAGGAAAGTGAGCATGGACCGGTCGTGGGTGATGCATTGCGCGTGGAGAGCCGCCAGGTAGGGGATCAAATGTGTGTGCTCTGTCGGGGAAAACAGACATGTCGTGCCGCAAGCGGGGACCATCTTCGGAGGGATGGAGGGTTGTCAACCACAGAGGTGACGTGCCGTACGTAGGGGTGAGACGGGATTTGTGGTACAGATTCGAGGGCGAGCGTGGGAGCTCGGTCGTCGGATGCCTGATATTTCTGTCGCCACCGGGATGGAACACCGTGTATCTTGTCGTATGCGGAAGCTCGAATCGACGATGCAGAAACGCTGTGCTAGGTAACGGCCGACGGGGTATCGGTTTCGAGAAGAAACGATGTGCGATGGGACGATGGTGGTGAGGAAAAATATCTAGACGTGAGCAGCTGGCTCTGCAATTGAAACAACCATGAGCATGCGTACGTCATATTCAATCGGCCAAATAAAGCAGATCCATTCTCAGCGACAGAGTATGGGTTAGACGGGAGAGAAGCATCAGGCAAAGGTCAGGAAACAGAGCGACGAAGGAGACAAAGGGAGCATACCTCGGGACCAACGTACTATTGAGCAATGGGGTGCAACAGAACGAATGTCTATGGTTCAGAATATCGAGTCATAATCAGTATTGAGCGCCGCGACGAGAAGAGAGGGACGAGGAGCAAGAAGCAATCAGTGAGTACTTGTGTGGGCTGCGTCATGAAGGAAAACGGTCAAGTTGCGTTGCGTTGCGCTCGTACCTGCTTTGATTAGGCCTGTGAATTAATTTGGACCCATCCTTATCTTCCCCCTCCCTGGGATTCGGCCCCTGCCGCTCTTTGGTCCCCACCAAGTTCCATCCCGGCGGGCTCTGGATGGTCCTGATCGCTGCTGTCCCAGTCGAGTCGGCCACATGGGAATAAAGGCTTCAACCACTTCACATTTAAGCGACGGGTCTGAGATGTCTCAAATCAGAACAGCTCTGAAGTGAACTCAGCGGGTACCCCATGTCCCAGGTCAGGGGCAAAAGTACCTAGACAATCGCACAATAGGTAGGTAACCAACATAACAGCTTCATAAAACCCCAACGCCTGATGCGTACAAGTACCAATACATGGAACGTAGGAACTGTAACACCCCCTATCATGTACTAATCATACGTATGTACGTTGTAGGAACGCTAGCGGAAAATATCTCCCTAGGTACCTACTGTATTCGGCATGCATCGAAACCTATCAACCAAAAAAATAACCACCTCGCTCCTCGTCCTGTGCCCATCTCCATCACATTGTCCCGCCGAGCCTTCTAATCCACCTTGCCGTTGCCGTTCAAGCCACCCCCAACAAGACCCTCTTTCATGAGCTCTTTCGTACTCCAGCCGTCTTCGGGACGGGGGAAGTGGCTGGCACGCCCTCTACGGATGCGGCGACGGAACCACATGGCGGCAGCGAGCACCAACAGGACCACCACCCCCATAGATCGGTAGGGATGGTCGACAAAGGACATGCGGATGTCGAAGAACAGCTTCTCAAAGGACGAGATGGTGAACTTGGGCTTGATCTCCGGCGGTGACGCCACCGCCTTGGAAAGGGTCTCGATGATGGCCGCCCGAGAGAGCAAAATCTTGCCACCGTTGTGCGTGGTGTCCCAGTACCGGCGTCGCTGTGTGATTTTGGTCAGTATATTTGTCGCATCGAGAAACCCTTTTTTTTTTCAAAAAAAAATGAAAAAAAGGGGGACTCACATCTTCGTCGTTGATAATCACCCGGTTCCCCCCCGTTCCATCGATGCCGTACGTGTTACGAAGCCATCGCTGCCAAAAGGTACCGTCCACCCAGGCGAAAGCGACCTCTTTCCGTTGCGACTTGTCCATATTGATACGGATCGCCTTGGCCTGCCGTGCCGCACGCTGGTCGCCCCGCGCCTCGGCCTCCTCGATGCGCTGCTGCTTCGCATCTCGAAGCGCCTGTCTCTCCTCCTGGAACAGGACAATCTGCTTATCCATCCACTCGTTGGCCGCCTTCTTCATCTCCCTCATGGCGTGCTGGAACGTCCTCGACTCCTCGCGGTTGAGGACAGCGAGCACGACAATCTTGCCGTCCATAATCTCCCGCGCGTTGGAGGCCTCCAGCTCCGGCACGATGGGGAGCCACACGGACTTCATCCAGCCCAGGATGCGGTCCACGTCCCGCATCTCCTGCGGCGTGATGGGGTTGTAGTAGGTCGGCCGCCCTTCGCGCGACACCAGGAGCCTCGGGAACGTCGTAATCTTGTACCGCTTGGCGAGCTCCGGATCCTTCGTCTTGACCACCTTGGCCCGGCCGACGACGCTCAGCGGGAACTGGTCCAGCGCCATAAAGTCCTCGCTCGTGGTGGCGTGGTCGTAAAAGTAAATGAATATGACATCCTCCTTCGCCTCGAGCTTCTTCAGTGACCTGGTCGTCACATTCGGCACATCGCCTGCGGCTTCGACCGCCTTTTCGGCGAATTCGATAAAGTCGCCGAGCCCGCGCAGGCCCTTGTACTCGACGCGCTGGGGCCCTTTGAAGAAGAGGAGGGTCGGATAGGAGCCGACGCCGATTTCGCGACAGAGCTTGGATTCCACGTCGCAGTTGACCTCGCCAATGTTCAGCTTCCCCTGCATCTCCTTGCCCAGCTGCTCCCAGTTGGGGCGCATATCCTTGCAATGATGACACCAGGGAGCGTAGAACTTGATGAACCAAGGCTTCTGCGTCGTCGCCACGAGCGTTTCGAAACTGGTCGCGTTCAGCGGAATCGAGACGCCCTCGGGGTTGAAGTTCTCGAGCGGTTTGGGCGGGGGAGGCGTTTCGTCATCGCCGGGTTCGGGAAGATTCAGCACCTTCGGACGGCTGCCCGGCTTCGCTTTCTCCAAGTGCGGCTCGATGGCTTTGGTCAAGATTTCCAGGCCCTTCACTCCCTTGATGGTTTCAAGAGCCGTTCCATTCTTGTAAAGCGTGGTACTCGGGTAGGACTGGACTTTGAGGCTCGAGCACAGGTCGTAAAAGGCGATGCAATTCAGCGAGGCGAAGCGGAGCTTGTAAAACTCGGTGAAATCGGTCTCCTCGTCGGTAACGGGTTTCGACGTGTAGTAGTATTCGTACAGAGTCTGGTAGATAGGCGCATAGTCGAGGCAGTGGTGGCAATACGGACTGCGGGAGCGGATGAGCCAAGACGAACAGGGGAAACACGCCAGTCGTGTGGCCGAGGTACAGAAACAGAGCCAAGTACCTACCTGAAATGCTTGATGACCAAGAAATCGGTTTCTTCGACCGTAGCCTCGTAGTTATCGGGCGTAAGTTCGAGCATGGGTGGAACTTGGATGCCGTTGAAAAAAGTAGGCTCCTTCACTTTAGCCTTCTTCCTGCTAGTGGAGGACGCCGCCACGGCGACCGCCCCGAAGTACAGTAGCGATGAAAGCCTCATGGCGAGCGACAGGGTTGCGATCGGGATAAGCAAGTCGATGCTGAGAAAATCGAAAGGGGAATTGGCGGCAGGAAACTCCTCGTCGTGCCTTTAAGATGGGAGGCAGTTTGCCAATAGGACCCAGGGAGGTCGGCGAAGACGTGGCGTCTGTCGCGTGCGGGAGGACAAGGCGGGAAAAATATCGAGATAAAACAGGCGTCAGGGCGCGGCAGGCCGACGCAAAGCCGGTATTGTCGAACCCTATTGATTCGTCATAGACGGGAGGGAGAATAGCGTGATGAACAAAGGAAGTCAGACGCCGCCCACATGCATGCTGCCCTGAAAAGAAAGGGGAATCAAAAAGAGGAGGGGTCGGGGCAGCGTTGGACAGTACTGGGAGGCGAGACCCTATTGAAGCGGCCAAGTATGCGGTCGGATGTCGGAAGAGACCTTTCTGGTCTGCTCGTGGAGAGTGGATTATTACAGAGAATGCCAAGCCACAAGGGTTCAGGATACGTAGAGCCGATATGGGTTTGTTTTTTCTTGTACCCAATATTAGACGCGATCGACCCGATACGATACGGTACCTCAAGGTACAATGCGGAGTACAATAAGGCAGGCCGCCCTCCTGCTTGTTTGCTGCGCGCATAGAAAGGGATTCAGTCCCTCATGGTACTGTAATTGTACACATTGTACACATGAGCTTCGAGAAGGTGACGGTACCTTACTAATCCGAATAGGAACGGACACGGAACTCAAGCCAAGCGTACGAAGTACCTCTACAACGGAGCCAAGAGAACAACCCGCTTATGTGGGACCGTCAGTTCCGTCCAGACTGGCACATGTACAGGTACCGAACTGTATCCTGCACAATAGTATTCTTACCGTAGATCATCGCAACGAAGATGCGTAACTGCTAGGATGAAGGCGATAAACCAACTCAAGTTTGGTCCGAAATTATCCAAATATCCGTGGAAACAAAGTTTATTGGTAGGCAAAACATCCCATGTGCTCAGAAGTAGGGAGTCTGACAAAAAGTTGAAGTGCGATTCTCTATCAACACTACAGACTCGCCATCAACCAGTCACTTCTGGCCTGGATCCCACAAGTGCTTTCGCTGTGAACGACGAGCATCAGTGGAACGGCTCAACTCTCCACTATCCCACCTAGGCAGAACAACAGAAAATCGGAAGAAGACTGGAAATAATACGTCTCACCACATATGGAACCCCCATCCAAGCGGCTGCGTCCCGATGACGCGCCCGGTCCAAGCCGCTCTCCCGCTCTGTCGTCCTTGAACCGACCCATCAGTCCGCCGCCGCCAAAGAGGCAGCGGACCGAGTCTACCAAGATCCGATCACCCTTCCAGCTCACTCGCATTCGCGACTTGCCTGCCTCCTCGAACCAGGATACCGTCACGTTGGCGGACATACTCGGTGATCCTCTCATTTCCGAATGTTGGGAGTTCAACTATCTTCACGACCTTGACTTTCTCATGAGCCACTTTGATGAGGACACCCGCCATCTCGTCAAGGTCCATGTTGTACACGGATTCTGGAAGCGGGAGGACTCGAATCGTCTGTATCTCGAGGTGAGTGACAGGTCCGCCATTTCTCTCTCGCTATCCGCTTAGATCAACCCCTTAATCACGTTGCTTCATTTCCAGGAAGCGGTCAAGGAGTACAAGAACGTCCGGCTGCACACGGCCAATATGCCCGAGATATTCGGCACTCACCACTCCAAAATGATGATCCTTTTCCGCCACGATGATACTGCCCAAGTTATCATACACACGGCCAACATGATCGCAAAGGACTGGACAAACATGACGAACGCTGTGTGGAAATCCCCGCTGCTTCCCAAGCTACCGGAATCACCAGGCAAAGACCCCCAGGAAGCGAGCCACCCGTCCGAGATTGGCAAGAAATTCAAACTCGATTTGCTGGCCTATCTCCGCGCCTACGACGCTCGCCGGGTTGGTCTGGGACCCTTAATGGAAGAACTTGCCAAGTACAACTTTTCGAGCATCCGGGCGGCCCTCGTTGCGAGCGTACCAGGCCGGCACGACGTTCAGGATTCGTCACGGACGGCCTGGGGCTGGCCGGCCCTGAAGCGTGCCTTGAAAGACGTCCCCGTCCATCCGGGAAAATCTGAAGTCGTCGTTCAAGTCTCGTCCATTGCGACTCTGGGGGCCAAGAATCATTGGCTCGAGAATTGTCTGTTTGACTCGCTGGCATCCTCGACGAATCAAGGAGCTGCTTCCAGACCAAAATTCAGGGTGGTGTTCCCTACTGCCGATGAGGTACGGAGGAGTCTAGACGGATATGCCTCGGGCGCCTCCATCCACACCAAGATCAAGTCGGCACAGCAGGTAAAACAGCTCGAGTACCTACGACCCATGTTCTGTCATTGGGCCAATGACACTCCAGGAGGGAAAGGTAAGCATGTCTCCTTTCGTGTAGCCATAACCGAACGACTGAAAACGCCCCTGATCTCTCTAACGGGAATATAGACCTTCCCAAGGACGTCGTTGTGCGGGATGCCGGCCGCCAGCGAGCGGCCCCTCACATCAAAACGTATATTCGCTATGGAGAGGAGTCCATTGATTGGGCGCTCCTCACGTCAGCCAACGTATCCAAGCAGGCCTGGGGCGAGGCAGCGAACGCGTCGAGAGAAGTGAGGGTAGCTTCCTGGGAAATCGGCGTGCTTGTCTGGCCATCGCTTCTGACCGGTGACGAGCAAGCGAAAATGGTTGGGACGTTCAAGACGGACATGCCGACGGACGATGATATGCTGGCGACAAATGGAAAGCCGGTTGTGGGCCTCCGAATTCCGTATAACCTACCGTTGCAACCATACAGCAAGGCCGAAGAACCGTGGGTCGCAGAGAAATCCTACAGCGAACCGGATTGGAAGGGACTTGCTTGGAACATTGGGTAGTAGGGTATCTAAGAAGAAAAGAAAAAAGGGGAGAAAGAAACTCAACAGAAGAGAAAGCAATGCAGAGACGTTGGTCAAAATATTTGATTTGCTTGATGGATGAGGGTGTTGCGGGATGGCAAACAGCCATGACCCTTCCGTTCTAGGTACGTAGAAGATGTAGATAAGGTATATGCACCCGCCGAACTAAGCGGACTCGATGCTGCCAACGCGGTGTTGCCGGTAATACCGCAGCTTTATCACCCATGCTCCCCCGCCAGCTTACTGAGCAACCTCCTCGGGCTCCTTGTTCGCGTCGAAGCCGTAGGTCTCCTTGAGCTTGTTGACGAGAGCAACGTACTTCTCCTGAGCCTGCTCGGGAGTGGTGCCCTCGTCAATCACCTTCTGCCACGCGGACCTCTTGGCCTTGGCCTGTGATGCGAGTTGCGGTATTAGCCCAAGTCTTTTCCGTATATATAGAGCAAGGCGGGGATAAAAGGGGGAGGGTAAAGAAAAGCGCTCGCAGTTTTCAGAAGAGGAAGGGGTTTCGCGGCTTACCTTCAGGTCGAACATGCCAGGGGAAGGAGAGTGCCTAATGTCCTCGCCGGTGCCGACCTTGAAGAGAGCTGTACCAGGAGAAAAAGCGCTACGTCAGCGTAAAGTGGTTCCCACAGAGCTAGCGGGGTAAACGGAAAAAAAAGGCGATCAAAGTGCGAAACCCCCGACACGGATCCAGACGGCCGAGAGACTCTTTGGCGATGGAAGCGTGCGGCCGGCGGGTGATTCAAGGGGACGGGAAGGGATGGAATCGGATGGTACGAATCATACCGTAGAGTTCGAGGAGCTCATCGTTGGTGGGCTTGGCAGTCAGCTTCTTGCTGTCGATGACAGCCTGCTTGAAGGCATCGCTCTGAGGGGCAGACATTGTTGGAAGTTGGGCTGGTTGGTTGGTTGGTGTACAAGGTGAGACGGGTAGACAGAGAGGGAGAGACGGAGAAATCGGTAGACTGAGGACGAAGAGTATTATAGAGGGGTCTGTTTTTCGGGAGAAGAAGAAAACGAGCACTATTTTCCGACGACGGAACGGAGGGCCGAGAGGAGGGGGTTGGAAGCGACGGCGCCGAGACGATGGCGGGGTCAATAATATGGGACTGCGCGGGGCACATACGAAGTAATAGATGATGTTATCATCAGGTGGCCCCCGTTGGCGTACAGCCACTGAGGTCAAGGTACTCCGTATGCTGTACACACCTGGCACATGGCAAGTACGTACTGTGGTGCCTCGGCGGCCCGTGACGGAGCGTCGTTATAAGTCACGTGTCATAGGTACGCGTAGGTTGGTGCTTTTGGTTCAAATCGTCTCGTTTCACAAACCATTGCCGCTGTAATCAAGATGCGGCTTTCTTTTTGTCGTCAATAGGGGTTAGATACGGTTCTCATTGAAATGGCGGATCTCAAAGACCTCCAAGCGCATAACCAAGCGAGACAGAAAAGCACGTGGATGAGGGGCTAAGGTAAGGACGCCTAGGTACTGAGTACATACGGCGTACTTAGTAGTTCCTCGGGGAAGAATGACGCCAGTCACCGGAAGATCTTCGGCTCCGAAGGGACGGGTTAGGGGAGGAAGCATCTTATAGGCAACTGCTTAGAGATATCCCTCAATTCACGCAGCACCATCGCACGAAATGACCCACCATGCTTGGTTATATGCGGGATTTGGTCTCAGCGTCTGCCAAGTAACGATTTGACTCTTGGTCCTACCCTGCTCCATTCCTCGGGAGCTACAACGCAGGCAGGCTTTGCTCTTAGTCGCTATCCATATTGAGGCCGACGTCAGTCGCACCCGTAGCGTAGGCAGCGGGCCGTTGTGAAGAATGTCGGGCTCCCGAAGGCAAGCCGCAACGGGTCCCCAAGGGAATGCCGTTTGACGTGCTCCTCTGCATCACGGCCCCCAACCGGGGAGTTGTTGGACTGGGCATTGTTAGTGTCGCATACCGTAGGTACCGTCGCTGCTACGCCGTATGTGGTCCATACAAAGTCGTACCTTGGCAGTGGAGTCGTTGCCTCCAAGTTTGCAAGCGGGTCATAGTGGTAATTAATAGAGAAGGGTGTCGAGAAATCAGGCACCGCAAGTCCGCCTCAAGAGCCATCCCACCATGTTCCATAACAAATCTGACCCAAGGCGGAATGTGGGATGAGCGCATAGGTATGTCTACTATTTACCCCTTTACCAAGCATCATCGTGCCACATTGACACAATCCCATCCATCATCGTTTGCATGCAGCCGTAGAAATGGAGCGCACAAAACAATCCCGCCTTTCACCTTCAACATGCTGAAATAAGTTACCAAATACCAAAAAAAATGTAGTGTCAAAAGCCATGTCCTCGTCTCGTCTTTCTCCCCCCGACATGTCCAGCCTTACCTGCTCGCCCTCTCGTCTTCAATATCTCTCCGTAGCTGCTCCAGCACCTGGTTCCTAGAGCTCAGATGAGCCTCGAGACCCTCGACCTGCTCGCGCACGGTCTGCAGGTCCTCCTGGATCCCCTTGAGGCTGCTGCCGACCTTGCTCTTCCCCGTACCCTCCTCGAGCTCCCGCATCTCCTTGCGCTTGTAGTCGAGCAGCTGCTCCAGCTCGCGCTTGACGAGGGCGGGCCTGGAGTCGCGCTTGCCACCTTTCTTCCGCTCCACGTCGGCCTCCACCCGCGCAATCTTCTCCTCGAGCTCCTGCAGCTGCCGCTTGAGCCGGACCTCGTCCCACTCGGCGTCTAGTTTCCCCGAGCTAAAGTCGGTGCCGCCCGTCTTGAAACCGCTGCGGCCCAGCCGGGTCAGGTACTGGTCGCCAAACTTGGTCTTGCGGCCCGTCGTGGTCGAGTCGTCGGCTTTGGTCGCCCAGCGTGACGCGCCAGGTCGGTTGCTGTCGAGCTGGTAGTCGATCTTGTTTCTCTCAAAGCTGGCCCGCAGGGACGCGGGCACTGTCCGGGGAATTCGGTAGCCCTCGTGGCGGTTGTTCAGGATATGGAGAAAGGCAAGGCAGGCGTCCTTGTTGATGGTAGAGCCGGCCGAAGGGTTGATGAGATTCCAGGCGGACCTGATGTCGGTGTCTGGGACGTCGAGCGATTCGTAGAGGTCTTGGAGCGATTCGACTGATGAAGAGAATTCCTGGGTTAGCGTGGCTGCCGCAAAAAGACAATGTATGTTCTGTCGCCTACAAGCTATCTCGCCTCGCATGTCGCGGTTCTCCTGGTATATCGCGTCGTATTTGGCCTTGTCCTGCGGGCTCATATACCAATCGAAGCCATCTTTGAGGCCCGGTGTGTCCGAATCGTCGTCAGCAACCTGCTCAAACTGCGGCTGGCTCCCCGTGAGGGCTTTTCTGGCCTGTATGAGGTGCGCTTTTGACTCGGGAATGAGCCAGTTGGGGATAATCGAGGGGACATCGGAGTATTCCTGGTAGCAACTGGGTCAGCCCGTCGTCATTCGGCAGGACCAAAAGACGGTCGGCGGGGGAAGAGTTGGTCCTACGCCATTCAGTATGTCAAAGATGATGCGCATGGCTACGCAGAATTCTTCAAAGTCGAGGTTCCCATCGTTGTCGATATCCGCAAGATCCCAAACCCGCTCGAGCTGCGTATCGCTGAGGCCGCTGTTCTTGAGGACGGGAGCAGCCTGTTCTCCCGTCAGGTATTTGCCGCCACCGGACCGTGTCGCGAAGATGTTCCAGTAAGTTTCAACTTCCTGGGGCTCAATTCGGGGCGCCATGGCGTTGGGGTTTGTTCGCCACGGACTCGAGGGTGGGCTGTATGCTCGACTGGTCGACGGTGGCCGATGGATTGGGTGAGACGCCGCGGCACTGGACGTTGGCTTTTGGGGTAGTTCCAGGAGTGCTCAGCAGTAGCAGTCGGCTGTCATTAGGGATTCGCGCTTTGGTGGTTAAGGGACCAGAGGAAGAAAGACATGCGTCGTCGAGCCGAATGTGTCGGGTATCTGGACTGTTTGGACTGTTACCAAGTCGGTCGCTGTCGGGGATAATCCTAAAGAAGACGTAGGTACTTGAAGAGGTGGCACGAGCAGCCTGCAAGTAAGTACTATTCGTAAGTAATTACCTGGGTACACTCCATGATGAGGTACTCTACCTGTGCGCCCCACAGAAGACATCGTGGCGGCTGTACCTACCCACGTCAACTCGTGTGGCTGGGCAGCGTATTAATAAGCGCTCAAGCAAATCTCGACTTCATGTGATGTTGAAGTGATGATTTCAACCACATCTTTCAACATTCCCAAGACTGGTCATGGCAGCAAATTTGTGGATTATTCTCTCGAAGCTATAGCTATCTCGCACGGAACGACGATCCAAATCTGGCCGTCTCAGTTATGCTAGTCCGGCCTCATAGGCAAACGCCAAATTCTCCTTACTATCCGAGTTGACTACCCAAGAGCCGAATAGAGACAGCCAAATGAGCCAAAATTCATGGGACTGTCAAAATCTCATCCCCGCTTCCTTCCTTATGCGCCATGTGCTTTGCGCTGCAATACCGTGAGGGGCACCGTCACCCAATGATGCCAAAGAAAACAAAACCCATAGCTAGTCCGTCAAAGCGAGTTCCGTAACGCCCAATCGATCGATCTTATACCCGTCGCTCTATTCCGTCGGCTTCTCGGCTTTTAAATCGCAGTCCATCTGTTCACCGTGGCGTTTCTGGGACTCGGCCTGGTCGCCCTCCGCTCGCTGACCTTCAGGACGTTGATGGCCACTCAGGGGGGTGCCGCTGGGGAAATGTCCCGGTTGAGTGCTGGTGGCACGGCTGCCCGTAGAACCCGCCGCGACTTTATTTCGCGAGCCACGGGGTCGACCGCGTCCCCTGCCCCGACCGCGGGACCCGGACTCCGTCTGGACATCAGATCTGCGGTAGCGGCCGCGACGGGCGCCACCACGATGGCTGCCCGGTGTCTGGCCAGTGCCGCGTGTCCTCTGGCCGGAACGTCGCTTGTTCGGGGGAGTATAATCGTCGTCGTCTTCGTCCTCGCATAGGCTGCTCAAGTCGCCGCCGAACAGCTTCTCTTGACGTTCGCGGTACAGGTTCTTGGGACTCCCCTCAGACTCGTCGCTATCCCCGGACTCTTCGCTAACCCCCCTTGCGCCTGTGTCTTTGTGGCCTTTTTGGAAGGGAGTCCGGCTAATGGATGGGCCGGACTGTGTCTCTTGATGCAAGTAGGACAAAAAGTTCCTCGCCGCCTCGCTTCTGCGTTTCTCTCTGTCCTTGAAGGCCCCACGGGAAGCGGCCTGACCCTCTGGTTTAAACGCTAGGCGGTGCCCGAATTCGTCCACGGGCTCCTTGTACAGAAGGCGGGGGTCGATATATTTAACTGGACGAATGTCGTTCGTCTTGATGCGGGTTCCCGCTTCTTGTATGCGGTGCAACAACTGCGAGGATTCCCTTCCAGTGCTGGGTTCCTCTTCACGGGCGAACGTCTCTTCGTCATCGGTTTCGTCGTCATAGTCGAATCCGTCTTCAATGGGAGTTGGCGCCAGTGGGCCCCCACCCAGGAACAGGTCTGGATGGACGTCGATTTCACCGGTCAAGGCTGCCTCCCAGTCGAGGCGCATCCCGAAGAAGGCCCAGATTTGTTCCTCGAAGGGGAGATAGATGAAATCGCCTTGGGGCCCGACCCATTCACGCACACTGTCGATGTGCACGTGATTGTTGATCTTCTGGAGATACCAGACCGCCCTATTGATATCCTCATCGGTGACGAGGTCGGTCGGGAGCGGCGCTCGGTAGAGCTCCGTGATATCGTCCAAAGTAGTGAATAGCCTCAGGGCCTCATCCGCGTGTTTCTCGTGGCTGCTGGTCGTGTCTTTCAGAAAAGCCTGCAAGTAGCGCAGGTACGTCTTGAAGAACTGATACAGGTCCTCGCGCGGCAGGGCAAGTTGCTCGACCCAAGCAATTGCGACGCCAGTGCCAGTGCCTTCGGATGTCGTCTTGACGAGGATCCATTGCGCAGTCAAGGTCAGCTTGTTCCAGTAGTCGATAGGCCTATCGCCTGGGTCGAATTGTGGCCGATCGAAGAACGAGCCCACGGTTTTGGTGGCCATCTCTGGGAAATAGAAGATGAGCTTTCTCTTTAACCGTTCCCGGTCATCCAAAGGACGGCCTGGAGATCCTTTTGTTACAAAGTATTAGCTGCGCGCATTGTTAACGGCTATGTTCAGGCCTTATCACTTACTGTCAGAAGCCATGAGCATTCTCAACCACTGCCTATCACGACGGCGGCGGAGACCCTTTTCACTTTGCCTGCCAGGCATGGTAGGAGCTATATGTATATCAGATATATGTGTTATCACATACCAGAATCATCACTTACTACGCGAAGCCATGTTATTATTGCTTCTCTTTTTTGCTAGAGTCGTGTTGTTGTTTGCATGATGAGTTGGCTATAGGCAGAAACAAAGCTAGGCGCGTACTTTCTTTTCCTTCTTCCAGGATATTGTTGTGTAGGTGATATGGGAGGGCAACAGTGCATAGTTTGCATACAAGGCAGGTGCATGGCTTCCATATCATATCGAGATATCATGGGGCAGGTGCGCAGCCGTGGTTCCATACCTACTTAGGTGATTTAGATGCCAATGTAGGGGACGACCACCTCGTACGCACTGTACAGTTACAGCTCTTTATGCCTATTCCATTGTTTTGCTTGTCTTTGCAATATTCATCTGCCCTATATCCATCCTCTTCTCCTTCTCCTTTGCCCAGGTGTCTAGATATCCCAGCTCTACCTGCACCGGGCCTCGGACTCTGGAGATAGTTTATCATACTCGGTATCATGTCCGCTGTTTTCCCCATGCCCGGTTTGTTCATATATCTTGTCTACGGCGTCCAGTGTGGCCTTTCTAACAATGTCAAATTCAGGGGTAGCTCGTGAAAAACATAAGGATACAAGAATGTCATACAGCCTAGAGGATCAATCCCCTAAAAGACTCTGGAGAAGAACATGTCGACGGACTGAGAGTTTGTAACGTGATTCAGAGAACCCTCATCAGAGCAAATGCCGGCCCGCCTCCTTGCTTCCCCCAGTTCGTCACGTGTAAACGCAGGCCATTAGGCATGAAGTTCTTCCCGTGAGAACATCACATGAGACCGCCGTAGAGTAATTCAAGCGACGTGACTGCCAGGCTGTACTAGACCAATGATGCGGGACAGTAGTCTCGGTAGAGTATGGCCCCAAAAGAGACTGAACTCTTATCATGAGAAGTGTACCAATGCGGGCCATAATGGCTGTCTTCTAAGAAGCCAATCTAACGCTCTAGAGAACGGTGTAATGTCTTTCTATTAATGCCAAGTACCACGCAATCCCTCTCTGTGCAAAAGGCATCAGTTCGTTTCAATATCAGAGTCCTACCTTAAATTTCGTCCGTCCAAGTTTAAAGAATGCTAGTCGCAATACCAAAATGCCTTACAACCTAAATTACGCCTTGCTCCTGTGTCATGAATGTCGCGTGAACCCATTTCCATCACCCTCCGGCCATGCTGACTTAAAGGAAAGAAGAGCCGCCAATACACGTAGGTTGAAGCAAAAATTCCATCAAAGCATGGCCATCTGGTGATCATCGGCAGCATCGGTAAAAGGGGTGAAACTCCTGCCCCCGAATCGCAGGAAGTCATCTTGTGTTGACCGCTTGCCCCCCTCCATAGCAGCATCTTCATCATCGCCAAAGGTCGCCTCGATACCCCGCTTGCGTGGGCCAGCCCCGAAAGCGAAACGGGTAGAATCAACCTGACGGGCCTCTTGTTGCGACGTAGAGACCGCATTATTCGCTTTGAGGATATCCTCCCAGGCGGCAAGCAAGTGCTTCGGCTCCGCACTCAAGGAGGCGGAAAGACGGTGAATGTTGAGAAAGCAAATAGCCTCGACGACCCCGACGTTGAACATGGCCATGATGTAGGCCGCCACGACTACTGCGGAGCAATCATTTCCCGTCTCGCAGACGACGAGGACCCGGCCGCGGGTGGGACGTGCCGAAAAACCCCCCTGGCGCGCAACGGGGGGCATATCCGGCTGGCGGTGGAATGCGAGGATGTGGTCATTGATCTTTCGGATGGTGTTAAGAAACGCCGCGGCGAGGTTATGGGCGTTCTTTACTTCGACGCACTCGATGCTGATGCCGAGGTCGCGGGTCGCGGGCGTGAAGCCAACGTTGAGGAAGGGCATGGAGCGGACACAGCCGTCGGCGGCGTGGCGAACGGCGAGAACCATGGTGATTTCTTCCTTCTGTAGAAAGTTGCGATCGCGGGCGACGGACGAGGGCCCTAAGTAGAGCCAGTCGAGGATGCGCTGAGCGTTGCGGCGGCTCTCATACGACCAGGCATCGGTGGGATCGTTATCTGCCGTCTGAGGTGTGTGGCCGTCCGTGATTATGGACATATCATCCTGCGTGAGGCCCAGGGCCGCAAGGCTGGCGTTTGACGGTTGGATTCGCATCAGTCGATGTGAATAGAGAGGTATGTGGATGTGAGGTGGACTAGGAGGTCTCTGTGTGTACGGAGCCGTAGCCGTGGCGGAAGAGATGCCTGGAGATATGAGTTGTTGCATTGTCGGAGGGAGGACGAGCCAGAGTGGAAAATAAGGAAGGATCGAGAAGAGGGAAGTGGCTGTTTTGTAGGAAAACCGTTTGAATAAGTGAAGGAAAGAGCATCAACACAGTACCTGCCTATTGTACGGGCCTCCAAGGCGCGCTGATGG